>NC_134145.1:20000000-20642500 GCF_033958435.1 Carettochelys insculpta
TTCCTTATTGCAGATTGGCTCAGAGTAGAGATTAGATAGCACAGTTTAGTTGCTTTTACAGTGGGAAGTTTTCATTAAAAGTTCTGGTGACATTAAAAGCCTGAGTACTTTCATAATAATTTCTTACCTCTAACCCATGTTCAAAAGCTACCATCTAAATTTCTCTGGAGAAAATAGGGCAATTACTCAAGTAAGGCTGCATCTACACTACGCCCATTGTGTAGCTAAAATCAACTTATCAACAGTCAACTGCTAGGTCTGTCTCCACATAAGGTTGACGGGAGCATTTCTCATGTCAACCTTCCTTAATTCTCGCCAATCGCAAGGAGTCCCAGGGTCAACTTTGACCCTGGAAAGTGCCATTTTGCACGTGTGAAACAAAACCCTGAAATATGGACTTTGAGTGGGTCAATCTTCTATGGCAGTATAGACGTAGGCTCGGTTAAGATCCGTTTGCTCTATATCTACCCTTTTCCTGCCCTGCTTCTCTATTTTCTGCTTAAAAAGTAGAGGAAGTTTATGCCCAGTACTGCAGTAGAAGCACAAAAGTAGTGTTAATTGGTGTTCCTCTTGTTTGCTTTGCTGTTTTGGGTTGCAGGTCGAGACACAGTAGCATAGGTGTAATATCAGGTTCTTAAATTTTTTTCTGCAAATTCTCTACAATATGCTGATACTATTAGCTAACTCACAGAAATCTGTGGGAGTTATAGACCATTGTATACAATCTTGTATTTCAAATAAACCAGATTATGAATGTGTAGGTGGGTGCCATGATGAACAATAGGAAAAAACAAAACATCAAGAAGATGGCAGTATATTTAAAAAAATAACAAAATGCTCTGGCTACTACACCACACCTCTGCCATAGACAAATTCTGAAGCCTTTACTGAGCTTTGAAATGTTGAAACCCTATTGCAGTGCAGTCATGTGTATAGCACAGGATTCAAGAAACCTCTAAAGGGCTTGATGAGACTTATTTGTATCATAGTGGAATCTGAAAGATCAAGCCTAGCTTTCCATTTGGAAGTTAATTGTATGTTAATTAGTAGTAACCATCTTTTTGCACTAGTGATTTAAGACCATTTAAATTTTGTTTTAAAAACAGTTCTATTTTTTTTTCCCCCAGAATCCCCATGCATCTCAGTGGAAGGATCCAGCACTGAGTCAGCTAATTTGCTTTTGTCGGGAAAGTCGCTACATGGATCAGTGGGTCCCAGTGATTAATCTCCCGGAGCGGTGATGACGTTTGGATGAAAATTAATTGAACATAATTGCACTGAAATTTTGAAATACTTTAGCAGTTGGTCAGGAAGTAAATCCTTATACCTGACACAAGGATTACAAACAACTGGCATCAAGTGGGTAGAGACTGAACAACATGCTGTGTAGAGCTGAAGGAAGTTGACGACGCAGCCCAAAAGTTATGGGAATGAAAACAGAACCCATGTTGAAAGAGTTGTAAGTAAGTGTCACTACAGGAACTAAAAACCATGCAGGAAGATTTAAAAAGCTGCATGGTTGAGTTACTTTCAAAATGCACCAAACATTGCAAAGTTTTAAAACTGCAACTAGTAGTTTTTTGTTTAAAACACCTTTAATATGAAAGAGCAAAGAGGTTGATTAAAACTTTTTTAAAAAAAATTTATTGTATTTTGGGACATTTATGCTCAAGGTTTTATTCTAAGATATACTAAGTTATTTTATGATATTGATAAAGATTTTATTTATGCTATGAACTTCAGAACCCTAATACCTTTAAGCAACTGGCATACAACTACACCACTTGTTTTGATAAAATAAAATGTTAACAGCTACATTTAATATAATTTGTTTGAAACTGGATGGTGTTTATTTTACTGAAATAAAAATTTTAAAACCACAAATCTTAACATTAAGTTTTACTTTGACGCCAAATTCATTACTCTGCAATGCTAGGGGCTGAGTCTGCAGTTACATTTCCTTTTAGCAGGCAGGCATTCTATGTACATAGAAGTCACAGGACAAAGCATCAAAGTGGGATGGGAGTTTGATTCCTAAACTCTTCTCATTTTTTGAAAAAAAGAGTAGCTTAGTGAGAATGGGGCCGCTACGTATTATTCAAGCACTTCAAAAGCACCTAATTATGACTTAGTAATTCGGGTCCTATTGAAAGTCAGTCAATTGGATGCTTTTGAGAATTTGACAGCAAGGTTCCTAAGCTGACCCTCTGTTATGGTTTGGTCCAGGAATCTGTTTGAAACTCTCCTTCTCTTGTGTTTGAGAAGTATAACAAGACCCCTTCATCAATGAGTCAGCAAAACCCCACTAAAGACTTTCCCTGATAGATCAACACCTGTTAGGGGAGAGATTCAGATAAACACTGCCGGTTCTGCTACAAGGAATCTGTGATTAGAGGGCCTGGAGCAGTCACCAAAATCAAATAAAGCCAAAAGAGAAGTCAGAGGCATCTATCCCACCAAGTTCTTTCAAAACAAAAAAAAAAAACAGGCCTTTCTGAAAGAACCTGTGGAGCATCTTCACATAAAATGTGCTCTTTTGATCTCAAATTGACAACTCCTCTCCAAGATAAGGAAGAGTGCCTTTTTCCAAAAGATTCAGAAAAAAACATGGCTAAGAGTGAAAGAGTAGTACTCCTGGGTGCCAGATTTTTTGATCACCAACCTGTTCTTTCAACAGCAGGTGCTGGGGGGGGGCAGGTCTGAATCTCTCCTGTCAATGTCCTGCATTCTTCTCATTTGAGGTTGAGTAACAGGGTTGACAATATAGCAGTCTGTGGTCAACTTGGTGGGTCCTAACTAGACCTGTTTAACTGCCAGTGGATCAATCTCAATCTTGGCTGTAGTGTAAATGTAGTCTTTGGCTATCCTGTTGTTTATATTGCGGGATATACAGAAACGGTGTGGCCAAACACTGCGCTTAGAATCACAGAATGATAGAACACTAGGACTGGAAGGGCCCTCGAGAGGCCATTGAGTCCAGCCCCCTACCCCAATGGCAGGACCAAGTACTATCTAAACCATCCGTGACAGACATCTATCGAACCTGTTCTTAAATATCTCTGGTGATGGAGAGTCCACAACCTCCCTTGGCAGAGCTATTTTGAGCGTGGCATTTTGCTCCCAGTAACCCTCCTTGCACAAGGGTTACCAGGAAGTTCAAAGTAGGCACTTGCTGAACCCCAGTGCAGTGTGGCCTCCATCAGCTTTGAAATAAGCTGCCTTGAAATGTTACACAATAGCACTTAGCTATTCCACAATACATCGGCTACACAAAGAGGCTATATCTACACTAGCCCCTTCCTTTTGAAAGGGGCATGGTAATGAGTGAGTTGGGAAGATGCTAATGAGGCACTACTATGAATATCATTAGCATAATAATGGTCACGTGCAATTTGAAAGCGCTGTGCAGACAGAGGCCTTTTGGAAAGATTTCCCCCCCCCCCACACCCCAGATTTCAAAAGCCCCTTCCTATTTGGTTTTTAGGAAGAAGGGGCTTTCAAAAGTCCAGGGTGTCCTTTTGAAAGGCCCCCATCTACATCGGTGGCAGCACCTCATTAGCATCTTTCCAGCTTGCTCATTACCATGCCCCTTCTGAAAGAAAGGGGTAGCATAGACACCATGGGATGCAAAGATGTGAACTGAAGACCAGTTGCTGCTCTATGACGCTATGTCTTGCACAAGGACCTCCCCCTAGGCTACTTGCAATCTTGTGGAATGGGCCATCAATTTGCCCAGCAGCAAACATGAATGCAGAAAGTTATCTACGATGAAAATCTGTGCAAAAGACCAGGAGATCTTTCACTCTGTCTACTAAGGCCCCAAGTGGTTGGACTGACAAACAAAATTGTATTGTCCTGTCTCTGCAGAATGCAAGCACTCTAATGTCTAAGGTGTGCAGATGTTGCTCCTTTCTATAGACATGTGGTTTGGGATAACTGCATGTAAGTAAATTGACTGGTTAATATGAATACTAGTATTTCAGAGATACATCTCAGATGCAGGCACAACTACACTTTATCTATTAATAGACTGCAGATAGTGTTTTGCATGTCAGAACATGCAGTTTGACTGCTTTCCTAGATAAAGTGATAACTACCAGAAAAGCTACCTTCAGAAAAGGTGTGGTAAGTAACACATTCATAGAGGCTCAAACAGCGGCTCCATGAGGTTCAACAACATTGGCTACGTCTACACGTGCCCCAAACTTCGAAATGGCCATGCAAATGGCCATTTCGAAGTTTACTAATGAAGCGCTGAAATGCACATTCAGCGCTTCATTAGCATGCGGGCGGCAGCGGCGCTTCGAAATTGACGAGCCTTGCCGCCGCGCGGCGCGTCCAGACGGGGCTCCTTTTCGAAAGGACGCCACCTACTTCGAAGTCCCCTTATTCCCATGAGCTCATGGGAATAAGGGGACTTCGAAGTAGGCGGGGCCCTTTCGAAAAAGAGCCCCGTCTGGACGCGCCGCGCGGCGGCAAGGCTCGTCAATTTCGAAGCGCCGCTGCCGCCCGCATGCTAATGAAGCGCTGAATATGCATTTCAGCGCTTCATTAGTAAACTTCGAAATGGCCATTTGCATGGCCATTTCGAAGTTTGGGGCACGTGTAGTTAGGTCAGAGTCCTTCACAAATCTGACTCCCATATCATTAGAAAATATAGAATGGTTATCCACATGGAGCTGGAAAACTCATGCTATTGCTGCCAGGTTGACTTTTGCAGCAGAAATCACTAATCTCAGGTAGTTTGGTGCAACAGATACTTTGGGATATGCAAGATAAAAAAACTGAACTGGCTGGACCTGAGATTGAGAAGGCCAAGTAGAAAAACACCTTTATTTTGATATGGCAGCAGCTCTGGTGGAGAGTTTGTTGGTATTTAACAAGACCAGGTGAAATTGCTCCAAGCAAAATTCCTCTCTAGGATTTACCCATAGAACCATTTACCCATAGAACCATAGGCCATTAAATGAAAAACCCACAGGCTCTTGGGAGATCAAGTTTCAGTGCAACAGGAGTGAAACTGGAGGTGCCACTGACATATCCAATAAAGTGAGAACCAGTGCTGGCAAGGCCATACTGGTACTATTATTGTAACTCAGGCCTGGCCCCACTTGATGTTTAGCACCAGCATGGGTGAAAGTAACACATTTTTTACAGGTACTGTTGCAATGCAACATTTTTAGCAGTTCTTGTTGGCTGTGTTTGTGAATGGCGCCTTAATAAGTCCATAATTGCCTTGCTAATAGGAAAGGCCTCTTGAAGGCCATGCTATGGCCAAAATGTCAACAAGGCAGTGCAAGGATTTGTAGTACTCAGAGGCACTGAGACCTCATCTGGGGTGAGTGAAGTGTCTGCTCTACAGCCTCAGCTGAGAGCTAGCTAGCCTCTAGCTCATGTAGTAGAGTGCAGGGCTTTAGCACCTATGCTTATAGGTTCTATCCCTGGTGCTGATAACCCCAGGTCTGTCAGTGTTACAACTGGTGCATTGGCTGGGAAGAACTGCTGGAAGGTCTCAGAAGCTTGGGATGTGCTTCCTCAGCCCAGGGAAGCATGTAGTACCCAGAGGCACTGAGACCTCATCTGGGGTCAGTACAGTCTCAGCTGAGTGCCAGCTGGCCTTTAGCCCATGTGGTAGAGTGCACAGCTTTAGAACCTATGCTTGCAGGTTCTAGCCCTGGGGCCAGCAACCCAGATCTGTCAGCATTACAGATTCTTCAGCCTCTTCCCTGCTTAAGGCCACCCTTACAACAGCCCTGGGTAGGTATTATAGTCCTCTGCAGAGAGGCTAAATCCTTTTGAGGAGACTGCCTTATCTGGAGAGAAAGAAGAAGAGGTCAGCACAGGCTAAGAATGCTCCTCCTCCCTTAGCTGTCTGGCAGAGTCCTCTTGAAATACCTCTTGCTGCTTGTTATCTGGCTGGGGACAAGGCAGCGCCTGGTGAATAGTTGTCCCAGGACTCTCTGAGGACACAAAATAGGAACATCTCATATATGACCTAGAAACTACAGGTAGATTCCACAGCTTCAAATAAGGCCATGGGACTAATGATGGGATCAGTGACTTCCTGGCCCTCCACTTGATGGTAGTACTCCTGCCAAAGATTCTCTGGCAGAATAATAGTGTCTTAGTGGACAGTAGCAAGAGCAGCTCCATGGCTGGGAAATACAGGAGCCAATTTCTGATTCAGAGGACAACGACTCTGCTTCCCCTGACTGAGGAGGGGCTGCTCCCTACGATGTTGGAATCCGGTGTCAAGTTGGACGTAGCACCACCAATGTTGCAGGTGTCCTTTTCAACAGTGCTGAGGGATGTGACGTAGTTTGAGGCAACAGGAGTTGACATGGTGCTGGTTAACAGGTGCTGCAGCCACCCTCTCACATCTGCTGGTATCAAGTGGGCCATCTCCGGCATCACTAGGGACATCGGCATTGATGGGCTAAGCCACTCTCACTGCAGCAAAAGACGATATGGGCACTACCAAGAAAGTCTAAGGCTGATGCAGTGTTGCAGATGTAGAAGGAACTACCTCATGCTCCAGACTGGACAGTACCTATCTCAGTGCCAGAGTTAATAAAGCCAGCTTGAATAGCACGGTTTAGGTTTCAGATGTGCTTTTTTCTCTTATGCCCATGCTAGATGACTCCTTTGCCTTCCCCTCTTGGTGGTCTACTACAGCTCTTAGGCCTCTTTTTAACCACTGGGATGGCTGAGCAGTGTTGAGACTCAGGACAAAAAGGAGGTGCATTGCTTAAAGAATGCAGAGACACTCAATACTGAGTCTGAGCGACTGGACTCTGACAGAGGTCTCATGGCTGCTTCCAAGAGCAAAACTTTACCCTGGCTTCTCTATTTTTTATTGTCTGAAGTTTAAAGTCTAAAGATCATTGCCAGATCTGGACTATAAGCTTCCCCGTAACACTTCCAGCAGTTTGGTGTGGGTTGCTTCTGGACTTTGACCTAATGCAAGAGACAAGAGTGGTGAAAGGTGTCTAAAAGTGGAGGGGGGGTCACAGGTGCCAAAGCTGTGGCCCCACCTGCCTTGCTGCCCTGAGGCCCCACCCTCATGCAGCCCGTTTCTCCAAGGCTCCACCCATGCACCATCTCTTCTGCTGAGCCCACTCCTGTGCCCCTGCTCCCCCTCTCTGCCTCCTGCCCATCACTCACCCTTATGGCCAGTAAGAAGTGTAAGAGAGAGTGTGTGTGTGTGTGTGTGTGAGAGTGTGTGAGAGAGAGAGAGAGAGAGAGAGAGAGAGAGAGAAAGGATTTAGCCCCCCTGGCGCTCTCTGTTCTCGCACCCACTGGCAAGTAAGACAGGGCTTGTAGTACGGCAGCTGAACTATCCCTCAGTACTGAGTAATAACCCCTCCCCATCCCAACTGGGATCAAAAAAGAAAATTTACAATGTCTGCATGCTTAAATAAGTGCTAGCACTATACGACACCGAATTCATTTCAAGATGAAAGACTGAGACTTGTTACAGATCCCCACTCCTCAGTCATTGTGAAATAACGACATGGAAAAAGACTATCATCCAAGTAGTCCTATTAGTTTCTATACATTATCTAGTCATTAGAACCCATGTCTGGGAGTCAGTATTCACAATCTGCTGACTCCATCCCTGACTTACTAGGTGACAGTAGGCAACACACATTAAAAATACTGCTAGCTGTAAGCATGCAAGAAGAGCTGTTAAGAGACCTATTTTGGACCACTCCAGCAGAATCTAACTTCCTTTTATTAATAATCAACTTAACTATACTGCGACTCCATGCATGACATGAATGTATTTCTTCTACACAAGTGCTATTAGATACGGTATTTGTGAAGTATTTCTGCACTTATCCAATTCTGAACCCAAAACTTTTGGCTGACAGCAGTAGAAATTCTAAACTCTTTCACGGCAGGCTCAGGGCTCTTACTTCAGAAAGCCTCTTAGAATTGCTTCATAGTTTGGGTGAAACCCTCTGGGCAGGTAAGATTTATCTCACTCTTCCATGAGTCACGAAGACATTAGATATGCCGTAGGCAGCTATTGGGTAGGGAGACATTGAAGAGGAGCAGCCTAAGGAGAACACAGGAAGAAAAAGACATATGCAAGATGACCAGAGAGAAGAGCACAGTTTAAAAAAGGCTAACATAGACATATCCTGACCCCACCAGAGTTAAAAGGAGCTTTGTCAGTGATGCCCATGAAACCAGTTTTTCATGCTTTCTTCTCCCTTTCCCCATTTCTAATTATTTTAACTGAAGAGAATAAGCACCAACAAATGTACATTTTGTAACTCTGCAGATCAATTACTAGTAAGTTTTTGGAAAACAGTGATGTAAATAGACCTCCTTAAGCACAGAAATGTGTTCTGTTCTATGCAGAGGAAAATGTCATCCCCAGTCGTACAAGCAGGCCCAGGAAAGGTCCCGCTAGTGGGCTCCCACTGCAGATGCAGGGATCTGCCTATATGGGATCTGGTATGGAATGGGGTTGCATTCGCAAGTGCTATCCCACTAGGAATTTAAAGTAAGTGCACTGCTATAAGGGCCTGCTGTCACTGAAGTCAGCAACAGTTGTATCATTGGCTCCTGTCAAAACAGGATTGGCCATTAGGATACATCTCATGTGCAGAGACACTGATATAGTTCAGGCCCAGAGAGTCTCAAAATCTTTAACTACAAACATTTTCTTGATAGTGAAAAATTTCTTATTTGGATTTCAATTTCGCCCTCCTCTGTCTGGAACTCAAATACTGTACCAGTAACTGAGAACCAGAAACATTGTAAAATTATGATAAATTAAAAGTGAAATGGAACAAGTCTTCTATACCATCCAAATTGAGAGACATACAAAGAGCAAAGAAGCAGCAGAAATGCTGTGAAGTTGATTTTTTTTAAAGAAATGAGTTTTAAAAACCTGAGGCAGTAATGCTATGAAAAACTGCATTTTTAAATTATATTTTAACTCAATAGAATTCCTTTCCGTTTGAATTTCTGCTGTCTCATTTCTACATTCTGCATCACCTAGGGGCTTATGCAGGATCTGTGTGAAGTGTAAAGGAAAACTAGTAGCCCTGGGGTTCACTTTAAATGCAGCCCTGTAACTTACCTTGGTGCTCAGCACTTGTTCATTGACGAAGAGTATGCCTGAAAGTTCCCCTCGGTGCTGGGTTTATCATCATCTTATTATGATTGCTGTGCTGTGGCTGCCAAATGATTCAATGACTTTCTACAGCAGTTGCCTCCATCTGGGATGAGTACAATCTGTGACAACAGCACAGCAGCCTCAGGTAGTACATTAATATTTTTGCGCGCGCATGCACACAGAGATTTGGGACAAAGGAAGGATGGTGTAGTAGCTAAGGCAGTGGGGTAGAACTCAGAGATCTAGTTGTAAGCAATCAGGAGACAGAAGTGCGTCTTATCTTTGGGGAGCTGGGAACCTCTGAGTCCCCTATTCCAACAGGAATATGCAGCTTGTTTCTAATGTGGGCAGACTGAGATTTCACCCCTTAAAAGTGAATAATTTTTATGGATTTAAAAAAATATTATAGGTTGATCCTCTCTGGTCTGGGAAAATCCATGGTCTGGCAGAACCACAGATATGGCTGGACCAGGGAGCCCTAGCCACATAGATTACTGGGAGCTCAGCTGGTCTGACAGGCAGCCCTACAGACTGGGAGTGGAGCCACTGCCAGCCCCTGTGGCTCAGGGTGTGGAGTTGCTGCTTGGCCGCAAACGGAGCCCTGGCAGCCAGGAATGTGGAGCCATTGCCAGCCTCTGGCCAAGAGCCCTGGCTGCCAGGAGCATGGAGTTGCCACCAGTGGCCCCAGAAGGGGAGCTGCTTGGGGCAAGCAGCCCCTCTGGCTGGAGGGAGTGGCCCAGAGTGGCCTAACCTCCCCTGGTCCAACAAACTCCCTTGTACAGGAAGGCCCAGGCGCTAGACCAGGAAGGTGTAACCTGTAGTTAAAATTTCCCCCTCTGAGTGGTGTGCAACTGGACTAAGGCTACTGGGAGAATAGGAAAAATACATTATACGTACCCTTTATTAAGAGTTTTAATAACAAGTACCACAACCAATTTTTCAGTAAAATTTGTGGCATTAGCAAAACTCTTGAGGGTTTGGCTTAAAGTATTTCCCGGCACTCTGTTGGGATGATATGCCTATCACATTAGAGCTTCCAATGCTGGGGGCAGGAGTCTGCAACCTGAGGCTCCAGAGCTGCATGCAGCTCTTTTAAGCACTTATTTGTGGCTCCCAATGCTATAATTGCAAAGTGAGAAAAACCTCCTGATTATTGTAGAATAAACAGTGAACCTCTAAAAGCCCAAAAATGAACAACTCATGTCTAAATGGCACACATTATGTGATCTTGAAACATGTGATAACTCCCTCTGGTGTCCTCCAGAAAGACAGAAGGTTCGGGAGTGAAAGTCAGGAAGACAGTGGAACAAACACACACAAAGTGTGAAAAAATAGAATAAGTAAAAAGTTTGTGAAGGTCCTGCAGTAAACATGTATCACATTACAAATCATTGTGTGTGCCTTGTTCTTAAAACAGGGGTTACAAAAGTAGAGTTTGAGGTTATTTATTAAGGACCGTCTTGTATTTGCATGCATTGTGGCTCTTGGATTATTGATTTTTTTTTAACTGAATTGGAAAAAATGGATTTTCTTGCTATTTTAGTTGCTGAACCCTGACCTGGGCCAAACAAAATCTTCCAATGAGCCTGCTCATTCTGAGTGTGCCAAAAAGATATCACACTTTCATAGGATAATCAGGAAGATAAATTACAGTTTCGAATACTATTTAACCTACAGCAGAACCTCAAGGTGACAAACACCTTGAGAACGGAAGCTGTGTGTAACTCTGAAATGTTTGCAATTCTGAACAAAACATTACAGTTCTTTCAAAACTTTATAACTGAGCATTGACTTAATACAGCTTTGAAACTTTAGTATGCAATGCTTTTCCCTCCATTTTTAGTCGTTTATGTTTAAAACAGTATTGTACTGTATTTGATTTGGGGGGAAGGGGGTCTCTGCTGCTGCCTGATTGCATAATTCCATCTCCAAATGAAGTGTATGGTTGATTTGTTCAATTCGTAACTCTGCTGTTTGTAAACACCGAGGTTCTGCTATATGAAACACTTAATAAAAGGGCACCAGGGAAGCAGAAACAAGACTTAAATAAGCCTAATGGGTAAATGAAGTGTTTCTTTTTTTCCAGGAAAAAGGGTGCCAGAACAGTGCCGCCCACCCCCGTCCACAACCTGCTGCCATTCTTAAATCCCCCAACCCGCCACAGCCTTAACTGCCCTCCATCCCCCCCATGGCCCCAACCAGCCGCAGCCTTAACTGTCCCCCACACGCCCGTGGCCCCAACCCAGTGACAGGTTATAACCCTCCCCCTATGGCCCCAACCTACAGCCAGGCTTTTACTCCCTGCCCCCGCCTGCCCCAACCCATTGCCAGCCTTAACACCCCCTGCCCCCACCACCATGCATTAACCCCATGCGCCCCATGGCCCCAACCTGCTGCCAGCCTTTAAACCCGCCCAAGACACAAACCACCCCCAGCCTTTAAGCCCCCCAACTGCACTCTCCAACCCAGGATTCACTTACATTTCAAAAGGAGCACCACCTCCACCATGTTCCCTTCCGCATGGCTCCCCCCAGCCCTCCGGCTCCTCCACATACAGTGGAGCAGGCACAGCTCCCTGACCTGCCACGCTGAAAGAGCAGGCTCAGCTTAATTAGTTTAATGGCTGACACCAGCCACTAAACCAATTAAAGTGAGTCCTGCTCTTTCATCGACATGCAGGGAGCGGGAGGGAGCCAGAGGTGGAGCCGCAGCAGGAGCCGCAAGTGGCTGCTTAAAGAGCCACACGCAGCTCAGAGCTGCCCAGGCACCTTTTTAAAAATGGGAGCCCCGGAAAAAAAGCTCAGAACGCAGCTTCACTGTGTTCCACTGGGAAAAAGGCCCTGGGTAAATGTCAAGGATACCTATAGGTGTGTTTGATACCCATGTTTGGGTTTTGCAGAGATACATGAACTGAACTACATGTCTCCACCAAGATGTAAGCAAGGGTCCTTATAACTCCAAAGGTAGAATACTAAGGAAGTCAGAAGTACCTTTGAGCCAGGTGAGCTTTTTGAATCTGAGATCCACATGCAGGGCTGAATCTGGGCTGGCACAACTTTACTGATCCCAATCAAGCAGAACAGGAAAAATAAAATGGTTATACTCTTCCAAACTCTGTCCACTTGAGCTGCCACTCACCGGAACAGTGTGCAGATGTTCCAAGTGTGACCCTGCATGCTCTGCTGGGTTATAACTTGGTTTCCTCTCAGATCACATACCTATTAGGCTCTGCTAGATTAATGGGCTTCATTCTTCTTCCATTATTGAGCTGGAGGGATGACGACACCCATTTTGTTACTGGCCCTTGAAGGCTGGCACACAGATCTTCATAACATGATCTTCCCTCCTCTTCCCTACAAGCTTTGATCAACAGTGAAAGAAAACACTCAGGTTTAATTTTCGCCTCATTCGGCCACTATGTTAACACTCCTTTGAGATAAACAGTCCCAATTTGAGTTTCCCTTTGACTTGTTAATTCAGGCTCTCTGAGGTCTTTATCTGCTACATTTTGAAGGGTTCTTTGTTTTTGTAAACACTGGGGGAAAAAGCTTTTTCTAAA
This sequence comes from Carettochelys insculpta, assembly GCF_033958435.1. NCBI lineage: Eukaryota > Metazoa > Chordata > Testudines > Carettochelyidae > Carettochelys > Carettochelys insculpta. The sequence goes on from NC_134145.1 coordinate 20,012,693, forward strand.
TCGAAAAAGCTAAAATTTGGAACATAAGCTTACAGCTGGAAGTAACACTGCACGTACACAGCCGCCTACTCCCTTAAATTTAGCATTCTTTTCCCTCTTAAATTATGTCTAGCTTGTTATTCTCCCAAGAACATTGCTTTTGTCAGTACAGGATGAACCTCTCTTGTCCAACGCCCTTGGGAACTGACCAGCGCTGAACAAGAGAAGTTGCTGGACCATGGGAGTCAATATTGTCTAGCAGCATTATCAACACTTCCACTGCTTATCAGGCTTTTCATCTCAGAAAACATCTAATGGCAAATTACAGCTAAATAACAGCATAGAACACTGACAGCCAGGACTGGTGGCTGTCAACAAACTTTATGGGACCATGGGAAACTTGGCCACACCATAATAAGTGGTCATTCAGCTACCTAAAATCATGCTGGATTACAAATGTTGCCATTTGAGAGTGCCAGACTAGAGAGTTTCAACCTGTATTTGACACCATTGTACTGACAACCTGATTCAAACCCTCAGATGACTGACATTTGTATAGTTCCCCAGGCTCTGTACATTGGGATGTGAATTGAACTACAATGACAAGCTGAAATGGTATACAAAGCAGTGATAGTTTTAATAAAGTGTTTCATATCCATGATACTGAACATGCTAGCTATCCGACAAATTCCCTTGGTTAACAGTTTTTTCCTCTCCTTGCTATAAGAAGCGCTCTGCCACACAAAGACCACACTGAACTACTTGAAGAGGTTCACTGATGAATGATAAAAGCTTATTAGAGAAAACAAAAGAATTTCATATAGCCATTTGTAAGTTAAAGGCAAATCATTGCAACAACTTTCATGTCAATCTGAAGTTACAAAACAATGACAATACAAAACAACACAGTATTGAAACAATCAAATTAGTAAACCCAGAAAGGGAAAACCAAGAAAACAGACCTCTTAGTTTAAGAAAAAGATTCGTGAGCTACTTTCTAATATCAGGTTCATTTTACATCACAAAGATTTTACATTTGAGGTATCTGCACTCAGAGCACCAAGTTGCAATATTATGATACATTTATTCTGGTTAGCTAGCCTGGCTGAAAATCATTCTGAAACCTCCAATATCCCAACAGCTATGAATTTGGGGTAGTTTTGTTTTCATTATTTCATCTCACTAACTAGAAAGTCCAGATAGCTTCATAATTCTTCCCAGATTAGCACGACTCATTCTCTTCACAAGTTAATCACACAAAAAGTCTACCTTATACTGCATTGTGTATACTTAGAGTAATATTATAACAACATAAGTAGCTGTTTGAACCTTCAGATGATGCTACATATTGTGTTTAAAATACAATACACAAAATTTATGTAAAAACCTATACAACAAAATCATCAGAAGCAGTCAGTTGTATTTCATTGTTTTAGTTATATTTTCCCATGTGTTTTAGGCTAAAAGTTATAAGGCATCTGAAAGAACTTGGCACACTATTTCCTCTATTTCCAACATAACATTTGTGGTTAAAGGGACAATCATGTACCAGTAAAACTCTTTTGCTATTTAAATGCATATATATATATATATATATATATATATATATATATATATAAAAGAATTAAACAGCTGTTGCCATAAATTTGTCCTGGTTTTGTACAGATGTCAAAAAGGTATGAAAAAAGTAGAAAAATATACTTGCAGTTAAACAGGGCTGAATAGAAAACTATTAATTCTTCTTTTTAAAAACAGACATACATTGTGGCACTACGAACATTTAGAATCCTAACATTTATGAATATGTTTTCAAACAGTTACAAATACAGTATGCTAGTCACCTCACTTCTCATCATACTCCCAACTGAAGTCAATGGCAAAATTCTCATTGTCTTCAACAGTAATTGAGTAATGCCCCAGTCATTTATGACAATATTTCTAGTAGCAACAGTGTTATGGCAACGTGCTTGTGAAAAATACTTTAAAATATATCATTTACATATTTTGATTCAATAAGTTAAAGAAACCACAATCACGGCACCTAGAACTCCAGTTTTAAGAACATGGTATACATTTGATAAGGAAGTAGTAACTGGACAAACTGGATTCATGGATTCCAGTTAAAAGAAAATCTATGTAAAAAAAGCCTCATTTAAATTCATTTCTCAAATTAATGCAGCGTCAGTAGGCATAAACCAAGCATGTAAAGTTGTAATTTAGCTGAATATGGGCTAACCCAACAATAGTAAGAAGGATCATAAACCAATAGCTCTGAAATAGCCAAAGTTCTAGGTATTGAAATGACCTTTGTAGCTCTTTATTTGTATGTTTTACATTTTCAAATATTCTTTTGGGTTTAAATAGATCAAACATTTAGCCACAAATTCCTAGTAATATGGCAATAATAGGTCAATAAAAGGGCAGTATTTGGGCTGTACTTTTTTAAAAATATCAAGATATTACTGAACAGAAGAAATACTGCTTGATTGCTTCTAATAGCTCTGTTCTGAAAGTATGTGGATAAGTTAATTGCTATTTTTAACAAGATGCCTTATAAAATGATAGACAAATATGGAAAATAAAATCATAGTGAAAATATAGATTGTTTTGAAGTTGTTACTAGAAAAATATTCTAATTATAAAAATAATAGGAATGTCATCACAGAAGAATCAGTACATTTACTTTTCTTACCAGAAGTCTCAAATTTAGATTTTTTTTAAAGGAGGTTTGTTAAAAACCATATAATTTCTGAATGTATTAGCATCATTGTTTATACAATTTAATACAGAATTAAACAAATATGCAACATGAAACAGTAAATTACAAGTGGTTAATAAGATATGTAAATATTACAATATCAGGCATTGTACAGATGGCTATACAGAAACACAACAAAACCCCACACGGGTAGCCTAAAAGTCAGTATTGTTTTCTTTCCATTCATTTATTCCATCAATACATGACTTATTATTAAGCTATTTGCACATCAGTGATATTCTGGAAAAGACTTCCAATTACATTTGCTTGATCATAATCTGGTTAGGATTTAATTTGTTTTTCCTTAAAAAAGGTTAATTCAGTCATTAAGAGAGCCAAATCCAAGATCACTGCACAAAACTTAAGTGAGACTTACACACGTGACCTGGATGAGGGTGGTGGCTCTGGCAACTCTGGTGAGTCACCACCATTGATTTAGAATGTGGAGTAGCTGGGGCTGCCTGGCTCTGGGGGAGGGAAAGGGCATTTATTTAGAGTGATGGGGGGCTGTGCAAATATGGAAGGATGACAACCTTGATCTTTGAATTCCTATTGGACACTGTTGTTCTAGAATGTTTGAGACTACTGTAGCACAAATCATGAAGCTATGTGGATCATAATTTGAGGAGAAAATTGAGAGGGACAGAACGAAAGGACTAAATTTTTCCTCTATTGAAGTTTCTCAAAAATAAAAAATTGCAGAAATCATAAGAAATATGATTCTTGACACAAAAACAGATTTTTCACTTTTCAAAACAATTAAGACACAACTGAAGGTAAGGGCATGAAACTCTGGAGCTTATTGATAATTGCAGCAGTTGTTTGAAAGGAATCTTTTTTCAGAGAATGCACTTTGGAATGCATATACACACAGATATTAAGAACACACACACACTAATTGAATGAAATACACTATTATTTAAAAAAAACTCCTGAAGTACACTAATCTTCAGAGTCAAATTACTCGTCTATCTTCCGTATCTGTAAGTGAAGCTTAGGCAATTTTGGTCTTGATAGTGTAACCTAATGCCTTAAATTGAAATGCAGATACTACATGTTTAAGGGGAAATAAAAAATCCACCTTAACCTCATGCAACCTTTTCTCCCTTATGGCTGTTTTCACATACAGTGCTGCAGTGAATCACTGTAGCAAAGACCCTCGTAAGCTGATAAGAGCATCTCCCATGTGCTGTCTCCCAGGGGTTAGGTTGGTATTACTATGTCACTCAGAAGCATGGATTTTTCACAATCTGAGTGACACCATTACATTGCAATAGCTCCATAGAGTAGATCTTGCCTTGAGACTTACCAGCTGCATGCCCAAAGACCCCATTCTACTTATAAGATGGACAGATTTAGTTTATAATCTTCCTTCCCAGTAAGGATGCCATAGAGAAAAAATGTAAAAGGCTTAAAAATTCATTTACATACATAGTAAATACAATGTTGTTTTACACAGTTGATCCCAGTGACGACCATAAGGTTATTTCTGTAAGAATTTGCTTGTCATTTGTTTTGCTTCGGAGGCGCTTACTGCTCTGCTATAATAAAATGCATGTTTTTTTATCCTTGAAAGGGTTTTCAGAAGTGGGTATGCCCATTAGTAAAGGATCTTTCTTGGCATGTTCTTCACAATAGAACATGAGATCTGCTGACGCTTTGGACACCTGACCAAAAACACAAAAAACAAAAAAGACACAAAATGGTAAATATTCCCAAATCATTTGCAACAGGATGGAATGGGCTCAGTGATGCATCCATGGCTGCAGTGATTTAATTCTGCATATGGAACAAAGTTTGAGAAATTTACACAATCTTTGGGTCCAGAGCTAAAGCAACTGAGCAAAGGCCAAAGGTTTCTGGGTTATGCTTCTTGGACAGTCTTGGTGAGGGGGAAAAACAGTAAGCAAAAACAAGGATAAGCCAGGATGCTATTTCTTCAGCAATACTATGGGAGGATAGCTATGAGTTCCTTTACTTTCTTCTGAGACAAACGGCATGTTTAGAACAATACAGCAGGTTTCTGATAAGATTTTATATCACTGAGGGGCAACCTTAGGCTAGCAAGTGGGCTGTACGAGTGACGTTCTTCATTTCAGCGAGCTGCAAGATTGTCTTCATCAAAACAATCTCCTGGGATAAGGTCGTTTTGCTAACTGTGCTTGTGTACCTAGAATTTGCAGGGTGTGCTGACTGAATCATATCATAACTCTCACAATGGTGTGTGCAAACAGCATACACTTCAATTTACATGCCTCTGCTTTAAGTGCGTGTCGCATTTATAATACTGGTAGGAAAAAACTATGCAGATGAAAACCAGCAGAATCTGGCTACTTTATGTATGAACAACAACAAACAAAATGTCTTGTGGGACACACAGGACCCAGACGAGCTGCATGTGGCCCTCATGCAACAGGCTGTCCACCACTGTTTTATATCTTTAGACACTATTGTTAAAAATCACTGAAGCGTCATCAATTCACTTGCAATTTCTAGGAAACTATCATATTTTTTGCAAGACACAGCATGGTCCTATTCCATAGCTGATTGTAAGAAAATCACTTCTCTCCAGTGAATTAACCAGTCTGCTTACCTTTGGACAGCTGTTATACTGCAGAGAAATACTAATAAAATTGAGAATGAAGGGATGTAATGGCATGGTTAGAACAACTACAACCCCCAAGCTCCTTCCCAAAATCTTAGTAGGTGAGATTTTAGCTTAGTCAAATTCCTTAGTCATTGCGTGGGGTAGGAGAGAAACATGGAGGAGTTTTGGCTCTTCGTCCACCCTAATTTAAGTGCACCCTGTCTCAACTCTCTGCCCTTTATCATGAGGGCTATGAACGCTTCAGCTACCTGCAGAGAGGCATAAAATTTAAACATACAAAACTAACAAGCTCAACTGAGGGAAAAAACATGCTATACATCATATTCCCTCTTCTACCCACTACGTCTGTGTTATAGATTTAGGACTATAAACTCAGAGTAGCAAGGAGTTTGTCTTCTAACGTGTCCGTGAAGTGTTTGTCATATTGTTGGTACGTTTTTTTAATAATAACCATAAGGAATTGGTGAAATTTGGTACCACAGATGAATAAAACTACCACACTCAAAGATAACTCAAGTAATGTACACTGTACAGTAACCTCACAAGTTACGCAGGGGTTGGGTTTCTGCAACCCCCACGTAACTCAAATTTCCATACAAGTCAAGAGGAGTTGGGAACCAGGCTACAGCCTGGTTCCCAGCTCCCCTGAGCTTGCAGGAGCCAGGAAACTGACCAGCCCAGAAGCACTAGTCAGTTTCCTGGCTCCCAGAGTGGCAGGGAGCTGGGAACCAGGAGGTAGACTGGTTCCCTTCTCCCCAACACTTGTCACTTACAGAACCCAGGAAACTTACCAGCTGTTTCCGTTTCCCAGGTCCCACAAGTGGTGAGGAGCTAGGAACCAGGCAGCAGCCTGGCTCCCGGCTCCCCACTGCTTGCAGAGAGGAGAAGCTCACCAGAGCAGCAGCCTTGTTCAGTTTCCTGGCTCCAATCTGTGGAGGAGAGCCATGAACCAGGGGCAGCTTGGCTCCCAGCTCCCCTCCACTCCTAGGAGCCAGGAAACTAACCAGGGCTGCTACCCTACTCAGTTTCCCAGCTGTGCACGTGGAGGGGAGCCAGGCTGCCCCTGGTTCCCAGCTCCCCGCCACTCCGGGGACTGGGAAACTGCTCCTGTCGGGGCAGCAGCCACAAGTCAGGCTGCTGTCCCTGACATGACTAGGGAAACCGCTCCTACCAGGGGTGGCAAGAATCAGGCTACTGCCCCTGACAGGAGCGGTTTCCCCACCTGTGGCAGGAGCAGTTTCCCAAGACACATGCAGTCACGTCAGCCCAAGACACGCACAACTTGATTGTGCATGTCTCGAGGGTTTACGGTATTATAATAATAATTAATAAAACAAATCAAGTACATATATATTGGGAGTTTACTACAATATACCTGCTATATTTCACATAGCTCATATAAAGAAGAGAAAGATTGTTAAGAATGTGTTTCTCACCTTTATTCTTTCAATAGAAGCTTCTATTCTTAACTGCTGTACAGTTCTTCTTGCCTGAGTTATATTGTTTGTTGTGCTAGTAGTTTTGCTAGACATTTTCAAAGAAATTTCTCAAACTCTGTTAAGAAAAACAATTGATTATTTTTCTAAAATAATTGCCTTCCAGTATAGAAGTAATGTCATATGTTGAAAAAAGGATTTTTATTCTTTTATGTAAAGGGTTAACAGTTTAGCTATTGTACAGAGAAAATATTAACAAGAAAAAAGTGCATAACACAACTGAAACTTTGTCTTTTTTTTTCTAATTCCAAGCCTATTAATATGAATACAACCTCTATTACAGTAAAACTGTTCATATCTGGCAGCCTTAGGACCAGGAGATTGCTGAATAGTCAAATATTCTGGATAACAAAGAGGTATACCTAGCAATGCATAACTAAAGAAAAAAAGATTAGATATTATGAAAAAATATATGCAGAATAATTTATTTACCAACAATAAATGTTGTACACTCAACATACTGTATTTGCTGTATTTATTTGTATTTACTTTCCCTATACTGTACTTATAGCAAATATAACTAAAATTTGTTTATGGCTAAAATGCTGCTTATTTGAGAGTTCTGGAAGGTAGCATGCCATATATGAAAGAGTTTACTGTAATTGTTCCTCCATTTGCACTCTCCCCACAGCTTTTTTATTAACCTGCTTATTCCTTTAAAATTGAAGACATTAATAAAAGTATTCCTATGGTCGTTTTTAAAACATGCATCTGCACAGTAAATTATGGAAAGCTCTCTACCATTAGATACAAGTTGAACTCCTCTAATACAGAACTCTCTCATCCAGAAGCATTCATAATTCAGCATTTTAGTTAGCCAGAAGACCACTTATGGATGTAGCCAAGTTTCCCACGGTCTCATAAAGTATGTTTCCAGCCACCAGTCCTGGCTCTCTGTCTTCTGTGCGTTATTTAGCTGTTGTTTACCCATAAATGTCTTATTAGAGCCCAGTAAGCAGTGAAATTGTTGATAACGACTTCCTGTGGTCCAACAAATTCTCTTGTTCAGCACCGGTCAGGTCCTGATGGTGCCGGATGAAAGAGGTTCAACCTGTACTAACTTTAGAGCCACATACACCTCTCCAAGGCTAGAGTCTTATTACTGATTATTATGGGATGAACTTTGCCTCTTGGCACAGCCCCAGGCAAGAGGAAGTTGTAGAATCTACACTTTGCCGGGAGAAAGTGTATCTGAGATACACTCACTTGTTCTCCTGTTGGCCTCCTCGGTCTATTGGAGGTGAAGGAATATTTCAAATATTCAGTTCTGACACAGCACAGAATCCTCTCCCCAGGCAGATCTGTGGGGCAGAGAGAAAAAAAAAAGGGAACGGAGATACACTCATTAGGAGAGGGAATAATGTCAGGTGTGCATCTCCTGCTCTCTTCCCTCTGCTCTCTCCTTTGCCACACATCCAGATAAGGTTATGCTTGTATTTTGTGGAGACTGAAGAACAATCTTCTGTTCCTTCACAGGAATCAAACACAACAGCTGCCAAAGTCTACAGAAATATTCCCACCCCAACACATGTACTGCATCTAACAAGATGTGTTTCTGGGAAAAAGAGTGAGCAGCTTTGGGACGCTGATCAAACTTTTCTTTTGAGGATGAGAATTCAAAGCAGCATTCATGCCACACAGTTTTATTGTGCTGCACTTGGACACCATCCAATGAGCAGCGAGGACACTACCCATTGTTTTCAGTTAGTGACTGATCTCAGCAGCACATGACTGCAGTTTGATCAAAGCTTTTGGACATTGCCTCTATGGTGTGTAACGTTAGCCTCTGTGAAGGCATTTGGATAATTTGAGTGCAGCTTTGGATTCACAGACAGTTCAAGCCTGTGACTATACTAGCACCAGAAAAGCAGAGTATCCCATCGAATCATGCACAAAGACCAAATTTGTATCAGTATCACAATCAAATCATAAAAAGTGGCTAATGAGAATCTTGGATAAGGCCACACTTCAACAACCATGAGAGCAAATCTGAGATGATAATGACAGTGAATTCAACTCAGATAATGAAGGAGAAAAGAAGAAAAAGAGAACTGCTATCTACATCAAAACTGCAGCAAAAGTCAATAATTAAAAAGAGTTAAGCATGATGATTTGCTCAGACTGGTGTTGTCATCTGGCAGGTATAATAATGATCTCTTTATTGCAAAGACCCATTAAAAATTCCTCTCATGTGCACAGATGTTTATTTCATTATGTCTGTTCAAAGTACATTACTCTGCCAACTTGTACACCATTCACATATCCGTATCTATCAGATCACAGAGTGGCCTCTGAAAGATGTGTAATAAACTCGTTCTAAGGACATCTCATTTGATCAAGACCCTTTCAGTCTGTTACACAGGCCTGGAGGACTACAGGATTGCTGAGGACTTCACTACCCATATATTGTCTTTTTTCCCCCTAAGTCTTGCTGAAGCATAATCTTCGCACTGTGTTCTTTCCCTGCACCTTTGACTTGCTATGATTTCCTTATTACAATAATAGTACAATACAGGTGCAAAACACTGGGCCAATTAAGTAGCACATGAATAGCCACGGATGGATAAGGGCACGCTAAAAAACAGATGGATCTAGGTTAGATAAGGGTACTTTAAAAAGATCAATTAAGATGGGTCAAGGAGTTAGCCTATTTTACAATGAATGTAATCACCACTCAGGCTGAAGTCTCAGTTTCTAAACAGAACATTGTGAGTCTCTGCTAAAGGTAGAAAGGGCTCTGCTGAAACTCAGAGCAATGGAAGACAATCTTTATGTACATATACATCCTTGATGTGCATCTGCAGTTCTTATTGAAAATTCTAGCCTAGAATGACTTGTTCAAGACCTTAAAGTGAGTTACTGAATAATCTGGGGGAAAAAATCCCCGTGGCTTAATTCTCCCAGCACTGACCACAATTCTGCTGCACTTCAGTTGGAGCTGCTTATGCAGCACTCGCAAAAGGCTGCGTAAATCCTGACACTTAGTTTTCTGCTCCAACTATGAAACCACACCACTCTCATGTACCACTCCACTCAGCATGTGTCCTATGTAAGAGCAAAGTATAATTTATTTTAGGGCAGCAACATTCATGCTGTTTGCCCTATGCCATTTAAAGTGCTCTTCATCTCTGCAGCTTATGTAACCCACACAGCTACTGGGTGTGGTTCACTGTCCCACATAATGGCGCCTAGACCACTTAAACAGAGAAAGAATCCATCTCCTCTCCAGCCTTAGCAGAGAATTAGCTGGCTTTTAGCTCAAACTGCAGAGGCTCCTGCACTAAGCTCCAGAGGTCTCAGGTTAAAGTCCACCTATGGAGTTACTTCTTCTGAAACACAAGCACTGATCAGAAAGCAGCATGGTGATAAAAGAGGCAACTCAAGCATTTTGCAGCACCGAATCTGAAATAATATAATCAATCCACTAATTCCCATGCAGCAGCAAAGAGATTAAACTAGTAAACTTAACCCCTCTTCAAATACTCAGATAACAGAAAAACAAGTGCAGTAAAACCTGTCAAGAATCACCTCTCATAGGGGTACACAAAAGTGGTCACTTGTAAGCGGGGTCTCTCTTCAAAGATACCCACACCAGACAGTGATGACATTTGATGGACTTTGCAAATAGTCACTTGTGACAGGAGGGTTTCCTGAGCAGGTTTTATTACAGGTCAGCCTGTGACCTAGCTGTAGCTCCTTGCTATGTGACTGGTGGCGGAGATAAGCTATGAAGATACCACTTGATCGCAAGTGGCATTAAATAATCTCCTTAGCTTAGCTTCTCACATGGCAGGGAAGACAGAAGTTAAAACTCTAGAATTCACAGAGGCACAGAGTGAAATCCGGATTTTATAGCTCAGTGGTACTGCTTCTGCCTAGTGATGGCAGACGGCAGTTTGGAAGGGGTTTGACAGGGAGACAATGTAGGAGTGTGGCTAACAGAACCAAAACAAAAAGGTGTTTGTTTCAACAGAGCTACTGCAATATTTTGATATGCTTTTATGATGCTTCTCTAGCTACATAAGCAAAAGACAGCTGGTTGGGACAAAGCCGCTTTGCCAGCCTACAATTTAAACTATGTCAACCTTCTATGAAAATACTGGTATGTCTCTCATAGACTTTGTACACAAACTTTGTACTGACGGTCTTATTTTCCCACAGATGTTTGTGAACAACCAACAGCTGCTGTGCGTGGTTTAAATTCTTCATTTACACTACAGACTCAACTCTAACATTAAAAAATCACCCTTGAAACACTATGAGTATAGCATTTCATAGGAAGTTTCATATTCCTCACCTTTGTCCAGCTAGCCAGATCACCCTGTTCTTTTCTTCTTGCACTTGTCCAGACAAAAGCCCTCCCATAGTCTTCAGCCTGTTCAGCAGCACCCTTCCTTTTAAAAAGCTCCCTGTGTGAAAAACAGTATAGGGCACGGGTGTGCAAACTGGGGGCATGAAATTTCAAAAGGGGGGCGCAGAACAATACCCCCACCCCCCACGCAGGCCCTCTGCTACTTCCCTGTTGCTTCTGTGCACAGCTGTGCTGTGTTGATTTGCTGCACTGCCTGCCTCCCTGGCAGCAGAGGGCTGGCTTAATTTTTGGTCCCTTCCGCTACCCCATGGGAGCCCTCCATTGCCTCCCTGCAGCCTCTCTTTCCTGCCCTCCCCATAGTCTCTGCTGTCATTTCTGGTCCCCCTCCATCATGTTTTGCAGAGGCAGCTGAGTAGGGATAAGATGTGTGCGCTTTTAATGGCAGAACCCCTTGTTTCAGCTTCCCAAGTGTCCAGGCTCTCTTTTTTTTTTTTTTAAGTGCAATTATGTTGATCTTTTGTGTAGTTTTTTTATTAACTTTAAAAGGCTGCCCAGGAGGCCTGGAAGGAAAGCAGGAGGACCTCTCTAAACAGTAGGGAGCTTTTGTTGTTCTCTTAAGCTGGGCTGGGCTCTCAAAAGAGCAACATGAACTGTGTGGGACTGCTGGAGTTAGGGGAGGGCTCTTTAAACCGTGTAATTTTTTTGTTTTAATAGCTGCCTGTGAGGCTGGGGAAGGTAGATCTTCAAATATGTTTTGTCTCCATTTGTATAGTGAATATCCTCTATCCTGCTGTGCACACCGTCCTTGCACCATTACAGTTTATGTTGCCGCCTCACATAGACTGGCACATGCCGAAAGGATTTTTTTATTTTCACATGAACATAAATTTCCATTGGTTTGGTTTTATTAGACAGATTGGGGGGCCCTGGCTAATTGCAGGGATGAAAAGAGGAACCCCGCTGTAAAAAGTTTGCTCTCCCCGGTATAGAGCATTCTCTTCCTCTGTGAATTTTAACTGCATCCCCGTACGTTTCCAGATATGACCAAACAGTTCTGCATTGCAAGTCAGCTAAGACTTATTAAGACTTAGATACATGAACAGTAACTGTGATATATGAAGAAAGTTACAGTATTTCAACACACGTCCAGCTATCTTCTTGCCAAAAAGGCACTCAGGACTCCTTTCACTGAACACTGGGCAAGCAACAGGCTCAGATCCTATCCCAGTACAATCTCTTCACAACTCCCTGCTTGGCCTTTATCATTTATGTCATTGCTCTCTCCAGCCAGTGACATGAATAATTACCCAGTATTTTCTATTAACTATGAACTCCACAAGATCAGGACTAAAGGCCAATGATAGAGCAGTCTAATTTAGTAGATTCTACCATAAATAAGTAGCTGAGTGTATTTAATAGAAGATGTAGGCACACAGAGGGAGCCCAGTGACAAACTAAAGAGCGGAGTGTCTGTGTGATGATCATGCCATGAACACAGAGTGAAAATGTCAAACGTAATCTTCATTTACACACATTTTGATAGCTCCTTGGTTAATAAAACACAAGCACTAGTAAAGAAAAAAAACTCCTCACAAGTATAAAGTAGGTCTTGTGGCTTAGGCACTGAACTGGAAACATAAGGTGCCTATGCTCTGACACTGGGAGAAAAGGGAGGGGTATAAAATGGACATTAGCACACATCTTGAAGAACACCAGTTACAAAACAGATAACTTTTCTTCTTTGAATGATTATCCATATCCATTCCAGACAAACTGCTTTGAGCAGCTTAACATCTTAAATGAAATCTCACTTCCTCTGGGGTCCACATGCCCTGGGTCTAGAGATCACCAAGATACATGCCCCAGCCAAGATCTGAGGCAGCCAACACTAGCTACAGTATGCTGCTCTTGTGCACACCCTCAAAACTGCTGCTTAGTCCTTTGCTTGGGCCAGATCAAGTCCAACTGCGTTGAAGATGAGGGCTGACTTGGCCAACACTTACAGCACCTTGCCCTTTTTGTCTCCCTTGTCTGGTAGAGTGCTGGGGCCAAAACTGTTCCCAGGCAGGGGCAGGAACATCCAGCCTCAGAGTTTGAGAGATAGTGTGGGTGTCCTTAGGCCGGTGTAATTTCATGTCTGTCTGTTCTGCGAACAGAGCACAGCCATCGAAGGGAAGCTCTTGAACAGACTACTGAGACTCTGCCTACATGGTGGAGGGGAACAGCTAGGAAGCCGGGCCCATCCAGGTGGTCGATGCCATTGTAGCCACTACTGAATCTGCTGTTTTAGTGGCTGCCTGGAAGGTCACTCGAGCTGCTGATGGGCTCTCTTCCAGGAGGGCTCTTAACTCCTTCCTGACTCCTCAGGGAGCGACTCCTCCAACTTTGCCATGGCTCGCCATGTGTTAAAACTGTGGCGGCCAAGGAGGGTTTGGTACTTAGTTACCCATAATGGCAGGCCGGTGGAGGAATAAAGCCTCTTGGAGTCTTTGTTCTTAGGCATTGTTTCTGATCTCTTCATCTTTCCTTTTGGTTAGAAGCATCTACCACTCGGGAAGTTCATGGCAGGATGAGTATAAAGGTACTCACAGTCTTTTGCTGGGACAAAGTATTTCCTCTTGGCCCTCTATGAATGGGTGGCAGAGGTGAGGGAGTTTTCCAAAGGGCAGTAGTAATTTTCAGGAATCCCCTTTGCAGGGGCAGAGCTACCTTGGCAAGTGCTATGGAGTGCTTCTGTTGGCTCATAAGCCCCAAAGGTGACCAGCTTCAAGAGCTCCTGGTATGCCTTTGCATCATCCTGCAGTACTGGATGCAGGGGGCTTGTAATGGCTTATCCTGGAGGGATGAGGAAAACACCGATGCCATGTATTTTGTCCCTTCCTCCTGCTGGACAGACTGCTGGCTCACTGGTGCCTCCTGAGATGGTAATAAGCCTGGAGACCGGGACATGCCCCACCCTTAGGCTAAGTCCCATCTGGGCCCTAAAAAATATTAACTGCAACTAACTATTAACTAAGAACTACTGAGAGAACTATACACACTAAATAGTGCTCATTTCCCTTAATATTTGTATTAACACAGTACCTGAGAGCCCTTGGCATAAATCAGGACCAGAGTTCCCTGTAAACTGTACCCCTGTGTGGCCACACAGGAGAGATTTAGGTGCCACCCAGCCAATTATCAGCGCACCCACTGCTGGCAGCATGTGGTTCTATGGTGGTGCACATCTGCACATACCTTGCTTCCCATAAAATTTATTCCAACTATGGATGTTAAAAATTAGAGAGAACACTGGTCAGCGGTCTCTGCCTGAGGATGGCCTATAACTGGAAAAGCAGAAAACTAAAAGCCATGAATTAAATGCATTCCTAGTGCAATATGGGGAAGAACACGCACTATCTGTTCATCTAACAACTGGCTCAGAAGGGCTATTCACATCCCCGACATGTTATTGCACAATCTCAGGTGGCTGAATGCCACTTGGCCCTCTAAGAAGTCCGATGTTGACAGCTCAGGGATTGCATAACTAAATGAGAGAGACTCTGGCATGCTATCAATTGAAATTAACCAGACAAGTTGATCCACAAACCAACAACATCCATATATCTCTACCCACAAAACTGAGAAAGAGCTATCAATCTGTCTGTCTTGGCTGGGCCTCAAATTCCCTGAACCTTGACAATTCAACAATTTTTAACAGGGCCAGCATAACTTCATGCATTATCATACCTGCCATGTGTTCTCTACAGAAGTCACTGTGTTCTAACTCGAGAATCTCAAATTAAGTGCTCCCAAAATATCAGCAACTCACAAGGGTTCAAGTGAGAGCAGCACTAAATGCTCCATATTCTATGCTCTCTCTTGTAATAGCAAATTGAATCTTATTAATGACGGACATTTGTGCATGCAGGAAAGTAGATTCGTTGCAACAAAAACACATTATTTTCACATACCCTTTACGCTTTCAAAATAAAAGCTGCTTGTATTTCCATTGAGATTTTATACTTTTCTTCTGCTTTCCTCTACAGGTGTTTCATGTCCTGATCTGCTGCAGGGCAACTGTGGAATGCTAAAGGTTTAGTAGAGGATCTGTAAATCCTGGCCATTATTCCTCTAAGTTAGTAGGAGGAAACCATGAATTTCATGAAGAACACTGGAATAAGCAGAATATTTTTTAACCTTGTGTACTTAGTTTGGCCTTAGCTTGAGCTTTTAAGGCATAATGAAAAAAAACCATCGTAATTTGGCTGAACTAAGAGTTCTGGAGCAAGAAACAGTTTAGGTTTGCGTTAGTATTTATGTATGACATAAATCAACACATAACGGGCTCATAGAGCAAATGAATGAACAGACACACACACACATACTGACTGCCAAAGGTAGGAAACCTGGTGGGCCAATCATTTGGAAATTCACATATGTTCAGAGCTGTCTGGTCTAATGTTTTTCATCCATGGGCGGAATAAATATTATGTGCACCAAGACATGTGGATGTGCACCACTAATAGGAATACAGGCTGCTGGCTGGCTGTGGGCACTCTGATAATCAGCAGGTCAGCAGCAGAGTCTCTCCTGGGTGGCCACCCAAGCACTCAGCTTACGAGGAACACTAGAGCTGTCATTTTTACACAGGTGTTATTGTGGCAACTCATCCTGGGAACATTCCCTTGTCAAGCCTGATGTGGTCCTGCATGCCTCCTCATGGTCTCATATAGAACTGTGGGCGCATACCTGCCTCAGTTTTCCCTGGAAGGCTTTTAATTAGGCTTGTGTGTTATGACCAGAGCCCCGCCAAGGGAACTATTTAATCAACCGAAGGAGGAGGTAAGTAAGCCTTTTCTCCCCAGAGTCCTCACTGGGGATGGGGCCATGAACCAAATTAATCTGTTTGCCTATCCTCAAGTCCATCCATCTACATGCAGGTTCCTTTCCGATATGGTCCTCTTGAATGGGGCTCTCTTCCAGAGACAGGGCTCTTGAGAACAGTTCCCTTTGTGGATCTCCACCGCTCTTCTCTGGAGTGGTATGTAGGATTTCTGCCATCAGGACCACCCACCAACATCTGGTAAGCTACTTGCACTGGGGCAATTTCTCTCTAGGGCTTGGCACAAACATCTCCCCTTCACCACCTCCTCCCTCTAGAAGTATTTCTCCTACATTCCCTTTCCTGGTGAGTTCCCAAACCAGCTCCCCAAAAAGTCCCTCTCCTCAAGAGCTTCTTGTATTGTGGAACCTCCTAATTGAACACTCATAACCCTTTATCAAACCAAGGTGTTCCTTAGCTTATTAACAGTTGCCAAGGTTATTATAATCCACCTGAACTGCTGCATCACCGATATGGGTAACAGTCTTCTTTATAGTTAATCTACTGTCCATTACCAGTAATGTTACAAAGGCGACTGTATCAGGTAGAAAGGTAAGCAGCCTGTTTTTTTGAGCCGAGCACTTTTTTATTATAATTTCTCCAGTTCTGCTGGTGTCATGAAACATGTCAAGTGTCTACCTCATTGGATTCCCAACTACCATGTCATGGCATTGCCCTTGCTGTCACACTCCTGGATCTGCCTGTTCGCACGTAAGATTGGCACTCTGCCAAATACACAAGTCAGGACAGTGCACTTCAAAGGCCTGAACAAGATGAAGTCTTCTTTCATTATCTGTGCCATATGCATTTACCTGACGGACAGCTCTCCCCATTTTGTATTTGGCTTGCTTATTTAGAATTTCTTTCTTGCAACCTGTACATGAGGATGGGGAGTTTGCAGGATTCCCTTCAACACTTCAACTGATTTTTCAAAACTTGGTCTATCTCCTCTTGCTAACCTGACAGAAGGATTACAAACAGTAATATACTTGAGTCTCTGCCTCTTGTGTAGTATGATGTCTCTCTTTACTTCCAGAAAAAATGAAGCTAAAAGCAATGTGTGATGGGTTGGATCGCATAACTCCCCTTGAGGTTGTCCCTCAGCGTGCTCATCAAGGCACTGAGCCCATTCCATGGGGTTCCTCACCACCCTGTCCTGCTGGGCCAGAATCTCTAGCCTACCCTAGCCAAGGCACAGAGTTGGGGCTACCACCTCAACCCCTCTGCAGAGCAATACAGACACTGAACCACCTCAGCTCTGGGAGAAGTCAGCTATATGGCCATTGACAGCATGCAGGAAACCAACCCATAAAAGGGACCAATCCCTCTGCCCAAAAAATCCTTCCTACCCTGATTAAAAGTTTTATGCAGAGAAAGCTCAAAGATGTTCATCCCTCTTCAAAAATGAAAGATATGCAGAGTGGTTGCTCCTGTCCAGGTAAAAATTATTTACACTGGGCTTAATAATAAACAAAAGTGTTTTTATGAAAGTATAAAATGTAGGATTTAAGTAAGTGCAAGTGAAAACAAGACAGATGAAAGTAAGGTACTAAGTTAAAATAAACAAAAGATGTCAGCTAATTCTTACATGCTAAAAACTTGTTTTAATGCAAATTCTTACCCTGAACAGTTGTTTTTATCTCAAATAAAATGCTTCAAGTCAGGGTTGATCTCTACTTCTGGCCTGGGTATACAGCATTTCAGAGTTCTTTAAAGTTTTTCGTTTTCAAGTTTCTTCAGGTATATCGTCTTAGGGTGGGCAAGGCAGTTTCAAAGACCAGCTGAGGAAAGACCCAAATGCTTTCCATTCCTTACACAGACTTCCCCCAAGGGAGGGAACCCTTTGTTCAGTCTCCCCATCCCCCTAGAAAAGTACTACATGGTGGATTCCAATGTTAGGTGGTATGGTCACATGTCTTTCTAGGACCAACCACAGTTTGGGCTTACAGGAAAAATAAAACCATTTATGGGTTGTTGATTTGAGTACTGAGCCACTAAGATCCTAAAGTATCACTAATGGCCCTCATTAGCATATTTAGAATTAAAAACAAGATTCATACTTTCTACTTCTAGCTTTACATACAAGAAAGATATGTTCACAAAAAGAGGATACACAGATGCAGCAGATTGTAATTTAAAATGATGTTACATAACCTGTTTTGCATAACGAATCTTCAAGTTATGCATGTTCATATTCGAAAGCCAATTTTCATAAAGCACTGGGGGTGATAATGTGATCCTATAGGCTACACCAAAAGATAAAGCATGTGGGAACTCTGTGTGCTAAGGACTTGCTGGTTGGGTTCAAAAGCAGAATCATTTTTGGGATGACAGCTCTCTATGATTTTTGCAGGCTGAGCTTGCCTGGGGATGGGGGGAGTGGGAGGGGGAAACCTACATACATCTTTAAAAGTGAAATTTAATCTTGGATCCTAAACACCAAAGTGACTTAATCATAATCATATTGCATGGTGTTAAGGTAATGTATTTTATTCTAAATCGACGGTCAGGACTCTCAAATTAAACCCCAGTTTAACTTGGCCCATAAAGAATATAAATTCCCAGACAAAAACTGATGAAGTGGGTCTTTGTCCATGAAGGCTTATGCTCTAAAATATCCGTTAGTCTATAAGGTGCCACAGGACTCCTTGTTGTTTCAGACAAAAACTATTATCAGACAAAAACTCACAAATTATTCTATATAAAAGAATTGCACATTATCTGATCAATCTGAGCGTGTAGATTGGGGATGAGTGTCTAGTGAAGTATATATTGTGACCTAATGAACAGAGACTGGACCGAGACTCGTGATGTCTGCATGAGTGGTATTCTGACAGACCATGAGCAAGTCACTTTGTCTTTGTGCCTCAGTTTCCCCATGTGTAAAATGACAATAATATTTACCTCTTTTGTACAGTGTTTTGAGATCTTTGGATTAATTATTAAGAACAGATATTCTATATTCTTTACGTCTTTTCTCAATTAGCCTAACCCTATTATGTTTATATAATCACAGTGATGAATCAGGAGACAATGCAAAGGGATCATCAAAAGCTTGCTGCCATTCCCACTGAAATCAGCAGCAGAATTTTCATTAACTTGAATGGGAGCAGGAGTAGGCTGCACATAAGCAGAACACAGAAAAAAGTAAAACAGCAGAACATGGAGCTTTAGAACGAATACGGTCAGCCTTCAACAAGCTACACACAATACAAAAGCTCTTCCAGCTGGGAGAAAGCCAAACGTACCATGTGGAAAGATGCTACTTAGCATGCAGGTGGTTAGCTTAATTAAAAAATGAAAGGCAGCATCTCCCATTGAAAAGCAGGTAGAAGAGGCATTAAATAACGAATTTCCAAGTATCATTTAAAACTTGTTTCCAAGTATCATGTATGGTAAAAAGACATAAATCTCATAGATTTAGATGAATCTGGCTGTTCAAATCACCACCTACTTTTGTAGCACTAACCTGCTTTTCTAGTAACTCCCCTATTTCCATCAGGAACAAGGAAACTACTAAAGAATGAAACACAGAATAGATCTAAATGATACTACCACTCCATATGGCTGACATTCTGCAAATATGAATGAAGGAGTTCTATAAATCATCATGCCAGCTCAAAGATTAGGATAGTCTCTGGTGCAGACACTGCATGTAGTCTTTACAGAACTGGACTGGCCCTAGGTTGTATACCATCAGTTCACAAAGTTTCACAAAGTTCACATCAGTTCACAAAGGTTGTATACCATCAGTTCACAAAGTTTCTCCTCAAGGATTTTTGTAATTCAGCTTTCCTTAGCAGAGCTGGAAGGAAAATGGTGTAATTTGGGAAGAGAAAACATCTCGTACAATTGTACGTTGAAAAGACAGAGCAGGTAGCACACACTGCCAGTGCTTTTAAACACAGATCCTCACCAGAAGGAACTCATCCAAATTCTGTGACAGGAAAACATATTAATTGATCAATTGCAATGAAGGTAGCTCCCTCCTCTCCCAAGTTTATTGTATCAGTGGCCTGAAGCTAGACTTTTGTCAGTTACAACACTCTGCTTTACACAAAAATATTCTGCTCTCTGTCCTTAATACAAAACCTTTCCAAGACAAACCAAAATCTTGATAGTGCTTCCATGTGAACAGGTGGTTTTGAAGGACTTAAATGTGTTATTTTTTGTAATAGCATCTAGAATCCCCAACTGAGATCTATTCCTGTTTTGCTAATATTATGCTAGGTATTGCCCATGCACACAGCAACAGATGTGAAATTCTGAAATTCTAAAAAAGTATCATTAATCTGCAGATGAAAATCTGGTCAAGAAACAGTGTTTTGTGACAATTTTTATCCCAAATGCAGGGATGCATTTCACAGAAATTACAGCATATAATTCTCCATTTGAGATGCAGAAATGCATGCTGAGACCTGTCGTCTTCCCATGTTGTACTTTTCCATTTATGATGAATGTGGCTACAACTGGATCCTTTTTATACAACTCGGCAGTGCCTATCAGGATCCTGTAAAGTTGCCAATGTGCCCCTATGGTAATAACAGTTTAGATAAATCTATATATTCAAAACAAAACAAAGTTAGTGTTTTTTTCCAAATATAAAGAATGGTCAAAAGCATTTTCTCCATTGTGTATATTTTTGACTTTGTATTATGATGCCTTCTTATAATGTAAAAATAGATTCCTCACTCCTATGCTAACCCCAAAAAAGATTGTCTTTTTTTCATTTGGTAAACAATTGATTCTTTCAAAATTTCTAAAAAAACTGAAAACCTGGGTGATTTCTGGACAAAGGTGAGGAGGGGAGAGGAGGGATGAGGGAAAGTAAGTGGTGCATAGCACTAATTCAGTAGTCTTTCAGCTCTGCAGAACTGTATTAAACTCCTCATTTAAGTCACACGTGAAAACTTTTTGATGACAATTTGCAAACACTGCTCAAAAGCGGTACAGGACTTGAGTAGCTGAGGTGCTACAGATGAGTACTGTAATATACCAGCAGAAATGTGTGGAGCAGCTCATACAAGACCTATAAATTAGAAGTCTGGCCAAGTCCCACGTTCTCAGGAACAAAAGTTTATTTTCTCAAATTTAAAGAGAAAACAAACTTGAGGATTATTAACTGCTAAATCTGGTATAAACAGTATCTAACCTGCTTTGGGAACATTGTTGGTTTTTAGGAGGTGGCTAGTTAATGCTACAACTCTCCCCACCCCCATTGATCTAACCTATGCAACTTCAGCTATGCAAACAGTATAGCCTAATGGAGTTGCTATGGACTTACTAAGTTGATGGACTTACTATGGTGTCTTCCGTGCAGTAAGGTCAGCATGGATTGTTCTCTTGTTGACTCTGGCTACTCTTCTCATTTTGATGGAGTAATGGAGTTGATGGGAAAGTGCTTGGAGGTAGATTCACTCTGTCTAAGTAACTGCAATAAATTGACTACCGGGGATCAACTGCTGTAGCCTTGATCCATCACCTAATGTAGACAAGCCCTTTGTACATTTTGGCTGTGCAGAAAGCAGTCGAGGGTTTGCAGATAGCTGACATATGATGCATATCAACATTCTGAGACCAAAAAAACAAATGAATATAGATACTAATAGAAGTCTACCATCTGTGCTTTAAAATAAAATACCAGCACAATCTTTGAGACGATCCTGGTAATAGCATAAAGCACACACAGACACAGAGGGAAATTGTGTTACCCAGCTATTAAAATGCTATCATTATGGCAGGTGTGACAGTTTGCATCACAGCAAACCCTTTGGAGTCGTCCCCTGGTGTACTGATCATGCCACTGATGCCTGCCTTCCTGTCCTCTGGGACTTCCAGCACCCTGCCCTGCTGGGCCAGAACAACTGGTCTCCCTAAGCCAAATCAAAGAGTTGGGGTTACCACTCCCCAGCAGAGGAACCCAGACACTAAACCAGTTCAGCTTGAGGGATCAACACTCAGGAAACCAACCCCACAAAAAGGGAACAAAACGTCATATAAATCCATCTTACCCAGTATAAAACTCTTAAGGTCCACTTACTTTATCAATGAAAGAGAGATGCACAGTGGTCACCCCTTCCAAGTAAAAATCATTTACACTAGGTTTGCTCATGAAAGTGTTTTATAAAGTACAAAACATAGGATTTAAGTGGTTGGAAGTGAAAACAGATCAAAGTAAGTTAATAAATTATAATAAATAAAGAATGCCAGCTACTTCCGATATGCTAGGAAGCTTATTACAGTACATTCAAATCCTTACTCTAAACATTCTCATCTCAAGTTAAAGGCTTCAAGTCAGAGTTGAGCTTTACTTTAGCCTGGGTCTTCAGCATTCTTAGTGTCCTCTTAGGATGGGCCAGGCAGTTTCAAAAGACACAAGACTGACTGCTTCTTACTGCTTAAACAGACTTTCCCACAGGCCAGGAACCCTTTGTTCTGTACTTCCCATCTTCATGGAAAAAATACCATGTTCAAGATGGATACCAGTACCAGGTGGAATGGTCATGTTTTTTTAGGACTAACCACAGTTTGGGCTTATAGGGTAGACATGACCATTCACAGGTGGTTGGTTTGAGTACTGAGTCATTAAGTACCTGAAATATCACTAATGGCCCTCATTAGCGCATTTAGAATTAAAACCAGAGTCACACTT
Source organism: Carettochelys insculpta (assembly GCF_033958435.1). NCBI lineage: Eukaryota > Metazoa > Chordata > Testudines > Carettochelyidae > Carettochelys > Carettochelys insculpta. The sequence goes on from NC_134145.1 coordinate 20,035,362, forward strand.
CGTATTTCTAACTTCACATACAGGAATAATGCATGCACAAAAACAGGACACACAGATTCACCCAAATGTAACTTTAAAATTGATATGTAATATGAACAGTTTTACATAAAGCATCTTTGGAGTTATGAATATCTATATTCCTAAGCCAATTTTCATAAAGTATGGTTTGGAGACCCATGACAGCAAAGTAAGCAATTTCACTTGCAAAAGGACTTTTGGAGCAGGTTCTACTGACAGATCAATTCATTTATCTGAACATAGTGACAACCTGCATATGAAAAATTAATATTCACAAGGCAGATTTTTTTCTTTTTGTCTGGAAAACAACGTATTATTTGAGTGGCATGTTGGTTTTGGTGATGGGGATGTGCTTTCAGGTGCACTTATTTTTAGAAACTCATCCTAACTGAAAATTGCTGATAATTAAAAAGTCAAGAGAGCTTCTGTTTTGGTTTTTTATGCAGTGAATTAACCATCTGCTGACTCACCACATTTAAAGGCCTACATAGCAAAGAGACATTTCCATATACAAGATAGTGATAGCCTGCTCAGAAAGGGATATTTTAAGTGACACTGGTTAGCCAGGAATGTATTATATATAATCTACCACAAATAGGGAAGGAGTTTTTTTAAAATGGTAAGAAATCACTTAATACTGAAAAACAGCTTAGTCTAAATTTTTTTTTTTTTTTACTTACTTCCATAAAAATCACAAAGTAAGCCATAGTTAGCAGGCTAAAGAACTTGTAACATTTTAGATTTCCTGTTGTGCAACTACAAAAGGGAAGCCAGTCGCCTGAGAGCACAGGCCTGGATGTTAGTTCCAGACATATGTGAGTAATGTGATCTTAAGAGATTGCTTACCAGAAACTTACAACAACGTCCAAACCAAAGTTCTTATGACACTATCACCAGGGCAGCACCTGAGCTGACATGTTTACAACTCTGCCAGTAAAACTACCTCACATGGGACAGCTACACCACTGTCTAGCGAACTGAGCCAGGAGACTGGAACATTACTGGACAGTGACTCGCAACTATTTAAAAAGGGGAGTTGGCTTAAGGGGTTAGAAAGCCAGAACTCATGTACAATAACAAACTGCCTTGTGTTCACAGCAGCATGTTTAAGCTTAAAACATCTTTTAAAAATGAAATGTAATTTTAAAGAAACAGACGAAGGACTCTTTTTACTCAAATATTCACACATATCTCTTTCCTCCATATAAAAATCAATTACAACTCATACTACACAAACCCACTAGGGATATTAACAATTAAGTGGTTACCCAGTAAGCTTCACCCTACATGATAAGGCTTACTGGTTACTGTTAACTGGTGGGGGCTGGAGCAGCTCCTGACCTTCTGGAGACAGTGGGCTGCTCCAGCCCTGCAGGGAGCATTGTGGGTAGTGGGAAGGGTGGGGGTCGGGGAGAGAAGAGAGAGAGATAATGTGTGTGCACTCTTGAGCGGTGACAGAAGCCCAAGAACGCTGTAGGTAGGGGTGCTCAACAGCTTGCCTGGAGCAGCCATGGTCCACGGTGGCCCTGGGAGCACCACAGGCAGGGGCTCTCCAATCTGGCCAGAGCAGCCCTGGTTTGTGGCAGGTGGGGCCATTCCAGCCCATTTGGGCTGAAGAGCCCCCCAAGGCTCCCCAATTTAATTAGTTAACCATTTAAATCTAACTGTTAACTGGCTAACTAATTAAATGGGATTTTACATCCCTAAAATCCACTAATATATTCAGGGCCTAAGCCTACATTTTATGCTGAGTCAAAGTTCCCAAAGAGTTCAGAGGAGTTGTGCCTAAGGATGACAGGATGAGACTTATTTATAAAGTAAAGTCATTTTGCTTCTATAAAATATAAAAATAATCTCAAAAACTTTCCACTTCTACTGGGTCTGAAGTTATAAAGAGCTTAACCTTTATTTAAATTTACACAAATCTTGCATTCCTTCACTAGAAATGACGGTAAAATTTGACAGTGAATTTTTATATTTAGACTAAGCCCTTGAAACTAGGACTTTATCACGGAAATATTGACAGAGCCTTAACCACCGTAGAACTAATAGGCACAACTATATCAGTTTTCCTTACATGCAGGTGGAGTTTTTACATTAACAACATCTGATAGGGACTTTTGTTAAGGTATTGTGTTCTTCTTACATAGACTATGTCTAGATTAGAGTGATCTGTTGACAGAAGTTTTTGTCTGAAGATAACTTCCGACAAAACTTCTGTCGACTGACTGTGGCCAGACTGCCCAGCTGCTCTCTCAATTCTGTTGAGTATGTGTGACCAGACTGCCCAGCTGCTCTCTCAATAAAATAGCTGTCCAGAATACCGCAGACAGGGTCGCATGGCCGGCAATCTATTCTGGGAGCCCCAGAATATGCACACTGTCGACAGAGAGAAAGCCATACTAGTCTATATACTATCAAAACAAAAAAAGCGTCAAGTAGCACTTTAAAGACTAACAAAATAATTTATTAGGTGAGCTTTCATGGGACAGACCCACTTCTTCAGACCATAGCCCTTTTTTTTTATGTACTTGATGGACCTCCATTCCAAACGGCTAAATGTAGTGCCTTGGATCTGTCCCACAAAAGCTCACCTAATAAATTATTTTGTTAGTGTTTAAAGTGCTACTTGACTGTTTTTTTGTTTTGATAGCACAGACTAGCTCGGCTTTCTCTCTGTTACTATTCAACATGCAAGGCTCTACATTTAGCCGTCTGGAATGGAGATCCATGAAGTACATGAACAAGGGCTATGGTCTGAAGAAGTGGGTCTGTCCCATGAAAGCTCACCTAATAAATTATTTTGTTAGTCTTTAAAGTGCTACTTGACTGCTTTTTTGTTTTGCCTGCTGACAGAGTCCTTCTTCCTGTGGGGAACAGGATAAGGCTATCGACAATGTTCTACATTCTGTTGATTTACTGTCGACAGAACATTTTAGGAATCTGGACACTCCCTGGGTCTTCGTCAAGAAAATACCGGTTTTGTTGACAAAATGCTCTAGTGTAGACATAACCACAGTCTTTCGTCAGAGAACACAAAGAAGCAGTAGGTATCTATGATTCAGCTGCTCTCCTGGAAAGGAAGGCTGTTTCCTGAAAGAAGCTACATGGGTGAACTAATTCATGAGTGACCAGCAGGAGGTGCCATGGTGGTGAGCTGCGCTTGGTTGCAGGCGGAGATAAAGACTGACGTATGAAGTTAGGAAAAGCAAGTACCACTTTTGGGAAGATAAACAGCAGCTGGTGAGAGGTCTCCATGCAAAACTAAAGGTCAGATTACACAATGCACTATGCTGAGTATTCTATTGTAAAAGGCAGGGGCTTGGCCAAGGACAGTAGCTAACAAAAAGAGATTGGAGGCTGCCCACCACAGATAGGTAAGGAAGAAACTAAACATTTCATGGAAAGACAACATAAATGGGAGAGGAAGAGGGGTGACAGAGCAGGATGTTAGAAAAAATCATCACAGAAAGAATGCTCAGATGGTTGGCACATTTATGCCATATGGAAGATAGAAGACATGCTAAGCAAGTGCTAAGCACCACGGGAGGAGACAGAAAGCATGGAAGGCCCAAGAAGAAAGGACAGAGGACAATTTAGGGAGCTGGCATCCTCTGGAAAGTACCACAACTAGCAAGTCTAGTCACCAACAAACTGATGTGTCAGTGATGGAGGAGGAATCAAGGCCTAACATAAGGACTGTATTGAAAGAGTGCTGAGCACAAGATATACAGTTTAAAAACTTTTACACAAACAATTGCTGTTGTTGCCACAAGAATGTGTGTGATCAAAAAGGGCAGAGGAGTGTGCTGCTGTTCAAATGTGGTCCATATCACTTTGCCTGAGATCGTCCGAGTTTGAGAACTCGGGGCCTAACTGAACTTGTCACAGATTTTAAAAAAATGTTTAAAGAATCTAGCCAGATTGAGAGTTTTGTTCCCTAGGTCAGTTATTTATTAATTGTATTACAATAGCACCTAGGTGTCCCAGTCCCAGACACAGTCCATTGTCCTAGGCTGTGTAAATACCAAGCAAAAAAGATGGGCCCTTGCTGAAAGAATAAAATGTGCTTGCTTGAACATGCTGTTTTCTTGTTTAAGACAAGACCTCCAGCTGCTAATCAGCAATACATGCTATCACATGTGACAAGCAATGCAACAAATGAATTTGATATTAAGTACATTACATCAATATTTATAGATTAACTGGTTACCAATAACAGAGCAAATTGCTTATAGATTATTAAAAACATGCTTGGAATAATGAAAAGGTATTTACTAAGTGGTGTGAAGTCCCTTCCCAGAGAGCTTAGATCCACTCCAACAAATACAATCCAAACTCTGGCTCCACATGCCTTAATTTTAATTACTATACTTTAACATATTATAAAATTTTGTCCTGTGTTTGCACAGTGCATAGAATGCTCACGGATGCTATGAAAATATAAATACAAATTAATAATTAAAAAACACAGAGAAAAAAGTAAAAATCTGAGATTCACTTTTCTTCTTAAAGAAGAACAGACACTTGTTAATGTCCCTAGCTGTTGCATTTAATTTTCCTTGGCCAAAAGAAAAATATATCAAAGAGCAGTTACTTAAAAAAGAATTAGAGCAAATTTTTTCTCTCAGTTACACTGATGTAAATCCAGATTAGTTTAATTGAAAAATACTCTCTCCCACATACATCAATGGAGTTACTCTGTACTTTCATTGTAAAATTTGACTTTAAAAGTATGGCACAAAAGTAAAGTTCCATTGTCCATTTTCTTTGTTGGTAGTTCAGATATACAAGACCTTCACACTATTTGGAAATTAAATAGCAAGTTTGATACTGAGCCTACACTATTTTTCTCCACATCTTCAAGGAAACATATGAAACAGCACTACTTTACTTAGTGCTCCTTAAACTGAGTAGATCTCTTCTACAGATTTTTTAAACAAAATATAAACTCGCTAAGTATTTATAAACATGGGCTGACTGCCTACCTAAATTCCTAATTTTAACAGGCATTTTACAAACAAACAAAAAAAGTTACATTATCATCTAATTTTCTTTCAGAGTTGAATGGAATCTACATTACACAATGTCACAAAAAATCCTAAATAAACAGTATAATTTCTTGGAGGTTGCATTTTACTTTAGATTATGGTGACAAAAATATTTGCAACTTTATATACATTTTGAACTAAACTCTGAATAATTTCTACATTTGTGCTCAAAGTTTAGGAGAAGGATTTTCTTAACAGGCTATTAAGCAAGTGATTCCTTAAAAAGCTCCTCAAAGAGGTAGACAGCAGTCACCCTTCCAATTACCGGTAAATATGTAGCTATACGCTCCCATCAGCAGGTGGGACATTAAAATACAAAGACAAAAACACAGAGAGTCCAAGTCTTCCTAGTAATTTTCTCAGTATGTTACCCATTGATCTGTCATTTCTTCTTTAGCAGTTATTTTCTGATGCACTTAGATCTACCTTACACTGGTGAGAGGGTGTAGGTCTCCCTTTTAAGTAAGGCAACCCAAACCACTGCTTAGTGCACATAGTGTAGTTAGAAGCAAGGGATATGTAAAATACACACACAAACATTTGCTTAAACCCTGACATCGTCAAAATGGACATAACCATTTTCTATTCCTCAAGACAATGTTGGTATAATTATTATAAACATCTTCATACAACAGTAAAATTAAGTGAGGACTTTACAGAACACAGGTAGGGCACATTTCCTGCTCCAAAGGCCTCACAGAATGCAATCTACATAACACGTAGTTTTTCTTTAACATAAGATTGTGTGAACACCTAGATGTCAGGGTAAGTCTACACTAGGCTGAAAACTCCATTTGATAGTATAAGAAGCAGATGAGATAAGGAGAGAGTAGGTGTAACAAAAATGATACAATGTATGCAAGTTTACTTAGCTATAGGTTAAGGCCAACAATGGAAGAGAGGGAGGGGCTGGTATTTACAAATGATGATATGAATGATTTCCTGAAGAAATGGAATTTAAAGAGGCATGTGAAGAAGTGTGGACTCTTGGTGGCAGGGAACAAAGAGAGAAGGCACCAAGCCAGGATTAGGAAAAGAGGACAGAGGGAGGAGTAGAAACAGCCTTGAGAAGAGCAGAGATAGAGAGATACGGATAAGGGACATAGACGGCAGAGATGCATGTACGAACAAGATTACACAGAGCCTTGCAGGTGAAGAGGAGGAGCTTGAATGTAATGAGAGACAGGAAGCATAAGAAAGAATTTGAGGTGCATGCAATGCGTAGTGCAAGCATCCCTCCCTTTCTTGCTCGCCCACAAAAACCTGGCTCCATACTACCATGGCTCCAACTCTCTTAGGGTACACCTCTACTTGCATTCCTCTTTTGAAAGAGGCATGCAAATGAGGTAAATTGAAAATGCAAATGAGGTATAAATTTGCATATTGGGCACCTCATTTACATATTCTAATTTCAAAAGAGCTTCTTTCGAAAGAAGCAAGCCAGTGTAGATGCTGCTCTTTCGAAAGTAAGTTCATCTTCGAAAAAAATCCTTCTTCCCTTTATTTAATGGAAAGGAGGATTCTTTTGAAGATGGGGTTTACTTTTGAAAGAGCAGAGTCTACACTGGCTTTCTTCTTTCGAAAGAAGCGCTTTCAAAATTATACGTAAATGAGGTGCCAAATATGCAACTTTATGTCTCATCTGCATTTTCAGTTTACCTCATTTGCATGCCTCTTTTGAAAGAGGAATGCAAGCGTAGATGCACCCTTAGCATTTGTCTCTGCCACTATAGCACTTCAGAGCAGACACTACTGCAATAAGGGTGGGGTCGGCAATCTACCTCTCTGAAAGAGAGTAGCTAGGCTGATGGAAGAATTATTCTCTTGACCTGGCATGGTCTCCACCAGTGGTTATATCAGCTTCATTAAGTTTCTTCGGAGAGTGGATTTTTCACACCCCTGAGAAAGATACCTGAGTCAACTTAAGTTTTTAGCGTAGATCACGCCTTCTTAAAAGCTACAAACAGGAATAAGCTATTCAGGTTTATGTGTATCCTTTTCTGTCAGATGTGTCAAAGACAGAAAATTTCAGGTGCGTGAAAGGGCTCTGGGGACAATTCATCTTGCAATTTGATATTTTTTTTTTTTTTTTTTTTTAAGAGCAATCCATGTCAAAGCAAACAATTAAATTATTCAACTTGGCCTCTTTAAACTGTGGCCAGGTCTACACAAGGCCTTAAAGTTGATTGCGTAGCTGGAATTGACTTATGATTGACTCACCTGGGTGTCCTCTCTGAGAAAGGTTGACAGAAGACAGAAAAAAAAGAACAAACCACTCTCCCATCTGTGTCTTTTACTCCTTGTGAGATTGAGGACTGCAGGGGTTGACTGTTGACCCCTGACAGTTTGATTTTGCGCATCCCCAATAGGAATGAAATTGAACCCCAGAAGATTGACCCTGCCTGGGTTAGGTCTACCTGGTAGTGTACATATACCCTTTGACTACCCTATATCCACAACATGAACCCTCAAGTAATTCTGTTGAACCAATGCACCCATTACTTCTGAGCTATTGCTTAGGATCCATCTTATTCCTCTAGCTACTCCCCCAGATCAGCTTCTTTGGTTTTGTTTTGCACATCTTATCACTTTTTGTTCTTTTTCACTCTTCTGTCCCTTCCCCTGTTTTCTCTCTTATTGCCACTAGGAAGGTGACATCTTTTAAAAGTGTCCTGATTTAGAAGAACCTACCCTAAGGGCTGACAATTGACAGAGCATGCAGTTGGATACATAAGATCAAATCTGGACACCAAGAAACTTCTGTACTTAAGTACTGATCACACAAATTTTGTATGAAACCATACTGGGTGTTTGAGTACAAGCCAATTCAAGGGTTGAGTTCAGAAAGCAGCAGCATCACATTCACATATTTACATGACAGCAGTTAACTGCATCAATACACCATAAAGAGGCTCTTCCCACAAACATAACTTAAAAAACAAAATAAATGATCTAAATCATAAAATGTGTGCACACAGGGGGGTATTAATAAGCACTAAAAACTAGAAAATCACCTCCCCTCAAACATATTTCAAAGCTATGTAAATATCCACTGTGCTAAAACGCTTTGTTTAACCAAACAATAAACAACCACCCAGAGGACACCAGATCTGCCAGTGGACAGGCTTAACTCCACCTCTAGTGAAAATGAAGAGGTTTTAGTTTTGTTTCTATAGTGACCTCTACTGGGAGAAACTAAGAAATTGAGGAACCACTTGATCAACTTTTGTTTTGATAGAACATAGACTAACACAGCTCTCTCTCTGTTACTATTCTACTGGGAGAATATGAGTCAACAACAAAACCGGTAAGGAAAGGTTTAATAAAAGAGGTGGTTGGGTGGTGGGCGGGAATGTGTCTTAACATACATTACCCCTCAGACTACATATTTGGTGTGTTCTGCATATTCTCCCTTTTACAAGTGATAACAGAAAACACATAAAAATAATTAAAACTTTTTTCCAACTATGGAACACACACCATTTTCAATACGTCATCCTGCTTTTTTTTGCAGACTTTATTAAATGTCAAAGATACAAGGTTGTAAGTGTTCCAAACAACAGCTTCAGCAGGTATATGGCTCAGTCTTAAAGCCGAGTTCCAGCTGGGATACTTAAAGGCTACTCTTTTTTTTTTTTTTTTTTTTTTTTTTTTTTTTTTTTTTAAAACTTACTCTCAGATCTAGAGCTTATGAACAACCTGCTGAGTGAAGTGTAATTAACTCAATCCTGTGAAAGTACTCAAGGGATTCCATCTCATCATTCCTTTGTAGATAAATTTGCTATTCCCTACAACTGCACAAATTCAGCTGATGCTCTAGTTTTAAAAGAATACATCAAAAATTCCAATCTATCAAAGGCCTAAACAAAGATTAAGGGTAAAATGTTGAGTATTTTGTTACTATTTTTGACAGAGAACTGCTTTTAAATTGAATAACTTAAAATGTAGATCCAGCAACAAACCAGACTGAGCACAGAAGAACCAGAGTGACCATTATAGTATTTACCAACATGTAATTGTAATACCCTAGTTTACCATCATGCGCTCTGTCAATCCACAGTATGAGAACAATGGTAACAGGAATCCAAAGTCACAAGCTATGCGCAGTTGCAAATTTCTAAATAAAGCTTTTATACCAAAAGTAAATACCAGACCAAAGTAAAACTAAAGGCCAGACCCTACACTCCTATAGAAACACCACAGGAGCAGGGGTGGCAAAATTGCCAGAAAGCTCTGGGATGAAAAGGTGTCCTTGTAAAATACACCTGAATAACCTGAGATCTGTGTGGCTACACGGTGAAGGGGGGATACCGCCTTCAATATGTGCAGATCCAAGGGAACTGTGGGCAAAAAAAGATGCATCCACATGCTATGTCGAGCCTTCTACTGCCCTGCAGGGCTCCATGTGACAGTGCAAAATTTTGACCATGCTGCTATTGACTCCTCTGCCTAACCACAGGCAATCCTTCCTTTCTAAGGCTATGTCTGGACTACAGGGATTTGTCAACAGAAGTTTTTGTTGGAAGATATGCTGTTACAAAACTTCTGTCGACAGATCTTGGCCAAATTGCCAAGCGGCTGCTCTATCGGCAAAACGGCCAGCCGGAAGAATCACAGACGGGACTTACCAGTGTCCCGGAAGCCCCATTTGTTGACAGAGAGCCCCCTGGAATGTCCAGTCTGGCTTTCTATTGACAGAGGTGTTCTACTTTTTCTCATTGACAAAAGTGTTGAGTTCTGTCAATTTATTGTCAAAAGAACACCTGGGAAATCTGGAAGCTCCTCAGGTTTGTTGACAAAACACCAATTTTGTGGACAAAACCCTCTAGTGTCGACATAGCCTAAGAAAGGTGTACATGTAAAGTGGATGTGAGTGACATTGGACAGGCATTAACTTTTGCTCAAAGAGCCATGCACTTCTACAGGGATCATGCTACTAAGAGTTTCTGTTCCCCCCAGTTCACCACCTTCTGAACAACAAAGCTTAAGTCTTGTGGAATCAGGGTGTTAAAGTTTCAATGGGACATGGAGAACAAACTAGGGAGTCAAACCCTATTTGTGCATTCAAAAACTGCATCATCCTTCAGTTCATGTTAATAGCGGGTAGTACATGTAATTAATTTTACATTTTATTTATAAATATAAATATAAAATATAATATATTTATAAATATATACTCATTCAGTATTATTTGCAGTCAGCATAAATGCTACACAGTAAATTTTATGAATCATTTAAATACTTTTTACCTCTAAATCATAATAATGGAAACCTTATCCTCACTGAGGAAACAAACTACAGCAGGGGAAAAGGCTGCTCCTCTATGAAAAGCTCTTCTTATCCTTATAGAGGGAACAACGGAGTTAACTTCTGGTGAGGCAAAGTATTGGTGACCAGCAAAATCAGGAAATGCCGTGGAGAAGCAGCAGCAGAGATGTATTTCTTTTGTGTTGTGAGCTTGTTTTATGTTTAAAAGAACTATTCAGGCCTATCCTGAGGCCCACGTTATAAATACTGAAAAATAACCCATTGTGAAGGATTTAAAAGACTCCAGAGTAGGTCTGATTTACTCCACGCTCTCACCACCAGATGGAGAAATGTTGAGGCCGATGATGCAAATGAGGATCCTTACCAATAACAAAGAAAACAATCCTGCTAAACCATTTTTGGGGTAAATTAAACTGCTGAACTAAAACAGCTGAAACTCCTTTCAGAAGTAGATCTACCCCAGAAACGTAGATTTTAGATCTATTTTAACTACAGCATTGGAGTAAAGTACTACATTATATTACCTTTGTGCCTATTTTCGCAGAACAAATATTTCTATTAATTCTTCATTTTATAAAATGTTTACAGCCCATTTTTCCCCTGCTATTCAGATGAAGATGTGAGCCTTCAGTATATCTCATACAGGATGAATTTACTAATACACTGAAGAGCCGTCAGTGTATCTTATTGAAACCTCCAGAGAGAAACTACAGCCACAGCAATTACCTTTAACTTACACCAAAAATCCTCCTAAACCCATGCCATGTACAGTAATTTTCCTGCCATTTTAGATTTTAAATTACTCAACATGATGTGATCATCTGGCATTTGCCCACTACTACAATCACTCTGAGCTAATGACAGCATAAACAGAAGAAAAATTATTCTTTAATGTTCCATAGAAAAATATTAAGCCTCAGTATGGCTACAAGCGGTGCAGATTAACATTTTCACATTATTAACAAATATGAATCATGCCATCAAGCCAGCTAAATGTAAATATTTTGTCAATATGATTTTCCAAAAGTGATTTACCTGAAACAAGGTGATTCACCTGAAAAAAGTCAACTGTTTCACACAGTTCTTAAATGTATTTGTACTCCTTAGCTGCTTTGACTCCTCAGAGCTAACAGGAGCGTAAAGGAGTGATCTCACTTTTGCTAAGTTATTGAGAAGTTAGCAGGAACAAGCTTGGGATCAACTGCATCAGTACCATGAACATTGGTCTTGGCAGAGTTGAGAGTACAGTACAGTGGTCTAGATAAGATGCTGCCATACCCAACTTGTAGATAGGCAGCTGAATCAGACCATGCAAACCATTACGGGAACTTTAAAATCAACACCTCTATTGTGACTTTCTGTATTAGCATCCAGCTACTGGCCAAGATATTGCCACAGCATGAGAACTTAAACACACCAAAAACTATTCAGAACTTCTCATCCAGCAGGATAACCCTGACATATCCCAAAAAGCACCTGAAATCATGAAAACCACTATGGACCACACATGACCACCTCACGTCTCTGAGTCTGGCCAGGGAATGGCAAAATGTCTGGACCTCATCTACCATTTCAAACAAACACATTATTAGTTACCCAGCAAGCTGCTGCTCCCCCTAGTTTAGACCTGTCACACAGACTTTGTACCAAACTGAACCACATCTGAACAAGCCATGGAAGATGAGGCTACTTGACACAAACATGGAAAATCCCCTTTGCGTGACTGCAGTGAGAACATCCAAACAAAATACATCGCAATACAGTAACCCAAATATGAATTCAATCACGAATTGGAGGATATCCACAATGTAACAGAGGAGGCCTTGAAATAGCTTATGAACCATCAACTGCATCTATAGATGGTTGCTCTACAGATGCTGTTCATGCACATGGGAGAGAGATAGGTGCAAACATGTCTTTGCACTGAAACAAAGTCCAGGGTCTATCAAACCTGTGCATTACTAGTACTGCTATGGGGGTCAGAACCCTGGACCTTCCTGTCAAGTTATATAGAGTAACTCAAGAGCACGAATGCCAACCTCTAGGCAGACTGTGAAGAAACAAGGTGCAAACTCCAGATTGGTTTTAAGCTCCATAACTGTATTTCATTAACTCAGTAACAAGTGTGAATTCCTAAAGCACTATAATACCCTTCACATGGAAATTCAGACAGTCTTCCTGGTCACACTATCTTGCCACTCAGGCATGACTGCCTTTGTGAAAGATTGTCCCTTACCCCCAGTAGTCAGCTTGCTCACAACCCAAAAACATTCAGGTTATGCCAGGTCAATTGTACCTTGGTTTTCAAACCAAACACAATGTTTGTAGCCAATCCTATAACAACAACTGGTGATTTATTAATTAAGAAAAAGAAACAAGGGATTTATAAAGTGAAAGCAGGTAAACATACAAACACAACTCAAATACAGTTTTGTGTTCCAAAATGTTATAAGAGTTAGTATTACACATAAGCTCTGTGTGTTCTTTAGAGCTAACCAAGGTGAGAAGATTGGGGATCCCTTGCTTATGCTTAAAAATTCTGCTCTCTGTGAATTACAAGCAACATAGCAATCACAATTCCTCTTAGACAGGAGGAATCTTTAGCCCCTTCACCCAATGTTCAAGCACTGATGGCATGAGGGCTTGTGCACACACCCTCTTCAGGATGACGAGGAGACAAATCAACAAAGTCTTTTGTCCACCGATGATCCACAATAGCTGCTGAAACTTCTTTTGTTGTGGAGAAGATTATACCCCATGTAGTAAACTAGTATCGCATAATTGGTAATGCTTCTTTCTTGACTGTGGGGGTTTACAGTCTTAGAAAGCATTTTTACAGCTGCTAACACTTAAAAATATTAGTTATAATATCTGTATGCCATGTTATAAAGGTACGATGCTGTATGTAGTTACTTAAAAGTATTTAATAAAGACTAAACACATTCTTATAACTGTAATATCTTCTTTAATACTACTCATACCCAGCTCAACCAGACTGGTTTTCCATGGGCCTTGGCATGAGCTGACATCTGATCCGCCAGCGTCAAACTTTCTACAAGCACACTTGAAGCAGCTAGAGGCATTCCGTATGTGCTGTCAGCACCAAAATCAGAGCATAAAGTGGTTTTAATTTGTCTGAAACGTCACAGTTCTGCAAGTATCTGGCCTTCCTTCAATCCTTCACTGTATCCAAAATTAGTAACAGAGAGGAAGCCGTGCTAGTCTATACACTATCAAAACAAAAAGCAGTCAAGTAGCACTTTAAAGACTAGCAAAATAGTTTATTAGGTGAGCTTTCGTGGGACAGACCCACTTCTTCAGACCACAGCCAGACCAGAACAGACTCAATATTTAAGGCACAGAGAACCAAAAACAGTGAGCAAGGAGGACAAATCAGAAAAAGATAATCAAGGTGAGCAAAGCAGAGAGTGGAGAGGTGGCAGCGGGGGAGGGCAAGAATTAGATTAAGCCAAGTATGCCCACGAGCCCCTATAGTGACTCAGAAAGTTCCCATCCCGGTTTAAACCATGTGTTAATGTGCTGAATTTGAATACAAAAGCCAGCTCGGCTGCTTCCCTTTGAAGAACGGTGCGAAAGTTCTTTTTCAGTAAGACACATACCTGTAATTAGTGTTGCTTGCTCTTCAGTCACACTACCAGGATGGATGAAACTACCCCAGCATACGATGCTTTCAGACTCTCCTTTGACACATGAAGTGGCAACATGACCTAACCAAATGTCCTGATTTTACAAGGACAGTCCCAAAATTTGGGGCTTGTTCAATATAGGTGCCTATTACCTCCCACCTCCATCACCAGTTTGCACACTTGTTACCAGGTCACCCTACCCAGATTTCACCTGGCATTAACCAAGGGGCCACTCTGGAGATTCACAGGATTGAGTCATACTTGGCAACTTCACTGCACAATGCCTGCAGGGCAGCCAACAGACTTGATAGGACCCTGGCCAAGATGGGAAGTGGCCTCAGTGCCCTGAGAGGGGCGGGACCTTGGGCAGAAGTGGGAGAGCAGGGGCTAGCCTATCTCAGCCAACCCTTCCATGCCACCCAGAGCATACCGCCCAGGGCTCTGGCAGCAATTTAAATGGCACTGTGCTCCACCTATTAGTGACGTAGCAGCAGCTGGGAGCCCCAGGCCCTTTAAAAAAATTGCTGGGCCTTGGGGACAGATGCCCTCTTTCCCTTCCCCTCCCCACCACTGGTGGCACTGGATGCCTGTGGTGACAGCGTTAACCATAGTTGTGGAAACCAGAATGGTGGTTCTTTGCAGGCTATGCACCTTTGTTGAGGATGACTTCCCAGCTAACAGGTATCTCACATCTTCTCAAAATAACTTGTTATTTCAAAGTTGAACATCAGATTCAGGCTTCCTCAGCTGTCACCTAGCTAGCCTCATTTCTAATTCTGAAATCAGATACCAAAACTCATAAGACATAATTTGTCTCTTATGTAGGCTTCTTTCAATTTCATATAAGCTTCAGGGGCTTCATTGCCCTCCTAAAATAAGAACAAGTGTGACACCTAGTGGGCAAGAAAGAAGTCAGATATATAGTAACAGACTAATCAACAACCAATAGGCTCTGGAATTGGAATTTATTGTCCATTATCCTATATTTTTATTTTGAGTTATATTCAGTAGATTAGTGTAATAAGAAAGTATATTTAGAAGAAATCTTAAGGTTTTACCATCATTGAGAAATACAGGACATGATGCCAAAGAGAAAAAAAAAGTACTAAAAACAAGATGTCTTCATAGATATGAGCTATTTGCAACAGGGATTGTCTCTGGAATGTGAATGCACAGCTCCTAATGCAACTGAGTTTAGGGGTGAGATTCTGTGCTGTGCCAGAATGTGCAGTCAAATAATAGTTAAAACAGTCTTGGGTCACCTATCTGCCTTCCTGATCCTGCATTGCTTTTTGGGACTGGGAGGTCATAGAGTCCTGAACAGTGGTAGTGCAAATAGTGGAAAAAAATGTAATTTTCCTCCATTTTTACTGATCACACAGTTCACAGACTACGACAGCAAATAAAAATGACAAAGCCAAAGTTGACCTCCTAGACCTAAGGTACTTTGAAACCATTCAAAATTATCTTATTCGGATATTATCAACAAAATGTCATCTATAAGAACAATTCATATTCCTCTAAATCTTTTTTAAAGTATGTATCAATTACCCTCCAGATGGCGCTGTCAGTCTAATCTACAATTGGAAAGTTTTCCAATTGTCAAAGAATACCTTTTAACAACTTTAATTTGTAAAGAAATCTTTCCATCAAAATTCACTTACCTTACAGCATGTAGGACAGTGATAGTCCTGTGGTCAAAACACCAGACTAGGAGTCACAAGATCTGTGTTCTACTGTTTCCAGCTCTACCAAATGGTGCGTGTGTTACCTTGAGCAAATTCTTTAACCTGTAAAACAGCGATAACACCCACTTGAAAGAGGTGACAGGAGGCTATTTGTAGAGTACTCAAGATCCTTGTTTGAAAAGCACTACACGAATGCAAAGTGAGGTTTTAGAGATTTATCAAAACTATTATTTTTGATTATTTTCTTGGTTCTGTGACAAGGAAGACAAACCCATAAAGAACAAAGTGTTGTATTTTAGTACTTTCTAACAATCAATTTGTTTTAGTAGATATAAAACAAGAAGTCATCTCCAACTGACTTCCGATAAACTGAATGCAGGTGCACTGACTCTGCATTTCCAGGGGATGTTCAACCTCTACTCCAGCTCTTCTCCCACTCATTATTTTTCCCAAACCACCACTCCTGTCCTACTTCTTCCTGCCTTTGTCTGCCCTCACTCCACCTCTTTCCACTCTCCTCCTGTCTATTCCCACCCCATTCTGTCTCTACCCCACCCCTTTCTGCCCCCTCCTGACAGCATTTCCTGTATGCTGATCACAGTGGGTGGGAGGAAGATTTGATTGGCAAGGCTGCCAGTAGGTGCTGAGCACCCACTTTTTTTTTTTTGGCCCACAGCATGCATGGAATCAGCACCTATGACTGAATGAGCAAACCAGAAGGAGTATCATTTGTCTGCTTGGGAGAAAAATTCCCATCCAATGCAGCAGATGATGCTGAAAAATTACAATTAAAAATGCTGGAGTAGGCCATTTTTTCCTGAAATTCAGACATCAGAGCAACACACAGAAAAATGAAGCACCATTCAGGTCACTACATTCTATTCAAGCTGAACTGGTATTTATCAGGTGTCTGACATACAAGCTACTGCACATGCTGTCTCATCCACACCACCAGAACAGGCATCACTGCTAGTTTTGAAGGTGTGGGACATGATGCTTACTATATTATGAAATACATTGTACCTATGTTTTTATACGGCTTCTATCACTGTATTAGCCGAGTGCTTCATTTCAGATGAGATAGTAACCTCAAGATAAATTCCCCTAAAGACCACTTGTCAACTTCTGCCTAATCATCCCCACCATCCTCTCAGGATTACCTAACAAACTCATTCTTGTCCACCAGCTCTCCCTCATGCACAGGCTCTTACCTAGTCTATGGCAATCTTCTTACAGCTTCCCATCATTGTGGACACCTATTCCAGTCTACTGGTGTTGGCACCACTGGAAGCCTTAGCGTGGATGGGATGCCAGCTGCTGCTGAGTCATACTATTGTTAACAAACATGTTGATTAGAGCTGGCCTGAGAAATGTTGTAATGCTATGTTGAGGATGCCAGCAGTTCATCTGCACCATGTCTCCTAATATGCTAACATCAGTGGAGCTAAACAAGGGTTAATTATTGTGGAACATTTTTAGAAACACTCCACAGCACAGAGAGGGCTGTACAGTCAGACGTAAAAACAGAGTCTGAGTGCACTGCTCCAAGTGGCAAGTTCACAGGCAGCTTGGCTCCACATTACTATAGGCAGGCAGTCACTGATCTGTACCTGGAAGTAGCATACATGCTTCAGTTCACCTTCTGAAAACTGGATTGTTGCTGGGTATTAAGGATGATACTGGCAGAGCAAAAAGGAGAAGAAGGATTGAGAGTAGGTGTGTGAGAGCGGATATTTTGCAGGGGGAAGACATGACAGAATAATTAAGGAAGGAAGATTAAAAAGGCTGAAGCAAGAGAAAAGACTGGTGAGAATGAAATTAAAATAATAGAAGCATAGAAAATATGATAAAAGAATGAACAAACAGTACAGTTTATTTGTTCAGTACAGTTTGAACCTCTCTAGTATGATGCTCTCTTATTTGGCAAGATTCATAATCCGGCATGATTTTATTTAGCTGGACAACAACTTATATGTATGGCCAAGTTTCCTGTGGTCCCACAAAGTTTGTTTACAGTCTGTCTCTCAGTGTTCTCTGCTGTTCTTTAGCTGTAATTCACTCCTACATGTCTTCTAAGAGCCCAGTAAACAGTGGAACTGTTGGTAATGCTGACAGACTATACTGAATTCCCATGGTCCAGCAAATTCTCTCATTTGGCACCAGTCAGGTTCCAAGCATGCTGGACTAGATGGGCTCAACCTGTAAGCTCTTCAAAATAAAAAGAGATTCAATCACTACAGTAGGTTTGCAACATTCGCGAGGGTTCCATGTTGAGAACCCTCGCGAATAGCCCAGAGCCCCAGGGAGAAGGTGGCAGCTGCCGGCACTCCTGGCCTCAGAGAGGTGGCAGCAGCCACCGGCGTTCCCAGACGCAGAGCCCTGGGGAAGCAGCAGCAGACACAGGTGCTCCCAGTCAAGGAGCGCTGGGGAGGCGAGGTTGCTCGTGAATAACTGAATTTGTGAATGTGGCACTCACAAATGTCGCAACCTTGCTGTACTATTGCCTCCCTATCATCAAGTAAGGTACACGAGTTATTTCCAGAATGTTCCAATTCAGAGCCAAGTAGAAATGTTGTTTTTAGTTGTTTTACTCAAGAGTATAATTAAGGCCACTTGGTTTGAGAAACTGAAGATCATGCCATTTTAATATTTTGCAATCAAAGACAGAAAAGGGTGTGTGCTGAAAACGTACCTGGACAAGCAGTCTTTCCACTTGTCCCAGCTTGTTCAGGTTCAATCAGTGTAGTAGATCTGTAACACACTACAATTAAAATACACATAAACATAGCATAAAAAAGCCAAAGATTAGAACTGAACACTGCAATTTCTTACTGCAAAGATTACAATATTGAGAAAGTTTGCTTACATAAAGGCAAAAATATACTGTATAAAACACTCTATTCACCTCCCAAAGCATAAACCCACCACAGCTACAGCCATCGTGCAAGAAGTTCTCCCAAAAATGGGTGAAAAAAATCAGAAATTTCCCAAAGAAGCAGCCAAAAACAACCATTTTATATCTCTTCTACAGACCAACTTCTGTTAGGTCCACAAGAAACCAGAACAGAACAGATAATGGCTAGATAGAGAACCAGTGAACATACTTGGCATCTATTTAACAAATACTACTTTGAATGATTTAGCCATCTCCCAACTCTTTGTACTTTCCTTGTATTTTTCAACTGTGAGCTCTATAAAGCAGAAATGGCATCTTGTGTTTGGGAAGTGCCTGGCACACAGGTCACACTAAAGCAATCATAAAAATAATAGTACTTCTAAAATTTCTGAAAAATGATCCAAACCTATGCTTCTTCGAAAAGTAAATTGGAGCTTGGTCTACTTTTAAAAGAAGTTATACTGACACAGTTAAGTAAGTCAGGGTGGTGAAAACATACACCTGCCCATCACCTGCAGTAGTGGCCCCTAATTCCCACACACCCCTCAGCTACCACACAGTCATGCCGAAAGTGCAGCCTGAATGATTTTGGAGGCTGGGACACCAGGAAGTTCCCAACCCTGAACACCAGCTCTACAACAAGTTCACACCACTCTTTGCCTCTGGGACCAGGACAGTATGACGACAGTGGAGTTACCCCATGTATAACCAGTTCTGCCCAAAGCCTGTTTAAGTGAGAGTTTTTTCATTGTTTTTAATAGACTGTGTATATAAAAACAAAGGACCTCATTCTAATCTGTGGAAACAAAGTGCATTCTATGCTGCACTGCTAATGAATAACCAATACCTCTCGCTGCACTTAGTAACGGGGTGGGAGGCACCTCAGAAAAAGCTAAGTGTAAATCTGCTTAGCTTATAAAGTCTAAAAATATTAAATAGTAACATTCTAAAAGGAAGGCACTTCTGAATTCAGTAGGACTTTTGGATGTGCACAGAACACAGGGCTGGTGCTGCATCATTACAGAACTAAAGGGGAACAACTTTCAGTTTGTCTATTTGGATCCATATTAGAAGACATTCCCACATAGTGAGGAAAGTTGAGTTTATTGTTCTTTTGCTCCACTCTTTGTTTCTGTGGGGAATTTGCCAATGCAAAGTGGAAATTGAGTGAAATGCTCCTATGTGCCGGGTATGGTACTTAAAGCTGCCTAAGTCCTAGAGAGTCCCCTCCCATATCATTTTAACTCCTCCTGGTACAACGAAGAAAGCAGTCCTGTGTCATCTTAAAGACTAACAATTTATTTATTAGGTATGAGATTTCATGGGAAATATTACCCAATAAATAAAATAGTTAGTCTTTAAGGTGCTACAGGACTGCTTGCTTTGTTTTGCAAAGACACAGACAAACGTGACTACCCCTCAAACTATTCTGGTGAAGTTCACACCCTTCTCTTGCTAGGCTTCAGACAGAGGTGCACTGTTCTCTCAATATGCCCAGTTCCTTCTTTGGGGACTGACAGAGAAGGCCACCAGCATCCCTAATACAGTTAGGGTAAGTATGGTGAGAGCTGGGCTAAAACCTTTTCTTCTTCGGACATACACGTTTCCAATTCACATCTCCACCTCCCTCTAGAAGCCAGCTCTCCATTCACAACAAGCTGCTCAAGTCCCCTCTCCCTCTTCTGTTGCCAGCTACCAAGGGAATGTTGGGAAATGTAGTCCCTTCCCTGCTCCAGGGTTAGCTGACTAGGCAGATGGCTGGCCAAGGAACTACAGCTCCCAGTTTCTTGGGCTCTTAACTCCCAATATGGACCTTAGCACCCTTCTGCAGCCCACTCCTACAGGGCTGTGAGATGGGAGGAAGCGAGTGATGCAGGATATTCTGAGCTTGGTTCCAGCACCGCAGAGCCATTGGTGCTATGGTAAATCCAATATTGGACTATAAAATTGCAGGGTAGGTATCCAGGCTCTAGCCAAGCCTGGACAGTAGGACCCCATGAAGGGAGAAGGTCGCAGAACTCAGGATCCAGCCCAAGTCCAGAGATCTATACTGCAACTTCCTGGCCTTGGAGCCAAAGGCCCATGAGTCTGCTGACATGAGCCAGTCATGGAGGGTTTATTTCAGAGCAGACATATCCTTGGAGTCCCCCAGTTTCCCCTAAAGTCCCATGATCCCAGAAAAGAGTTCTCAGAGTCTGAGAGATCTAAGACCCATGGGCTCCCCTTGCAGCCAATATTCACTACTGTCAGAATGTTGAATTTCAGGTACAATCATTTGATATTGTATTTAACACCCATCTCAAACATTTAAACGAATAAATCTTCAGCAAAACAAACTTCAGACTGTAAGACAATCACAACTCATGGGCAATGGTCATTTCATAACATTGTTAAACATGAAAGAACAGTAATGGGATCAGGTACACTTCAGACACGCAATTTAACTGAAGCCTCAACAGAGAATAAAAGCAGTAACACAGAGGTAGCCATGTTAGTCCGTATTCTAACAAAACAAACAAGCAGTCATGTAGCACTTTAAACAGAAAAAAGAAAAAAATTACATGCTACCACATGAATGACTAGATCTCTTCTTTATTTGGGTAAAAAAAAGCTGGGTGTCAAATTAACTGTCAATGCTTTGGATAAGAGAAACAGTGGTCAAATACAAGGAGTAGTGGAACTTTTACTAAAAGAGGACTATATTACAAAAAGATTACAAATAACTTTTTCATTGATTCTTAAAGCACATATTGATTTGATCTCTTATCATCCCAAAAACTGTGCAGGGCCAGGCATAATTAATACTTTTGCAGTAACATTAAAATTATTCTTTACAAGAACAATAAATGGTTTACATTTTCTCAGTTAATTATAATGTGTTTCAAGAGATCTTTCAGTACAACTCATACTTTTGCAAGTTATGTAACATGTGGTGTAGACAGTGCTATTTCGTCAAGAGAGCTTCTTCCACCAACATACCTGCTGCCACTTGTGGAGGTGGATTAACAATGTCTATAGGAGTTTTCTTGTCAATGTAGGAGTGTCTTCACTGAAGTGCTTTTAAAAAGATGATAACCCCAGTGGAGATGCCCTCCACTAAAGACTGTATTAGATGTACACTATATACACCTAAGAAGAAGTGGGTCTATCCCACAAAAACTCACGTAATAAATTATTTTGTTAGTCTTTAAAGTGCTACTTGACTGCTTTTTTGTTTTGATATACGCTACCTAGTGACTATTACACTGAATATGTAGATAGGCAACAGACAATTCATTAGCAGAACTGAAAAAAGCCGTAAGATCTGGGAAACTCACTGTATTTTTTGCAGTTAAAACAAGAAGCCTACGCCAGTACCATTGGAGAGCTGGAGCAGAGTCATAGCTCAGTCTGGTGACTGACAGATTAATATAATTAGCTGAAGAGTTACACTTATTGCTGTGCATGAAATGTAAAATAAGTTTCCAGCACATCCAAAGTAGAATGATCCACAAATACTATTAAACTAGAAACAGATAAATAACTCTTTACTGTTGCTGACATTTTAAACAAATGGCTAAATAGAATGCTAACATATTAAAGGATAAAAAGGTTTAGAATGTAATATACCAACTTTTTCTTTTGCCTGAATCCTTTTTATTCAATCAACAGACACTTAATTGTATATAGTTTCAGTACCAAGATACATTTTAAAACAAGTGTCAGAGAGGTAGCCGTGTTAGTCTGCACCTTTGAGAACAACAAGAAGTCCTGTGGCACCTTACAGACTAACAGATATTTTGGAGCATAAGTCCTGTGGCACCTTATAAGCTAAGATATTTTGGAGCATAAGCAGACCCACTTCATCAGATGCATGAGTGGGTGGGTGGTTCCTCTGAACCCGCTCCCCCTGCCACTCACGCATCTGACGAAGCAGGTCTTTGACCACGAAAGCTTATGCTCCAAAATATCTTAGCTTATAAGGTGCCACAGGACTTCTATTTTAAAACAAGTTTGTTAAGACTTCGGCTTTGTAAACATTAGCACTTTTGTCAGCAAAACTTTTGTGAGTCAAGGTGAGAAGAAGAAGGACACACCCCTGACCAACACAAATTTCATGGACAAAAACACTTGTATAGACAGCGTTGTGTCAGTGTAATAGCATCTCCCACTGACACAGATACCACTGCTCATTGGGAGGTGATTTAATTATGCTGCTGGGAGAGAGCTCTCCCTCCAACACAGTGCAGATACACAGGAGACCTTACAGCAGCACAGATGCAGTGTTATAGCTGTGCCACCGTAAGGTCCATGTTATAGACAGCCTTACACACTCAATCACAAAAACTAATGACCCTGCTACACATTTTCTGTTGAAGTGAGCAGGAGAACTAAGAAAAGAAAAATGAGTCAGAAAATCCCATAAAAGGGAGCCTGAAAAAATGCAGAGGATTAGCCTCTGAGCAAACACCCTAAATCTGAGATGTTTAGAATACTCCTGCTTCATAGCCTCCAAAACCCTCTTCCTGAAAAGGGAATAATCATGTAAAGCTGTGTGTGTACAAAAACTTGCTGAGTTTCTTGGGTTCTTGCTGTTCCCATGCTATGGGTTCCACTTCCAGGAGGCTGGCAAACAAAGGCACAAAAAACATTGCCACTTCTATTTTTCCCTAAAATACATTCTACAGTTGTGCTGCATAAAACAGAGCTTTTATGATGCTTTTACTTTAAATGAGCAATTTCTAATTTTTATATTATTCAAATAAAATAGCAAAACCTATAAGGAAAGAAAAGGTTATAAAAGGATGAACCTCTCTAGTCCGGCACCCTTGGCACCTAGAATTTGCCAAACCATAGGAGGTCAATATTGTTTAGCAACATTACCAACACTTCCACTGCATACTGGGCCTTTAGAAGACATTTATGGGTAAATCAGAGCTAAATAACACCAGAGAACACTGAGAGTCAGGACTGGTGGCTGTAAGCAAACTTTATGGCACCACTGGAAACTTGGCCACCCCCATGATAAATAGACAAACTGTCTAACTATCTAAAATCATGATGGACCACGGATGTTGCCAGATGATAGCGTGCCGGACTACAGATGTTCAACCTGTACATTCATGTTTTTCTTTACATAGACATGAACAGTCCTTTAAAACTTCAAAGATTTTTTTACAAAAACAGTATGCATCTGCTTTCTGACATCTGAGGTAAAACAAAGGAAATCACTAATGTAATGACAAAAACAGATGGTTTAATAACACAAATTGCCATATATATTTTGAATGAGTATGCTAAGGAATTTTCACTTTAAAAGGTATATACAAATAAATTCTGCTATAAATTAGTAGCCATTTTCCACTCCAAAAAATTAATAATTCAAAGCTTCTATAAAACAAACTAGTGGTTAAAAACCACTACTATATAACTATGATATAGAATGCAGGGCAGAACTTCCCTATTACGCTTGTCTGTCCCCCACTCCCCAATCAGCATTTGCTTGGGAAGCATGCAGAATAAACCCATGTATAAGGGGCAGAAAAATGAGGCAGTGAAGCTGTCAGACTGACAGCACCCCATCTCCACTCTCATAGCAGAAACTCTCCTTTACAGTTCTGAGACTCAATACTCTAGCATTTGGGGGAAGGTAAAGCAGGGAAACATCACTTTACACATCCTGCACTACTTCTGACCCTGTGACTATATGAATAAAAGTAAATGTTGTTTTAAACCTTGTTAACTATTTTTGGGCCTCTCTGTGACTGCTGCTGAGCAACTGCTGGGGAAAGTTATCTGAAGGCAACATGAATTGTAGGAGAATGAGCCAGCAGAGCAGCTGTGCATAAGGCCTCAGGGGCTCGGTGTATCTGTGGAGATCCACAGGCAAGCCAAGCTGTCAACAAAACATTTTCAAGAATCCCCAAAGTTTCTCTCCCATTTTCTACCCTTCATGGCAGATCCAAGTGACTGACGTTCCATTCACTTAAAAAGAAAGGGAATAATTGCAGCCTAGTAGAGTAATTTTAAAAAACAAATATGCAAATTACAGTACACCCACACAAAAACCACTTTAACACTTGAGGCAAAATTACAGCTAGACTTCAATGTAGGCAGTGAGGGCATGTCAACACATGAACACTGAATCTGGACTAAAGCAAGGTGTGAATTCAAAGCAATAGAACTATTCTAGAGTAACTCCACAGATGGATTCTTTTATTCCAGAATAAGGGTGCCTTTTTCCAGTTTAGCTTAAACCATTTTCAAAGCAGCAATAACTAACAGGAAATCTAGAATGATTTAGTCATAACACAACAGACATAAATATTTAATAAATTGTGGATATACTGTTAAAAGTATGTCCCATGCAGCTATTATAAACAAGCTATTATAAAGCTACTTCAATATGGGGGTTGTTTTTCTACTTATTGAGGGGGCAGCCATTTTAGTGCCAATCCCATAAGGTGGCTCAAATATGGGTGACAAGCAACATCTTCCTTAAGTCTTAGTGGCAGACCACTCCCATTTTACTATTCCTATTTTGACAATTCCTGTAGACTCTCGCAGCAGGCCGTTGCAGCTTTGTGACTCTTCCCCTAAAGTGAATATAGTTAACTTAAAAGCAAAAAGCTTACACAATCTATTATAACAGTGAACCTGTGAAAGAGCCATTAAGTGGTAATGAAGCCATTAAACATGCGCAATTCTGGACTTATATGAGTTTCTGAACTTATTGACAAAAAACAGTTGTGCACTACTGTTAAGAGTTTAAAAACTTGCCTTAAATATTTCGTTAGTTGCTGAACATTATAAAAATCACATCTCTAAAAGAACCTTGCATAGATTTTCAGATGCATAAACTGCATATTCAGGATTCAGCTTTAGCCTTAAATGTCTGGCTCTTCAGACATACAGTTTTTTTAAAACTACATTATTCAAAAGACTACACATCTCTAAAATACAGTTTAATTTTAGCACAAAAGCTTGCTTTCCAAAGTCTTTCTGTCCATTCTCTCTCCTTTCACTTCCCTGCTGAAAAGGGCCCTTAAAAGGATAACATCCTTTTTCTTCTGGATAGTTGGACAAACCTGCTATATTTCCTTTAGAAAGAAATTTTAGAAGAGATTCCCCCCCACCCCAAATGTCATCTGCTATGTCTGGTCTTAGGGACTTGGCTAGAAGATGTGAGCAGAGGGGAGTGAGGAGAAAAGAGAGAGAGAGTGGGGAAGGATGAGGCCATAGCAGATTAGGGAAGGAGCCTGGGCAGAGCAGGGGTGCAGTATGGGTAGAGCCACAGGCTGGGGAGTTTGCCTCACCAAGTAGCAGCTTCACCTACCACCCATGGGCTCAAGTCTGTCAATGCAGTTTACACTTCAAGAATCTGCTTTACCATGTGCATGCACTGGACATGTAAGCCATTCAAAACAACTGCAGAGTAGAGCACTTAATTTTTAAAATTATTTTGATTTCCTAATAGTTCACTTAGCTGTGAATTAACCAAGGCCTTTTTTGTCTGTTTGTGTAATACAATATACCTTACAACTATGAAAGGCAGATTCCAGTTCTCGGAAATGATAGAGCAAACTTTTTATCTTCTGCTCTGTCATACCATCAGAAAAGTAGCTTGCCTATTTAACAAGACTTGAGACTTTAAAAAAACACTTCAGAACTTACTCTTTATCAGAGGTAATAACAAGGTGAGAACATAATCTACCAAAATTAGCACAGGCTTGAAAAGCAGGAGTTCTAATGTAAATTGTGGTCTGTCACAGACATAACTGTACAATCATAAGCAATACACATTACACCTCTATTTCCAAGTTTCCTCATCTATAAAATGAAGATATTTACTTTTCTATCTCATTGGGATATTGTAAAGACTAGTTATAGTCTGATCACTGCTAGGAACATTCAAAAAGCAATATAAATATCAAGTTATTTCATTAGACTTGGAACAAGCATAATATTTGTCTCACACTTTCCACTGTCCTCCAGAAAATAACTAAAACACCACTTTTTCTCTTCTGCAGACATCATACATTTCAGACAAAATTATTTTTACTAAAAGTAATTTAACGCCTACATAATAAATAATGATTTCTGTGCAGAATGAGAGTCACTCACCTAGAAAGTATGCTACTAAGCAACGAAGTGAGCAGATTTAGGCTGCTCATGCTTGCACAGACTGTAGAGAACTCATAGTAAGCCAGGCTCTGATATGTTAGCCTAAAACACATTTTTATGCCTGGTGTACTTTTTATGTTTACATACACATACAGTAAACTCTCTCATATCTGGCATTCTGTTATCCAGAACTCTCAAATAACCAGCATTTTAACCATAAGTTAATTTTAGTTACATTTTCTGTGAGTACAGTATAGTGAGCATGAATACAAATACATACAGAAAATATAGTATGAGATTAGTGTACAATACTACTATTGTTGGTAAATAAAGTACTCTACATACAATTTTTTTTGTTTCTTAATATCTACTGTTGTTTTTCTTTAGTGTTATGTATTGCTAGGTATACCTCTCAATTATCCAGAATATTTTACTATCTGGCATGCTGGATATGAAAGTGTTTACTGCATAACTGGAACTTTTAAGAACTACAGGCACATTCAGATTACACACACACGCGCGCTATATTATATATAAAAATACCACCTGAATGTGCCTGTTACTCTTAAAAGTTGTAAAGTTTGGATACAGATCTGAAATTTCCCAAAATCCAAAATGTTCAGATTTGTAGTTTGGAGACATCTTGAATTCCTACTGTGCCTGACTTAAAATTCATCACATAGTTCAGATGTTGTTACAGAAAATACACAACACTGAAAAATTATGTACAATGGCTGAAGAAATGGGACTTCTCATAATCTATTTCACAGATCCATTCCTTATGTGTTTTTTTTTCTTTTTTTAACTTTTATTGGCCCATATGCACTGAATATAAAAGGACAGCATTTATATCTCATAAACGGAGCCCATTTATTATAATTTCCAAGCAATCACTTGTTCTACTCATTTGCCATTATTTCTGCACACTTGGGCAACACCAAACTTGTTTGCATGGATTTGGTTCTTAGCACAAATTACCAATATGAATAACCAACTAAAAGGAATGGTGCACAGCTAACATGGTACATTAGAAATCTATAAAGATTTTCAGCATTTTTGTTCTGCCTTTTTAGCTTGTGCAAACACTAGTTGTCACTGGCTATGTCTATACTACAGCGGTCCTTCAAAAGAAGATCTTTTCAGAAAATTTCAGAAGATCTCTTCAGAAAAAACTTCTTTCAAAAGATCGCAACAACACACAAAACAACAGATTGAAAAACTGATCTGCCCTTCCGATAGTGAGCAGCCACACCCCAGCCACTCTTTCAAAAGAGCAGGCCAGAAAACATCACGGATCAAAAAACCCAGCACCACAGAACTTTCTCAAAAAAAAAAAAAAAAAAAAAGGGGCCCCCAGGATCATCAATTCATTTAAAAAAAAAAAAAAAAAAACTGATTTTTTTTTTATGTTACATTTCTAGCACTTATGGCAAAGAACAAAACTTTCTAAAAGTATAGGGGGTGCACTGCTTCTTCCCCAATCCTACACAAATCTGCACATAAGACTGCATTAGAAAGAAAGACCTCTTGGCAGATTCAGAACCCAGTCAGAACATACAGCCAGCCAGAACACTGTCATTCGATTGAAACCCATACGGTTTGTGCACATGTATCAGTTGATCTTCATAAACCAAATTTCCAAGAAATATTTGTCAGGATTCAGGAACATCTTTGGGTCTAAATTTTACCACAGGAAAGGCAGAGAGAGGGAGGAGAAATGTGTTGTGAACAACATTTTTATTCACTGCGAAATCATATTTAAATATATTCAAAATGCAATTTAAATGTTAAATATACACAAAGAACGGAATAAATATCAACACGTCCACTCCAGACAAACATTACACATGGGTCTCTGCAGCTTCATGAGAATAGTTTACTCAAGACATTATTAATGTCTCAGGTCAATTAAAACGCATCCAGACTACAAGTGAGTTTATGAAAGGTAGTGAACTCATACACAGGCCACAATCAGCATGAAGAACAACCCCAACACAGCACACCCCTCTGCCCCTGTCACTTTGTTCTTCGGAAACTTCAGAATGACCAGTTTGGCCTTACCAAGTAGTAACAACAAAAAACAAGCAAAAAACCCAAGCTGTGTATCATCAAACTTCCAGAACGAACTCAAGTTTGGAACAAGAAAAGAGTTCCCAGACACTGAAGAGCTACCACAAAAACCCCAAAGTAATCAAATGGGAATAACTTGGGCGTGGGGGGGAACTGGATCTAAATAGAATAGAATAGAATTTTGTAATTGGGGAAAAACAGGTCTCCAGTTTTGCACATCATAAAGGTCCCCTTTTATGGGCAACAAGGTAATTACTGCCCCATGGGATGGACAGCACTTTCCCTTAGCTGCACTCCAGAACCACTCAGGAAAATATCAGGACCAATAAAATCCTACAAATATTTATAAAATTTAAATGATAGGTTATGTGTTCCTGACACCTTGCTGGTAGACAGCTGCTGGACCACAACAGAGCCTCTGCTTGGACAGAAGGGCTCCACATGCTGTTTCTCACTTGTGAGACAGGGCAACCCATGATGCAGTATGCCACAGGGCTCCAATAGCACTACAGGACACCAATGCTTTCCGTATTTCTACAGAATCAGATCTCAGACATGCCCTTGGCAGCTGTAGACAGTGAATCTGCTGACAGTCCAGAGTCTTCCTCTCTGAACCAAAGAAATTTTTCATAGGTGCTTAAGTGTTATGCAGCTGAGTGAAATGGGCCCAAATCAGAGCTTCCTACAAACATTCTCCTCCACCGAGTACTCAGGAGCTTTTATTTTGGTGTTAAGTTTTGCATCTCAGGGCTGTCATGAAGATCCATGATGTCCCAATTCCAGGACACTCAGCACGACCCAAGCAAGACCTGCAGAGTGGTCTGAATGTAGCGTTGTCAAAACAACTGAATTTGGATCTCTCTCACATTCTGCCACTGTCTCAAGGACTCCCACAAGAACTTCTGCGGCTGCCAATGCTCCCAAAACACAGCTAATGTCTGAGTAAAATTCAGGTCCTGATACAATTTGGTGATAAAGCACCAACAGAATGCACAGGCATGACAGGGGAGAGAACACTGACAGAGATATAGCAATGGTCCAACCAGGGATTGGGAAACAAGGCAAACTGAATAAATATAATCATACTGAGCTTTCCAGCACAAAGGCAATCCAGTCCAACCTGAGATGCGTTAGGGTGGCTTTGAGTCGAACTACTGCCTCACAGCGATGATAGAGACCATCCAGTCATCTGGTAAGAGAGGTGTATGAGACACAATGCACCTCCTTGGTCAGATGAAGTTGTGGCTCCAGATAGCTCCTGTCTAACACACAATATATAGTATAGATGAAGTCATCATCACCAGCTTCCAAGACCAGAGCCAAAAAAGGGACTGGGTATCTGCAGAAGGGAAACACAGTCCAGCCCTGGAGTAGGAACACATCAAAAATCTAACCACCACACCAACACACACCTTCATCTGGTGGATCTGACCTTGCACCGTCTCCTTCCCATGGAAGGGCTGCTCTCTTGGAGAAAAGGGCAGCCACCCCAGCACTGATATCAACGCCATAGCTCAAACAACTCTCCTCTTCCTCTGTGTACAGACATCTTCCTGGTGTTCAGGAACCAAACACATCTCTTGGGGGCAGGGGGGGGGTAGGACTAGCAAGGTTTTGTAAGAGAAGCTCAAAAACTTGTACCCTTTAACAACCATCTCAGTGTCCATTAATATTTATCAGAGAGGTCCATGTTAGTCTGTATCTTCGAGAACAACAAGAAGTCTTGTGGCACAGGAACAGATTTACACAGACACACCCTCTGAACCCAAACCAGGTTTATGCTACCTGCTACTCAAGATCCATAAACCTGGAAATCCCGGATGCCCCATCATCTCAGGCATTGGCAACCTCACCACAAGACTGTCTGGATATGTGGACTCTCCACTTAGACCTTAAGCTACCAGCACCCCCAGCTTTCTTCGAGATACCATCGACTTCCTCAGGAACCTACAATCCATTGGTGACCTTCCTGAAAACACCATCCTGGCCACCATGGATGTAGAGGCCCTTTACACCAATATCCCACATGAAGATGGATTCCAAGCTGTTAGGAACATTATTCCTGATGAGACCAAGGCACAAATGTTGGCGGAGCTTTGTGACTTCGTCCTCACTCACAACTATTTAAGATTTGGGGACAAATTACACCTTCAAATCAGTGGCACTGCTATGGGCACCCGCATGGCCCCACAGTATGCCAACATTTTTATGGCTGACCTGGAACGCTTTCTCAGTTCTCATCCCCTAGCGCCTCTCCTCTACCTGCACTACATTGATGACATCATCATCATCTGGACCCACAGGAAGGAGGCTCTTGAAGAGTTCCACTGTAATTTCAACAGTTTCCACCCCACCATCAACCTTAGCCTGGACCAGGCCACACAAGAAATTCACTTCCTGGACACTACTGTGCAGATAAGCAACGGTCACATAAATACCACCCTATACCGAAAACCCACAGACTGCTATGCTTATCTACATGCCTCCAGCTTCCATCCAGGGCATACTACACGATCCATTGTTTACAGCCAGACACTCAGGTACAACTGTATTTGCTCTGATCCATCAGAGACAAACATCTACAAGACCTTTACCGAGCTTTCTTCAAACTACAATACCCACCTAAGGAAGTGAGGAACC
Organism: Carettochelys insculpta; assembly: GCF_033958435.1. Classification (NCBI taxonomy): domain Eukaryota; kingdom Metazoa; phylum Chordata; order Testudines; family Carettochelyidae; genus Carettochelys; species Carettochelys insculpta. Next base: position 20,066,743 of record NC_134145.1, read on the forward strand.
AGATTTATAGAGCCAGAGGGGTACCCAGAAGCCACCTGCTACAAGACAGGCCTCGCAAGGAAAACAAGAGAACACCACTGACCATCACATACAGCCCCCACCTAAGGCCTCTCCAGTGCATCATCAGTGATCTGCAATCCACCCTGAACAATGATCTTTCACTCTCACAGACCTTGGGAGGCAGGCCTGTCCTCGCCTATAGACGGCCTGCCAACCTTAAACAAATCTTCACCAGCCACTACAAATCACAAACTAACTCTGCTCACATATCTACACTAGTGACATCATCACAGGACCTAATACCAACTATACCATCAGGGGCTCCTTTACCTGCACATCTACTAATATAATATATGCCATCATGTGCCAGCAATGCCCCACTGTAATTTACGTTGGCCAAACTGGACAGTCTCTCCATAAAAGAATAAATGGACATAAATCAGACATCAGGAATGGTAATGTACAGAAGCCTGTGGGAGAACACTTCAACCTCCCTGGACACTCGGTTGCAGATTTAAGGATGACAGTCCTGAAACAAAAAAATTTCAAAAATCAAATGGAGAGAGACATCTCTGAGCTGCAATTTATTTGTAAATTTGACTCCATGAACCATGGATTAAACCGTGACTGGGAGTGGCTTGCAGCTTACAAAGGCAGTTTCTCTGCTCTGGGTGCTAATATCTCCCCATTAGACTCAGACAAAGGCTCACATTCCCCTGTCTGATCTGACTTGTTTTTAACCCTTTTGATAAGCACTGTTGATACCGGACCATTTCCACCTTGCTGAATAGACCTTGTCAGCTCTGGCCCTCCCTCTTACTGGGACCCCACTCTTTAAATACCCCTCTGGAAACCACCCCCCCACATTCACACATCTGATGAAGCGGATCTTTGCCCACAAAAGCTTATGCTCCAAAATATCTGTCAGTCAATAAGGTGCCACAAGACTTCTTGTTGTTCATTAATATTTAGAGAGCCAAGTTTGAGCACCATCATGAAGGAGGAAGGAGAAAGACAGGGAGCACAGGGGAACAAGACACAGTGGGAGGATCCAGAAATATGTGAGCCATACGGAAGTTTTAACACCCTGAACAATCCCTGCACACTTTCAGACCTTGCCTACCAACTTCTTGAATGGAAACATTTTGTGCAATCAAATGAGCTATTGTTAAAAATAAGCCAAATGAACAAAGCACTGAAGATCAGGGAAACTGTCCTTATCCTGAATTCACTGCTTCCCTTTAACATTATCTCACTCTTCACTCACTTCCTGCATGCCACATCACCCTTCCAGTCCAGCTGACTAGCAAAGACACTGGGGCACCCATATTCTTACCAATGTTGCCGTTGTTAGTGATACACAGGTAAGATACCCGCAGGTGACCCAGCTCCCCACACAAGGAAGTGGTGGCTATCATCACACAATCCAGTACTTATCTTGATCTCTTACTTGCATGTCTATATTAGCCAAATTGCAGACACAGAACCCATCAGTAAGGTACTTCAGAAATAGGTTTAAAGAGCTGGTCATGGTTAGCATAAACCACATTAACCTGGCACCGTAACGACGTAACACACCTCATGTCCAGACCATGACAGCCAACCAGATCATCCTAAGGGCAGGACCCACCTTCCCATAACAGCCAAGAACAGAATCCAGAGTCTCATTTCAAATACATGAAAGAGGTCATTGCTAAAAATGATCTTAGCAGCAGGCGTAAAAAAGGAAAACTGGAACAAGAGAGTCTTTCGCCCAAATCATTGAATTTCATGCTGCTGGTGGCTGAGAGGCTGTCGTTAACAGTAGAGACAGATGCTGGTTCCAGTCACTGGCAAACAGGAGTTAAAAATAATAATTGACTGTAACTTTGCCATTTATTTAAAACTTATTTTCTGTGATCATTTTTATTTATTGTTTATGTTTTTCAAGGAGTCCCGGATTCCAGATTGGGAACAACCGTACTAGAGCAGATAAAATATTTGACAAATATGCATGATCCAAAACTTTGAACTAACCTTCTGCTCCCTCAAGTTATGTTTGAGAAGTTAAAAGACATACAAGAGTCAGCATATTTCAAGGTAAAATACCTGCCACATTTACTATAGCTAAAGTTTCTTAGCAAACATCCTAAAAATATACATGGTATCATTGCAAGAGATCTTCTTCCACAAATGTTTATTCTTTCAATTCAAACTGATATGGACCACTCTGCAACAGACTCATTTATCCGACTGAGACACTGAAATCTATAACAAATTTTAATTCCTGTTTATGTGAACTTGACTTGAAAAGAAAGAAAGAAACAGAAATTTTCTTCTGAAAAGCTTCACTACTTATTGGAATGATTAAAAAGGTGACTATCTGTCCTGTATTAGGTGGGATGGCACATATTTGGGATGCTAAAAAGGCCCCAGACGTATTTTTTAAAAAGGATTCATTAGGCGTGCCTCCCCCAGCTCCCCCGGCTGACCTTTTCTGCCAAAAGCTGCACAGGCTGGCAGGAATCACTTCCACAAGCCTTGGGGAAGCAGAAGCGGGGGGAAGGGGGGGGGGGAGCATGGGAGGCTGTTGCAGCCCTGCCACTTCCCCCGGGCGGGCCAGCAACTGCTGTTTCTTCAGGACTCCTGAGGCAGGCCAGCGGCTGCTGCCTCCTTCCCAGCAGTTTTAAGGATTTAAATCCATAAACACAGACAGTACAAATAGCATGTAACTTTATAGTTAAAGCAAATGTTAATAAAATTTAAGCATGACGACCTAACAGAGAACAGAAACCTAAATATACCCTATTAGGGACAGTACCAGAAAAAAGTATCAGGATACATCTTACTTTGCATTTAATTTTTAAATAAAGATTACAGTGGATCAAAATCACTGGACTCCTGTCTATGTACAAACAATTTAAAAACAAATAGGAATCTGACAAAAAAAAGAGAAAACTATTTCTAATATCTAATTTGATCAATAATCTCCCACCAAAGGTTTGCAAGGCAAGGTGTCATGAACAGGAAATACATAAATTAAAATGATAGTTTGTATTACCTTAGGATAAATTCCTCTAAATACCAACTGCCAAGTATAGTGCCGTGGGTCAGCAACTGACTCACTGGGTGACCTCGGTCAAATCACAACTTCTCAATTTCTCAGCTTCTCCAACTGTAAATTGGATAATATAAAATATACACCTCACAAACGTGGTGCACGCTGAGGTTCTTTGATGAAAAATAGCATACACGTCTTGGATTATTTCATACAAGAAACACTCGGCACAGCAAAAACATAGGGACTGTACCGGCCACTGTAAATCCAAAGTATGTTTGTAATTTTTAAAAGAAATGAAATTAAATGTAAGACATCAGGAGATTCAGATGAGAGTGAACATTTTAAACTGTTACATCTTTGAGCCTATAGATATTGACTGTGGTCTTTTAAAAAAGAAAAAGCAAACCTCAAGGAAGGAATAATAGAGAGGATAGTCTACTCTTTTAGAAAGACTTCTAACCAGGGATCTCAATGCAAGGGATCTCAGTACAATATCAAGGAACCAAGCCATACTATGCTCCTGTGAGTTAAATATGTCCCATTTTGCATGAAAGGAAACTGAGGCACAAAGTAGTACACAATTCTATGTCTTAACCCCTCCCCCTGCCACACACATACAAGGGACTCAGCCTAGCAGAAAAGCAGCTTTGGCTTCTCAAATGAATGTATAATTGATGCAGGATGATGTAAGTGTGCCTGTGTTCACTTATAACCAATCCCCACCATTTTATTAAGTCATAAAGAAAAATGCCTGCATGGATCAAATTAGAAAGAGTAACTAAATAAGGCTAGATGATTTCTAACTTTTATATCTCCCCACCAATACAGAAGTGTTTCCCAAAAACATTTCCTTCTGATCTTCTCCATTCTATCACTTCTATTGAATAACCATAACAAGTCTCACAGTCATAAAATTCCACCCGATATTCACTTTACACTTTCCCTTTTTAATGATACCCAATAGAATGATAAGCAATTCTTTTCTCCCTGCTACTGACATCCTTCAAATACTTGAGATAAAAACAATAAGGAGTCCTGTGGCACCTTAAAGACTAGCAGCGTTATCTGGGCATCTGACAAAATTAATTTTTGCCCATGAAAGCTTATGCCCAAATAAATCTGTTATTCTTTAAAGTGCCATGGGACAATTCACTGTTTTTGTGAATACAGACTAACACAACTACCATTCCGATACCTGGGAGCAGCTATGCCTCCCCATTTCCCTCAGTGGTCACTTTGCCAAGACACCCGTTTAACCTGTTGAGTACTGCCTCAGTCAGTCTTGATTCCACCATCCTCACTCAAGCTGAATAGTAACTTACTCTGCAAGCAGTATCATTCAATTCACTTGGATAACTTTTGCAGAGCAAGGTGTTACTCTGCCTAAGTGAAGGTATCAGAATCTGTCTCAGAGGAAATCAATCCCTCTAGAACCATAATCAATTGTCACTTTTCCCCATTCATCTCCCTTGAGTTCATAGCAGTGAAAGGCTAATAAAAGTTTCTTGTTTGCCATTAATCATATATCACCAAAAGGGATAGTATAGATCAACTCTCATTTTGCATTACAGATGATGAGTATATAATCTCAAATTGTTATATGACATTTACAGTTAACTTAATACAACAGTTCACTTTCCACCAAAGCAAGAGAGAAAAGTTGTTCCAAACGTGTTCTCAGCAAACCTACCTGCATGAGCACTCACCGATAACAATCTATTAGGAATGCAAGATCCAGCAGAACTTCCTTTAACATGTTAAAACTCCCTGTTTAACAAGGGTGTGTCATAAGAAGGCAATTCAGCAAGGAACTGAAAATACCAGTCTCTGCAGCTATGAAGTCAATGTTTAAATGCTAGCCAAGAATGGATTTTCTACATGCGTTATCCACCAAGATAAAATTCAGTTTTACATTCTCCAAACATTTAGGAAAACTGATATTCAAGGATCTCACCCTTCACTTTAATTGTTTGTGACAGAACAATTGTACATTAAGCAGATGGAAAAAATAATGCTTAGAACAAGTTTATGACTAAAACTGATACTAAATCATGTCAAAGAAAAATAAACGTTTGTACTACAGGGTTTTAAAAACATGGAAAAGGGCTGAACAGAAAGATGATGTAAACAGCACTAATTTGCTTTCTATTCCACTGCAGCCCAGATGACATCTAAATAGCATGGACAAAATTCATGATCAACACAAGTCTCATACTACAACAACTACCATAACAGCACGACTGTGCTCTGACTAGCAGCAGATTTCCACAGGCTCCTTTCTAAACTGATTATTCCTGCCAGGAGTATGCAGCAATGTGTGGTGTTGTGGCCCAGGATCACAGTATCATTACCTATTGATGTAATGTTACTGAGCAAATATCCACTATGTTAGAAGGTGATTAGAACTGACTAAATTATCAATTTTTGCTTCAAAAAACTGATTTTTTTATCCTCACCAAAACACTGTACTAAAAAGAAATCATTAAGGTCAACTTAATTCAACATTTAAAAAAAAAAAAGATCAATTTGACTTATTTAAAATGCTCTCTCTTTAATTCAGTTGAAACTGCAGTTTTAAATCAAATTTACTATTTGCTGAAAATAATCAGCCAACCCTAAATGCAATCTGTTCACGGGGAGTGTCAGTTTTTTTACAGCACCAAGCACCATGGGGCACTGTTTTCAAATGGGGCCTCTGACACTACAATATTACTACTAAAATAATTCAAATAATTGTGAATTATTATGATGAAAAGTAATTATTTAGGACATTTCCATATGCACATATGTGAAATGAGTAGCTGTACACATATACAGCAAAATGTTAGCTCATTTTGCAGTTTTCAAGATCTCTGGACTTTTCAATAGCAATTCTAAGGAGACACTATTACCACCCAGAAATGACTATGTTTCCTTTCCTACTGTGATGGTGGATAATCCTACCATACTTTTTTCAGATGTAGCCAAAGAAACCATTCACAGATTACCAAATCCAGAAAGAGGCCAGTTCAGCAAGACACTCAATAGGTACAGGCCAGTGGTAACCTATGTATTTGTAAGACAAAACAAGATGCATAAGTCTGGTGATCCACAAATAAAATTTGGTTATTCATGTAACCGTTACAGTAAACCCTTCATTTAATGGACCCTGATGCATCAGACTTCAAAAATAATGGGCACTGTCTGCCAGCCCCCTCCTCCTTCCCTCAAAATAAATGCCAGAGACTCACCGGAGCTGCCATAGCAGCTGGGGCCAAAGGAGCTTGGGAGGGGGAGGGGGCTGCAGCAGGGTGCAGGAGCTCTCCTCCCTCAGCACCATTTGCATGGAACATGTTGGCACCTGCCTGCCACAGCCTGCAATGGTGCTGAGCAGCAGCCATGGTGTCGGAGGCTGCAGCGCACTGGCAGGCTAGGGGCAGCCATGTTCCACCTTTTATACATTCAGGAAAAACGTTGCCTGAGTCCAGCAGTGAGAAAAATTGGACTAAATTCAGAGAGACGCCAATCAAGCTGCCAATTTGGTTTCATGGGGAATTGCAAGTCCTCAGCCCAACTCAGGATTTGAAAAGTGATCCTGCCCCTTGCTTTCAGTTAAGGTAACAACAATTTTACTACTGACTTCAATTTAAGCAGGTTAAGGTTATTGGTCTTCTATACCCTAAAGCAAGAGGATTTCTAGCTCTTGTCATTTTTATCCTCTCTTTTATAAATGCAGATGCTAATTTTATTTCTAAATGGCCCTAACCCTCTTATGAGCCTTGCTAAGTTACTTGCTCGTTTCTGTGGTAGCAAGTCTCCCCAGTTCAATTTACATTGCATAAAAAGGAATGCTATCCATTTTAAATTTGTCAATTTCATTTAGCCTGTCTTTGTTCTTTTGTTATGGGATAGGAGAGGGCAGTTTGTTAGCACAACAATACTGGAATAATTCCTGTGTTTGCTTCCACAGCAGGGCCAATAGACCAAGAATCAGGAGTTGGGGAGCTTTGCGCTGCAGGCAACAGAGCTACTGTCTTCTGTAAAATTTACATTGTTTAATTTCTTCCAAGCCAGACCCATTATCTCCAGAACACCCAAGTCCACTGTGAAGCCAGCACCCAGGACATTCCACAGGCCGCATTCTTTGAGCCATAGATACATTGTAATATGTCAGACATGCCTTGATCATTAACAGAATTAGTTACCACAGATTGGAGCTCCTTCGTCCGGCACCCTTAGGAACTGACTGGTCCCACACAAACAAATTTGTTGGACCAGGAGAGGTCCCCTGCTTCCAGCTCTCCAGCCTGCTAACCCTCCCTGCTGTTGACTCTGCTGCCTAGCTCCTCTCCCCTCTAGACACTGTGGCCCCCTTACCTCCGGGCCTGGCCTCTGGCCCCTGCTGGGCTGATGCTGACCCTGGACAGGCTGCTGGACACAGCCGCAGCCCTGTGGATGCTAATTCCAGCCCCTGCTGGGCTGCTGCAGCAGCTGGCTCCAGCTCCAGCCAGGCTGCCGGACTTGGCTCTGGCCATAGCCCGGCAGAAGCCAATTCCAACTCCAGCCCCATGGGCATGGGCTACAGCCCCAGGTAAGATGCTGCCTACAGCCCCGGGGGCACCAGCCCCAGGGACACAATTCCTGCCAGGCTGTCCTGTGCAGGGGCACCAGCCCGCCCCGCCCCGGCTCCTGCCAGGCAGGGTTCTCAGCTGTCAGCCCTCCTCCTAGCCTCCCAGCCCAGGACTCTGGTGTAGTAACATCCACGGACCAGTAGGACCACTGTTGCTGCACCAGAGAATCACAGTTTTGGGAGGTGCATCCTGTACATAATTACAGATGTGAATTATACATATTATTTAAAATGAAACAAGCAGCTGAAAAATTATGTATGTTATGTATCAGTACTTAAGTTAAATTATTAAAGTAAAATAAAAGCATGCATGTATCTGAGACAGAAACGTATCCTAAAAGAGTTGAAGATAGAAATTTTCAGAAAGTTCTCAAAACAATTGTAAAGTGTTTTACTACTAAATACATGTAATTTGATTAGCTTTATAATTATAGAGATAAGATTGCTTTACTGCACTTAATTTCTATGGGAAAACAATTCATGACATTTATTCTGACACGGTAGCACTTGATTAAAGAGCTCCCAGATTGCTCTAATAAATACAATAGGGGATGAAATAGAGAATTTAGAAATCATTAACTGTATACTAATCCTTTAATCTCATTTAGTTGTGTTGGACCAGCACACAACACTATCACTATGCAGTACTGGTTACTTACTCAGGGGGTTTTATTTTCAAGCTAATCTACAATTAAGGTAAATACAAAGTAATAACCTATTATGATTAGCTAATGATATGATATTCTACACATAATGCTAAAAATACAATATAGTATCTACATAATCTAGATGCAGGTTAAAGAATTCACATTAAAAAGTTATGAATTTTAGTCTGGCATTTTAAGAATGACTAAAATGACTAGAATGACTGGCACATAAGACAAATCACAAAGTTTGGTGATGATTACATGTGGGCATTTTGATTAATGATGATAATTAAAAATATAGCAGGTTTCTACATGAGTGCATTAATTAGACCCAATCTGTTGCATGAAGACAGACTACTGGACCAGCACAGAAACCCAATAAAGTCGTCTGCACACACATAAATAGACATGGGCCTTAATCAATACAACTTTCCTTTGAGGAATTCTGCAATTCCCACTTTACAGATTGGGAAAATGAGATAACATTATGTGATTTGTCCATGGACATACAGCAAATCAGTCTCATGCTCAGATCTCTAACATACACTATTAAGACACACTGAATAAAAATTAACCAGTACTCACAAGAGATTGTCAAAGATACTTATCACACTTTTTTGTGTATTTTTAATAAAGGAATAGGAGTTTAGTAGTGGTATATAATTGGAATTCAATAAAACCAGTCTAAAACATATATGGGCTTTAATGCAAAATTGTTTTACTGAAATTTGTGGGGAAGTGAAAAAAGCAGAAGCCTGGTAACTAAAGTGTTTGTTAATTTAGATGTGTCATTATCAGAGATATCAATTCTCTACTGCAGCTGAAACACCAGAGACCTCTACACACTCAGAGAAGGATGTGTTGTACTTTGAAGGCTTAATGCACTTTAAAAGGAGAGTCAAATCCTTTCTTAAAACAAATACACTTTTCCACATCAGCTAAAAGAATCTCTGAAGAAAGTATACCAGTTGTATCACAGACAGCCTTTAATCTTGTGAATAAAAACATGTTGCCCCCAGATCAGCCTCGGATAAACAGGTAATAAGAATAACATATTTAAGAGATAACAGAATTTAAATCCAGGGGAAATTTTCAATAAATTCCATGTTTCCTCCCAGCAGCAAGCAGACTAAACATGACAGGGCACCTTAAGTAACTCCCTTCTTTTCTTACATTTCCCAGAAGGCAGTTTTCACAGTCTATTGACCTGGGGGGAAATGCAGTAAATATTCAGTAATCAAGAGGCTCCGAGCATCAGACAATCCATTCTACTCTGGTTTTAAGTCTGGTCACACTTATGTCCTCGATGGCAACAATTATGTCTTTTTTCCTACCTATAAAAATAGCAAGAACTGTTACTGCTAAACTCACGGCAGAGTTTGAACAGGGTTGAGTCAAATCTCAGCAGCCGGGGCGGAGGCCAAGGTAAGTAATATTGCCACACCTGTACTGGGAAGTTCCCATAATCAATCACTCCCCCAAGCCAGCAATCACTTCACCTCCGGCCCCCACTCCGCACGCCAGCAGAGGGCTTTCGCTACGCCCTGGCCATCCTGGAGGAGCATGCGGGCCACGTTATCCTCCTACTGCAGCCAGGCGGGCGGGGGCAGCGTGTCTCCCCAAATGCCAGCCAGGCTGGGGGTCTCAGAAGCCCCTCACCACCCTAAGCCGGGCATGCCGGGAGCTGGGGGCCGCCTCACCCGCAGAGCCGGTCACCTCTCCCCTGATGGCCGCCAGCCCCGTGCCGCCCCCCGCTCCCCCAGCCGGGCCGCCGCACTCACCGCAGGGCGCCGCCCTCTCTGCCCGGGACTCAGCCTCTGTGGGTTACCGGAGCCGGCCCCCTCACCCGCTCCTCCTTCCTCTCCTCCCGCTGCTGGCTCCGCCTGGCCCAGGGCGGGGGAGGCGGCGGGGCTGGCCCGGGCCGGGCCGGGCCGGGCCGCAGAGCCCGCCCGCCATAGGACTCGGAGATTGGCGGAGCCCTTGCCAGGGGATCTGCTGGGGGTGGGGGGGGAGCTGCCCTGGTGATTTGCGCTGAGGCCCCCCCAAGGTGTCATGTTCCCCCGCACAGTCCGCCCCGCGGCCTTAGCGCGCCCCCGCTCCCGCTCCAGCCGTCATCCTGCTCCACGGCGTCAGATCCTCCCCCCACCGCCGTCATACCACTCACTGACGTCAGAACCCCCCGCCCCCCATACTGCCATCATACAGCTCCCCAGCGTGAGACCCTCCCCACACACATACCCGGCCTACCCCAGTCATACAGCTCCGTGGGGTCAGACCCTCCCCACACACACACACACCACCCTTATACTGCTCCCCAGCATCAGATCTGCACCCTAGACACCACTTACCCACCCCGCCACCATCATACTGCTCCTTGCGGTCAGAAATCACTACCACACACATCCTACCCACCCCCATACGGCCATCATACCACTCCCTGGCATCGGACCCCCCCCCCACCACCTATCTCACCTCATCACCAACCTACCATTCCCCAGAATCAGACTATCCCCCCACACACCACCACCATCATGCTGCTCCCTCGCATCTGATTCCCCCTTGCACCGCTGTCATCCCATTCCCTGGCATCAGAACCCACCCCCCAAACACACACATTGCCTACCATCCATACTGCTCCCCAGCATCAGACACCCCACACACACACACACCACAACCACCATCCTCCCACTCCCTGGCATCAGACCCCTCCCACTGCCTACCTCCCATACCGTTCCCCAGCATCAGATGCCCCCTCCACATCATTTCCCCCAGCATCAGAACCCACCTCACACCATGCCTCCCCACTGCATCATACTCCTGCTCTCAAGCCACCCTTACATACTCACCATTGCTGCCCATGGTGCCATACTCCAGCCCCAGTGCTAGGGACCTCGCTGCCACTGCTCCCCATCATAGTGGCAGTCCCACCCTCACCACCCCCCATCACTCCTACACATCACCCCAGTATCAGGGGATTTCCCCCCCCAATGGCATCAAAGCCCTCCATCTTCACGTCATTCCCCCCAATCTTGCACTGCACCCTCCCAGGGCATCCCCTCCCAAGCCCTCACATAGCCTTGGTGCCAGAGCATTACTCCACACTCCCCCCCAGCATGCCTTTACACCTGCCCACCGACAGCATTTCAGCACTGTAAAACCACCCTCACCACATCCTCAAAATGCCCCAGAGCCAGAGCATCACTCTGCCCTCACCACCATGCCCTCACATAACGTCGCTGTCAGGGCATCACATTGCTCCTCACCATACCCACACAGCACCCCTGTGGGAGAGGGCCACACTGCTCCCAGCAATGCACAATGACCACCCCTGTGCTAGGGCATCCCAGCACTCCCACATCATCATCCAAGCACCCACGTGCCAAGGCATCTCATCACAACACCAGCTGATTGCCCCCATACAAGGGGTCAGATCACTCCAGCACCATGCCCTCACACTGCCCCAATATCAAAGTATACCAGTGTCCCCACACCCTCATGCTCCCTGGTGTTAGCACCTCCCAAGTCTTCACACCACCCCGTGGCATTAACTTCTCTATTATGGTTACCTCTTCTCTGTAATAGTGCTCGGCCACTTACAGCATGGAGTCAAACAGCATGCACCATTGGTCACATGCTGCTTTCATAACAAGGCACCACACAGGTATGTGCTATTCATGCCATCACATAGCTCTCTACCATGTTGCCGCATGCTGTTTTCACCTCAGTGTAGTCCCATCACCATCCCACATATCCCCCCCATACACGTATAGTCCCATACCACACTGTCATGTCTCCACAGCACTGAAGAATCCTGAACCACTTTGCCATGTCACCCCAGTATTGCAGCATCATATATTCTCAGCTCTGTCACTGATCTGCTGTGCAAATTAGAACCAGTCACATCACCTCTCTGTGCTTCTGTTTCCTTTGTCTGTCTTGTCTATTTCAACAGATTTTTCAGGACAGAGATGATTACTCTGTGTATAATAAGAAGTCCTGTGGCACCTTATAGACTAACAAATATTTTGGAGCATAAGGCAAAGACCCACTTAGTCAGATGTTGCATCTGATGAAGCAGGTCTTTGCCCATGAAAGCTTATGCTCCAAAATATCTGTTAGTCTATAAGGTGCCACACGACTTCTTGTAGTTCTCAAAGACACAGACTAACACGGCTCTCTCTCTGTTACTCTGTGTATGACCACCATCTAGCACAGTGGGGTCCCAACCTATGTGGGGTTGCCAGACACTACCACAATATCTCTAGTCAGGTTACTGCAGAGTCCATGAAATAAAGATAAATAAAAATGATAACAGAAAATAATTTTTAAATAAATTGCAACATTACAAGCAATTATTATTTTAAAATTAAATATCTTTCAATAATGTTGTTAATTACTGTCCAAAAATCTGTGTGGTTTCCTTTTTCATTTAATGAAGCGTACATATCAGCTAGAATTGGCTTTGATGGGGGTCTGTAAATGGTTTGGGAGGAATTGGGGGTCCACGAACAGTTTGGGGATCTGCACGAGTGAAGAAGTTGGGAACCACTTATCTAATGAAACAAACCCATGCCACACATGAATCCATCAATACGAATCCCCCCATCATATTGTTGAAATCACCTTGGCCATATGATATCACTTCACGTAATCATGATTAGAGCCACCATGCCATAAAACCATTTCTTTGTGGCAATACAATGTAAGTCAGCAGACCACACCACCACTGTGGCATGTGCTGTACCTTGACAATAAAGAAAACATGCAGTAAGTAGGAGGGAGGGGACCAGGAATAGCAGGCCTACTAATAAAAATGTTATTGGTAATATATTTTGCATTCCTTTATCTCCACAGCCACAACAGTATTATGATACCAACTGTACAATATATATGGGGCAGGGAGTTAATGTTTAGGAAATTCCAAAGATTGTCTAAACTGGGATTTTCCCTACAAAATAATTTTGCAATTATAAGCTGAAGTCAAACGATTTGTGTCCCAACAGAACATTGATGGGAAGTTGATCTTTCTTTTACAGTAGGCTAAAGCAGATTTATGGCTGGTCATAAAAAAAAAATATTTGAAGCCAAGCAAAGGTTCAAAACATTAGAAATAGGAAAGGAGTAGTGGGCAGAATAAAGATGATTGTCAAAAACACACTGCACGGAATTTATCTCATGAGTATCACCACTATATTTTGTGTGTGTGTGTGTGTGTGTGTGTGTGTGTGTGTGTGTGTGTGTGTGTGTGTGTGTGTGTGTGTGTGTGTGTGTGTGTGTGTGAGAGAGAGAGAGAGAGAGAGAGAATGTGCACACTTTTATTAAACCTTATTACTCCGTGGGCCAAATAAACTGGGACCATAACTCAATTGTTTTGCTTCTGTATTGCTCAAACCTTAAATGCTTTCAAACACAGGGGTGATGGAAAATTAATCCTTGTAATAACTGCACTGAAAACAATCTAGCTGCTACGTCTACAGCCCAAATTTATCTTTGTCTCTGCCATGGAGGAGGACTAATTCTGAGGAGGGTTGAGCATCTCCTGATTCCCACTAATTAAAAGGAAAGTTGATGAAATTCAGCACCCTACAGGAAGTGATTAGCACCTCAAAGGATTAGGCCTGAAACACCAAAGCACTCGTCTATGCCTAAACTGGTAAAACTTGCCTTTACTGGTGTGATTAGCTATTTTGATGCTATGAGTAACTCAAAAATACATCTGTTTCCAGAAACAAGGAAGAGTGTCTGCTTCAAGTTTTTTTGTTTGTTTTGTTTTGTTTTTTAAGTTATCACTTGCAGGGCAGAAGCAGGCTTATGTTATAAACACATCACATTAAGTAAAACTGAAGACTTGGACAAAGTTTAAGATGACTTTCCTTGCTATTATATCAAATTTGAAGAAAGGTTTGAAAATAACATCTAAACATGTATCGTCAGAGAGAGGTAGCTGTGTTAGTCTGTATCTTCACAAAACAAAAAGCAGTACTGTAGAACTTTACAAACTAACCAAATGATTTATTAGATGATGAGCCTTTGTGGGACAGACCCACTTCTTCAGATCTATTTGCTTATAGGAATAAGGGGATTTTGAAGTGTGCAGGGTCCTTTAGAAAAAGAACCCCTGTAGACAAGCCACGTGTGATCGAAAGCGGCACTTTTGAAGTGCCAATGCTGTCATTATGCTAATGAGGTGCTGCATATTCATGTTCTTTTGATTAGGTTCAGTATTATGTCCCTTTTGAAGTTCTGGGACTGATGTAGTCATAGCCATTATGGCATATTTCGAAATTGCGCTATTCCATGGCTTATTAGCACCTATTTTGAAATAGTAATCTCAAAATAAGCACTATTCCTCTCACTTTGAGGGTTACAAATTTCGAAACAAGGCACCCACTATTTCAGTTTTATTTTGAATTAGCGTGTGCTAATACTAGCAAAGTTATTTCAAAATAACAGTCATTATTCTGAAATAACTCTGTAGTATAGCCATAGCCCAAGATGGCTCAATGTTTGGAAGTGATTAGTTCCTGAATGAAGAACAGCTGGTTGAACCTGAACATAAGCAGCATAGGTTTTAGCAGGGGGGCGGGAACAGACTTTGAGAAGATTGCAGCTATGGAGCAGTATACTTTAGTTGAAGGTACAAACCCTGCCATTTGTCAGTTCAGTTCATAGTAGGAGCATTCTTGGATTCCTTACTGATGCTATATGAACCCCAGACCCCTACTGGGTGTGGTTCACTTTCCCACGTAGTGGTACCTAGACCACTTACACAGAGAAATGGTGAGTCTTCGCTACAGCCTTAGCTGAGAGGCACTACATAGAAGACACTGCTGCTGGAGAAAAGGGGAGCTAGCTAAAGGATCCCTGGCAGCTCCAGTTCCCAGCACTACCTGTGGAAAAGTGAGGGCACCATGCTAGAAACTATGCAAGCCTGGGACTAGTATCAGGCTGTTTCTTCCTCTGAATCCCTAGGCTCTGAGGAAGCTAGGAGGAGGATAGGTGTCTCTGCAAGGGGGTTCCTCTATTGGGTTCTGGGTAGGAGGGGCTTGGATTTACTGGCTAGGCACCCTGAAGGTGGACCATGGTGGAGGGGGGTTGTGGGTGTCTGGCCCTGGGAGAGGGAAGGAGACAGAAACAAGAACAGAGCTGTCATGGGGACAGCATCTATATTGTTAGACACACGAGATCTGATGAGTATTTTGAAATAAAATTGCCAAAATAATTGAAACGGGCAAGATTATGTAGTGTTATTTTGACAAATGACATTTGCAGAATTTTAAAATTCCTACACATTTTAATTTTGGGGTGAAGAACATGCCCAGGACTAAATGATTTCAAAGGATATATATTACACACAACATTTTAACTAAATGTCACAGCACAAGTGTGTGAGGTGTAAATGAGTCAGGTCTGACAAGAGCTACCACCATGGAATAGTGAACCACAACTATGCCTCCATCACAAGCAGCACAGTGTATCCATGCTTGAAGTTATCAGCTCTTTGGAAACTCCAGCTAGTACAGAATACTGCAGCATGTTTCCTCAACCAGCACATCAAACCCATGCTCTGCTCTCTACATTTCCCATAAGACAGTGAATCAGATTCAAGATCTTTGGCCTTATTTTTGCTGTGCTGAATGTTGAGGCTCAGTATAACTCAACGACTGCCTAAAGCTCTAGGATGACAATTGTGTTTAACAACTGCACTTTTCAGGAACAATGGACATTTCTGCCATGAGAGTTAAACTCAGTTGCGTGAATGCCCATAGGAAGTAATGATCATCACAAACTTCACCACCTTCATCTCTCAGCGCAAGTTACACTTCTTTGCCCTGCCTTTTCTAACATAAAGCAACCTGTATATTTAAAGAAAGGCAGCAAAACAAAAAGAAAGCAAAACAATACCCAGTGTGTGCCACGTACACGTAGTACCTATCAGATGTACACTGCAGCACACACTCAGTTCTCCTTCTGGGAAAATCTGTGAGGGAGAGAATGAAGCACATGTGACATGCTAGATTATAGAAGGCATTCCAATACTTGTCTGTTCTGAACAGAGTCCCAGAGGCCCCAGCTTGCTCTGTGTTTATTAGACTTATTGGGAATACACACATGGCCACCAGAAGGCACTGTCTTAATGAAAAATATCACCTTTGGGAACATTTGATACACAGCGTTGAAACAATGTAGGATCAGTTGTCAAAATGCAGTCATAGCCTTTGAAGGATGGCTCAGCAGATACTGAAAAATTATGATTTAGAGTTAGAATAGAGGACTACCTTGAACCTGAATGTTGAATCTAAGCCTGAAGTAATCTTTTCTTCTGAGTCTTTTGACCAAGATCAACAGCTGATTCATCCACCAGAGTATTCATAGTTGGGGAGTTTGTTGGGTTTCTACATTTTATTTGTCACCATTTTTATTATATGTTACAGTTAACTGATTTATATTCTAGAACACTTCAGTTCTCTAAAAGAAAGTGCTTTATTGACCATGCATAAGATTGTCTATTGAGGAAAAATATAACATGTTCACTAGTGCTAGTGTTGACTTTGTTAGTACAAAGCAGGACACAGATTCTTGCTTTCCTTGAAGCTTAAGCAACTACTCACATAAGTAAGACAAGTGGGTTAGCTCGAGGTAGGCAGTAAAAAGGCGTCATGACAGCTGGAAGCTTGTTAACAGTCTTTTCGGAGAGGCCAAAAACTGTCTGTACACGGAGAATGCCTTTTTATTACCCTTAGGATGATCCTAGCAAGTCCGTGTTGAAGCATGCTACACATAGTTCATATGGGTCATGCTGAGCTTTTTTCTGGGAATAGAGGACTTCAGTCTGTAGGGCTGCCAGCCTAGCATTTTCATAAGGATTAAGCTCACCTAAAAATGATATAAATTGTTGAGAAAAAATCTAGGTAAGCAATCATATTTTACAATACTAATACTTGGCACTTAGCGATTTTCATCCAAGAAAGCACTTTAGAAAGGTGGATATTATCTTCCACATTTTATAGAAGGGTACAATGAGGCCCAGCGAATGAATTTTCTTGCCTCCCTCCCCAGCCCCCCAAAAATAATCACAGTGGAGATCTGACACATAGTTGCAAGTGGAAACCAGATCTTTTGTCTACCAGTCCCTGTCTCTAGCCCCCAAGGAGACATTGCTGTTTTAGAAAGGTTGCATTCTATTTATGCTGTCATGGGCAGGCACTCTGTCCATCCTTTCAGTGAAACTCTAGAGCAGACCTTTGTACATACTCGGCTGCATGCCAAGTGTCCCTTGACATTTCAGCTGCTGGACCCTAGGTTTCTGGAATCTGGTGGATTCCCAGTCAGCACTGTTAGGCTATGGCTACACTGAAGCCCTATTCAAAACAGCTATTTCAAAATATCTTATTTTGAAATAACTACACACAAAGGCTACGTCTACACTAGCCCCTGCCTTTCAAAAGGGGGATGCTAATGAGACACTTCAGCAGATGCTAATCAGGTGCTGCTATGAATATGCAGTGCCTCATTAGCATAATGCTGGCCACGGTGATTCCAAAGTGCCGCTTTCAAATCGCGTGCAGACAGGGGCTTTCAAAAGGACCCCTCCCAGTCTTAGAAAGACCCTTTTTCCTATTTTGAGGAGTAAAGGGACTTCAGAGTAGCCCAGGCACTTCAAAGTACCCACAGGTTAGCCACAGCTACACGCATACCAGCACTTCAAAATTTGCCGCTTCGAAGTTGCTGTGGGGGAGATTAGCTTAAAGAAGTGTTGCATATGCACCGCAGCACTTCATTAGTAATCTCCCAACACCCTATTTACCATGCTCCCTTCGAAGTTGGGAGATAGTGTAGACACAGCCCTAGTGGACTAAATCTGGAGAGGTCTGGATCTAATCCTGGCTTTTGCCCCCTCTTTCCCTGTTTCACTGTGGGCAAGTCACTTCATCTCTCTGTACCTCGGTTCTCTATCTGCAAAATGGGGATATTAGTACTTCCTTTTGTGGGAGCACGAGCACCTGGTGGCCGGGCCTCACTCGCAAGGCAGAATGACCATACACTCCATCTTGGAACGCTATCATACAGCGGCGGGAAGGTCTGAAGTCAGGCCAGGAGAAAGAAATCAGAAAGTTGACAAGTAGTTGGAGAGTCCCCAAAGAGAACATCCTGACAAGCAGATAGTAAGCCCCCAAAGAGAACAGCTGAGGCTAGTAGCTGGAAGCCCCCCCAAAGAGAACATCTTGGTTGTACAACATCAGAGGGTCTCAGGGGAGGTTCAGAAAAAGACCAAGGACAGAGGAAATCTTGTAACATGTTCTAACAGGCCGGGAGGATAGAAAGCCCAAATTAGGTAACAAACGCTTTAATTGGCCAGGTATCGAACCCCCAAGTAAGAAACAGTATAAAAGGTGATTTAACAGGAATAAGGGGGTGGGCTCCTGGACACAAGGCGGAGGCTAGCAACTTCCAGTCCAGACAGCAGACCCCGGCCTGATCACCCAGACGTCACCACCACGAAAGGTCCCAACCAAGCCGTATCTCTGACTTGAAGGGCCGCTGTAACGTAGTTATTGATGAGATGTGGGAGCATTGGATGTTATTGGTAAGTCACATGTAATTATATATAGTTATATATAACCTAGTATTTAGCTTATGCCAAATAAATCACACTCTCTCTCTCTCTCTCTCTCTCTCTCTCTATATATATATATAACAAGTGTTAAGTAATTGTAGTTACAAATAAATGAATAAATCACTATTGGTAAATACTACTAGCTGGTCTAGCTGGGTCTGTATAGAGAATTATTGGGACTTAAAACAGCCACAGGGCATTGTGGTGTTCACAATCGGAGTGTTATTGTTCCTGGTACTCATAATACTGTGGAAACCTAGGTTTTAAAGTGGATACACTAAATCACATATTGCTGCTACACTATATCAGGCTGCTATAAAGGTGGGGTGGTTGATCCCGGGCCACCCGATTCCCCCCACTGTATCACACCCCACACGCACCCACGGGACCCGGAGTAGGTCGGCACATCGTCACCTTTCACCCATCCTTATCTTCTGAGATCATAAATTCTTTGGGACAAGAACCATTTTTACTGTATATCTTTACAGACCTTAGCACATTGGGTGACGATTCTGACTATATCATGCAATGTAAATATATAATAAACCCAAGTATGAGGGAATCTTAGTACAAAATCTTACATGAAACTTGTTATACTGTCCACAAACTGACCTCTGCTTACAGCATGATTCTGTACTGTTATCCTTTTCTCTGCTTCATTAATTTCATCATAAAGTGGCTCTAGATCTATGGTTATATGAAAGCCATATTCCGCTCATTTTATATTCTGCATAAAATGCTTCTGTTTTCATATCATTGCATAATAAACATTGCCATGAAAGTTTTGTGGGGAACATGAAAGGTAGTGTGTAGTTTCATCATGTCTTCATGTTCATATAAAATGATTATACCGATCAATTGTTTGACGCAGGTCTGGCTGAGACTGTGGTTAATCTTTTTATTTAGTGTGACTGACTTTCTATTTGCCATTGACCTTGAAAGTTTTTCAAAGCTAATAAGTAAAATTTCCAGAAATTGGCACTGTTTCAAATTTTTTTAAAATCAAAACTAAGTAGTGCTCCAGGTTGAAACTCCTTCATCTGGCACTCTCTCTCCGGCAACATCCTTCATCCAGCAGGACAATGGATGTTGCTGGACCAGAGAGCTCCAAGTGTGCCTGGCACAGCAGAGCCGTGCTGGGAGCCTTCTCTCCCAGGACAGCCTAAGAGCAGGGAACCAGGTCAGGGAGCCACACTACTGGGAGTCCAGCTGGCATTGGGCAACGTCACTGTGGGGAGCCCAGCCCCAGCTGGGAGCCAGCTAGTAGCCCCACTGGCAGGGGACAGGGAGCTGGGCTGTGGCACCCTGCCCCACTAGCAGCCCTGCAGCCACAAGGACCCCGGCTGGATTGGGGGAGCTCTGCAGCCCCACAGCGGAGAACCCCCTGTGGCCCCACTCCTGGGAGCTGGCTGGGCGCAGAGCCTCAGACTGTAGACTATAGACATTTCTTTCTTGGTTGCTTTCTTTGAAGACGTGTCTCTAAGTATTTGGTGCATTACAGAAAAACCTGACTGACTCCTAATGTAGTTTTGCTGGGACTGCATTTAATAAAGCAGTCCCCAGTCTTGACAGGCTTATTTTATATAAGCAATAGACACCTTTAGTAGTTAGGAGAGCACAGATGTGTTCCATGAGTACTATGCTTCAGACATGGGTCTGATTCTGTATTCCTGGTGCATCAGTTGAAGTCAGCCTGAGTCACAGTGACACTCAATCTTGCAGATGAGGGAGTATTGCAGTACTGACTGTAGCTGGTGAAAACAGTACTCCCTGGATCAAATTTCAGCGACACTCACCAGTAAGGTAACAAGGTATCACTCTTCACCAGGACTGTCATGAGTTTGATATATTCCCCTTGTATTCTGGGTGGATTTTTTTGTTTTGTTTGTTTTTTTGTTTTTTAACCCTAACTTTAATAGTGGCGTGGGAAGACACACAGCCACTGCTGCCATCAACCTTTCAGATCCTCATTTCCAGGGAGGTTATGGGGCTGTCTTTAGTCTGTCTTCACTCCAGCACTCCACCTATGTCTACTGAAAAAAATAGGATTATTGGACTGAGTTACAATGTGGTATGTTATCCAGTATGACAAACTCCTCAGCCCCATTCCCTTCAACTCTGGCAATATGATTTCAAGTATAAATCAGTGATTGTGTAGAAAGCCAACAATACACACAGGACAGCACTAGAATGAGAGGGTAATGATCTAATTTCCACTTTCATAATGGGCAATATGAAAATCCTCCATAAGCCAGCTATTTTCTAAGTTTAGGAAACTGTACTCTAAGTCTGATTTTATTTAAACCTGGACAAATACTCATTTTTACAGTACTGACCTGTTGGATAATTTGATGAGAAACAGCAAAATATATTGAACACATCTTTTTTCTGGTGTTTGACCATTTCTAGTTCTGATATGTGTCTTCTGACAAAAGACCTAAACAAACAGTTAATATTCTTTGGAAAGGTAAAATTAAATCAAAACCAGATGTTTTAAAAATTACAGTATCTGTGTATACTGGACATAGCTCAATAGGATCCTAATCTGTAAGAACTACTGTAAAATTAAGAAGGACTGTAAAGCATTAGCATTAACTACTTAAAAGCAGTAAAGTGATAAAGTGGGTCTGTCCCACGAAAGCTCAGCACCAAATAAATGATTTTGTTAGTCTTTAAAGTGCTACATTTCTGCTGTTTTGTTGGAGTACAGACTAACATGGCTACCTCTCTGTTATGAAAAGTAACAAAATCACTCAGCAAAATAGAAACAATGCTCTTTACAATGAGTACAATCATCATACTCTATTTAAAGAAGGATTTAGTACCTTCTTTGTCAGCCTTGGGCAGAAAACCAAACAACCAAGATAATTCAAAGTTTTTTAAAACAGGATCAGAACTAATTTAAAGTGTATTCTCAGCCTGAAAAAAAACCAAAACAAATATAAAGATCACTCAGTTCTAGTAGGATGCTAATACAGGTTGAGCCTCTCTAGTCTGACACTTCAGAACCTCACTGGTGCCAAACAAGAAAATTTGCTGGACCATGGGAGGTCATATTGTCTAGCAGCATTACCAACACTTCCACTGTATACTGAGCTCTTAGGAGACATTTAGGGGTAAATTACAGTTAAATAACAGCACAGGACACTGAGACCCAGGACTGGTGACTGTAAACACACTTTACAGACCACAGGAAACTTGGCCACACCTACGATAACTGGATATCCAGCTAACTAAAATCAAGCTATACTACAAATGTTGCCATATGAGAGCGTGCCAGATAAAAGAAAAAGCACTGCAGCTTGAACCTCGCTAAAGTTCTCTGTCAATTCCAAAGAAACCTGAAAAAAAAAATTGTGTCAACCTAAAACCAATTATTTTGGTTACATTCCAGCAACTGAAAAATTAACTTTTTCAGACAAAATACTCTATATCAGTGGAAGCGGTATTTTGTTCAACTCAATAGAAGATGCTTTGTTTCAGTTTTGGGCATCTTTAACTTTAAGAATATGTAAAATCAAAACAAAAGGAAGTTTGGAAGTAAAAGGCAACATTCCCAAAGGAGCAGAGGTGCCCTTGCCACCAGCCACTGACCCTTCTGAGAGGAAGAGGCAAGTCCATTCTGCACAGTTAGGATTTGAACCTAGGTTCCCCTGTGCTTAACCACCAACCACCACTCTACTTTGCCTTGTGGGTGGTGCCCACATGCACATTTACAGACTAAGGTTTTAATACCTGCTACATTCACTCAAACAACGAGAGACGAGAATGGATGACGAGTGACAGGGCCGGGGAAGCACTGACTGCTTTTACTTGATGGACTATGCCTACTGGATTTTTCCCTTTTCCGGTGAGGCCACTGGACAAAAGAGGATGCAGGACAGACCCCATTGTGGGGCTCACTTTTACCCGCTATGATGGACTTTTGGACTCTGCTTTCTCTGATGGGTCACACCCCTGAGGACATTTATAAACAAATATTTCAATATCACCACCCCCACTCACTTACATCTGGGATAAGGCAGGTTACGCCTCTGGCCGTTTAAACTTTGTTTGCTTACCCCTTTCCCTTTTAACTCAATCTCAGCCCCAGGATCCTCCATCCTGATGGCAGCATTAGTCATTTGGCAGTTGAGCAAATTGTGCATGGCCACACTGAGTGGAAGTGCTTGTGTCCTCTCCTTTTCATAGGAAGTGGTGTGAATCAGTGCAGCATGTTAATCAGAGGCTCTGTTTTACTGCAGGAGACTCCAAAGTCTTTAACATTCTCTGTGAGTCAGGAATGAAATAAAACTGAAGTAGACTGAGTGTCTGGGGACATGAGACTGCTCTGGCACATAAAGAATGCAGACAGGTCTGGAAGGAGGACAAGGAGATTTCTTTCTGACATAACCAATAGCCATGAAAAAGTAATTTGAAAAAATGAAAATAAAAATACGCCCCATTCTGCTTTATTTAATTATGGGCTTGCTGCTGCACTGGAAGTTTATGTCTGGTTTCCCAGTCAGTTTGACCCAAAGTAAGAGCTTTGCTTGTGCTACTTATCATCATCACATACATACTAATGAACATTTACAGCCAGCCATTCAGTCTGAGAAATAGGGCAGTGCTCAGCAAATTAGTCTGAATCTGCTCTCTGTAAAAGATTCCAGACAAGTTGAGGACAAATGATCCCTCCTACTCCAGTACCTCTCTGAGGACTGGGTTTGATTGTTGTGCTGTTTTCCTAGCTGTACTGAAGTATCCCAGGCACACAATACAGGGGGGCATGAAATCACCCTGAAATAAAAGAGTCTAGCAGGTTCGCCTACAGAAGACATCTAGGGGTGGGTACTACAGGAAACAAGTGTAAGGCAGGGGAATTCTCAGTGTGGAGTTTTCCTCCAGATTTGCTATTAATGAACAGTTAGGGTATGTCTACACTATGAAATAAAGTCGAATTTGTAACACCTGCTCACAAAGTCAACTTGGTATGTCCCCACTAACCACCAAAGCTAGACTCTTACAGCAGTGCCCTGTGGGAACCCATCCCACAGTTCCCTGAGCCCCATTGCATTCTGGGTTTTTTCGCTGCTGCTTTATGGAAAAAGATTCCCACAAGTGGTTCTGGGAGTGTGATGTCATCTTCCCATACTGCATTGCCTTCAAAACAAACGCCTATTTTTTAGCAGTGTCTTTCCCCAATGAGAGACTGTTTGAGTAGTCTGCATCACAGAACTTCTAACCAAATGTGCCCCGATGGCATCCACTGTCATCTTCCTAGACTACATTGCCTTCATTCCCCTCCCTTTGAAATCAAACGGCATTTTCAGAAGGGAAATAGGAAAAGTGGGGAATCCCAGAGGGCCTTGATCTCTAGTGGTTAGCATCACTCAGAAGAACAGAAGGAAGAAGACAGAATGCCTGACTGTCTAGCGTTTAGGTTCTCTTCCCCATTGCAAATCATGTCAACAAGCACCCAGTGAAAGAATGCCTTCAGTCCCTGAGTGGATTAAAGCCAGATCACATGCAGCAAGGCAGGGAGGGAATGACAGTATTCACAGATTTGCTACTTCCCATTCACCAGTTCCACCTCAGATCACTGATGCACTTAACACACAGTATGTAGAAATGTTGATAGCGAAGGGTATTGGAAACAAATGTTTACGTATAATATCATAACATTCCCCCTGCATCTGGTCATGTGCATATTGGACTTTGTGCTGTCTCACAACGGATGTCTATTTGGGTACTGAGTTGAATGTTAAGAGACTGTGAGGTAGCCGCATTAGTCTGTACTTCAACAAAACAAAGCAGCAGAAATGTAGCACTTTAAAGACTAACAAAATGATTTATTAGGTGATGAGCTTTCGTGGGACAGACCCACTTCTTCAGACTGTGAAATCATCTAGAGGAAATTTACAGGAAGGAATAAACAGCAGTAAGGCATCTGGTTTATGAATAAAGGCAATGGTTTGTTGGAGCATATCGGGGTTAGTGGGGGAAGGTTTTCAGAGGCATAACCAAATCCCTCAGTGAGGAGGCAAGCTAACAGTAATTTTGTCTTAGGAGTGGAAAGTCAAAGCCAGCCTGCCTATAAAACACTGAGTGACCGTTGCTTTATAAAACAAAGAATCTATGTAAATGCTTCTCTAGGTTCTGAAAGCATTTGTCATCTCCTGACTGAAACACGATGAGACATGTCCTGGTTATTTGCACTTATTAACAATTTTCAGTATACACATAACTCCCTAGATATCATACAGACATGTCTCCACAGTGGGCTCTTGGTGGAAACCTCACCGGATACCCTGTAATGAATTATGCATATACCAACCCATGGGATCTCTGGTAAACTTTATGCCTCCCTTGCTCTCTCTTGCAGTTGGCACATAGAAATTCATGGGTACAGCACCCTCGTTAGACTAGCCCTAGTGAGCGCAGTTACAGCATCCTCATTGGTTGTGCATTCTAATGTGTACATCACTGAGACCTGTGGAGACAGAGCCCATGCCTCTTTGTGCTGCAGCAAGCAGACCTGCTCCATGATTCTCTCCCAGTAAATGGTGTGAGCACCTGAGTGTCCTTGTGGGCACACAAGGGGATTCATGGGAATGCACTGGAGGATTATCAACACTTCAAAGTATCAGCAGCTTAACCTGCATCGTTGCTACACAGCAGGTGGATAACCAGCCTGAATGAAAGCAGTTGTCCTACAGAGAGAGAGAGAGAGAGAGAGAGAGAGAGAGAGAGAGAGAGAGATGGATCAAACAAACTCTTCCCAGACTTCCTTTTCTTTACCCAAAACCAAATGCTAATGTTTATTATTTTTTTGTATAACAATAGCACCAGTCAAGTTGAATATGGCGCTAAGCAACTTGCACACACTTATTGAGAGAGTCCTTGCCCCAAAGACCCTTCAATCTAAATCAGGTATGGGCAAAATACAACCCTCAAGCTGGATCCAACCTGCCAAACAACCAAATCCAGTCTGTGGCCCACAGGGAGCCTTGGACAGGGTCCCTGCCTGGCCTGCCCACACACACTGCTCAGAGCAGCTGGCTGAGGGAACCATGTGCTTCTCTGAGTGCCACTGCAACCTGAGGTGGGAAGGCTTCGCACACTGCCCATGCTCCCAGCAAAATCTCACAACTCCCATCAGTCTTCATGTGATATTTACTTAATATAGGAAAAAATCAATCTGATTCTTTTGCTTTTTTTACATGAAATGTCTAAATACCTGCTTATGATTAAAACCTGTTTAAGGAAAAGGAAATGCAAAAAAAAAAACAAAAAAACTTTGTTCTCTCAACTTGCCTGTGTGTGTGAAATGCCCAAAATTATTTTGAATGTAAATCATTAGCACCAGCTTTGCTTCTGGGATTCAAGTCTCATCCATAATTTGATCTTTTCCTCCTTAGCATGTTACTGTCACATTTGCCAAATTATTAATTTCACATGTAACAAAGTTTAGAGTTCAGCCAAAGGACATGCTTCAGTAGCAAACCATGAAAACAAAAAGAGCTAGTCTCGGCTATGCAATTTTGTTACACTAATGCCAAGAGGGCTTTGTTTTACATAGCAAATTTTATTCTGAGGCACTGTATCGGATTCAGTCAAATAATCTGTTATAAAGTGCAGATGATCTAATTCATAAATGGATATCTCTTCAGTGCCCTAATAATGAAATTAAATTTCATTAGAAAGAGCTGGAGTAAAGTGGGTCTGTCCCATGAAAACTCATCACCTAATAAATTATTTTCTTGATCTTTAAAGTGCTACGGTACTGTTGTTTTGTTTTGTGAAGATACAGACTAACATCGCTACCTCTCTGTGATTACTGCAATGAAGAGACTTAAACCTTTATTAATGAAATCTCAGCTATCCGAGACAGATTTCTTCAAGAGATTATGTTTTTGGACTGGAAACTAATTTATATCTAGCATTGTAAGCTAAACTGGGGCCTCTGTATTACAAGGCCAATTGTTTACTTTCTGAAATGGCTAGAGAAATGAAGTTCACAGCAATGAGTAGCTGAGAAAACATACATGGTGTGCATGGAGCTCGTATACTTTCAGCTTCCTACCCAAACTCCCTTCGAAGGAAAGAGTATTTCCAGGAAAGTATTGGAAACAAATATTGATGCTTTGATCGCCTTCCCAGCAGTCACACAAACCTCTCTGTTCAGAAGGTTCTTCCCAGAAGGAGTTTCAATTACATTGGTCAGAACATCTAGGCTAAGGAGTAGTAGTATTTGTCAACTGCTGTTTCCATCACAGAGTCCCAATGTTAAGTACTACTAAGCAGTTACTGCTAACATACAGGCCCCCAGCACCTTGCAGCTCTGTCTTTAGCCAAAAAAAAATATTGTTTAAAAAATTTCTGAGTGCCAACTGGAAGAGGGTACAAGGGATGCATAAAGTTTACCAGGGATCCCATGGGTTGGTATATGCATAATTCATTACAGGGTATCAGGTAAGGTTTCTACCAAGAGCCCACTGTGGAGACATGTCTGTATCATATCTAGGGAGTTATGCATATCCTGGAAATTGTTAATAAATGCAAATAACCAGGACATGTCTCATACAGGTTCCTTTCATGCAGGAGATAACAAATGCTTCCAGAATCTAGAGAGGTATTTACCTAGATTCTTTGTCTTGTAGAGCAACAGTTACCCAGTGTTTTATAGCCAGGCTGGCTTTGCTTTCGTCTCCTAAGACAAAACTACTATTATAACGCCTCGTCACTGAGGGATCCAGGTTATGCCTCTGAAAACTCTCCCCCACCAACCCCAATATGCTCCAACAAACCATTGTCTTTATTCATCAACCAGATCCCTTAATGCAAGCCATCTGCAACTATCTATATGAGAGAAATGTGAGTGATTGCTTCCATCTCCAATTTAACTCTATTAGGGTAACTACTGTTAGATGACGAGCAGCTGAAATTTGAGGCAGCTTCTGAGTGCGTGTTTTTCAAATAATTACTGTTCTCGGATGAGATACTGCTTTTTCTAAGTCAAAGAATGAAAAAATGCTTTATACAATATAGGAGCAACAGACCTTGAAATGAAAAGCAGAGTGCGGTAACTCTAGCTAATAAGTTCTATAGCACTGGAAAGCAACAGGGGCAGGGAAATCATATCTACAATAACATTAACATGAATTAACATTAGCATCATCTGGGTTCTCAATGAGCCATGGAAAAAGGTTTCTGCTTGAATGTGCTATCCCAGAGAAAGAAACTGCATAGATGGAACTTAAGTAACTTTCCACATGCCTTCACTACAGACTGGATCCACGGACAGTGAGCCATCCAGCAGGGATTGACTTATGTCCAGTATCCACACAATAAATGGACCACCAAGCACTCTCTCTTTGACTCCGTCATTCCACCAAACTAGAATTGATAGGAGAGAGTGTGAGCTGTTACCGTGGTAAGACTACCTAAGCAGATCAACTTCAGCTACATTTTTCACATAGCTGAAGTGGCATAACTTAGGTCAATGGTCTGTGGCAATATAGACAAGGCCAAAGAATATTAGCTTTAAATCAAAGGCTACCACCAGTTGGGCTCCGTTATCTGACTGACAATTTTGCACTCTTTACCAAGCCCCTCCACAGAGCCCCTCGTGGCATTTTGGTCAGAGCTCCCTGAAAGCTACTATGCAGCTGAGGAAAGTTTATTCGTTCAAGCAGAGACTCATAGGGCTGTAGCAAGTCAGACTTCAAGTACGTCACTAGGGCTCCATGCGGAAGCTTACTCACTTGACCTGTGCCTGGATCTTGCCTATTTCCTTACCCGACACCTCTGTTCACATGCACCACTGTCATTCTTCAGGAAGGTACATAAATAGAGATCTAGTCTTGCTGACAGATTAACATGTCTAAGCACTAATTTTTCCAAGGATTCTCCTTCATTTTGAGGGGGCTTTGGTTTATTACTTGTCCTTAATACAATCTCTCCCTCTCATAAGTGGCAAGAAGCGAAACAACCATTTTGGCACCTTATCTCAGGGGCTGGAAATGCTGTTCTGACTCTTGTTCTCCAGTACCTAGTAAGGACAGCAAAGCTGTACAGATGATTTTGTCCCCAGAGACAAACTGAGATTCTTGAGAGAGCCACTGACTGAAACCTTGACTTCAACTCCAGCAAGGCATAGCTTGCACTTTCCTGAAGTGTTAATTCCACAATAATTATTAGACATGGGCCTAACCAAAACTGTTTACTGGAGTTTGGATCCAGATTCAGCATTTGTGGCTGAGACCCATTTCATAATAGAGATCTATTTTATACCTAATTTGGCATAATTTTATCACAGACAATGCCATCTTACAGGAGCCAAATTAATGCAATATAGTCAGAGTTTGTGGTGCGTGCAATATGCTTGAGAGGCCCTGATTCAGGAAAGCATCCCTTTTCAGAATAGAACGCAAACATAGGCTTAATTATAAGCATAAGCATGAGTAAAAGTCCCAGTGAAGTCAACTAGAGTTAAAGCACATATTTCAAACTAAGCAGGCTCTCAAGAGCTATACTACTTAGGGATGGATATACATATGTGCATAAGTGCTTTCCTGAATCAGGGCTAAATATAGGGATCTATATTATTTTTTACATGGCTGCACTTCATATTTACTGGTACTAAAATAAAGTAAGTGCCAGCTGTGCTCACAACGTATAACAAATGTTATCCAGCTAATGGAGTTCTGACTGCAGGCTACAAAGTCTATTACCTGTTTTCCCTGGTAATGAAAAAAACAAGTGATATTTTATTGACCTGTCCAAAGTTACTCATCACAGATAAGTGGCTGAGGAGAATTCGCATAGCTGCTGTTTATATATAATCACATGGTAGGTTGAGTCTCCTGCATCACAAGGCATTCAAAGCTCTTGCTTCTTGTACATAATGTGCATCACAGCACCATTGTGCTAAGTGTGACCTAGTTCTTCTATTTGTTTTGGCCATAAGGCATTTTGTGAGATCTTAAAATCTGAACCTGATCAGACCTCACAAAAATTCTGGGCTTCAGGACTATAATAAAAATCCCACAGCTGAACACCCTGCCCAAATTTTGGGAGTGGTCACATTCAGCTCAGTAACAGACCCAGCTTCAGGAGAATTATATACAAGAGGGGAAAAAAAAGAATGGGTGATCATTTACCCTGATTTTTAAATGTTACATAAACTTACAATTGACAGTTTACACATCAGGGACTAAAGTAAAAGATCCTCTCATAATGCAAAAGGATAATTTTCCTTTTTTCAGAGGTGGGGCAAAAAATAAAAAGCCCACAAATTTAAATGATTATTTGTTTTGTGGCAACAGCAAGAGCCCCACTCTTGGGCCAGGGCCTAGTAAAAAAGACGGAAAAAGGCTGCACTAATTGCATATGGAGCCTGGTGGCTCAGTAAACTAAGGAGAAGCATATAAAGCACACAAATGTTTGATTTCCTAGTGGATCAGGAATTATAAACCATAAAAACCAATCTCAGCCACAAGATTCAGATGAGAATATTGATTCACAAGAGCCAGATAAGAGCAGAGGCATATATCTATAACCACCACCACTGGGTAGGACAATCCTGAATATACTCTGGAGGCCCTGGCAAAAACAACGTATAGCACATATAGTTATATGGTTACAGCTACCGCAGATGGGAATCATTTGCCACCGTATCCTAATCTTGCTCTTGCTATTCACATCTGTCACAAGACACATGCATTTGCTTTCTTGGTCTAGCATGGACTACTATGGAAACATTATCTTTCGTTAATCAGAGTGAGAGGCATGGTGTACACAAACCAGTCAACAGGATTTCATTAATCATTTCACTACCTACTGTCTTGTACCTACCCAGTCACCTTCAAAATCCTAGTAATTGTTTATATCTGGCTTTCAGTGACAGGTCAAGTGAGTAGCGGCCAGCTGTAGTGAATGGGCATAAGAATGCCCAAGAATACACAAGGGGTCAGCCCCACAACATTTGAAGAATATAACATGGCTGATTCTCCAATGTCTTCTGCCTTGTGCACCCAGTTACACACGAGAGATGGGTTAAAGGCTAACATTTTGCTCTGGTAAGCATTCAGATGCTATTCTCCATTGGTGGCAATCACAGCAAGAGGCGGAGAGCAATAGAAAGTCAGGCCCAATGTCTTTTGGAAGCAGGTTCTTTCTCCCAGACAATTCAGCAAGAAAAGATTTTTTTCCCCACACAGCCATGCTCTAAGTTCACCAGACAGATTCACGACACCACTGACTAAACTCAGAAAAAAGGAAGGGCTTCTGTCAGGCCTGGTTTCTCTCAGTAATAGCAACAACAAAACCACAATAATTTTACCCAAACCCAATATACAAAAATAAAGCTTTTCGGCTTCTAGTTAAAGTTCCCATTGGCTTGCGAAGCTAGGCACTGACACCAAACAGCTGTGGTGTTATAGACTCACAAAAGCCTGTTCTACGTTATGGCATTAGTTTGACATATGCCATGTTAGGGCAAATTAATAATGAACATGTCCATTTGTAAAACTTATTTAACCACCGAAGAAGTTAAAAAAAAAAAAAAAAAAAAAAAAAAAAAAAATGATTGACAGGGCCAGATGAATGCCCAGAAACCAGCTACTTCAAGATAGGCCCAAGAAGGTCAATAACAGAACACCACTCATCATTACCTATAGCCCCCCAACTCAAACCCCTCCAGCGCATCATCAACAACCTACAACCAATGCTGGAACATGATGCTACACTCCAAGAGGCTCTGGGTAAGAGGCCTGTTCTCTCCTACAGACAGCCACCTAACCTCAAGAAAATTCTCACTAGCAACCACAGGCCATACCACTGTGATACTGGAACTTTTTCTTGCAACAACACTGAAGGGGTGTTTTAAACTAACACAAACTTGCCTTTCCACACTGATAGGTAAGCACTGAACTCACTTCTGTGGATAAAAGTTAAAAAAGAGTAACTTTTAAATACCCATTTTGTTCCTGATATTTTCCTTATTATTCTTGGTCCTTTAAACAAACATAAGGCAGAGATAAAACTTGTCTAAGTTTGCTTGCCACATCAATGAATTTGAAATGCAGGATCCAAATCCTTCACTTGGCCAACACACATTTTCTCACCCAGAGTGGCCACGTCTACACGTGCACGCTACTTCGAAGTAGCGGCGCCAACTTCGAAATAGCGCCCATCACGGCTACACGTGTTGGGCGCTATTTCGAAGTTGAAATCGACGTTAGGCGGCGAGACGTCGAAGTCGCTAACCCCATGAGGGGATGGGAATAGCGCCCTACTTCGAAGTTGAACGCTGAAGTAGGGCACGTGTAGCCGATCCGCGTCCCGCAACATCGAAATAGCGGGGTCTGCCATGGCGGCCATCAGCTGAGGGGTTGAGAGACGCTTTCTCTCCAGCCCCTGCAGGGCTCTATGGTCACCGTGTGCAGCAGCCCTTAGCCCAGGGCTTCTGGCTGCTGCTGAGGCAGCTGGGAATCCATGCTGCATGCACAGGGTCTGCAACCAGTTGTCGGCTCTGTGGATCTTGTGTTGTTTAGTGCAACTGTGTCTGGGAGGCGCCCTTTAAGGGAGCAGCTTGCTGTTGAGTTCACCCTGTGACCCTGTCTGCAGCTGTTCCTGGAACCATTATTTTGATGTGTGCTACTTTGGTGTGTGGACATTCCCTCGCAGCGCCTATTTCGATGTGGTGCTGCCCAACGTCGAAGTTGAACGTCGACGTTGCCAGCCCTGGAGGACATGTAGACGTTATTCATTGAAATAGCGTATTTCGATGTAGCGTGCACGTGTAGACGTAGCCAGTGTTATGCATATTGTGCTATAAGGACCAGAGACCTGGCAAAACTCATTTGCCATAATCTGCACTGGATTAAAACAAGGGATTCAATTCAAGGATTTGCTGATTGCACATAAAGGTATTAGTTCAGCCCTGCATACTACATACTGCTGTCCCCTTCTATTGACTACACCGGGAATGTAGGCTACTCAGCACATCTCAGGGTTGTGTTCAGGATCAGCTAGGCATGAGGTACTTCAGCAACCATTCTTCCTTCATGTCCTAGTTCATTGAGATTGTCTGTTTGTTCTCACGCTCTTCTGATTTTCCACCAGAACCACTTGGTGGGTTCAGCCTGCTCAGGTCACAAAGCTCCCAGCCTGAAGCTGTCTACTGGAGCAAGACTTCTCTCACAGCTGTTCCAGGCAGGTCTCTACCCATTGACCATTTTGCTCATTCTTTGCTTGCCTTTATTTAGAGAATGTTTCTTTTTTGCATAGATATTTTATAGCTTTTCTCCCATCCATGAATTGAGCATCAAGTTTTGTTTATTTCATAGGGTCTAGGATGCTAGTTAAAGACAGGTGCTTTGCATATATAAAAAAGGCACCCTTCGCCATCAGCTAAGCAATGGCACTCTTCTTTGGGTTCGAAGACAGTAATAAATTTTGCTTATAGCATCTGCAAGGTGAATCAGATGAAACAATGAAATACAACTGGCAAGCAACCCATCATGAAGTCTTTTCAGTTGATGTCAAAGCCTTCTTACATGACTAACACCCGGGTCCTGCAAAGTGATATATAGGCATCAAGAAATCAATGAGAATATTCCCAGTAATGAAGTTAAATACATCTGTAAACATGTTCAGGAAATCCTTAATCTACAACCATCATGTTGCAAGCCATCATGTTATGGGGGAAGCCTCAAAAACATGGTCTGTGTCTACAATGGCCAACCGTTGGATCAGATAGGTAAAATGAGTGTTCAATCTGTTAACGTACTTATGGCTCACAAGCCCTGTTTTTTTAGTCAGGTTGTTTGCGACTCGGACCTGGCCTGTTTCCCAGTCTACCTCATGCCTACCTGTGATAGTAGGGTAACTGTGTAGCATACAAACATGAAAATACAAATAAAAAGAGAAATCAAATGCCAGGTCATTCTGCCCTATCCCATCCTGGCAAAACTCCCAGGGACTTGAGGGCATGATGCAAATACAGGACTGAGTCCCCACAGAATTGGAGGAAGTGGGTCTTACCCTGAAAAGCTCATTACCTAATGAATAAATTTGTTCGTTTTTAAGGTGCTACAGGGTTGCTTGTTATTTGTGAAGCTACAGACTAACACAGCTTCCCCTTTGAGTCCCTCCAGAGTGTGTGTTTCATCTTCTTTGTGTATCTAGATATGGATACTAAGTTATTTTGGCAGAGAGATTGACTTTTCAATACAGCTCATAACATAATGTGGTCCTGCTCCTTGGGTAGGACACAATACAAGTCATTCAGCAAAGGCTAATTAGAAATGAAGTTAATTTTCAATCAAATGTAAATTTCTGTAGTCATTTAAATGTAAATGATTTGGTTGTTAGGTTCATTGGAGGCTCTTAACACCATGAGGCCTCAACATTACAGACTTCACCACTGCCATTGTTCAGACTGAAGGGATAACACCTACCACTACATTTCCTATTGACCCCTGCAACTTCAGATGGAACCTCTCTAGTCCAGCGCCCTGGGGACCCGACTGGTGCCGAACAAGAGAGATTGCCAGGCGACAGGAGGTCAATATTGTCTAGCAGCATTACCAACACTTCCACTCCTTACTGGGCTCTTAGGTATTTAGAGGTAAATTACAGCTAAACAACAGCACAGAACACTGAGAGCCAGGACTGACGGCTGTAAACAAACCATGAAAAATTTGGCCACATCCTTGTCCAGGTAACTAAACCATGTGGGATTATGGATGTTGCCGTATGAGGGAGTGCGAATTAGAGAGGTTCAATCTGTATGCTTTCTAGTCCAGGTTAAGTTAAATAGATACCATATATATTTCTCTCCTGCTACAGCTGTGGAAATCTTCAGTGAATCCTTCTGATCTTATTCAATCAATGTATCTGGAAAGATTCCTGTGAACTGAAAGGGGAAGTGACGTTCCTGGTGTCTTGATTAAAAAGTGAGCCAGGTTACAGCTGGTTGCCTTCAGAGATAGTGGTGTAATTAAAAGGTCACCCTGTTTAAAGTTCCATTCTTGAGATTCATTTCTTGTACCAATCTCACAGTGCTGCTACTCCATGCCGCATAAAAACGGCTCTGAATGTGGCAGTCACAAAACAGTGATGCTTTGCAGTAGAAAAATTGCTTTGTCACAAGGGCTTCACTGCCCAGACATGCCTGGTAATTTCTGCAACTGATGGTCCAAACTGCAACATGATCCACTGTTTGTAAGTAATCTTTCTTCCTCTTGCACTTTGTCATGTAAAAAAAACCAGTGTGATTGTCATTTAAAGAAAATGAAATGATATTTCAAATATATAACTCTGCTTTTCCTTATTAATTCAAAGTAGCTGAAATCTTGTGTCTCCATATGAATTTAGTCACTGATTATTCATAATAGGTAATAAATGGCCAAATGGATTTCAGAGATAGATGAAAGCGAAACGTGAACTCTGTCTGGCCACCACTGAATAGCAGTAAGAAACAATCGTGCACAAGACAGACAATTACAGTGGTAATTGAAAGTAAATGAAGAGTTACAGCAGTAAGCTCTGGGGAGAGCCAGAGTCCATGTCTCTGAAAATAGAATGGCTTTCAACCTGGGAAACCAGACAGCTGGAAAGGGAGAACAAGCTGTGTAGTGTACCTATAAAAAGTGGCAATTCCAACAGCAACAGAAGCTCAAAACACAATTTTAATCACCAGCTGAACCCTCATTCATATTTTTTAGATTCGTGAAAGCTTATGAAGCCTCAGGGTAGGAGCAGGGAACTTTTTAAAGTCACATTTGGTGAGATTGTCCAGGCTTGTATACGTGTCGTGCGAGGAGTATTGTACAATGGAGAATCACGGTGCTGTCATGTCACAGATTTCATGGCACCAACCTCATAGCTATAAACAGGCTCCGTGGGCCTTAGGTATACATGGGTGTTCGAGGGCTTAACAAGGAGGCAAGAGGTTTGGTGTTCCCAGCTCTGCTGCACTTGTGGAGATCTTAGGCCCGTCATTTAAGCCTAGATTTACCAAACTGACATGTCATTTGGGGGCCCCTCTCCCCAACTGTAGTTGGAGTTTGAGAGCTGCTGAGTATGCCGCTATCTAATTCAAATCACTTGGAACAGGGAAGAAAATAAAAGTGGTTTAATACTGTCTCAGCACCTTCCTACTCACAGGCCAAAGTGGGGTGCTCACTCAACAGCTTCCCACCCTTGACTGTGATCTGCTGCATTGGCCCAGAACAGCTGGAGTGCACTGTGCCCTGGCTATGCCCAATCACTCACAAACCTACACTGGGGGCCTGGCAAGGAGTTTGCTGCTATCATGGCCCCTCCTTTGGGCTACATCTGGGGATCAGCTGCCAGCTAGGATAATCCCCGCCCCCTTTTTTCCCCCTCCTCAACAATGTCTGCTAGATAGCTCCCTCTCTGTGGTGGGCCCCTCTGAACTCCCCACTGTCATTTTCCTCTTTAGGGTATCAAAGGCTCTCTGAAGTCTGATTTAGCTTTCCCAGGCAGTCTTCCAACACACCACTCAGATGGTGCCACTTCCCTAGTGGTCAGCAGGAGAATGCAAGCCTGGCAACTGCTCCAGGTTCTAGTCCAGGGCCTTGTGACTAACATCACTGCCTGCACAACCTGAGGCCCCATTGCTGTCTCTCTGAACAGCTTCCTACCTTTCTTCTCAAGGCGCAGCCCACTCTCTGTTACCAGGGAAACTCCTTATGACTTTTCCACCCTTCTTGTGCTCTTTTGACAGTCCAGATTCCAGGGTCTATTCTCTGTCTACACCTGCACTTTCTCCTCTCTTGCTAATTCCCCTCCTCTCAGGGGAATGACGGCATTGCTCCTTCCTGAGGCAGGCCCCTGCTTGTGCTCCACTCCTGGTTTTACACGTGCTTGGCCTGCCGCTGGGCTTCATCAATTGGACATATCAGGTGTAGTCTATCAGAGATAATTGGCCCTTTATAAATGTATGGAAGCCTTCTGCAGGGTAAATAACTCATCACAGGGCCACATAAGACATGACCTGTTACCAGTCAGGGCCACTCAGTTGCTGCAGTGGAGCACAAAACTGGGGCTCATGTGAGTTTATATCGTGCCGAGCGGAACGGCCCCTAATCCAGATTTGGACTGCTGTGCCGCCACAAACAATAGCTCATCAGTCCCACAAGAATCCACAGAAATCACAAGAGTGGATATTTAGCATCAGATTTTCTCAAGTACCCAAAGGATTTAGGAGCATAAATACCATTCAAAAAGTCATTCATATTGTCTGTGGCTGGCTCTTTCATGGATTAGGTCCATTCCAGGGCTTCTGCTGCTGGCTGCTATAAGATTATCTCCAGCGTGATCTCACACCAAAGTCTACTTAGATTGCCTTGTGCTTTTAGGAAAATGAGGACACACAGAGAACAAACGCTTATAGTCGAGATCTCCCATGTGAATCCAAGAGGAGAACCTGTGTCTTAATAGCACTACGGTCATTTCCACGCATTAGTTATCTCGTCAGCATACAATATCACTTCTCCATGCGGTAGTAGAGAATTCAAAATGAGAAAGAAAGATAAAAGAAGTGAGGGGAAGAGGTATATCTGGTGATCCAGACACTCATCTGATGTCAGCCAGACACAACTCCTTTGGAGGAAATGGTGCTGGGCTACTCCAGCACAGCCGTCATCCCACTCCTTTTTGTGATGCTCCCCCTGTATACATGGGGCGCACACTGCCAATGGAACAGCAGCGACATTAGATACAGCAGCCTGTAGCTGACGCACAAGCATTTGACTTTGGCACTTTCTAGCCAGCTAAAAGCAAATTTGAGAGGGCTCCCCCACAGTTCTAGCACAAAGGCCCCTGGCACTAATCCTTCTCAGTGGGATCAGTGCCGCAAATAGAACCACTGCTCTCCCACACCGACTCTGAGTCACTCTAAACACGTGACTCTCCCTGCTTGGCTCTGAGGAGAGATTGCTCTCACCTTCGCCATTAATGCCCTGTTCATAACTACTTTCCCATTAGCAGCTCAAAACAAACAAACATGGCTACCTCTCTGTGACTATCCATTAGCAGCTGTCAGAATTAACACCTAATTGAACCTGACCTCTAAACATCTGTTTGCTAGGGTTGCCAGCTTTCTACACAAAACTGAACACCCCATCCTACCTCTTTCTCAAGGCCTTGCTCCCCACTTGTTCCACTAGCCATAACTCACTCTCCCCAACCCTCACGCACTTTCACCAGGCTGGGGTAAAGAGTTGGGGTGCAGGGGTAGTGAGGGATCTGCCTGAGGCCAGAAATGAGGGGTTCAGGTGCAGGAGAGGGCTACAGGCAGGGACAAGGGTGTCGGGAGTCTGGGGTGGAGCCAGATACGAGGGATCTAGGAAGCAGGAGGGGAGTGCAAGCTGGAGGAGGCCGCTGGAGTGTGTGTGTGTGGCAGGAGTCGCGTGGGGGGGCGGGAGTGGAGGTCCCAGCATTTCCTACCATGGCTTCCAGGAAGCAGATGTGAGGTCCTGGCAACGTGGGAGCCCCCAGTCACTGCCTTTGCACCAGCAGAGAGCTTCCCCCAACAGCTGGCATTGGTCATGGTTCCTGGCCAATGGGAGCTGCAAAGGTAGTGCACATGGGGTAGCACACAGAGCCTCTCTGTGCCTAGGGCCTGCAGGGACCTGGGGGCAGTTTCCAAGATCTGCATGCAGTTGGGGCAGGTAGATTTAGCCCTGAGCCTGTGCGGCACCACTGACTGAACTTTTAATGGCCCAGTCAGTTGTGCTAACTTGAGCCACCAAGGCCCCTTTTCAACTGGACATTCTGGTTGAAAACTGGACACCCAGCAACTCTATTTGACAGTAATTTTGTAGTACCCATATTGGTCCCAAGCTGTGAGGGTGAACATGGATGAGGTAATATATTGTGTTGCACCAAGAGCTCTGTGAAACTTGAAAACATTCATTTGAACCAACAAACATTGGCCTAATGAAAGATACTGCCTCACCCACCAGGTGTCTGTTTAAATCACAAGTGAATTCTACGGATTTTTCAAGAGGGAAAGACAGAATTTGAAATGGCTGCTCACACCATGTTCTCTTCTGGGTAAAAGGGTATCTTGGTCCACCTGCTACCCAAAGACAACAATGTTTTTCAGAACTTGAGTTAGTGACCCCCTCGTGAGTATCCAACCATTCTGCTGGCTGATGAATAGACTCTGCTGAAGTAGAAAGGATACCAGCACAGAAATGGAGAGGCTGAGGGAAGTGGTGCTTCTCAAATCTGCTGTTTATTTCTGATCCATTGGATCACCTCTCTGATCCAAGCACAACAAGTGGCAGGGGCTGCGATCTGCAATAGTAGCAGTTATACTGCCAGCAGTGGCTTCCACGTGTATACCAACTTCAAGGAAGGTTTTTAGGAAGTAGGGAAACAAACTCCATATTGAGGTGAGCACTATACTTTGATTTTCTCCAGTTATCAAGTGTTAGGCACCAACACCCTAATGATGGCATCACAGACAGTACGGCAGGGCATTCTGATCTTTTTGCCACCTACAAAAGCATACCTTCATGATAGATGGTCTCTACACAAAGGTGCAGCCTCCTGCCCAGTTACAATATAAGGACTTGAGGTAGGAGAAGAAAATCTACACTAACACAAGAAGACTGACCACCTAGGTTCAATCTTCCAGGATGCTGTTTCGCACATGGATGCTTTCTGGGAGCAACATCGACCTTGCAAATCCTCATGAGTCATGAGGATTAAAGAAGGTTGATGGGAGGAGTGCTCCTGTTGACCTTCTCCTGTGAAGATAGCCATAGAGTGGAAGTAGACAGCTGCAAAGTCAATTTTTGGTACACAATTGATATACCAAAAATTGCGTAGCAGCTGTTCATCTTCTGGGTAAGTGTAGGCATAGCCTAAGCCACAGACATGCTCTTCTGACTTCGCTACTTCCTTGCTCACCCAAGTCTCTGAAGGAAAAAAAACCACAGGTCACTGGGGAATCAAGTCCAGAGTACTGATTGCACCCCTCTTTCTTCCCCCCACATATTTCCTTTTACTGTCTCTCTCTTTGAGAGAGAGCTGTGTCCAAGACAAGACCATAGCACTAGGCTGGTGGGACCAGCCTTTATTGGAAAAAACTGTACAGAAAAAGGAAAAACAGAATACATCTCAAGCTCTCACAAGAAAGCCTTATCTTATAGAGTGTGCCTTAGAAAGGCATCTATGTACTGTGCAATATCAGCAAACCATAAACAAGTTAAAAGTGACTCCCGAAGTCCACCTTACAAAGTTGTCATTTAACTCAAAAACATGCAACTAAATAGTAACAAAGAGGAAGCCGTGCTAGTTTATACACTATCAAAACAAAAAACAGTCAAGTAGCACTTTAAAGACTAGCAAAATGGTTTATTAGGTGAGCTTTCGTGGGACAGACCCACTTCTTCAGACCATAGCCAGACCAGAACAGACTCAATATTTAAGGCACAGAGAACCAAAAACAGTAAGCAAGGAGGACAAATCAGAAAAAGATAATCAAGGTGAGCAAATCAGAGAGTAGAGGGGTGATCAATCTAATTCTTGACCTTCCCCCCCACCCCTCTACTCTCTGATTTGCTCACCTTGATTATCTTTTTCTGATTTGTCCTCCTTGCTTACTGTTTTTGGTTCTCTGTGCCTTAAATATTGAGTCTGTTCTGGTCTGGCTATGGTCTGAAGAAGTGGGTCTGTCCCACGAAAGCTCACCTAATAAACCATTTTGCTAGTCTTTAAAGTGCTACTTGACTGTTTTTTGTTTTGATAATGCAACTAAATGTTAAAGCAAGTAAGACACATAAATAAAAAAAACTGATTTCAATAGATTCCCAACAAAAAAAAATTGGAAATATAATTATATACACACACGTTGTTGTATGAGACGGCCAATGTGGTATTTGAAAATTTGATTTACCTGCTGTGTGTGAAATTTCCCTTCCCTATATTTTGTCTCTAAACTGGGCACATTAATAGCTGCAAAAGCAGACAAATTAAATCCATATCAATTGTGACCAGACAGAAGGAGGGTGCCTAGGTGCATTATGCTGCATTAGCACCCAAGTTCAAGAACCATTACTAGGCACTATAGAAGCAGAGTAAGAGACGGTTCATCCCCTTGAGACCAGTGTCCCCTTGGGTGGCTGCCCAGCTGATTAGCCGAGCACCCACAGCTGCCCACAGCCAGAAGCATGTTTCTCTGGGTGTTGCCAATCTGCACACGCCTTGGTGCGGATAACAAAATTTATTCTGCCCATGGATGGAAGAACATGAAGAACACTGCTTGAGACCTTGCTGTCTGAGGAGGCAAAGGAAGTACTGTCCCTATTTGCAGATGGGGAAGCAAGGCAGGAAGTCAGTGTCTTACCCAAGGTCACTCAGGAAGATCATGGTAGATCTGGGACTGGAACTTATCTTCTGTATCCCCATTTAATGCCTTAACCACAAGACCATTCTTTTCCTCCACAGACAGAGGTAGCCCAGGAATGCTGTTGCTAGGGTAATGGAGATAGCAAAGGATACTAGAGGCCACATAAGCTATCCTTCTTTAAGCGTCACTCATTTTTATGAGGATACAGGGACCACAGTTGAAATACTTTTTTTATAAAGTGCTCTTCAGAATAAGAAAGGTCTCTGGACGAATCAATGGCAAAAATTATGTTTGTAGCAAAGAGCATTTTATAGTCGAGACAAATGTTTTCTACTTGTGATCCATGTCTTTGATATTTCTCAGTTAATTAATAAGTCCTCAGCTGCATCAATACTTGTTCAGCCCTGCTGGCCATCAATCAGGTTACCAAGGATAACAGTTCAAAAAAAACAAAACAAAACAAAAAAGTCTGCTCTTTGGGGAAGGTCTAAAGCCTATGCTCTAAAGTAGTCCGACTTGATGATCTCAGGAGTTTTTTTCTGGCTTTAGCATCTATGAAGCATCATCATTTGAAATGCAGCCTGAGAATAAACACACTCACTTTCTGGTTTCCTCCTCCCCTGTTGCTGGCTGTACGCCCTAGTAATGAAGTGTTATGAATGTATAGGGACAGACTAATGACTCATAACTATATTGTAATACTCAGCTGGAGAGAAAGGATAAGTCAACTCTCTGGTCCCTTGTTGTCCATTTAAATCCCAAATATTGATTCTATGGTGTCCTGTTTTCTATTTGTTCTCCCTTCTCATCCCTTACCCTCATAGTGGCATTTATAGGAAGAGAACTAGAACTGGGCTGCAGCCTGGCAGAGTAAGCCCCTGTAGGAGGGCTCCACAATACCATGTCTATCTACAAAATCATGTTTTACCCGTGTAACTTTTTTCCCCTAGGCTTCATTTCTGTATCACACTGAGTAGCCCCACCCAGCACTACCTAGGGAGAGACTCTGACTTCAACCCTGTCTGCTCTCTGACTATTGTGTTGACCCACTGCAGGATACATATCTCAACCACCCTGTACCTTTGTTTGAGCAACTTCAGTATAGCAGAAGTGTAAAATGTGCATGACCTGTTGGTTGAGCTAATCTGTGGGGTAGCCACTGCTTCCTCTTTGGAGCAAGTCTTTCCAAACCCACCAAGATTATTAAAAGTGATAAATAAATGATCAACTGAACACATTGGTAACAGCAAACACAAGGATAAGAGTTTTTATAAAGAAATAGGTGGAATTCAGTGTTTTAGCCATACACTTAAGAGTCCATTCTAGGCAAATAACAGAAACATATTACCCCAAACTCTCCCCTAAATCCAGGATTTTTCAAACTCAGCAACAGCCTACAGCTCCTAAATCTGTCAAGTTACACCCTGGAGCAAGAAAATCAGGAGCTGTCCTGAGCAGCAACAGAATCAATACAGCTGAGAGCCACCACTGTTCAGAGATCCTGCTGCTTTGTGGCCTACGCAACAATTATCCTCCTCTGAGGCCTTCACCCAGGTCCAAAAGCTTGAAATGAATGACAAGTTATTTCTCTTCCTGCATCCAAGGGATGTTGGCTCTCATTCAGCCAAGCAAGCTGTCTCTTCTGAACATGCTATGTGCTAACTTCCTTCCCCTATAGTTCAGCAAATTAGATTTTATATATATGGAGAACCATACCCAGTACTTACTACATAACAACCCATACCCTGGTCAGCATTTGCCACCCAGTAGGAAGGAAAAAATTCCTCTGAAAGAGCATTCAGATCCCCACACACGATCATTCCATTAAAGAGAATTCTCAGGTCTAAAGATGATATGGCCCCTTTCCGTCTCAAGAGATGGTGGTTAGCAGCAGTGGTGAGGATCTATGGGCAGTGTTTGAGTCTGCAGCTTCTCTCGTGGCGTATCCATCCAATATTGGATTTGCACAGTAGATTGCAATCACCGCATGTCAGTCTATTTCTGAATTCTTGAGCCAGTGTTTTTCCTTCTAAGATGAAGTTCTTTTGCATGGCTTTCACATATACTATTGAAGGATGATGTGCCCTGGCGTAGCAATTGTTGCCAGGTATTTTGATCTGATGATGCAGATTTCCAGGATTTTGGATCGATGCTGAATTTTTTCATGGAGTTTTTACGTATATCCTTGAATCTTAGCTTTGGTCTTCCTCTTGTTCTCAACCCACATGACAGTTCACCGAAGAGAATTTCTTTGGGAAGACGTTCGTCACCCATTCTTCTCATATGGCCAAGCCATCGTAATCTTCTGTTGTTGAGGATCGCTATGAGGCTGGGTATGCCAGAACTTAACAAAACATCTGGATTTGAAACTTTATCTTGCCAGCTGTTATTCATAATTCTGCAGAGGTAGCGAAGATGGACGCTGTTCAATTTTTTCTCCTGGTTTGAGTAGGTAATCCGTGCCTCAGAACCAGATAGCAAGGTACTCAATACACGTGCCTGGTAGATTAGTATCTTTGTTTTCAGTCAGCTTAGGACAGTTCCATTCTCATTTTGTAAGTCTGCCAAAAATCATAGCTGCCTTCCCGATTCTGATGTTCAGTTCTTCGTCCATGGATTAGTTTATGGTGACAGTAGATCCAAGGAAACAGAATTGTTGAACCACATCTAATGGGCCATCATCTAGAATGACATTAGGTCACTG
The DNA here is from genome assembly GCF_033958435.1 of Carettochelys insculpta. Taxonomy (NCBI): domain Eukaryota; kingdom Metazoa; phylum Chordata; order Testudines; family Carettochelyidae; genus Carettochelys; species Carettochelys insculpta. The sequence goes on from NC_134145.1 coordinate 20,110,739, forward strand.
AGGTATATCCTGAGTGAACACAACAGTTATTGTCATGCTTATGTCAAGGGAAAACAACTTGCAGGCTCCGAACGGAGAATCCATCAGTGACTGTAGTGCGTTTTCATTAGGAGCAATGAGAGCTGCATCATCTGCAAAGAGGAGTTCCCTGATGAGCACTTTCTTGATCTTTGTTTTGGCCTTGAGTCTTGCCAGGTTGGAGAGAGAGCCATCTAATCTTGTGTGGAGAAATACATTGCTGCGTGAATTCTGAAATGCGCAATTTAGTAGAACTGAGAAGAATATGCCAAAGAAGATAGGGGCAAGAACACACCCTTGTTTGACTCCGCTGTTCATTGCAAACAGTTCTGATGTAGATCCATCATATTGCTGTGTTTTCGTGTATTCACAAAAGGATGTTATGAGCACGAGTAGGGTCAGTGGACAGCTGATCTTGGTTAATACTCAGTATAGTCCTGATCTTCTGACTGTGTCAAACACGTTTGTTAAGTCCACAAATGCTATGAATAACGATTTTCCTTGTTCTCTGAATTTTTCCTGTGGTTGTCGAAGTGAGAAAATCATGTCCATTGTTGACCTGCCAGCCCTGAAGCCACATTGTTTTTCTGGATAGACCCGATCTGCGAGTTTTTGCAAGCATTTGAAAATTATACGGGCAAAAGATTTGCCTGTGATGCTCAGTAACATGATGCCTTGGTAGTTGTTACAATCACCCTTGTCACCTTTGTTTGTATAGGTCTAAAGAACATCTTTTAAGAATCTAGGGATTGGTGAGCTACGCTGAAAGTTGAACCCATGACAATGTGTGCGTGCACACCAAGACCAAACAGTCTTTCATAAATGGAAAATTTGACTGGTATTTCCAGGTGCCCATAGTCACTACTGACTTACAGGCGCATCACGAGACATAAAACCAGCATCTCCTGATCATTTGTAACAGCAACGAAGGGTCCCGTGGCACCTTATAGACTAACAGAAAAGTTTTGAGCATGAGCTTTCGTGAGCACAGACTCACTTCATCAGATGCTGCTCCGATACTTGATCATTTGTAGTCATTACAACCTCACATGACCTTTTACACACACACTAGCACTGGGTAAGAATAGAAAGGACAGGTATGTTGATAAAAATGGAGACTAGTAAACAAAAAAGAGATGCAGAACAAACAGAAATAAATAATCAAGTGGCAAAAAGTACAATAGTATCCAAAGTATTCCATGCAGAGAGTTAGTAAGCTACCAGAATTTGATTTAACTAGTATTCCACTGGGATTCCACGTTGACCTGGTCACTCCTTTTTGCTTATAAGTGCCAGATTAGTAGACAATGAACATCTTAACTTTTGTCAGTTCAAACTGCTTCTTACCCTTCTCTGACTTTTGTGATCCTGAACTCTGATTTTTGGAAAGTACTTCAGAAAAAGCTTTCACTGAAGTAAGCAGATGGCAGCTCTAGTCATGCCAACGGTTGATTCCAATGGGCAAATTGATTCCTCAGTTTCCTAAGTATTCATTAGTTGCTGCTTTGACCACCTGTGTTTAAGAACACAGAATGTTACGGTCTTGTGGCACATTGAGCAATCAAAGCATAACTATTTTTGAGTATTGGGGGTATTTACCATTATCAAAAGTGTCTGATGAGGATTTCACACTCAGAGATGAAGGGGCTGTCTACAGTGCTTCATTTTTCTCTCAAAGATGCTCCTATCCTCCCTCACTTGTTTGTACACAAAAGCCTGTTTGGTGATGATAATGGCAGCACCAATGTTTTTGGCTGCAGTAGACATCATGGGCATGGTGGTACCATGTGTAATGGCACTATTTCACAGGCTCTTGTTGTGTGTGTTAAAAACTATATCCCACTATTACCAATTCACTTCTTGGTGTCACATGCTTAATGGCCCCAGGCTTCTGATAAGCTGATTTCCATATGGATATGGCTAATGAAAACACTTTGCTGCACATGCTGGTACAGCATGAACAGTGGAACCTCAATTATCTGAATGTAATGAGAGAAATGAAGTTTGTTCTGAATGAGGTATTTGGGTAAACGTGAAGAAATTTTTAGGCACTGAAATCCGCACTTAAGGGACTCTGTGATGAAGAAGTCTGGCAGTAGCGTATAAAGAAAATGTGCTGCAATCTTCAAGCAAAGAGTTCAGATTCCCTCCGTTATGGAGAAAAGTAGCAGATTTACATCTTTTTTTGCAACTTCAGTCTACTCTCAGACCTGAAAGTGGGGTCTGCCCCGTTTTCTGCTTTACTGGGTGACGCAGATCAGATTTTGCACAATATCCTTTGTGATATCAGCATCATTGTCTATCACCTTGATCTTACCCATCTCACAAGAGAAACTGGATGTCCTCCAAGGTTATAAGATTAGACATTTTAGGCATTGCATTAGATGTGTTATAAACTCTGTATTCCATCTAAGCTATTTTTCAACTGAGGCCTTCAAATGTTAAAAAAACAAAACAAAACAAAACAGTAATCAGAACCCCAGTATCATGTTATGTTTTTTTCCATGGGCTGTTTAGACAGTTATATTTCAGTGAAGCATAGAGACGTAGATCACATTATCAAATTATACCTTTCACTCGTGTGTTGCACAGAAAATTCTTCATGCTCCATGGCAAAAATGGACCCTAAAATATTTAAAGGGATATCAACTTGAAAACCTTATTTCTACTGGAGAATCAAAATAATTATCCTAGAAGGTATTCATCACACTTCCATTTGTGGTCAAAACTAGATGAAGCTGGATTTTAATGAAAAATCAGTTTTTTTTTTTTCCCATTATGGACGTGGGGAGGGGAGGCCATCACTTTTATGGGATCAACTTCTGTTTCTCTTAACAGACTTTGAGCTTGCTCAGGTCTTTTCATGCTTTTCCTCATGGAGTCACTAGAGAGCAGACTGGTGCCGCTAAATGTAAGTTGTACAAAAAAGGTAATACCAACATCATTTACTAAATGACCCCCACACAAATTCAGAGCTTAAAACCTTTAACAGAAAAATAAGGGCTAAACAAGTTTGATAACAGACAACACACCCCATTCTTCACCCCTACCTCCCCACCCTCCCAATATTAGAGTGTGAAATATTTCTCACTTTGGACAAGGAAAGCTACAAAAAATAAGGCTAAGGGTACATTGGCACTACACAGCTTTTAGTGACACGAGTGTCAACAAAGCCATGTCACTAAAAGCCAGGCAACATAAACAGTGTTTGTCCCCACTTTTGCGGACAAAAATCTTTCACTCCCAATGAGTGGGGTGTGGTTTGTGAACAGAAGAGCACTTCTGCCAACAAAGCACAGTTTAAACTAGGGGTATACCTACACTACACACCTTTTAGCAACATGGCTGTGTGTGGACATAGCTGTGTCACGACAAGTCAGGCTGTGCAAACGCTTCTAGTCAACACTTTTACTAACAAAACCATGGCAATGCCTTTGTGGTTTGGTTTGGGGATAGGAGGAGATTAAGCACCCAAAAGTTGACTAAAATAAACTTGCCAGAGAGTATTCACACTTCCTCCCTCTGTCGATCATGTCCACACTGGAGGCATCATCATCAACAGTGTGAGCAAAGCACAGTGGGTAAGTATTCCACAGTGCAGTGCTGTGGGAATGCAAAACCCAGCTCTGAACATCTTGGGATTCCTGCCAATTTCTCCCACAGCCTCCTCAGGTGCTGGGAGCAGCATCAGGAGTAGTTCTGTGAGTGATCTGTGCTGAGGAAAATCAAAACTGAAACACAATCTATCCCCCTTCCCCTGCAGTTGCAGTCTGCCTGCTGCTGCGTTCCTAGTGATGACAGAACAGGAGCAGTCCAATGATTTGGCTTTTTGTTTTTCCCCCAAATACAGCAGTTCTCAGCTGTCCTGGAGCTGAGGAAGGGGAGGGACACATGACTGCAGGGCAGCAGAAATCAAAACACTGAGCAGAGTGATCAGGACAGGCATTGTGGGATACTGGTGGAAGGCAGTTTTTAACAAAACAGCAGTTCTAGACTGGCTATTTGTTGACAATAAAGGGAGGGGGAAGAAGTCCCTCACAGAGGTGGAAGTTTTTGTCACCTAAATTTGACTTTTTTGCCAACAAAAGTCCCATTGCCGTGCGTACACTCTCATGGTTTTGTTGCCAAGTTGGTGACGAAACCTGCCAGTGAAGAGGTAGCCTAACTACCGGAAAATCTTTCCACTGTTTTAGTTTGTCATGCACTCACTGAAATCCCAAGACCAGACTGAGGACTATAGAGGAGCTGGGTCTACACTTAACTTGAATATCAAAGGCTGCTGTGCAATTTTAGGTATGCCAACTGCATACCAAAAAATCGATTTTGCAGCCATCGATATTTGTCCCTGTCCTCACTGCAGAATGCTGATGGGAGCTCTCCTGCCATGAGCATTCCTTAATCCTCGCAGCTTGCAAGGAGTTCCAGGGGCAACACTGACCCCAAAATGCACAATTTCGTGCATGCGTGAAACAGCACCCCGGAAAATCTAACCTCAGCATTTGATCTTCCTCAGTGAGTGCAGACCCAGCCTGGGTGTAGTTTGTACTACAAACTAAAGCGTTGCTCGCTAACTGCTCTGTATAGACCTTATTAGAACAAACTAAAAGGTACCTTATTTGCATTAGTATAGGCCATATAGGGCCACGTAGACAAAGCTCCATCTGTTCTCAGAGCTCAGAGATCAATATGAATATGAAATGGATGCATCTTAGAAAAATTTTCTGGGTACTAACATACTAAGGAATTTACACCCCACTTTGTTTCAAAATTGCTGTGCCTACATGCAGTGATAAAACACTATAGGCACAACAGTGCCTCAGAGGCAGAGTTACTTGGGACTGCTTTCAAGAGTGGACTCGCCACTAAAGAACTTCCGTCTGGTCAGGCATTTTAGGGGCTGTCTCCCTACCGGGCATTCCTTGATGACCATCACTACAGTAGTCTCTTTCCAGAGTTCAATCTTCCAATCAGATCACACTTTAGTTCACCTCCTTGAGGATAACAGGAAGTCCAGCATGAAATTAGTCTAATGTCATCAGAAAGGAGTCTTCAGCCCCCACCTCTCAGCCTTGTGGTCCTCACACCCTTCTCTTGGGGTGTTCCACTGTTCTTATCCCTGTCTCAAGCATCCATACTCTCAGGGCTCCACATCAACAGGGATTAAAAAATGAAAATCATACAAACAAGCACACTATTGTCTCAATCATTCTTGGGCTTTACCTCAAGTACCTCTCTGCTGCTCTGTTCTTCCACTGAATGCTCCCCAAGGAACCACGAGGCTTGCTCACTGGTAGTCCAAATCCTACTCTGTTGTCAGGCTTCAGCAGTGAGGTCTGCTTCACTCCCAGTAACTACTGTCTTATAGTTGCAGCCTCTTACCAGACTTCTCCCCTCAGGAATGGATTGCAGGGCAATCTCCAACCCCTAGACTGCCTCCTCATAACACCAGTCTTCCCCACTACAAATTGCGAGGCTCCTCACTCTCCCCCAGGAGCCTCCTCCTCTCAGCTTCCTTCTTTTATAACGACTACCTAGCTGGGCTTCATCTCTAATCACTCTCCCCACACAGGTGCTAGCTGGTAACCTAACTGGCCTCTCAGGCTCATTAACTCTGGGGGTGGCACGCCACACCACAGGTACTAACATATATAAGAATTCTTAAGAAAAATAGGATGCTTACAAGGGTAACCACCTGTCTGTTACTATTCACCTGTCTGTTATTTGACTGGCATGGACAAAGGACATGGAGTGGGTTTTTTCATTTGGTTGGTTGGTTGGGGTTTTTTAACGGATTTGCCAGTTGCCACAAAAATAAAAGAATGGCAGATTAAATTAAGCAGATCTAAAGATTTGCATTCTCATCACAGTACCTTGGGATACCTAATGCTAAACCTGTGTCCAGCTAAAGATGCTGCACTGTTTCCACTCCTGCAGTTTAAGGAATAATAGATCAAAACTGTTAAAAATGCAGGAGCTGACTGCCCACCCCCAGGCAAGCGCACCGCGCATGTGTAAGTGCGGGTTTGAGTCACATGAGAATAGGGAGATGTGCGATGCTATCAATCTTATCTATATGTGCTCTCTCACTCAAATCCAGAAGTGTCTATTGAAGAGAGGGGGCTGCAGAGTGTTGCCTTGTGTTTGGGGGTGGAGGTTGCAGTAGGCTTACCTTGTGGGAGCAGGGTGCCCCGCAGTGTTCCCTGTAAGCTGTGCGCTTGTGCAGACACTCTAGAGAAATTCAAATGCCACCTGCTGATCAACAGAGCACCTACAGTGAGGTTTTTGGTTTCTACCAATGGAGCACATTTGTAAATAATAATATTTATTCTGCACATGGGTGGAAAAGATTAGAGGGAACATTGATGCCAAGGTTCCCCCCACCCCTCCATCCTTCATTTCAGTTCTTCCGATGCACAATGTCATGCTGGTGCTGCAGTCTGCAAACAAACAGAACAATTTGCATTGGCTGGACACGCTCCAAGTTCTATCAGTATGATATGACATGAGGAAAGGCATGTTTTTATTCTGAAAACTATAAATGCATCACTAAAAAAGGCCTCCTTCCCTTGCTTGCGTGGGTACTTTTGCAGAATTCTGTTACACAGGCTCTGCCCACATCTGCCTTCATTGTCAGCCTCCCTTTCACTTTCCTGCTCTGCAGAGAAGGAGTGGGGGAACCTGGTGGGGTGAAATGGAATCAGTTCAAGAAAAGAACAAGCTGCCACCCTGCTCACCTGGAAACACCCTCAGAGACGTCCACTTAAGAGAAATGTCTGACATCATTCTAGAGACATTGCTGTGGGAGCTTTTCCCAACACCTGACTGCCAGAGTAGACAACAGCATATTTAATAATACCTCTTTCTCAGGCACTCTAAGCCTGGTTTTTAGATATGAGTACAATACCAATTGTATGCATAAGGCTCTGGGAAAAAGAACCAAAAACTGAAGGGGGAAAACTATTGTCCAGGGGAAAAAAACTCTTAGGGCTTGGCTACATTAGGGAGCCCAGGAAAATTAACTCAAGGTGTAAACTTAAAGATCTTTGAGCTCCTGTGTGGACCCTCTACTCAGAAGTAAAATGACCTTCGTTTGCTCTGAACTATTTGCCTCCGGCAGTTTACTCAGGCATCTCCTGAGATCAAAGCCCTGCCTGTGAAAAATGAGATGATATTAAATGCTCCACTGTGTACAAAAGCTTTTTCACTTATCCTGGGAGATCTGTGTCCTAACACAAATGGCCAGGGTTCTTTTCTCACTTCTGTAGTGAGAATCAAGAGCAGCTCCATGGAAGTTACAGCATTGCTGGAAGGAAGTAACTCAGAAGAGCCTAACCCTACGGCATAGGTGGTCAAAAAACAGGGCACCTATGTAAGAGGAACTTGTCTGCTTATATAATAAGCAATCCATACTTCGTATTTGCAGCCATACTATTCCTATTTCCATAGGGGAAAACTGATGCACAAAGCCTTATGTTACCCAGTGAGTGCAGGAAATGCAGATCTCAGTACACACAGGCTGATGTAGACCTCAATACACACCTGCCTCTTGATGCCAACTCAGGTTACATGACTGATCAACCTATAGTAGTCTGACACAGCTTTCATTCACACCTGGTTTGCTTATAATTATTGTCAAATTCTCAAGTCCCTACTCAAGCAATTGTCCCTTAAAGTCTCAGAGAAATGCAACACGATATTTAGCTCCAGAGCTAATTTCAGGGCATACTGTGACAACTTTCTGCACTGCTACAGTGAGATATTTCTAGATGTATTTAGCACAGTCCTATACTGTACCACTTAGTCTAATGCAGAATCAGACCCCTAAATTGAAAACTGAATAAAACTGATCCAATGCAGTTTCTGGGCTGCCAATATTTGCTTACTAAATTCTAGTCACATATGTTTCATGAACTATAAAAGGCAAAAACAGCTCATCTTGTCTAGATAACGCACAGTAGCACTGTAAACGCCAGCTGTTTAACCTTGACCATTGTTCTGAAGTCGACGCATTGTCTTTTAGATTATTTCTAGAGGACAAACTTTCCTGTCAGCTGTGTTTGTTTTTTTAGGGCTCAGGAAAAATGCACAAGCACATAAAACCTTTTTGTTGAAGAAGGTAGGTTGGTCTCAGATGATGAATTATAGAGATTTTATCTCTGATTTGTAACAGTAAGTTTATTTAAAATAAAAAATGGAGATGTTAAAAATACACATTATTTAGTTGAAGGGCCAAGTTTGTCATTGATGTCAGCAGGCACTTTAGTATAGCATTAGAATCCCAGTTGCTTACATTGGCAATGAATTTGACATTTTGTTGTCTACTTGTAAAAGGGGAGGGGGGAAATCACTTCTACTATATAAAAGGGTACCTAACAAGCATATATAGTTTATATGAGCAAAGCCACACAATTGTGATTTCTTTTAGATAGCTATTCTGCCTACATTGTTGTGATTCTACAATTTAGAAGGATATAGTCATTTTAAAGATACTGGGATCCTGGCTATCCACCTCCTTTATAGACAGCCTATCTACTGAGCCTATGTTTACACTAGGCAAAGTAAGTCAACTGCAGATAAGCAACTCTAACTATGGCAATTGCATAGCTAAAATCAAAGTACCTGCACTCAGCTTACTTGGCCATCCTTACTGAAGAAGGCTGACTAGAGAGTTTCTCCTGTCAATCTCCCTTACTCCTCATGTCTTGCGAGAAGTACAGCAGTCAATTGCATGTCCCTTCCAGAAATTAAACCCCAGAAGATTGCCTCTGAGCTGGTCAATCTTCTGGGCTAGCGTAGGCATAGCTTAAGAAAGAGAGTGAGCTCTTCCTCGGAAGGCCAAATACTTAGCTGTTGCTGCGTACTGTATGCTGGGCCCTAAAACAGTCAACAAGATGTAAGACACTACATCATTAGTTTATTTAGTCTGAAAAAGAAAAGAAAGAAGGGACATAACAGTTTTCAAGTACTAAAAAGGTGTTACAAGAAGGAGGGAGAAAAATTATTCTCCTTAACCTCAGAGGATAGGACAAGAAGCAAAGGGCTTAAATTGCAGCAAGAGATATTTAGGTTGAACTTTAAGAAAAGCTTCCGAACTATCCGGATGGTTAAACCCTTGAATGAATTGCCAAGGGAGGTTGTAGAATCTCCACTTTTGGAGATTTTTAAGAGCAAGTTAGAGAAACATCTGCCAGGGATGATCCAGATGGGGCCTGATCCTGCTATGAGTGCAGGGGACTGGACTTGCTAACCTCTTGAGGTTCTGTCTTGTGCTATGATTAGAGCTGTCCCACCCATAGCATGGTTTGGGGTGGCCACCCCCGGAGCTGTGCTTTTGGGGGCACTGGATTTTTGGGCTCCCTGCATCGGCTGCCCCCACTATCCATAGGATAGGACCCATGGGATTACCTACGGCTGGGTCCTGGCACAGCAAGGGACAGGTTTGTCACCCTCCCCCGCCACCGCTGCAGTCACCACAGCAGTGGGAGCTGAAGCAATGCTCAAGCCTTCTCCACTCCGTTCTGACACCCTCTCCCAGCCTGCTGTGCAGGGCTTCTCCATGGCAACAGGAAGCAGAGATCCCAGGCCTCAGGCCATTCCCCTTCATGCCACCGTGGAGAAGCAGGGTGCAGCGGGCTGGAAGGACAGCATGGTGGGGCAGGCTGCCAGACCGCTTTGGTTTCTGCTGCTGTGGTAGTGGGGGAGGCAACCCCTCCTGCCAGCACACCAGGTCCCCCATAATGCTACAGGCCTCTGTGCTTGGGAAAAGGGGCAAGGGAGCAGGGTGGGGTTTAGGGAAGGGTGGAGCAAGGGGCAGGGCCTGCAGCAGGGGTTGCCACAGGGCATTCTCAAAATTCTGCCTACAGCACGCAATGAGCAACCATTACAGCAAAACGCCTACCAGCTACAGGGAGAGTGGGACCCAATCCGTCCGATCAGATTCGGCAAGCCATCTCTATTCAGCTCAGCATTTAAGCACATTCTTAAATGTCCACGGACGTCAGTGAGGCTTAAGCGTGTACTTCAGTGTTTTGCTGAAATGAGGCTTTCATTTGTGGTAGACTGAAACCAGAGCCACTGCGATTTGGCAGCGTGCTGAAAACACTCTCCCTGGGGTTGCCAGTACAAAGTCAGTGATGGCCAACCGTTCCGAGCCCACAGAGTGGAATCCGAGATAGCCAGGGATTCCCCCATGTTTAGGCTAGGCTGGAACAGCTGTAAGTGAAAGCCTGGAGAGGGGTGCGCTAGAGTAGCTAAGGAAATTATTGATAAAAATCAGCCTTGTTTAACACACGTAGCAAACCAAACCCCAGTACTTGTAACCAGAGGTGACCAGTGCAGGGATTCCGGGCAGGGGGCACTGGACACAGGCCCCTGCTCCACACTCTCCCCGCCCAGACCTCATCCTTGCACGTATCCCTCCTGCCACTGCTCTGCCCACGTCCCACCCTCTCTCCACCCCCACTTGCCTCTTCCTGCAGAAGCAGTGCTTCAGTGAGTGCAGGGCAGGTCCCCCCCCCAAAGGAGTGGCGTGGCCTGAGAGTAGCGCGAACTAGGAAGCTCGCACTGCTCTCAGGCTACGCTACTCTGAGGGAGGGATGGGACCACAGTCATTGGAAGCAATGCAGTGCTGACTGCGAGTGCAGAGGGAAGCCCAGGCCCTGTCACCTGAGGATGGGCTGATGCTGGAGGTATATGGAATCCCTATGCACCCTGACACATCACCTATGCCTGGAAGCATTTTTTTTTTCTAATCACAATCCCCCTGTGTCAGGTATGACAACAGGCTTTGCTCTGAAACTTCCACCACTGTATTTCACTAAAGACGAGGTGAGGTGAAAGTGAGGCAACTAGTCAACCACCTACACCAATTATTAGGTGAAACCTGCTCCTGTTGAAATCAATGGCAAAATTCTCATTGACTGCAGTGGGACCACTGGCTTTTGCAATCTCTTGGTTGCCATCTGTTATTTTTCAAAGTTCTCTCTTCCTTTGGGATGCGAGAATGCTGAATGGTTATCCTGAATTCTTCTGGGAGGAAGGAGCTGGAATTAGTGTTAATTTAAACATAAGCTTATGTAACGCCAACAGACCTGGGTTGCCATCCCCAGGAATAGAACCATCAAACATACAGTCTAAAGCCCTGCACTCTATGACATGAACTAAAGGCCAGCTGCTGCTCAGCTGAGGCTGTAGAGTAGAGACTTCACTCACACCAGATGAGGTCTCAGTGCCTCTGAGTACTACACTTGCTTAAGAATATTTACTAAAACTTTTACATTACATTGTATACAATGGCAAAGTATTTACACGATAGCCAAGCAGTAGGCTGGCCATGCTAGCTAATCTGAATCTGCTGGTAAATGCATTAAAGAGACTGGACACTTAGAGTGTTTTCAATGTAAATTCTATATTTTACTGTAATTTTTCTTCCAAATAATAGTTTATATTCAGTGTTAATGTTGAATGAGGGTTCCCAACTCTGACTAAAGCTATTCCGGAGGATTTTTCCCCGCCCCGCCCCCCTCCAGTGCAACATAATGTAACGGTCTTAAAATCTCCAAGATTGATTTGCTTTCAATAGTCACATGGATAGGGACACCATTTGCAGGAGATTTCAGACCAAACCTGGAGGGTTGGTAGCCCTAATTCAAACACATCTCACACACATTAGGACTTTATCTTAAAGCACCATGTAGAGTTCCTTCGTTTCCCATGTATTCATATCACGAATAGCACTTTTGGGCCAGTTAAGCATGGTCAGAAAAAATTTACTGAGAAGAGTTTGTGGAACTTAGAAAACTGTCATTTAGGCCTTAGCTACCAAATATTACAGAGTCTCTACTGAAGCAGAAAGATCCACAGTTTGATAACATTTATTCTTTATTTGGAGGGGTTTTATTCCTCATGTATATCATGCTAAGGGCTGAAGCTCAGACCCTGTCATCTGAGGCCAAAGCTTGAGCTGAACAGCCCAAGGTGCATTGACCTCACCTTTAGCTCACTCCCCCAAATGATTCACCGTGCTCCCATTGGAGGGCACACCCCAGAGTCTGTAAATCTCTGGTTTCATTTATATGTTGGCCCTGAATTTTGGTGCTCTCATGTGATTCTTCTGTCTTCATTTTATTAATTTAATGCCTTCCCCTAATGGAAGGGCCATTTCTGTTAGGCTGCAAGAGACCCTGCCAAGGAAAGGTGTTTTGGTTTGAGAATTGCTGCAGTAGAATATAAGCAGGGAAAGTAGTGAAAAAAATAATTGCTCTGCTTTCATGGTGGATAGTTCCAGCTTGCCAAAGCTGAGGTTATTCCCTTCTCACTCCCACCCTCTTTTCCCCCTAATTTGTGGTTGTAACACTTCTAAATATCAAGAACAACAACATTTACAAAGAGGAAATATTCCAGTCTAATGTCTTTCCAAGCTATGCACCACTCTGCAAGCCAGACCCAGGCATAAAAATACTGTCTGAGATGAATGCAGGCATTTGCCGCTGGTGTAAATGGAAGCGACTCCCTTCAGTGGCACTGCATCCATTTACATCAGCAAAAAATTAGTCCCATATATCTCAAAAAGAAAGGGGATGGAACTGGTGACTCAGAAGTGATGGAAAAGTGACCCACAGGTACAATCAGTTGAGATTCTTAAAGACGGGGTGAGCAAACTTTTTCCTTCAGGTTCTGCTTTTCATCCCTGCAATTTGCAGCCCCTCCCCATCTGTCTAATGTAATCCAAAGCCATGGAAATTTTTGGTTATGTTCATAGAAAAAAATTTTCAGCACGTATAAGAAAATAAGTTTGTAGAATGTAAAAACTTGACTAAGAGGCATATACATGTGAATACACATCCATGAAAACAGTAACATATTTCAGCATTTTAATGGGATCGATGAGCCTGGGACACAGCAGCCAATCATGCTGTGCTCCCACTTATGAAATTTCATACAAGGGGGTCCTGCCCCCCCATTTTGCTCACCCCTGCTTTAAGTTGAATGTTACATTTTTCTAGTACCCATCTTTTTGTTATAACTAAAGTGAAAAAAATCTGGCCAAATAGACAGTGTGCCTCCTTGTTCTCTTCTGAAACAGATCAGCTGTGCTATTCAAGCTACAATCAGTTCTATCTTGACCTGGTGTGCTTTGACATGACACAGATTGAATAAGTGACAAAGAAATCAGGGCTAATATTCTTGTTCTCTCTTTGTTCAAATTGTTCTTTTTCTACCATTATATCCAGGACAAAGCAGAAATTGTAGGGACATAATTAAGCTTAGCATGATATCCTGCTGCAGAATAAGACCAATTATCTAACAGGTCATCAGGATGGAGTAGGTTTTATGTGGTTTTCATAGGTTTCCCTAGCTTGTAGATGTGTTCTTAGTTTTTAATTTATGTATGTCACAAACCAACTTAAGAAAATGATAGACTGAAATTAAATCAGACATATGTGTACCTCCACTAGTACCTTTGCCTTTCCTCCACTGAGTACCATTTAGCTGTGAAACAATAGGCATGAAAATCCACGGCCCTCATTTAAAAGTGCTAATTATACTAATAATGGGCATGCCCTACTCTGAAAAAGGGAATTAGACTATAGCAGCAAATCTCCCTGGCTACTTGATCTTTAAGCACTTGTGTGGGTGGACTCAGTTTGGTGCTTACATTTTCTATTACGGGTTGCAGCTCAGCTGTTTTCTGATTACTGTTATTGTCATTTCTGAGGGTAATTTTATTGGCCAGATGCAGGAAGGAAGCTGCATTAAGCTAGTCTCTAAGTGTAGCATGAAAATAAATATAGTTAATTGATAAGTATTTGAATATCTGGTTTGCAGGCAGAAAACCCTTAGAAATACTTTAAAAGGGGAGCTTTCCTAAGTACCCACTTTTTTTTCCAAACCTAAAGCCTCTCATGCAATTATCCTTGCCCCAGAAAATACTCTTGATCTGACTGTCTCTACTTCAGTATGATTATTTTTCCAACCTGTTTTCTATGGGTAAACTGCCAAGTGTTTGCTAAACATTTTTAAATGGTCATACTGATGCAGAGCAGTGTTCCTGCCTTTTTTTTTCCAGCTATAGGCAGAATAAATTTTGTTGTGTGCAACCAAGATGTGCAAATGTGCACCACTATAGACACATGCTGCCAGGTGTGGGCTCTCTGGTAATCAGCTGGGTGACATCTGAATCTCTCGTGAGGGGCCACCCAAATGCTCAGCTTACAGGGAATACTGGTGCTGAGGCAGTAGAAAGTTGTTCTGGCTTATTAAATATGACATTTGTGATATGAGACTCAGACTTTTTTAAATTGCCTTTGCTTTCTTGCCTCCTCAGAAACCTGCCTTGTATGCTTGCTGCTTTCTTCCCCAGAGTCATATGTGAGGGAGAGTCCATGGTGCAGTGACTTGATGCCTATGCCAACACTATGAGTGGCATCAAAAGTCCGTATACTAAGTTCTCCTGGGTGAAGGCAGCTGCCAAGGTATTTTTTCCCCCTGCTGCAGTACCCAAAGGCACTATGGCTGAGAGAGATTCCAGGTGGCTAACTCCCTGATCTGCTCCAGCAGCACATCTGGTCAGTCACTCAGTCCTAGTCAGAGCACGACTGTCCTTTGAAAGGTTCTGCAGCGGTCACCTGCATCCCACACAGAGACAGCACAATTGCATCAGTGCTAGCTTCTCATGTGCTTTTTATTTTGCTGCAGACCAGCTGTTGGGAGGAGGCTCCAAGTTCTGTTAGACTTACTCCACAGGCTGGAGTAAGATTTTTATATTATAGTTCTCCATGAAGGGAATGGTGCTTTGACCAGAGCTGCTACTGCTTCTGCCCTCAATGGTATGTTGCATAGCCATTTTCCTTAGTTAGTTGCTAGTTTGGATGAAAATAGATGAACAGTATTATAATGGCTTACACCAACCAACAGCATGTTCCTTTCAGGAACTAGCTGATGCGGGAGCTGGGCTGTCACTCCAGCCCTGCAAAGAGCTGCATGAATTCAGGCAAGCCACTTTCCCAAGAGTCTTTATGTAAGAATGGAGGGAACAGTAGTCATGTTTATCTTGCTCCCACAAAGGTGTTGAGCAGTATAGCTTCAGGAAGTGCTCTGAAAAACGTGGATGAAAAAAGCTGGCTAAGTATAATCTGTGGTTTTTAATTGACTGGAATGCCTCCGTGAGGCTCCCTTCATCCAGCCATTACCACAAACATAGCTTCAGCCCCTATACTGAGCTACACCTGGCACAGATGTTCAAGTATGTTCACCTCTTGGTCCTGGAAAGAAGTGGTGTGGACAAGTAAATAGCAATCCTAAGCCTCACATCCTCTCCCCAGAATACAAGTTTTGAAAGACTCTGGGCTAATGTTTGAGAAAGCACAGTAACTTGAGAGGCGAGTGCCATTGTTGTCAGCTGGCGAGGATGAAGAGAAGTGATGTGACAATAAGCAGAGAATGCACATTTTATAAATGCGTGGGGGTTAATAGAACATATAAATACCTCCACAGGGAAGGTGTCCTTGCTCCTGCACAAAGACCATTTGCTTCCAACAGCCCTAGTGCACCACTGATGTTTGAGGAGCTAGGAAAACACAAATCTAGCATGCAGGGAGGTGCTAGCAACAGCAAAACTGCCTGAAGTGTCTCAATATTTTGATGATGGGAAAAGACTCTTTGCAACAATTCTTTGCCCAGCTCTGTTGACTTGTAATCACAATTGATTTTCCAGTTCAGCAAAATACTTAACCGCTAGTTTCCAGCATGCCAACTGAGCTCCCCAGGCAGTGTAAGACAGTGGTTCCCAACCTTTTCAGGAACATGGCACACTTCAATGAGAAAAACAATTCCACAGCACACCCACTTTTTTCAGCTGAATTGATTGCTCATAATCACCACATTTACTTACATTTACTATGTTTACTGTCTTAAAGAGGTTTGCACTGCAGTAGTGCATACAACAAGCTAAACCAGGATCAATGCATTAATATTTCAACTCCACCACAGAATGCATCATCTTGGTGAGCACAGACACATTTTCAAAATCTGCTCAGTGCCATGGTAGGGATGTTGAGTAAGCCAGTAACCGATGAAAGCAGGTTCCCCTCCCTGCCAGTGTGTTGGAGCCAGGACATGGTGTTTAAACTGTTTTCTAGCTCCAATAGGCTCCTGTGTTCCCTCCCTCCCTGCTTGCCACATCAGGGAGTAGGGGTGGGCTCACTGCCAGCATGTTCAGACTGGGAAGCATCACTTCAGCCCCTCCTGCACCCATCTCTGCAAAGAGCCACTATGAGGGGAAGTTGACAAAGTTTCCTGGAACACTTGGACAGTTCTCGTGGCACACTGGTTGAAAACCACTAGCATAAAACACTGTCATCATAATCATCTGTAAGCATGGGCTCAGTGCCCATTGGCGTCTGATGCCTCTCTCATTATTTCCTTCCATCTTTTCCTGTCCAGGGCAGAGTGGCTTAGTTTCTGTAGACTAGCTCTGTGCCATTCTCTGTGGGGTCTGCCTCTCCTATTTGAACCGTCCATTATGTTGAATACCAGGGTCTTGATTTTTTGTTCGTCGTTCATTCTGCAAATATGACCAAATAGTTGTAGCTTCCGTTTTATAACCTTCTGCAGTAGGTTCTCTTTTGGCTGTATCTTTCTATATAATTCCTCATTGGTGACCTTCTGCATCCATCCTAGTCTCAGAATCTTTCTATAACTCCTTTTGAATGACAGTATTCTTCTTTTCGAATCTTTCGTTATCACCCATGTCTCACATCCATACAACATGCTGCTGAATACACACGTTTTCAGCTTTGTTCTTAAGCTAGTTGCTTTGCTTTTCTCGATCTTATCCATCGCCTTCAAACTTGCTCTTGCTTTCACTATTCTAGTCGCTATTTCCTTCTTACAGTCTAGATTATATGTTATGTTGCTCCCTAGATATGTGAACTTCTCTACATTTTCTAGTTCAATAACATCAACACTGATCTTATTTCCTATTTCCTTATCTCCAAATACCATTGTTTTTGTTTTATTGATCTTCATAATCAGTCCGTAGTAAGACACTGCTGATTTTAAGCCATGTCCCAAATGTGTGCTTTTTCTTTTTTTTTTTTTTTGTAAGAGATTGTACTGATTTTAAAAAGCGCACATATTTGGGATATTGCTTAAACATATGCTTAAGTCTTTTGCTTAACTGCTGTCCTGACTAGGGACAGACAGACATTATATTTCTAAGCACTTTCCTGAGCAGCTGCATCTGAAACATGCAATTTTATTCAAACTATGGTCTTTACAAAGCATTTGACAATTAGTCAGACAACATATTCCCAAAACAAAAAGGCAGTCCAGTAACACTTTAAAGACTAACAAAATAATGTATTAGGTGATGAGCTTTTGTGGGACAGACCCACTTCTTCAGATCATAGCCATACCAGAACAGACTCAATATTTAAAGCACAGAGAACCAAAAATTGTACTCAAGGTTGACAATCAGAAAAATATTATCAAGGTGAGCAAATCAGAGAGGAGAGGGGCAAAAGGGGGTGGTGGGGGGAAGTCAGGAATTAGATTAAGCCAAGTAGGCAAAAGAGCCCCTATAATGACCCAAAAAATTCCCATCCCGGTTCAAACCACGTGTTAATGTGTCAAATTTGAATATAAGAGTTCAGGAGCCTATCTTTCCAAAGTGTTGTGAAAATTCCTCTTCAGTAAGACGCAGACTTTCAGGTCATTAACAGAATGGCCCACTCCATTAAAGTGGTGACTGACTGGTTTGTGAATCAGGAGTGTTTATGTCTGTTTTATGCTCATTAATTCTTTGTGTAAGAGAGTTTGAAGTCTGTCCAATATCCAAAGCATCTGGACATTGTTGGCACATGATGGCATATATGATGTTATTCTCATGTTCCTGAAAGTCTGTGTTTTACCGAAAAGGAACTTTCACAGCCATTTGGAAAGACCCAAGGCCAACCTCAGCCTTGCCTCCCCTCACTTTCCCAGACCCAACCTGCTCTGGAGAGAAGCTTTTCTTCAAAGACACTTTTTGATATGCCCCAGGCAGGTTCTAGGTGCTGACCAGAAAATACCAGCTGGCTGGTCTGGGGGAGGAAGAAGGGGAGGCATATAGCTGAGGCTGGCACCAGAGCCCTGCAGGCAGGTGATGGATAGGGCAGCAGGCAGCCCCAGAGTCCTCTGGGTAGGTTGGAAGACATTGCTTCAACTGACTGGCGTGTCCTCTGCTTGAGGGGTGGTAGCCCTGGGGGGTTCATCTGGGCACCACGGGGCTTCTGGGTCTGGCTGAGGGAAAGAGACAGGAGCCCGTTGCTTGTTCTGCCCTAGGACCTCAAATTGCTATCAGCGGGCCCGCATGATTCTTAGAGTGTCTTCTGAAAGCCAGTCAAAGCTTGTTTACAGAGGGAAAATTACTAGCATAATTACACCACCAGTTATACTTGCATAACCCTCCATGTGGGCACTCTCATCGCAGAGAATTAGGCCAGTAGATTTCCCTGTGTAGACAAGACCCTCAGAGTGTGATCCTGAGAAGGGCAGGAGTAAAAAGGGGACTGCAAAGGCTATTACCACTTGTCACAAAGCAATCTAGCAACTACAGTAACCATACTTTGCATAGGAACGGCAGTTGTAGTTCTTGGTAAATGGTTAAGGAAATTATATAAAATGGAAGTTCTAATAGCCAGTCTCTTAACAAAATCCAGTTCCACAAGAGTGGCTCTCTGTATCCAGCCAGGGTCAAGCGTCATAATTATTTGTAGTGTTGTTGCAGCAGCTCTGTTAGGCCCAGGATATTAGACAGACAAGGCGGGTGGGGATATCTTGTATTCAATCAACTTTTGTTGCCAAAAGTGAAGTTTTCAACCCTCAAAGTGCTCCTACAGATCTAATAAGGACCACAATTAGGTTATTACACCCCCCACTGTATGTCAGGTTTCACTCCAGCTCCAAAATGCACACTTCCACAGTCACTTTCTTTCAAGGAGGCTTATTTTCTGAATGGAAGCAAACAAACAGAAATATTTCAACTCAGTCCTTACTTTCAGGTTGCAGTTCCACCCCTCTTCAGCACCTTTGGAAACTTTCAGTTCTGAGGCTACTGCCCTGGAGACGGAGCAGAACCAGTTTACCTGAGCACCTATGCCCCTAACTCAAGAAAGGGTCATTGCAGAATGAACTCAACCAATGTGAATCAAACCCCATTCATTCTTGGCTACTAGCAGTTCATTATAGGCCCCATCCTCTTGCATTAACTGGATTGGACTCACCTGCTCTCATCCAGATTAGTTGAGCCTGGGCTAGTCCCAGGGACTAGGTACCTGTGCCAGAGGCAGATAATCTGTGAGCACAGGAGGTCTCTGATACATCTTCTCACTGCTGGAAAAATCAGCTTGTAATAGGACTCTTAGCACGTTGCAGATTCAAGACTCTGCTCCTGCAGGACAATGTCCCTCTATTACAAATGAAACAGCACATTTACATTTAAACAGGGAAGCTTTGGATGCTGGAGTGATTGCTGTTCTGTAGAGGTTCTCATACTATCCCCATCATTGCAAGATCTGAGCACCTTCCAGCTGTGTGTTACTAACATTGGTCACATGATCCTGCTCTGTTGAAGTTAATAGGAGTTTTGCCTTCGACTGCTGAGGGTGCAGGCTGGATTGAGCCCTCTTAACATAAATGACACTTGTTCCTAGACACTGCCCAACCACCATCAATGGCCTTTGATGGGCAGGAAAAATAGTACAATGCTAACACATTGCAGAAAGTTAAAAGTGAATAACTTCTCTCTTGGATACGCACCAACAGCTCAGGCAGCGAGAGGGAGTTGTGTGGGAGACATCTGTAGACTGCATGACTGTTTGAGGGTTAAAATGTTATACCAGGATTTAACATGCCAGACTACAGGAGGTTCGAGTGGCATTTAAATGCTGTCCCTAGTAACATTACCAAACATTCAAGGAGAGTATGATGCAAGTGATGTATCATTGTTTGGAAACGCTAAAAAGGGGAAAAAAAAAAAAGGGGGGGGGAGGAGAGGGCGGGGTTGGGAAATCAAAGTCCTGGCTGCAAAGCAAGATTATTTAGACAGACAACCACTACTTGTTCTTTCAAGATTTAACTTAAGTCTTAGCATTTATGATACTATTTTTTGCAGCACGCACTCCCCACAGCCCCCAGACCCAGAGGTGAAAGTTAGCCAGGGTGCACCCAGGTTAGTTACCATATTTAAAAAAAAAAAAAAAAAAAAAAAGGACACCCCTTAAAGAGGGAGTGGATCTGTATCAACATCTACCAGCTCACTTTGTATCAATGTGTTATAGTATGTCTGATACAATGGGAGTTGGTAAATACTGTTACAGATACACCCCCAAGAGGGAGTATCCTCTTTTTTGAAAGGTCACATATGGTTACCCTAACCCTAGTATGCAGCTCCAGCAAGAGCTGGGTGACCTGCAGAGACAGCCAGGAGCTAGTTAGGTGGCTGGACACTGCCCATAGCTCTCCAGCTGTACCAGATAATGAATTTGACAGGTGGCTTTCCAGGCTCAGTAAGCACTTTGGAGGTAGGGTGGCTGAACTAAGTTTGCTCCAGTATCTGGAAGACAACTAGGGAAGCAGCCTCATGCCTACTCCAGCCACTTCTGGGCAAAAAGGGATCTAAAAGTCCCACTTCTAGCTGGGAGTGGAGGCAAATACAAATGCTCAACAGCCTTCCAATGGCCTCTTACAAGCCCTAATGCAGGGATGCTAAGGGCCAGGAGGAGGAAGTAGACAGTATAATAGTTCAGAGATTCCAGGCAGTGCTGTAGCACATACTGAAACCTATAGAAACAAAAAGAAGTCAAGTAGCACTTTAAAGACTAGCAAAATGGTTTATTTTATAGTCTTTAAAGTGCTACTTGACGGCTTTTTGCTTTGACAGTGCATAGACTAGCACGGCTTCCTCTGTTACTATGAAACCTATAGGTCTGTCTAAATTGTGCTTGGCACTGCTTCAGAGCAAGCAAGGCTCAACTGTTGCAAAAGAGGACCTAGACTGTTCTGAGTTTTATACTGTGCCTTTGCTAGGTACAGCACAAACCTGAACTGTGTTTTGCATTGAGCCTGCACACAAAATTAACACAGCATTGTACCACATACACATTAACTTATAATAAACAGCCATCCTGGGTCAGATCCAGCCCAGTATCCTGTTTTCTGACAGTGGAAAATGCCAGATGCCCCAGAAGGAACAAACAGAACAGGTAATAATATACTGAAGGATATTAGGAAGAACAAGGACTAATCTCTCTCTCTCTCTCTCTCTCTCTCTCTCTCTCTCTCTCACACACACACACACACACACACACAGAGAGAATGTGACATATAAAATTAAGTGGAATTCTTGTTCAAGGTCAGAAAAACCAGGAGTCCTGTAAACTGAAAGCATTTGTCAAATTCCTTGTAATGGGACTTCAGCCAAAGCCAGGACAATTTAGAATATACAGCAGAAAAAAATTGTAACTGTAATAAAGGCAGTAGAACAAACACCACGAGTATGCAAAGCTGGATTTGCAATCCAAAAGGGTAGGGTGGATTGACAAAATAATCAGCCTCACTGCAGCCAAATATATGTGCTTGGAGTTACCAGAATGCCTAAGACCTCAGGCCACATCTCTTTAGGGCGATGAAAGGGCCAGACCATTGGACTGTGAGTCTGCCAGTATGAAATCTGACATCTCAATCACAGTGTTATTGTGACCCATATCATACTTACTACTGCAGTAGAACTTAGAAGCAGAGATGAAGTGGCTTGCATGTTTCTCAACTAGTGTAGGCATAGTAGAGCTTGCTCACTTTCATGATGTGATTTGAGACCTGTGTCTGAAGACTGTTATATACAGCGCAAAGCATTAGTTCCATTACTGGTGCTCACCTATGCTACAAGAGGCAAGTTAGCATATAATTTCTGTTAGCAACCCTGCTACATAAATATCCGATCCAGGGCTATGAGCTCCCTCCTCTACAGCTGAAGCCAAGGCACTAAGGATGTTTCCCATTTTACTTGTGCATAGGAAGGCCGATACGAGTGGGAAGACATAGGGAATTAACCAAGTTACAGGGTGCAGTAAAAATAAGTGGTGTTGGCAAGGAAAAAAAATGCCCAGCAAACAAACAATCACATGCAGGAATAGCTTTAATAAATCACATAGCTGTAAAATATCAGTAGCTGCATTAATACACAAATTTGGTTTTTATTATGGAACAAGCAGCATGTCTTTGGTAAGCCAGTCAGTCTCTCCCCAGAGATATACATATCTGGAGGGGGGGAACACCCCCCCATGTGTTTGTTCCTTAGCAATAAGAAACCCCAGCTTTGTGAAAGACTTGCTGTACTCAGTTTTCCCTTGAAGTATACACATTCAATCGAGGCACAATAGGGCTTGTGTTTTAGGCTAACACATAATCAGAGAATATTTAAAAACAAAAAGATATACTCAGAGATAACAAAGATGATTTCTGCCTCTAGTAACACATTCCAGTATTTTGAGCTCAGTTGTAAATTTTTGTTCAAAGCCTGTACCACAGTGTAATGGTTAACACTGGACATTCCATTTGCTTAAAAAGACCAATTCAAAAAAAAAAAAAAAAAAGAGTCTGTCTTCCAAGTCAGTGATTAAAATGACCCAGTTGAGTTAGACAGAAAACAATGGGCCTCAAAACCCTTTGGGACATTTATTCTTCTTGGATTTCTAGCAAATGTCTACAAGCAGACTGTTTCCACTTTACATGAGAATAGAGAGAAAAGGTCCATGCTCTTATCACATCACACAGTGATGCCAGTCCAGCAGTTCAAGGAAAACTCACATAACAGAACACTTCCCTTTAAGTTTATCCTTCTTTTTCTGCTGCTTGGATTTCTTCCCATCCACCTGGAGACTCACAGATCTTCTCTTCTCCAGATTCAAGAGCTCTTGGAAGAGCTCCTGTACATTGTAATTCATTTTAGCTGATGTCTCCATGAAGGAACACTTCCACTTGCTAGCTAAGGCTTCCCCTTCACTGGCATCCAGTTCCCTCTGTGTCTCATCACTCTTGTTACCAACCAACATGATGGGAATCTTTTGGATATCCCCTTTGATCTGACAAATCTGATCATATATTGGCTGAAGCTCTTCCATGGACTGCTTGCTGGTGACCGAGTATACCAAGATGAAAGCATGACCTTTGGATATGGACAACCTCTGCATAGCAGGGAACTGATGGCTGCCAGTGGTATCTGTAATCTGAAGGGTGCAGATGTTTTTATCACAGCTTATCACCTGTCTGTAAGTGTCCTCAATGGTAGGGATGTAGGTTTCCCTGAAAGTTCCTCTGACAAACCGAAGGACCAAAGAGCTTTTACCAACCCCTGCAGCTCCAAACACAACCACCCTGTAATCATTGCTTTGTTCTGGCATGTTTGCTCCGATGTGACCCAAGAGGTGAGGAAGGTCTCAACTGCAAATGCCCGAGTTGCTTGAGCTTACATGCCCTTCTGCAGGGATGGCCTGCAGACAGGAGAAACAAAGGAACAGACAACCCCCTCGTCAGTCACAGTACATGAGAGGTTTTGCGACGCTGATGAGTACAATCCCCTCCTCCCATCCTTCAGCCCTCTACTGTATTACAACCCCAGATCAAATCCCCTGGCCACACATTGCTTACACAGCATCCTACTGAAAGTGCAAATGAGCTCACCTGGGACCACCAGCACCAATATCCAGAGAAAGGAGATTAAGATCAGTCATGGGCGCTGAGATCAGGCAGCTTCTCTCATCAAAGTTCCTCTGTGCCCAGGCAACGGAGCCCCGCAGCACTTTGCTCTCCTGCAGCTGATGCAGAGGCTTGGCTCAGAAGATGCCTGGCCTCTCCTCCTGCTGCCTACATCCCCCCTTTTGTCAGCTGCTAATCCCTGTGGAGGGGCGGAGGGGGATTTTTCTCTCTCTAGTTTTTGTGCACTCTCCCACGCTGGCTCTCCCAGAGCAACAGGCAGCACAACCCGGCTGTCGCTAAAGTTGCATCACTGCTAACGACAGATCTACGCTAATGCCCTGAGCTGCGATACTTCAGTGGGTGGTGCAGTCAGTGAGACATGAGAGCACACAGGGTTAGCTGTGAGCAGAAGCTGCACCCTCAGTCCCTTCAGAAAAGGGGTGAGGTGGCTCTTCCAGAATCCTGATGATTTTTGCATCCAAGCCCCCTCAAATGGGCCATTAGAATAAAAAAAATCTGGCCCTAAAAGCCTGGACACCCCCACCCCAAGAGATTCCCAATGACCAGATCCATTACCTGGAGTCTGCCAGATCCAGCTACACATTGGTTCCTACCTTCAAATTTTACTGAATAACTAGAGCTCAAGGATGGATGTTCCTCTTACACCAAAAAGAAAATCCAAACTCTGATGTGCAGTACTAGGAGGACAGATACCCAGAGCTGCACCTGTCTCTGGTTTTTGGCTCTAGCCTTGAAAAATTCTGCTGGCCAGGTATGTCAGCGGAACTTCACCGTGGGATTTATTGGGATATTAAAGGGGAAAAATATCCTTCATTCAGTGAAGCCTTGATGTTTTCCTGTTCAGGCTCTGGTGCTTTGATTTTGTTGCTGATATGGAAATTACCCCCTATTCAGTTAAGGGGCAGGGCTAGGTGGAGATGTATTTCACAACTTGCATGGCTGATCATTTATGGGGCATCACAGACTTGAGGTGTTTCCAACACTATTTATTTAGAACAGAGATCCAAGGTTGTTGATTTTTCAATGGTATGTTGCTTACAGTGCTCCATAGTGCTGTGAAAAGTGCATCCCCACCTTTTTGGCAAGGCATTTACACTAAGATAGCATAATCTGGGTTTATACCTGGTGATGTGGAAGAAGGTCAGTGAAAGCAGAAAGGTTGGGAAGTATTCAGCCAAAAGTTATCCAGATTTAGAAAGACAATGGTGCCAAATTAGAGAACTGCAGTTTTCTTGGAGGTGGGTATCTTGGAAGAATAGTAAAAGCAATACTGGCTCTCAGTTGAGGGCACATTTTCCATGTTAGCCAAAAGTTAACAGCATACAGCTGGATCCAGGTCTGTGCATGAAGATCTGGATTTGTTAAAGGTACAGAAGCAACAGTGATATACATGTTCCCTATTTACATGGTAGATTTTGGGGTGGGGCAGTGGGAGAAATGAGGTTTTGCTGAATAGTTATACCGGGATGTGCCCTGCCCCGGTGTTTTGGTGGCAGAAGGGACATTACTATTTTAGTACAGTAATACATTAAGGGGTGTGGCTGCAAATGCCAGCAGGCCCTAGCCAGCTCCATCTTTCACTGTTACCAGCCTCATTCAATCCCCAAATAAGCACCACTCCCACCCCTCCAACCTGCAACAGTGAATCAAACACAACAAGTGCTCCCAGCTCCAGACTGGCCGCTTCCTCCCATGCAAGTCACGCAGGCACTGCTCTGCTACCAAGCTCGGTTCACAGGAGGGAGTGGTAGCCCCAGACCCTCCCAAAGGCAGGAGGCAGCAAGCAACAGCACCAGTGTTGGCTTTTTGATGAGGAAAAAAGCTTACTGCAGCGCAGCTGGAGACAGCACAGGGATTCAGCAACAGCCAAGGAAAGCAGCCCCCCCCCGCCCCCTTATCTGAGCCTCAGCACAGAATAAAGATGTATATCAATATTTACCTCCTTGCTTTGCTCTTCCAAGCCACTGGCTAGCGCAGGGGCAGCCCACACCCATAGGCAGCCTGGTGGAAGCCGGCACTCAATGAAAATACAAATGCCAGTGTTGTATTTGTACCTGATGGAGAGCAGAGGCTGGGAAGCACCACTGAGCTGAGGGAGAGGGCTGGCTCAGCTTCCCCCTTGCGCCAGCCCTAAAGTCAGCCTCCAAATCCACCCTGGCTGGGGGCCTTGCTCTGCCCTGGAAGAAGAGTCGTTTTGACGCACCTGCCCCAAGGGCTGCATTTCCAAGGCAATGGAGCTGCACAGACTCATCCCTGCATGCAGTCGCCCTGTATTTCATTCAGTTTTTCCAAGAGTGGAACATCCCATTCATGCTGCTGGAGCGGAATAATAATAGTTAAAGGAGCTGAATCTGCTGCTGGAGGGTTATTATCTTGTATGGGGGGGAAAACCAGCCTGGGCTTAGAGCACTTTTTAAAAGCCAAACAAGGTGTTTAGTGCTGAAGGAGCAGCTCTGCATAACACAAATGCTAGCGGGGCTTTCTCCCCGGGAGACCGCTGCCTCTGCTTGGCTCAAGTTGCGTGTTTTGATGTGAACCGTTTCTTGGTCAGATCCCAGACCAATTTCTTACGTGCACCCAAATATTTACCTAGTAGTTAGATTTTTCCCAAGTTTTGTTCACGCCTTTTACTGACCCCTGGGCAGGGGAGGGGGAGAGGGAACGCCACATACTCCCAAGTACATAAAACATCATTTCTTTTAAAAAAAAAAAAAAGAAGTTTACAGAGGAACTATAGGCACAAGCGTGACACTGCTCTGTGTGAGAGCTGCAGCCTGCAGTCCCACTCCTGCAGCGGACTGAAGCCACCTGTTTTCAGAACTGGCAGTGCCCTCTGCCTGTGGGGGCAGGGTGCTTCTTGGGGATGCCATAAGCAACCTTCAGCCAGAACCTTTCCAACATGTTCAGGACAAGCCGTCCAGGGCTGACTCTAGTGGATCAGCATTTGGGGCTAGTTTCCTAAAGGGGATTTAGGCTCTGCATTGGCATTCCTGGCCACCCTGTGGAAGTCAAAGCCCAGTGTTACTGTACTCTACGTGGAGGGAGTAAAGTGCCTCAGAATGGGCTCTGCAAAAGCCAGTGCACTGAGTGGGGAGGTGCTTGAGCCAGCTGGTAAGAAATGGTCAGGATAGGGGTGAGGCCTCGTCCACACGCCTCCGATTTTGTGGGAGAAAAAAAAAAAACAGTCAGGGAGGAGGGGCCCCGTGCCTGTTTAAGCCTTTCCACTTTGTACAAGATGAATTAATTAGTCCTGGGAGCAGGGACTAGAAGATGGGGTTGGGGGCGGTCCCAGGAAAGTATATTAGCCACAGGAGCTTGGACACATTCCCACATCCCTTCCATGTCTATTAAAGAATTTCATACAAAGTTGATCAGCTTCAGCAAGACAGGAAAAAAATCCCATCCCTGAGTACCTTATAGACCAGTGACTTGAGCATTCAGAAAGGAGCTGGGACACCCAAAAATCAAAATTCCTGTTTCAGATCAGGCAGGTGATTCAACCCTCAGTCTCCTATGTGCTGGGGGAGTATTTTAGCCATTGGGAGGCATCACTATCTGTCTTGTGAAGGTTAGGCATGCTCAGAGCACGCCTTCCAGAGCAGACCCCACATGCTAGGTAAGTGCCTGATCTGTGAATCCCACTGGTGCTTATGCGTTGGTTAGTTATTGACCCTATCAGCAACATTAGGGCTTAGGAAGCTTTATGTGCACAAAGGCAGAGGTTTATGCCCCATAGGGATTTTTCTGGAAGAAACTTAGTTGCCTGTAGGGTTCGACAGCAAATGAGCTGGGAATCTAAATTTTGGATTTAGGCACCTAAAGAAGCAGTTAGGCACCTAAGTCCCTTTGTCTGATATACATCTCATAAAGCTGGGCCAGGCATGTCATGAGATGGGCACAATGAAGAATTGCAGCTGTAGGCAACACAGTAGTTTATGTTGCTTGATGCCAAAAAGCAAGTATAAACACTTGCATGGTGGAATACGAGGGTTTGAGAGCAAAACCATTATATATTGTCAGTGGCTGAACATGGCTTTCTATCATAGCATGCCAATGTTGGTTATCAAAAGCATAGTGACTGAAATGAGAAAGCACTTTGCCCTGCAAGTTATTTTCCTCTGTGTAATAACACTGGGGTTCTGAATTATTGCAGGTCTGCCAGTTTTTTTGTTTTTTTTTTAAATTGGATATTCAGCTGACATTTGAACTGTTTTTACTTTCTTACACTGTCTCTAACTATAGGCATGTCAGTCCAGGATATTAGACAGACAAAGCGAGTGAGATAATGTCTTATTAAATCAACTTGTTGAAGAGAGACGTGCTTTCAATCCACCCAATCTCACCAACAGAAATAGATCCAATATAAGATGTTCTCAGTGACAGCTAAGGTGGATGAGACAAATTGAAAATGTACTGCAAATGAATGGGATATCAGACTCAACAGCTTCCACTGGGGAAACAGACTGGGATTCCAGGCATGAAGAATACATTTTTAGTGGGTCACTTGTCAAAACTTGTGCATTCTTAGCACATGAAAGGTGATTGCTGCCTGGTTCCCATTCCGCACTCACTGAAGTAAGTGGTATAACTCCAATTGATTTCAATGGGAACATTGCTGAGCTATTTCAGGGATTGGGGTATATGCTGAAGCAGCTAAAAATTTATATAAAGAGAGACCACAGATCACTGCTGAGGCTGGAAACCTTGCATAACATTAGCTGGGTTTACTAGAATGGTGGGACAAGTCAGGTTCTTTTTTTTTTTTTTTTTCCAGAGAAACATGAACTTTCTCCAAAGTGGTTTCTTCCCAGTAAGAACTTACAGCTCTTGCTAAGCCAGAACTCAGAAGGGCCAAGAAAGACTTGCTTTCCCCACAGCAGATAAGACAATTGCATTTCACTATGGTTACGAAAAGCAAACTCTTGCCATCTGCCAGACAAGATCTCAGTCAAACCAGTCAAGGGATAGGTAGGTTGGTTCTTTTACTGTCCCATTCTGAAGAGCAGAAAAGGATCAAGACTTCTGCAGAGTCTAGAAGTAAATAGACTCAGAAGACTTGCCATTTGCTAACAGGAGCAAGTCCATCTAACTCCTTCACACTCCTCCTGTAGCTAATTTACTGTTTCTGCACCCAGGACAAAGCAAGGAGTCTACTGCCAACTGCGTACCTGATCAGTTGAAGGAAGCTTTGGTGTCTTATTAGGGGAGCTCCGGTGTCTTGACAGTCCCAGTTTCGTTGCCTGAGACAGGGTGACTTAACCTTCTGTCACCTGTGCAGGACCAGTTTTCCTCCCAGCTCATCACATGCAGCTGCACTAATCGTTATTTTAACTAGGCCCTTCCAAGTATTTTTTTTTTTTTGTAATAGTAACAATCACAGTGGGAGAAGGTTTTCCTATATTGAGGATATAACTCACATCCTGACCTAGGGTGATTGGTTTTTAAAAACCAGACAAATTAATTGCATGTCTTCTAAATTATTTGCTAAAATCTCTGAGCATGTATTTTATGGGGCAGGTATACAATTGCTCTAGCTAAAAATAGGATTCCTACATTAGCATCCATTGTACTGTCCCTACTGAATAGGGATTGTTTCCATAGAACTATTACAATTCAATACAGAGTTCTCTTTTCTCATACATTATGTCAGAGAATGGAAATTCCTCATTTTGTTTCCGGCTAAATTTTCATAGGGAATTTTATTTTGATTAGCAAAAGGGCATATCAAAGCACTAGGCCACTGGTGCCTTGTTACAAGTTCTTTTAAAAAAAAAAATGACAACTACAGCGTCTCATTATTAGCGGGGGGGAGACATTTCCTGTCACAACAATGGAAAGCGCATTTGCGCAGCTGAGCGCCTATTATCCCTCTGACAGTTTGGAGGCTAGCCTCTGGCCAGTTGCCAAATTCCTCTCTGCTTTATAAATGGCAAGTTAACATTTGCCATTAACGCCTCTCTGCCAGCAGTGCCATGGGGGCTGAAGCATGGCCAATCCACAGGGCAGGACCCAGGTAAAGAAGAGGTGTCACTTATTTATGAAGTGACACGCCGTCTACCAAGGACACCCATTTCAGAACCAGAATCAGAGCAAGCAGAAGGAAAGCAGGAAAAAATCTGGCTTCCTTGAAAGACCTGGACTAAACCCCATGACTCACAAGCCACAAAGGGGGGCAGGTAGATTACATGGGGTTTGTGTTCAGGAGTCTGTTAGGCCTATGTCTGTAACTCTCTGGCGCTGCCTGTGGGTCAAGACAAAGTGAGTTTGAGAAGTTCCTTTGCAAAGCCTGGGTTCCTGGCTTTTGACTGTCCTGCCATTTTCAAACAGGCTATAAACTGGAGTGCCCACAAGGGTGGGTTGCTGGAGGGAGAGTGCATAAATTGAGTGGCTCAGAAGGGCCAGGACACTGGTTCAAGGGCAACTGACTGCACGGCCACAGCCTCCTACCAAAACATGAGGCTTAGAGAATGTGCTGAGTAATCCAGAGCTAGGAGCAGTAATCAGGAGCGTTTAGGAGCACCTGGTTCCAAAGGGTAGGTCTGACATTGCAGACTGGCGGTCACCTACAAGGGGAAACCCACCCAAGCTTATTACATCCATATTTTTAGCCCATTTTTGATTGGATGTCTGTGGTTCCCAGCCTTACATAAGTAATATTACTAGCCTTGGATTTGGGCTGCTCCAGTAGGTACATGTGCATGTACCTCACAATGGAGCTTAGATGTCCTAAGCTTATCAGGCTGCACTTGGTTTTTTGGAGGGCTTTCCCTGAAGATTGAAGCAGACAGAAGGGAACCTGGGGGATGGCTGTGCTGGGGACACTGCCAAAGCCTATCATTAGTACTTCACTTTTATTTAATGTTTGTTTTTATCCGCAATCTCAAAGCACATCACAAAGGAAAGGAAATCCCTTCTACAGCTGGGGAAACTGAGGCACCAGGCAAGGATGTAACTGTCTGAAGTCACAACAGATGAGTGTCAGAGCTGGGCCTCAAATTTAAGTCTTCTGAGGCCCTGACCATGGGAGGATGAAGCCCCT
Organism: Carettochelys insculpta; assembly: GCF_033958435.1. NCBI lineage: Eukaryota > Metazoa > Chordata > Testudines > Carettochelyidae > Carettochelys > Carettochelys insculpta. The sequence continues at coordinate 20,141,553 of NC_134145.1, forward strand.
TCAGAGACGAGGAAGCCTAGAATGTCCGTCACAAGAGTGTGAGTGCATTACAGCTATGCAGATGAGTGCTGGGATCTGTTGCCATAGAGACAACACATATGCAGCATTTACATTGAATTGACAGGTTCCTTGGAAGACACTCTAGTCAATCTGACCTTTGAACTGTCAGTTGAAAGTTTTTCTTAACAAATATCGTAACCATTAATTATAGGAAGCTGAGATGTTGCTGTAGAATTCAGCCAACCAATGTGTTTCCAAAAGTCTACCAGGGCTGCATGATCATGTGCTACAAACAACTGTTCATGGACTGACTTTCCATTTCTCACCTCCCCACAGACTACACAAATGTCCCTTGCCTATTGGTGTGATGTCAGAGAGAAGTATCTGGATTTTCTCCACTTTTAAAAAAATGTACACAACTCCTCTGGCTACACCTCCCAGCACATCTTTTCTGTGTCTATCTTCAGTCATCAGCTCCCCAAGGGAGGGATTGTCTTAACATGCCTTGTGCATAATTGAGTTCACTGATGGTTCTTAAATATTGAATCCTCTCTCAGGATATGGCATACAGAATGGCAAGTAATCTGTGATTCAAGGCCCATTATTACTTAATTTACACTGTAGTCTTATAAATAGAAACATTATTGAACACCAGGGAAGTGTGAGTAACATACAGGATGACAGCTGGTACAAGTAACCTTTTGAGAAGAAAGAAACAACCTTTGCTTTACCTGATACAGCAGCTCCTTACAGGCCACAAGGTTCTTAACTGCAGAAAATGTGCTCACAAGTCCCTCTACTACTACAGGACTCTGCTAGTAAGTAGTGTTAAAGAGTGAGATCCTCCGTCTTGGCTCTTATCCCTATAAACTAGTGGTGAAATGTTCTAGAGTAGGATGGGCTGTCTTTTTAAAGGCACATGCAGCCAGGAAATAGCAAACACTGGTCTAAGGAGAGGCCCAGCAGGCATGTGTTGGGAATCAGTGGATCCAGCTAAGCAACAGCAGCAAATGATTGTCTCTGATTCCCAGCTGGAAGATATAAAAGAGAACTCAGCCCCATAAAAGACAGAAATATCTCTGTAAGCAGGTAAAGGATATGCAAAGGTGAGTACCCCTGCAATGCCCCTGAAGTTAAGGGAGTGGTGTGACCCATGAACAAGTGATGATGCCCTGTGATGCAGTAGACTAGATGACCCACTAGTAGCATTCCAAGACAAGACACTCACTTTTGGATTTGGGGTTTTTTTATGGCTTTTACGTAGGAGAGGTGTAGGTTGGATATTAGGAAAAACTATCTCACTAGAGCCGCATCTACACGTGCTGCCTACTTCAAAGTAGCGGCGCCAACTTCGAAATAGCACCCGTCACGGCTACACGTGTTGGACGCTATTTTGAAGTTAACATCGACGTTAGGCAGCGAGACATCGAAGTCGCTAACCCCATGTAGGGATGGGAACAGCGCCCTAGTTCGACGTTCAATGTCAAAGTAGGGAACATGTAGTCGTTGCGCGTCCTGCAACATCGAAATAGTGGGGTCCTCCATGGTGGCCATCAGCTGAGGGGTTGAGAGACGCTCTCTCCAGCCCCTGAGCTCGATGGTGGCCGTGTGCAGTGGCCCCTTAAAGCTCCCCGCCCCCTGCCTTCCTGTGCAGGAAGCTGTGAGAACGTGCAGGCGGCAGCCCAGACACGCGGCCAGCCTGCATGGCTCTGAGCAGCCACACACACACACCCCACCGCTGCAATGGCCGCCCGCCAGCCCCCCCAGGGGACCCCCCCCAAGGAGAGCCAGGGATCCCAGCCCAGCAGCCAGGCGGGGAAGCGGCAGTGGGGCCCCTCCTGGGCAGAGGCCGAGCTTCGGGACCTCCTGGGGCTCTGGAGCGAGGAGGAGGTGCTCCAGGTAATGGGGAGCAAGAGGCAGAATGCGGATGCGTTCGCTCGGCTGGCCGAGGGCCTGGCCACCCGGGGTCACCCTGCCCACACTCCAGATCATGTCCGGAGTAAAGTGAAGGAGCTGCGGCAGGGTTACGCCCGGGCCCGGAATGCAGCCGGCCGATCTGGGGCCGCCCCCGTCACTTGCCCCTTTTACAGGGAGCTCAGGGACAACCTGGGCCCCCGGCACACCACCTCCCCTCCGGCCACTCTTGATACCTCAGCTGACGAGCCCCAGCAGGCCCCAGAGGCGGAGTCCGCCCCAGAGGCAAGCCCCGCACCCCGGGGGCCCCCCCAGGAGCCCACCCCCGGGACACCGGAGGAGGAGGGGGAGTCCTCCTCCAGCAACACCGGCCTGAGGATCGTCCTGCCATCCAGGAGCTCCAGCCGGGCATCCGCCCCCCCGGGGGTGTCCCCCGACCGTGGGAGTGGACCATCAGGTATGTACCCCCCCCCGGTGCACACCCCCGGGGTTGAGGGGTGGGGGTAATAGATATGACCAGGGCCCTCCACATGCCCAGATGACCATGGCCCCAAGGACAGCAGTGGCATGTCCCTCAGAAGAGTGCATCAGCCCCTGCCCACCCCTAGCATGACAGGGCCATGCCCCATCCCCGGGGCTGGGGGGGAGCGGAACCTCTAGGGTCCCCCGGGGGGAGGGGGTGGGACACCCAGCAGCAGCAGCAGCAGCAGCAGCATGTGATGGAGTGGGGGGGAGTGCAAATGTGAGACTCAGGCTAGATATGAGAAACAAGCAGAATAGCTCCCAGTGGCTAAGGATGACCCTGGGGCTACAACTGGCAGGTAACACCTCTGCCCTGAACAAAGAGGAGGGAGGAGCCGAGCTGGGTTTGAATCGGGGGCCGCAGTTAGAGGCTAGGGGAAGGGAGAGCTAGAAGGCTGCCTGCCTGAGGAGGGGGAAAACTACACCCCCCAGAGGGGCACCCCTCGGGGTCTTCTCCCCAGGACAGGTTGGAAGGACTGTCTCTGACTGCTGTACTGTCACTTCTGTGAGAAACTGGGCATCTGTTGCCTAATAAACCTCCTGTTGTACCTGCTGAGTGAGAGTCACTCCTGCCAGCGGATGGGGTGCAGTGCAGGGGGACCCCTGAACCCCATCACAGAAGCATCTCCCAGGGACGGGGATGGGGAACCTGCAGCAGAGGAGTGGGGGGACAAGGGCCACGGCTCGGGGCCCACACTAACAGCTGTCTCCACTCTTCTTCCCCCGCCTCCTGTGTTTCGCAGCTGCACCATCAGAAGGACCGGAGAGCGCCGGCGAGGTGTCAGTGGTCCCGGACAGCCCCCCGGGGCCATCACTCCAGGCCAGCCCCTCGGCAGAGGACCGACCAGCCCCATGGCGGGGAAGACGGCAGACCCAGCACCACCACCCAACGGCGACAGACCCCCAGCTGCTGGCCCTCCACCGTCGGCAGCTGGAGGTAGCTGAGCAGCGGCTGCGGGTGGAGGAGCGCCACCTCCAGCTGCAGGAGCGGGCGCTGGCCTGGCGCCAGGAGGTATGGGGGGCCTTCATGCAGACCTTTAATCGTATCGCCGACTACCTGGCTCCCCATGCCGCGCCGGCTGCTGCTGCGCCCGCCCTGCCTGCTCCACCCACTGCACCGTCCGCTGTCGCACCGCCACCGAGGGCCCTTCCGCCGCGGGGGACCTGGGGCCAGCTGACACCCACCAGCCGTATGTACGGGCCTGCCCAGCCCCCAGCCAGCCCTGGCCAGGGCTGAGGCCGAGGTGGGGATCCCGGATGCCCACCCCCAGCGCTGGACATTAGGGGGTGTGGGGCCCAGGACGTGGGCCCCCCCCTTTGAATATATTCCCCCCAGTGTTATGTTCTTTTGTAAATAGTTTGTATATTTGACCCCTGTTGCTATGCTAATCCTTGCCCCCCCATGTACATAGTTCTCCCCTTCCTTGTCTTCCCCTTTCATCTTACCCTTATTTATAATAGTTACTTATTGATGATAATAATAATAATAATAATAATAATAACAATAATGAGTTCTACAGATATTTGATTTGACGAACAGCTGTCTGCTTTTATTTACAAGAAAAGTTGGGGGGTGTGCTCTTGGGTGCTCTGTGGTGTGGGCGTAGGGGCAGGGAGTGTTGTAGAGGATGGGGGGGACAGTGGGGGGCCTGCCAGTGTTCACCCCGCAGCCTCATCGAACTGGGCCCGCAGGGCCTCCCGCACCTGGGTCCCTTCGGGGTCCACCTGGCGACTGGGGGCAGCGGGTGGCTGTCCATTGGCCCTGCCAGCCTCCACAGCCCAGCCCTGAAAGAAGGCCTCCCCCTTGCTTTCCACGAGGTTGTGCAGGGTGCTGCACGCGCCCACAATCTGGGGGATGTTGGTGGGGCCCACATCAAGGCGGGTGAGGAGACACCTTCAGCGCCCTTTGAGACGGCCAAATGTGCGCTGCACCACCTGGCGCGCGTGGTTCAGGTGCTGGTTGAAGCGCTCCTGGCTGGCTGACGGGTGGCCCGTGTAAGGGTGCATGAGCCAGGGCCGGAGGGGGTACGCCGCATCTGTGATGACCCAGAGGGGCATGGTGGTGTCCCCCACAGGGATCTCCCGCTGGGGGGATGTAGGTCCCCGCCTCCAGCTGGCGGCACAGGCCCGAGTTCCGGAATACCCAGGCATCGTGGGTGCTGCCAGGCCAGCCCACATATATATATATATATATATATATATCCAGGAAACGGCCCCGGCTGTCCACCAAGGCCTGGAGGACCACTGAGTGGTAGCCCTTCCTGTTTAAGTAGCATCCTCCACTGTGTTCCGGGGCACGGATGGGGATGTGAGTCCCATCCAGAGCCCCGAAGCAATTGGGGAAGCCCAGGGTGGCAAAGCCCGTGATGGCGGCGTCCAAGTCCCCAAGCCTCACGAGCCTGTGGAGGAGCAGGGTGTTGATGGCGCAGACGACCTGCAGGGGAAGCACATGGGAGAGGGGTGTGCAGGGTGTGTGTGGCCCTCCCCTGCCAGGGCCCCCCCTCCCCTGCCAGGGCTGCCTCCCCTCCCCCCCGTGGGTCTTCTTACCTCCATGAGGACAGCCCCGACGGTGGCCTTGCCGACGCCAAACTGCTGGCCCACGGATCGGTAGCTGTCTGGAGTGGCCAGCTTCCAGACAGCGATGCCGACCCATTTCTCGATGCTGAGGGCACGCCGCATAGCGGTGTCCTGGTGCCTCAGTGTGGGGGTGAGCCACTGGCATAGCTCCAGAAATGTCTGCCGGCTCATGCGAAAGTTCTGGAGCCAGCGGTCGTCATCCCACTCTCCGAGCACCAGCCGCTCCCACCAGTCGGTGTTCGTGGGGTAGCTCCACAGCCAGCGGCTTGTGAGGCTGGGCTGGGGGGTGCTGCAGGGTTGGGGGTTGCGTCCTCCTCCCCTGCGGGCATCTCCTCCTCTGTGGCAAGGAGGTGCTCAGCTGCCTCCCGCATGGCATGGAGCAGGGCAAGCACTGCTCCTGCAGGGGCGGCTGGGTGGACCTCTGGCTGCTGCTGCTGCTGGGGGGTCCATGACTGCGTCACTCGAGGTGTGCGTGCCTATGGCTCTGCAAACCGTGTGCTGTGCAGGCTGCGTGTGTCTGGGAGGGGCCCTTTAAGGGAGCAGCTAGCTGTTGCCCCGGAAGCGCTAGTCCGCCCTGTGACCCTGTCTGCAGCTGTTCCTGGCACCCTTATTTCGATGTGTGCTACTTTGGTGTGTAGACGCTCCCTCGCTGCGCCTATTTCAATGTGGTGCTGCCCACCGTCGATGTTGAACGTCGACATTGCCAGCCCTGGAGGACGTGTAGATGTTATTCATCGAAATAGGCTATTTTGATGTAGCGTTCACGTGTAGACGTAGCCAAGGAGGGTGGTGAAGCACAGGAATAGGTCACCTACAGAGGTGGTGGAATCTCCATCCCTAGAGGTTTTTAAGTCCCAGTTTGACAAAGCCCTAGCTAGGTTGATTTATTTAGGATTGGTCCTGCTTTGAGCAGCTGGTTGGACTAGATGCCCTGTTGCAATCTCTTCTTCCAAACCTATGATTCCATGTAGGAAAAGAATAAAAAGCCTGTGTTGAAAGCTCAGCTGAGCTGGCTGTGACCGATTGTTTGGTCCCCTGTTGGTGGACAACCCATCAACCTACAGGTGCCATCCATAACAGCTTAAAGCTGTGTATCACAAGGCATAGAATTGCATCCCCTCACACTTATACAGGACTTGGCTGAAGCATATCTTCTGAAAACAATCCAGTTGTGATCTGATGACTTCAGGAAATGGGGAATCTACCATTTCCCTTGACTGGAAGTGTATTGGAAACTATATTCTGGACCTCCAAAAGCACAGTGGAAAACTAAGGATGACAGCAGTAAGAGCCATCTGGTGGAGTCCTACAAGGATCAGTTTTAGATGTAGGCTAAAGTTTTCTGAAGTGCTGAAGGAACTTTCCTGCCTAGGGGTTTATCTAGGCTATGTGTGCTACAGCTGTAGCATAGTCATATCTTAGGGTGACAAAAGGAGTTTTTCCATTCTTTAATCAATTTCTCCCCTCAACCTCCACAGTGCCCCAGGCACAGGGGCCAAGGCAACCTCCCCCTCCCCCAAGCAATGGGACCCAGGAGATTATGGAGCCTGGTGTGGTGATAGCATGAGTTGCTCCTCCCCGTACCATGCAGGGAGCAGGAGACAGAGCGTGCAGGAGCCTGCTCAGCTCAGCTCTATCCCTCTCTGGAGGCACTGAGTGCCATGGGGCAAAGCAGGCTGCCAGGCCCCTCCAGCTCCCACCCCTATGTGGTTGTGGAAGCAACCTCCAATGCAGCCAGGTCAGGCCCCCATAATCTCCTGACTACCTCCCATTATAAGATGGTTGGAGCAGCTGCCATGCTGCAGCCTCTAAAAGCACAGGGCAACCAGCAGCACCTGTTCCCATTTTGTCTTGAGAGAGAGCTCATTTCTCGCTGCTGCGGGGGAGGAGGGTTTTGCCACCACCTGTGCCTGACTAATTCAACTACATCCCAATCCTCTCTGCGCTTGTGGCAAACAGAGCTGACTCAGCCCGTGATTCAGAGACAACGAGAGTGGGTGCAGCACTGCTCACAGATGTGCCTCAGGCCGCCTCCTCTGAGCTAGTTACATAGGAGCAGGCTTGTTACTAGTGCTAGGGAACCTCTCCCTCCTCCCGTGCAGTGACTGGGGGGGGGTTCCCCTCACCACCCAGGGGCTGCTGACTAACTAACTTCCCTCGGGGATGGAGGGAGGCAGTGGTAAGGGCTGTGCTCAATAGCAGATGTTCCTTTTAACAATACAAAAGGGGACTGGCTCAAGCTCCCTCCCAGTAACTAGGGACACCTGAACCTTAGGGCACCTTTAAAAGGCATTACTTTGCCACACACAAGCACTGAGCCTGTGAACTTAAAAACAGCCTTCTAATAAAAGAAGCCAACGGAATTAATTTGGGAAAACATTGGCACAATGTCTCAGTTACAGAGCCTATTGGTAAAATACCCACACCATAATACAGCAAACCCTTGAGAAGTGCAATTTGGATTTGCACTTAACTTGCATCAATGCAAGTTAAGTGCAAATAGAAACTGCCCCCACTGCCAGCCCCTGGCTGCCCCAGACAGGAGAAACTGTGCTACCAGCAGCTGTGTGCCCCCCAGCTGGGAGAAGCTGGGGGAGGGTGTGGCTGCCCCCATACTTCCCCCAGCTAGGGGAATTCCAGGGATCTTGCCCTTCTCCCCCCCACCCCCCCGCAATTTGCATGAAATCTGATTTTTGCAGAGGTTGCCCAGGGCACAACTTTTGCATAAATCGAGGATTACTGTATCTTAGGCAGTGTGTTGCAAAGAGTTTCACCTAAGAGGGAAAGTTCCCTGAAGCTGGAGCTTGTGGATGTGCCTATGGAGTGCATTGCTGTGGATGTGCTTGGGCCTTTGCCTAAGACAAGGCTGCCAGTCAGTGCTTGCTATTGATGTGCATCTGAACCTCTCCTACCTTTACCCTTGCTCACCTATGCTGTGTACCAGTGGCTGAAAGAACAGCTTGTTTTGAAGACACTAACATTGCACACTTATTGTCACAGCTCCCACAGGGAAACCTTAACAGGGCCAAACCCAGCTGGGGCTCTCAGATCATCAGCCCACCTTTTAAACAATTGGACCATGGGTCAGAGAGTTCTAAAAGTGGCTGAACCTTGTATCCCCACCCAGAATGAATTGCTAGCAGCCAAATGGACAAACTAGGGTATATGGCTAAGGCACAGCTGCGCAGTAAGCATGATACCATAGATTTCCATTCCTAACTTCAGGGTCCTACTTATCAAACTCCTAGTCTCTGTTAAGCACTAAGCCACCCACTATAATATTTATGCTGCTTCTAGTAAAATGGTGCTAAACTTTAAGCCAGCTCTGACACATTTTAGAAGCAGAAGCAATATCATACAAAATCATTCACTGATAAGATTAGGGCTGATTCCAACTTCAGCTGTGAAACCTGTACACAGGCCCAGGCCTCCTGATTTTTAATAAATATTTGGCAACACACAGATGAGACTAAGGGTATGTCTACACTACTTCCTGTGCACCTGGTGAGCAGTGGAGATGAAAGCAGCCAGAAGGGACAACTGTGGGTATTGTGGGATACCTGTAGGACACCTCTGGAGGCCAATAAAATCAATTTAAAGAAATGCTGTTTCCACGCTAGCATTATTTTGACCTTTTAAATCTGAACTTTGCATTATGCCGCCTTGAATGGTCAATGTGGGAACGTCAACCTTAGTGCTCCCTAAAATTGACCTATAGATATTTGCACTGAAGACAGTAACTTTGTAAAATTGAGCTAACTGCCTTAAAATATACTTCATGCTCTAGTGTCAACAGACATAGCCCAAGATCAGCATCCAGCCAGATGTCTACGGAAGCAGGACAGGAAACATCAACCTGGCCTATGGTAATTAGATGCCTAATTCCCTTGGACTACCTTGAAAATCCCCATCTTTCCCCCTCCCCCATAGTAATTAACATATACGAGCACATGGGAAAAGATATGTTGTATCAATTCAACAATGAACACCAAAATCCAGATTATTTTTGGTGTGACATACAAAAGAATAGGAATTAATTCCGGCAAACTGTACTTCTCTTACAATAGTAAAACATCAGGCTGAATGAATCACAACTATCTGGTAATTCTGTGTTGTTCAGGACATTTTCCTCTTTTTATTAGTCAGCTCTCAAAAGAAATTGGTGTCAGCTCCCTGGGAGTAACATGAGGGTATTACACAGAGCATAACCGCACAGTGTGTAGGAGTGTTTGTGAACAAATAAAATGCCTCACGCATTGCAAATGTCAGGGGTGGAGGCACTACTGTAAGGAGATGCGCTGCAGAGTTGCATGATAAAATGTAAGCAGGGTTAATGGCATTAGAGAGAGACTGACCCCCTACTTATTCCATTCAGATCTCTGCTGGAACTTTGGCTAAGATAGTTTTTCATTCCCCAGGGTACAGATCACAGCATTAACAAGAGGTGTATTTCAACCTAGCAGCTCTTTGAGGCTGGGGAGATGTGGTGCTGGATAATAACTTGTTTGACTTGTAGCATCTTAGAGACTAACAAATATATTAGGTAATGAGCTTTCCTGGGTAAGACCCATTTCCTTAGATTATTAAACAATTAGAATCCAGGTATATATAGCAGGGAAAGAGGAGGGAGTGGAGAAAGGAAGAAAAAAGGGGTTATCTGTCACTAATAGGATAAGCAGATGAAGCAAATTCAGGCCAGGTCCACACCAGACCTGAAAGTTGATCCTAAATACTCAGTTTCAGCTATCACAATTGTGTAGCTGCAACCCATATATCTCAGATGAACTTACCAAGGCGTCCTCACAGAGGTAGACAGACATTAGAAACTCTCCCTTCAATTTCCCTTACTCCTCATGACAAAGAAGGAGTAGCAGGGTCAACTGTCAAGCCCTGATGTTTCAATTTTGCACATCCCCACTAGGATGTGTGCAAAATGGAACCCCTGAAGATCGACTGACTGGGTCAATCTCCTGGTAGGTAAAGATGTACCCTAAGTAGGATATATACTATTCCTGCAAATATTAAATGTGGAAAATTGTCCTTGTAATGCATGAGATAATTGACATCTTTGTTAAGGTCTAATTTAAAAGTGTCAAATTTGCAAATGAATTCCAATTCAGAGGCCTCCCTCTGTAATCTTGTGATAAAACTGTTCTGTAGAAGAATGGATACTTTTAAATCCGCTATTGAATGTCCAGGGAGGTTAAAGGGACTTGGGCTAAAGCATATTGGGCTCAGTACAGGGGTGACTGAATAAAATTGTATGGCCTGGGTTACGTAAGAGGTCAAATGAGGCGATCATAAAATAGGGACCATATCCCCACAGTTCAATTCCAGCCCATAGTTCAGGGTGACTGAAAGCCAGTAACTGGTTACTGCTCTTCGGAATCCTAAATCAAGGGACAAGCAGTCATGTAGCACCTTAATGACTGACACAAAAGCTCATGACGTAATAAAAATGAGAAGTCCTGTGGCACCTTATAGACTAACAGATATTTTGGAGCATAAGCTTTTGTGGGCAAAGACCCTCTTCATCATCTGATACTTGTCACAACTTAATAAATGTGTTAGTCTTTAAGGTGCTACAGGACTGCTTATTATTTGTGCAGCTGGAGACCAACATGGCTGGCTACCTCCCTGTGACTAAGTGAAGGGAGTTAGTTGCCTCAGAAAATCTCCTTGTGACTGTCACTAATTAGCACTTTGGCTAGCGTCTGAGCTAAAGAATAAACTCCCCTCTCCTCCTGCAAGATGCTTTCAGCTCCGGGGAGGCATGCTGACAGGAGAGACATGCTGACAGGAGAGACATGCAATAATTACTCTGCTGATACACAGCATATTTTACTATGAAAAAAATGGAAGGCAATGAGGCTGTCATTCCAGGGAATTGATTAGCTATTTCTTCCCCATGCTCAGGCCCTGTGCTGAATAGCAGTAACTCACATTCAGCAGCAGCAATTTTCCCTTCTTTTACAAGAAAGCAAATTGCCAGACCAACCTAACCCACATACTACCAGTGTCCTTATGGACTAGTCTAGTCAATTTGTACATCACACTTGGGGCTCTGTGGAGAGGTTCCAGGCTTGCTAACATTCTAGTCACACAAAACTGAGCACGATCGCCCTGTTCCTGTCCCAAAGCCCTTGGGAAGCCCTGTCCCCCTCTCAACCTTTGCTTGTTCCCCTCCACTCTCGATCACTCGTTTTCAGCGAGCTGGGGCAGAGGACTCCAGCTGGGGATGTGGTCTCTGGCGTGGGCAGAAATGGGGTGTTTCAGCAGTAGGAGGAGGATCCAGGCTTACTCCAGGTGGCCCCTCAGAAGCAGCTGGCATGTCTCTGGTGCCTCTTCAGCCAGGCAGCTGTGCGCTGCCTCCACCTGCACACAGTACCCCCACAGCTCCCATTGGCTGTGGCTCCTAGGCAATGGGAGATGGGGAGCTGGTGCTCAGGGCCAGGGAAGCATGCTGAAAGCCCCTGACTGCGCGTCCGCCTATGAGCTTCAGGGACATGTTACCATTCCCAGAGACCTGCATAGAGCCAGATAGGGAGCCTGCCTGTCCTGTGCCATCCAGACTTTTAACAATCTGGACAGTGGTGTTGACTAGAGCCACCAGGGTCCCATTTGGGACCAGTTCTGGTCAACCACCAGCCACCTCTAGGAGGCTCCACAAGCACTCTTGAGTCAGAGAAGACAGTACATATGCACTTTGCTCCCTCCTAGCAGAGCCATCCATTCCCCTGACAAATCCATTCTGGGGCAGGCAGAGATCCTCTCACATTCCAAGTAGCTTAGAAACCAGACTGACAAACAGCTTGTGGTGTGTGAAACCTGAAGCGGTAACCCTTGTTTACAGGGATTTGACCTTGAGTTTAGTATGCAACTTCTACCTGGGTTCCAAATCACACTGCAAATGCATTAGCAGGATGCATGGATAAATCACCCCAGTGCAGTCTAGAAATAAGGCACATTTGCTTAAGAGTGATGGTTATTAACCACTGAAACAACTTACCCAGTATCTGGTGGAGTCTCCTTCCCTGATGATTTTCAAATAAAGATTTAAAAAAAAAAAAAGATGTAATTCAAAGAGCAGCTGAGGGAGAGCCTACGACCTGCCTTGTAAAAAGAAGGAAGACTGTATAAGCCCAGTAGTCCCTTTTGGGCTTATAATCAATACTTCACAGGGCCTGCTGGCCCCTTTTGGTATCACGGGTAACTGGCAGGGAAGGCCCCAGCTCTATTCTTGATGAACACTAAAGGGGAAGAGATGCACGTGCTCACTCTCACTCACAAAACTGATCTGTACATGGATCTTCCAATGTTTGTAAGCTAGAGCAAAACTAGCATAAAAAACTTAGGAGAGAAATTTGCCTCTATATGCCAGCAGATGGCAGCAAGTAACTGCCACAAATTGGTGACTTGCGGAAGCTACCTTGAGGGAGGATTGGTGGGTGGAAGAGGGAGAGGTGTGTAACTAGCTGCAGCCTGTGAACTTTAAGAGACCTACATGGGGGGGGGGGGGTAGTACAAACACCCCAGGCTTTAGTGAACCCAGTGCACATTAAAGGGGGATACATATTTCAAAGCAAGTTGGAAGCTAACTAACCCAGTCCAACAAACACTTCAATATGCACAGAACTTAATGGAGCTACTCACATACATAAAGTTAATCAGGTGCTTACGTGTTTGCAGCATCAAGGCATGAAATGCCAACTGTCAAAGACATCATGGTTCCTTCAGTTCCCTGTCTCGCCTACCATAACTAAGGGAGATTCGTACAGGCACAATGTACTGAACACTTCACTGACACAAACAACAAGATGTCCTGTGGCACCTTATAGAGTAAGAGATATTTTGGAGCATAAGCTTTTTTTGGGCAAAGCTGATGAAACGGGTCTTTGCCTACAAAAGCTTATGCTCCAACAATATCTGTTTGTCTATAAGGTGCCACAGGACTTCTTGTTGTTTTTGCAGCTACAGACAAACATGGCGACCTCTCTGATTACTGACATAAGCAGGTCTTCGTTTTTCAAGGTGGAGTATAGCATGAGTACATTCAAAAGCAAGAAGGATAAACTTTCAGGTGACCCAAAGACAATTGTGGATACTGTAATTCTTACTCAGTTTGGCACCAGGTATGCTTTAATATGGCAATTTTGTTCTGTGTCAGTGGACTAGTACTAAATTCTGACACAGCAATATTCGATAAATTGGTCACTGTCCATTCAGTAGGTTATCTGGAAAACAGCATCCATAAGAAACAACTTGATCTAAGTCAACTACTGGTATATCACAGAGCCCTGGAACGGAGAAGTTAGCTGTTCCCATTTCCTGACCACCAAAGCTTAGCTCAGAGGGTGAAAACCTGCAGTGCAGGTAACATACAACATGAATGGACAGTACTAAGTAATTACAAGCCATTTATATATAAAGGCTTCATTTGTAATGTCATTGCTTCAAATTTCTGTTTTTACATCCTCAGGAATAAGCTTTGCTAGGCAGGAAATGGGAACAGCTAGGTTCTCTGTTCCTTGGATTGCAGTGCTCTGTGATACACCCATAGCTTATGTAGATCTAATAAATATGTTGATTAGAATATAAATGCTTCTCTGATTTTAAAAAAATAAAATACCTAAATATTTACAGAATAACAACTTTTGATGTCACTCAAAAGCAGATATGGTCCTTAACTAGGCACTAGGACTACACAGTACATCTGAATTTTGGATTTAAGGCCAAGAACACCTACAGTAGGGGAAGAAATTATAGGCTCACAGTTCATTTTACAAATTTTTCATGGGGTTAAGATATTTGATAATCTATAAATTGCTGAACGTGTGGGATTCCCTAACTGACCAATTCCTGGTGCACAGATTATATAATGGAATATTCAATAAATTCACTCTCTGTAACAGATATATGTGTAGTGAAAAAGGAGAGGTTTCTTTCTAACTATAGATGCTTAAAAGATACATGTACCTGACATCCCTGTTCTGCCCACTCACAAAAAATAAAGCTACTACATTATAGGAAGTTCACACACATTGGGCCAGCTTGTCTTCTCCTACACTATAAAACATGCAGGAAGAGGCTTTGGGCTGGAAATCTCTGCAGCAGTCCCCTCAGAGATCCTTTCCTGATTAGGGGTTAGGATTTGTCCACCATCATGGAAGCATCTGCAGGGTCCCCTCCCCCAAAGCTAGCTGATTCCACCCAGGATCCTGAGGCACCAACAGTGGACAGAGCTGGTGTCCAGAGTATGGTTGTAGAGGACCCTACACACATTATCCTCCTGCTCAGAGAAGACATTATAAAACGACTATTATCCATAAAGGGAGCTGTTGAAGATGTAGTTCCTCATGGAAATTGTTGAGCAGCCTTGGATCTTGTATGTCATTTCAGGTTTGTCTTAAAGATGATGGCATAGCAGTTAGTCTTAGGCCTCCTTGCAAGCAGGTTATGGATTATTGTTCCAGCCAGCTGGGTGGTTTGAGCTGAACTGAAGTTTCTTCCCCCTTCTCACCATAAATCACTAAGAAAAAAAAAAAAGATGTTTGGAGACTTTTATTCAATTTATAAACGAAAAAGAGACTTGGTGAGTGATGAGTCGCTACCAGGTCAATTTTTTAGATCTTGTATAAAGATCCTTTAACAACAAAAACCAACCTGAAGGTCATGTTCTCTTTGCAAAGGATGCTTAACCCCGCCCAACAGAGACTCCCCATTAGTGTCGTAAACCTGAGCACCAGTGCCACACACTGAAACAGACATGGGTCTAGTCTTTTCAAGTTGTGGCCAGCAGATCACTGGTGTGCACAGTCTATGTATGAGATATTTCCAGGGGAGTCCATACCTCTATTCAATGTTTTTAGGGGTCTGCAGTAGAGAAAAGGTTCAAAACTACCAGTCTAGTGCCTGAAAAACAAAGTGAAACTGAATAGATTTTAAAAAGGGGGACTAACGCTTTGCAATACATAGCTTTTTTTCAGCTGACTGCTTTGAAGTAATCCACAGAGCTGAATAAATTGATTTCCCTCTCTCAGTTTCTAAACCCCTAAAACAAAGCTAAGTGATATGCCCAGGGTCACAGAGCAAGTCAGCAGTCCAGTCAGGATGAAAACCCCAAGGTTCTTTGTTGCTCAGTGCCTTAGAGATCTTACTTTCCCATTTGTAAACCCAGCTAGTTTAAATATTCATTGTCCATGCTGGAAGAAATGCAGAAACTAAATAAAGATTGTTTAAAGACCCTCCTATTTTCATAATTCAAGGTATTATTTGTAATGTAGATTGGGACATTTACTTTGTTAAAAAGTGAGTAACTAAGAGTGTTCTTAAAAAGAAAAATATCTTTGAATAGAATCAGAAGTTAGAGAAGTAAAACACCTATGGGCTGATTCAATCATTTTCTAAAGCACATTTTATCGGTTGATTACCCATGGGTAAAATATGCAGCACCTAAGTGACTTAGGAACCTGCCCCATTGAAAGTCATGTGGCATTTGAAATTTTTAGCTTACAGGTCAGTTTTTTCATTTGCAGTGTGTTCTGAGAGTTCTAAATTCTGCTATTAACAAGGAGAATTTTCCCTGGAGAAACTGATAGTCACTAGGCATTTCACCAGCTCTAGGCTCGTCTAACAGGGCTCATGAATGATATGGTTCTGCTGGGTGACAAACAGCAGGAATCATCACATTATGTCAGTATGCAGTGGATTAAGAACAGCACCACAGCCCATCTTACCATTCACTGCTGATTTTCACCAGATTTCTCATGGGAAGGTGCATATGGGAGCAAAAGAGCAAAGACATAAATGTTCCACATCCCATTTATGCCTGTGAAGAAGGCACCATTCATGTAGATACACATCTGCCCCACTTCCAGCTCTGTAGCTGTCCATGAGAAAGCAGAGATTCAACAGAGCCAGGCAAGGAAGAATCTCAAGTATGTTGAATGAGCACCTAGAAATAATCAAAGGCAGCTCAGGGGTTGGGAGGGAGGGTGATGTCAGCCTTAAATTAAAAGCCCACGACCAAATGTTTGGCTTACAACCAAGGATGCCCCCCACCCCACCCCCACATAGACACAGACACACACACAGTCAGAAGAATGGAATTGTAATAAATACAGGATGCTGGACAGAGCATGTGCTGGAATTGCCTCAAACAAATTCCTGCAAAAGCTCTTAGGCAAATAGAAACCCATTGCCACGCTTTTAGACCTAAGAGGTAATGAGACAGTTCACATAGGTGCTTTGTTTTCTCTGAGCATTTCAAGTGGTGCTGCATGAAGGTGTTGCCACTACAACCCAGGACAAGGCATCAGTACACACAAAACCAGATCCTGAGGTAAGCAAGAATTGTAACTTTTTTCCTGAAGGTGTCCCCCCATTTTCTACTCAGTAACTCAGTGGGCTGGCTGGTCGTTTCTAGAACAGAAATCCCTCCAAGTGCAACACTGGAAGATCTGAGTGTTTCCAAGGGCATTATTTAGCACAGAAAGAGAGATTACTCCCAGAGGAAGAGTCTGAGTGTAGTGCTGTGGTGGCACTTTTGGAAGGAGGAGGGTCTAAAGCAAGCCATGCAGGACCTCTTCAAAATCCTCCAACTAATACAGGGCATGTTGGAAGCCAATAAAGCACAGGCTTGCTGGGGCAGCCAATTAGAGCCAAGGAAAATGATATGAAAAGGCCTGCTACTCTAATGAATGCCAGGAGCTGAGCAAACCAGTTAAAGGAAATGACTACTTGACAGTGGCGTTTACAGAAACAGTCAGTCAGGTAATTAGGCCACTTGCAGATATCCTTTTTCAGGCTTCTCATTGTGTGTTAAATGGAGGCTTAAGACTGCAGTTTCCAGCTGAGAGAGTATATGCTTTATGGTCCTTTCCCCAGCTCAGTCCCAGAGCTGATGCTCCATGGTTCCTCCTAAGCACCTAACATGGAGTTAAAGAGGGATAAAATATTTAAACTTCTGAAGGCTAAAAAGGCTAAGCTGGTATTGTCATTTCTGCTCCAGTGGCATGAAAAGACAGGGCTTAGCCCAGAAGTAATCACCCACCCAATCTTCAGCAACTCCTGCAAGAGGACTGGGATGCTGGAAAAGTGGAACTAATCACATTAATTTTTTTATTACTAGGCTGAGATAAGGTAAAGCAGCTGAAAGCACATCCAGCATGACCAGGCAACTGTAAAACAGCAAATCCTATAAATGCAGTAGGATCACACTCCCAGTCACTAATGAAATAAACTGCCCCAGAGTAAAAAGAAAACAACTTACGGTTCAGATAAGGAGCGAGAACAGCATAACCAGTGCAATTCAGACAGGGTTCCAAGAACATGATTTTCACTAGCGTCACTAAACACCCAAACCCTAATGCCACATGTGCCATTTTTCAGTCCTCCTAAAGCTTGGGGCAGGTGCTAATTGTTCTGATTACTTCCCTTATACTAATATCAATCTCAGAATTCATCCCAGCAGCAAAATCTACATGCTGCACTAATGTTTGACAGAAGTGTCATCCTACAGAACCACAAAACTATTAATTCAAAGGCCACTGGGTCATTCACAATCTGAGAGCAATTAGCATCAGCTATTGGTCCCAACTGATCTAAGAGAAGATGCTTTTCAAAGTTAAATAAGAACTTGGAGAAAAATAAATTGTTACTTAAACATTCTTAGTTTCTGTCGCAAGAAACACATGGAACTAGTAAATGGAAGGTGCAGCCAAGTCCACACCAACATCTGTCGTCCAGATACCGCAGAATGTAATCCCCTGAAAACAGGAGAGAATCCATGAGTCATGAATCATGTCAAATTGGAAATAAAGCAAGATGCAAGTTCTTAAGCATTATTGTTTGCAGCTTGGAAAAATCTGAGTAAAGTTATTTATTTTCAGCTAGGTGGTGGGAAAGGTTTTTGTCCACATTTCCAAATAATACCAATTTTTGAAAGCACAGGAGTATTTAACATCAGAACATGATTACTTTAACATTACAGAGGCCAGCTGGAAGACAGTGTCATTCATCTCTCACAAGGGAAAAACATGAAGAGGTAGGAGTCACAAGATATTGTCCCAGCTGTTTCCCACACCTAGAGTCTCATGTTTGGTCATTTTGAGCCTAAATCAGGGGTTGTCATCCTGCCGCACCAGAGCCACACGTGGCTCTCTACAGTCATTTGTGGTTCCAGGCAGCCAGACTCAGGGATATTATTCCTGATTGCTTGTAGTCCATCTTCACGTGGAATAGCAATGTAGAGAGCCCCTACATGCATGGCGACAAGGATGGGGTTGTCAGGAAGTTTTCTGATGTTTTGTAGTTTCCTCAGGAAGTCAGTGGTATCTTGGGGAGAGCTGGGAGTGTCGGTGGCATGGGGTTTGAGGATGCAATCTGCCTCTCTCTGCTCTTCTATCTGATTTGCCACAAAGATAATTCTTCTGATTTGTCAACCTTGATAATTT
This sequence comes from Carettochelys insculpta, assembly GCF_033958435.1. NCBI lineage: Eukaryota > Metazoa > Chordata > Testudines > Carettochelyidae > Carettochelys > Carettochelys insculpta. The sequence goes on from NC_134145.1 coordinate 20,160,020, forward strand.
TTGGATCTCTGTGCTTTATATATTGAATCTTTTCTGGTAAGGCTATAGATCTGAAGAAGGGCATCTGTCCTACAAAAGCTCATCACCAAATAAATTATTCTGTTAAAGTGCTACATAACTGCTTTTTTGTTTTTACTTTTTTTATGCATGTGTATTCACATTTATATCCCCATTAATACAGTTTTCATTCTACAAACTTATTTTCTTACACATGCTTGAAGTGGTTTTTTCCACCTGAACAGAACCAAAATTTCCACCAGCTTGGATGATATTAGACAGGTTGGGGAGGCCCCTGCTAATTGCAGGGATGAAGAGTGAGGCCCGACATAAAAAAAGTTTGCTCACCCCATTTTAAGGGAGCAATATTTTTTCTGGGTTTCCTACTGTGTGAATCTGCTTAGCAGCTTCCCTGAGCTGGGAAAGGTGCTCTTCAAATAGCCCTGAGGGGAACAAAATCCATCACAATGCATGCAGATCCCAGAGTGTTGCTCCACTGAATGCTTCCCCAGTCACTCACACTCTCCTCCAGAACCCAGCTCAGGAAGCAACCCCCACCCCCACAGCCACCTTAACTTGACTGAGTTTCCTCTCAGCAGTGTTCCTGAAGTGAAATCTGGGGGAAAAAAAAATCCATCACCACAGCACATTTACAGATAAATAAGATGCTTCTGCTGGCACAGTTCCCAGCAGTTGTTTGTTATTTGTGTAATTGAAGAACCTGCTCCAAGAGACATTAACTTTGAAACTAAACCTCTTCCTTGTGCAATTTTCCCTTCCATACCAGCTAGATACTGAAACTAAGCAGTACTACCCCTTTTTCCCCTCTGCCTCACCTCTCCTGGCAGCCACTGGAGTCCACAAACAGGTCTGGGGAGGGTACATTTTCATAGACAAATGTCAGGCAAACTCTTCTTTTTTGCTGTTTTATACACTTAATCAGACCTTACACTAGAGAGCTGATGACCTGGGAAATCAGCAGGATCCCTCCTACAATGCATGTCGCCTAACTGCATCAGCCATACTTGGCCCCTTTCACTAGCGAATATGAGAGCTCAGAAAATGCTGCGAGGTGGGAAGATGGGCACTGAGGCAACACTAAATCTAAATCTAAACATGATGAGAGCACAGCCAGTGCTCAGAACTGCCTCCTGGGTAGGACACGCTCCTGGGATGGTGGCAATCCAGGAAGCTGTCACAGCAGAGACTTGAATTTGGTTCTTCTACATCCCACGAGTGGGCTAACCAGGGGGTTACAGAGTCAGTCTCTTCCTGAAGACTTAATTCCTTATACCAAGTGCAACAGCTCCAACAGGAGAGGCAGAGAGACCCAGCCCAGAACAAACAGCAGCCGGGCAGTCAGGGAATTCATCTGCATTGTGGGAGAATGGCCACATAGGGACACACACACTTTGCTCTTGCACACCACATCAGAGGCAAGAGCCTACAACCCCAGATTACTCACTATTCTGGCATCTCAAACTCTAGTTTTCACCTAAAATTTATGGGCCTGAGAAACCTTCCTCATGACCATTTCATCCAAAGTGGTATGATCCTACCAAAAGGGACCACTTCCACTAACCATTGCTTCCAATGAAAAACGTTTATTGGAAGGTTCCTGACTATATAAGGTAGGGTTACCATATTTCACCTTTCAAAAACAGGACACCTGAGGGGGAGTGGATCTGTATCAGCATCTACTAATTCATGTTGTATTAATGTAGTAGTATAGATCAGGGATTCCCAACTTGCCAGTGAGGACCTAAACATGGGTCACCATTAGATGTTCTAAGAGTTGTTGGCTGGGCAGCTCCAAGCAGCTCTTTAAGGAGCCATTTGCAGCTCCCGCTATTGCCACAGTTCACTCTTCCAGCTCCCAGTCCCTGCCCTGCTGCATTGAAATGGAATTCAATTTAATTGGTTTAACAGTTGGTAGGAGGGATCCCGTCCTTAAACCAATTAAATTGAGTCCCATTTCAGTGTGGCAGGGTAGGGAACTGCCAGTGCTGCAGGTGGGGGGTGGGGAGGGAGGAGGAGGGCTGGAGGCAGCCCAGCGAAGGAACAGCAGCAGCGCGTGGTGCTCACATGAGGTAGGTGAGGGAGATATATTGGGGCTGTGAGGGGTTTAAGCCAGGGGTGAGAGGGTGCATTTTTCCAGGGGAGAACCTCTTCCTCCCCATTTTGAATTGCTTTGGGTCACATCTTACTGAATTATCAAAATGGGTCCCGCTCTCGAAAAGGTTGGGAACTGCTAGAGGCAGATACATATACAAGCTCTATATGACAGTACATTAATACAACGTGAGTTGGTAGATGCTAATAGACCCACTCCCTCTCAGGGGTGTCCTCTTTTTTGAAAGGTCAGATATGGTAACCCTAACATAGGTACCAGTAGAGCCGCTCAAGTATTCACTGCATAGCGTCTGGGTTTTGCTTGCCCAGTACAACTTCTCAACTGCTGCAACTGGCTTCCTCTGCCTACTGTTGACATCAATTTAAGACCTAGTCAGTTTTAAGCCATACCTGTCCTCTGCCTGTTGTGAGGTTTTACAGTCACCTTTTCCTACCCGAAAAAGGGTTTCTCTGACCTGCTGCTGCGTCTCAGAACCACTCACTCAGACAACATGGCAGAGGGAGAGGAAGTAAATAAGCTGAAACACCAAGTACTCTTAAAATGGTCCATAGCAGATTACTAAGTAAAACAATTTTCCAGTGATGGACTATATTTAAGATGATACAATCTCTAAGCCGCCAGGTGCGTCTACACTTGCATCCCTCTTCCGAAAGAGGTATGCACGAGGTAAACCAAAAATACAAATGAGGTAAAATTTGCATATTTGGCACCTCATTGGCATATTCTAATTTCAAAAGAGCTTCTTCCAAAAGAAGAAAGCCAGTGTAGATGCTGCTCTTTCAAAAGTAAACCCCATCTTCAAAAGAATCCTTCTTCCCTTTATTTAATGGGAGGATTCTTTCGAAGATGGGGTTTACTTTTGAAAGCCAGCGTAGACACTGCTCTTTCTTCTTTCGAAAGAAGCTCTTTTGAAATTAAAATATGCAAACGAGGCACCAAATACGCACTTTTTACCTCATTTGCATACCTCTTTCAAAAGGGGAATGCAAGTATAGACGTACCCTCTGTTTTTCTGGAACACTGTGCAGCAGTGTCAATCAATATGAATGCATGTGCCCTGCTCTTCAAAGAAAGAAAGCAAATGCAAACTCCATCACTTTCCAATACAATTTAGCTGGTGGTATAATACAGATTCACAAAACGTCTGTAAGAGGCTTTTTAGTGGTGCTTGTTTTTACAAACATTTGTTGGTTACATGACATGGGCTATGATAAACCAGCCATCCAAAACTTTGTTCTACAGTTAGCAATGTCATGGAACATGCTCTCCTTAGTCTTTGTAGTTGGATAGATGTAGATTCTCAACTCACTTCACATCTGTCACGCTTGTTAAATATATTCCCCCACTCAATTTTTCATATACAAATCGTCTATTAAAAATATTCACTTATCCACTGTCCAAGTTCTCTCTCTAATCCTAATGCATAAATCAAAGTCACATGACCCATTTTATTGCGCCAAAAATACAAAAGTAACATTTTCTAGTCAAGAAAGCAACCCCCCCACCCCCGTCCACACACCCATTGCTGGCATTTTGTAAAGCGAAGACTGATAGATCAGTGTCTTATGAGCACAAGCTGAATACTGGTGAATATTGTGGGGAGGGTAGGAGGAGAGCACAAGAAATGCCAGGCTGGGGTCCTATAAGGAATGTGAGATGGATATAGGATGCCTCAGATGCCTTCTGCTCATCGTGGAGGTACATCAGTGCACAGCTAGCTTATGCATTAAAGTCACATTACGAATGTGGTGTAGTACACCTAAACTTGTGACAAAACTCCAAGTGCACAGGATCTAAAAAGACAAGGAAAACCTACAAAGCCTGCTTGCAAACGTGGCTAGCACTCAAGGCATAAGTGCAAACAAGACTCCCTGCCAGCTGCTTCCAGAAACCCACATCTCCAAAACAGTTTGTGCCTCCTGCAATCTCGCCAGTATTGAGCAAACTACAGCCTCATGTCTAAGGCTACGTACAGTGGTACAACTGCAGTGCCACAGATGCATCTCTTTCACACTTCAGAATAGGTGCTTACTACAGCAATGGGAAGGGTAGTTAATCTACTTCCCAACAAGCAGTTGTGCAGTGAGAGAAGAGACCATCTGTCTGCTCAGAAGCATCTATGTTCAGGATTAGGTTGGCTTAACTAGTCTCAGGACTGAGAGTTTTGTTCGGCTATGCAGCAGCGCTCCCTGGAAGATGAACATGTATGTGGCCACCCAGGAGACTCAAATGCTTCCCAGATGAAAAGCAGAGCACCTACAGCTGGCAACCTGTTACTACTGGCGGTGCACATCTGCACATAAAGTTTATTCTACATACAGACAGGAAAATTAGAGCAAACATTGCAATGAAGACCTAAATTTACAGCATAAACCAGTCCTGACCCCATGCCCTGAAGTACCCTAAGGAAGCACAGTAGTTTATAACCTCGTGCTTGTCATTCCTAGATAGCCTGGTAATAAGGTAGGCATTAAAAACTACTTTACTTTGTTCGAGGGAATAAGGTTGGTAGCACGTAGCTACTTAAGACTACACTACACTCACAGCCTTGTCACTACAGCATTCACAGAAGCTGACTTGAAATACTGCCCCCCTGTATGGGGGCTGTCACTTTGCCTGAAGGAGACCCTGCCTGCCAACAAAACAGCGTTCACACTTGTGACTTGCTGGGCAAAACTTTGTCATTCGAGGTGGGATGGGGAGGAGGCAGTCACAGGTTCTGGTTCAGCCAGACCAAGGTCATCTGTTCCTGGGCTATTTCCACACTGCCACACCAGCCATATCTGGCTGCAATGCAGGTCCTCTGGGCTGCTGGGGTTTGGAGTCTCTTGCAGGGTTGGCACTTCCTCCAGGTCTGTCAGAGGTTCCGGTTCTCAGTCTCCTTCAGGTGCCCAGCAGTCTCCCAACTCAGAGCACAGGACATGTGAACAACAGAGGTTTTGTTGATCAAGTGCAAGCGTCGACCTGGCCCTTTGAAAGCTCTGCAGGTTCGCCTGCTTTTTGAAAGTGGTCAGAGCAACACTCTTGCTCATGCTCTGTGCAGAATGATGGCATACAAGGGATTCGCAACACCATATGGTGCCTCCCTGTGTTTGGAAATGCTTTTCCCCCCCCAGCACCATCAACAACCAAGTACCTCTAGCCCACCAGGGCTCTGAGATGGACTCCTCCCACTCTGGCCAGTGGGTGGCCACTCCACTTCACTACACTGTCATGTGGTCACCCTCAGGGGAATCAGCTGCAGCCCAGCCTCTGGGGCATCAGCTGGTAGTCAGGCCAAGCACCAAGTCAAACAGGAACAGGCCCTCACTCAGGGCGAGTGGCAATGGTCCTAAGGCTCAGGCACGCAATGAGGCCAAGCACACAGTTCAAAGAGCCCCGGCCTTCGCCCCAGTCAGGCAACAGTCACTAGGGCCCAGGCCCTGGTTCAGAATGGGGCAACCAGTAGTAGTTTGGTAAGTTCGGGCTTGGACAATAGGGTGGGAGAGACCGCCACCCCAAGATAAGGGTGGTGGGTGGATGCAGACATGCCTGCTGTACTGCGTCCTGGCCAGTGCCCTAACAGTGGCAGACTGTCTGCTACTGGATCAGTGAGGATCCCATCTGAAACACGCTGGCCTTGGTCTGGCTGAACCAGAACCTGTGACTGAGTCAGCGTGTTGCAGGTGGCATCCCCACTGATCCAGGAGCAAACAAACAGTCTGCCAGTGTTAGGGCACTGGCTGGGACGCAGTACAGTAGACAGGTCTGCATCCGCCCACCACCCTTACCTTGGGGTGGCTATTTCCACACTCCCACATGGGACATACATGGCTGCAATGCAGGTCCTCTGGGCTGCTGGGGTTTGGGGTCTCTGGCAGGGTTGGCACTTCCTCCAGGTCTGTCAGAGGTTCCAGTCCTCAGTGTCCTTCAGGTGCCCAGCAGTCTCCCAGCTCAGAGTGCATGATATGTGTCTGGTTCCACTGGCAACTGAGCTCCAGGGCTGGCCTTTTATATCCTACCTCATGGCTTTTGGTCAGGTGACAGGACAGAGCCTGGCTCAGCCCACGAGGGCTCTGAGAGGGGCTCCTCCCCTTCTGAGGCAGCAGACAGATACTCCACCTCACTACAGCCTCCTACAAGTAAAACTGCTTCTGGCATATCACGCTTAATCTTCCACTGGCAAGAACCAGGCTTGGCCATCATAGGGGACATGAGTATGGGTATTATAGCAAGAAAGCTTAACCAGAGAGGTAAGAAAGCTGAACCAGAGAGAGGTGGTTTTCATTTTAGCTTTAAACATTTTGGCCGTGTCTACACTAGCCCCAAACTTTGAAATGGCCATGCAAATGGCCATTTCGAAGTTTACTAATGAAGCGCTGAAATACCTCCGCGCGGCTCGTCCAGACAGGGCTCCTTTTCGAAAGGACCCCACCGACTTCGAAGTCCCCTTATTCCTATCTGCTCATAGGAATAAAAGGGACTTCGAAGTAGGCAGGGTCCTTTCGAAAACGAGCCCCATCTGGACGAGCCGCACAGTGCCGAGCTGCGTCAATTTCGAAGTGCCGTGGCCGCTCGCACGCTAATGAGACACTGAATATGTATTTCAGCGCTTCATTAGTAAACTTCGAAATAAAGTTTGGGGCTAGTGTAGACATAACCTTTCTGACCAAGGCAACTCATGCTTCCTGACAGTTTCCTCCTTCTCAAAACAGTATCACAGCAGGCCAAAAAAAACCAACCCCAAACCAAAACAACCACAGCAGCTCAAGCAACAAATAATGCTCTACTGTAACTTTGTCAGTCAGTTCTAATTAGCACACCTAACACATTAGCATTCCCTTTGCAGAACACCTTGTAGTAGATGTAGATGCCAAACTATTTAGGTAAGTCAGTCTGAAGTGCAAGGAAACGGAAGGGGGTTTACAGTTAGCTGCAAGGTCTAATACCAAATATCTGAGATATTGAAATCAGCCCCACTTCAGTTCCCATTGACTTCAGAAGGCATTTGATCTGGCCCTTGGTAAGCCAGGCCTAAAATTACTTTGAAAGCAGTTACATTATCAAAGTGAGGAGTTCAGGAGAGGAGGAGTTCAGGCAGTGAAGTAGTTTTTTCAGCATCTCAATCACATTTAAAGTGACAAGTTGTTTATGTGAATCACATTGACCTGTAAGAGTTACGCAAACAAATTCTGGTTTGAAACAAAAAAATCAGTTTTGTATTTTTGTAACAAATATGCCAATTAGGAGACTGGGAGACTCTTTTTTTGGCCTAACAAAACAAAACAAAAGATCAAAGCACAGTTTTTCAGTCAAACCATAAAAAGACAACAATTTCTTCTCACTATGGCTAACAACCACAATGTTGCATATTTTATTTAAATTAAGAAATCTACATTTTCCCAGGTTACAGCATTTTGTAAAAAGTAGACATAAAACCAAACAAAACAAATTACTAAGACCAAAAGACCATTTCTGGTACACAAGTAGTAGTGTAGCAAATATAAAAAGGCATCTACACCTTGCTAGACTGGTAGTTAGTGTTTGACACACAGGATTTGGTTTTAAAGCTGAAAATGACTCGTAAAAACAAAACAAATAAAACACAACAACATTACAACATGCAATGTTACACTACACTATAAAAGAAATTGGGATGAGTTTATTCAAAGTACACAGGTATTATAGAACAAACCCTCATGTTAAAGTAACAGTAAGGTTGCAGAGCCAAGCTCTCAAAAGCTGTGAAATGCCAGAATTACTCTGCCCCTTGGGCATATGTCATATGTTACTGTTGTTAATTATATGCTTGCCTGTATTTGTCTCCAGAGGACCTTGCTTCATTATACAAGCACATATTTATTCAATATCTTTTTATTCTCCTCTCAGTATGGCTCAAGACTTTATTCATTTTGTATCCAGTACACAGTTTGGATGGTTTTGTCAAATAATTGCTCTCAGAATACTTCAAATACAAATATGCTGATCTTCACATACACACCTGGGTAGAGGTTGAATTAACCCATGTACAGATGGGAAGCAGAGTCACTGAAATTAGGGCCACAATTTTGTTAACAAAGTGTCCATTAATTTGAGGGCCCCACATGAGAGGACTAAGGCCACGCTTTTAAGAGTGCTGAACATTTTCACAGCACTCAAGATACTGTGCCAGTTCTGCAAGTTTGGTCCCAGGTTCCTCAAGGTGAGCAACCAGAAACTGAAGCACACACATTTACTGATGGGGATGCTAGAGACAGCAGTGTCCTTCCCAACACACCACCCCTGATTTATCCCCAGAGCAGGTCCATCTTTTTTCCCTGGATAAGGTAGAGGGGGGCCTACAGAGGGGTAGGAAATAGTGCAAGAACAAGTACTTAAACACTGTACCACAACGTGTATGTACAAGGGTTGGGGCCGGGGGGGGGGGGGGGGGGGTCATTAATGATATACAAGCAAGCTCAATACTGGCATTTCCTAATTTGAGTGCTTGACATTGCAACTGAACACTAGTGTAGTTTACTGTATGGAATTTCTCAGACTTTAAAAAAAAGCCACCCGAGAAGTGATAGTGTACAAATCACCAGCAGATTTGAAACCTTTAAATTCACAGCACAAACCTCTAGGAGTTGCACCTTTCTTAGTCTCACTTGCCACAGATCTATCTCTCTGCCCAGCCAGTCATGGTCCCCCCAACCATGCCCTCCCAGTACACACATAACCTAATTGACTCCCTTTTCCTATTACTGCTACCATTAACACTTATTTTAAATTTTCAGAGGTCAGTGCTATGGGTCTAAAGGTCTGAACCCTGCCAGTGACCCAACTGGATAGTGAGGAGGTCAATGTGATTAGATGTATAATTTTGCTTTTGCACTGTTTTATTAAGTTCGGAAATGACACATAAAACCAAAATACTGAATACCTGCTCTTAAAATCAGCACTATCCATGTTGTGCACAGAATGAGTGTAAAATCCCCAGTAATTAAAGACTGTCACTCTGCATAGACACAAGGGGCCAAATTAAGGTACCACAGGCAGCATTAATACTGGCTTTTAACTCTTGAACACTTCACTGTGCATCCTTAGTGTTCTTTCCAGATTTCTGTGTAAGATATAGCATACATCTGCTGCCCTCCCACAAATAGAGCTACACCACATTAATGAGTTTACAAAGGTCCTATTTTAGAGCCACCCCTCAAGAGAGCACATTATAAATACTGGGCATTTGAGCTACATCTGACATTTCCCCGAGGAGGATGTCTTCTCATTCTGTGTATACTGTACTTCACTGTTTGTCCCAAGCAAGGTGTTCCAGGAGTTACTCCTGTGCCTCCTTGCGAGCCAGCTTGTAAACCTCTGTTGGCCCATCCACGTGAGTGATGGTGGTAGTCAGCTGAAGCGCCTCCCCACTACTTGAGCCCAGGTCACCTGAAATACAAAGCCAGATTTCAGCCTGATGCACCAACAGAGGCATGACTGTCCGGTTAATATTCCCCAAGAAGTTCTGAGCTTTACTAAAATGAAGAACTCCTTGTATTCGGATTCATTTGAAGAGAAGAATGCTCCCTTGCCATGGTTTTGGTCCAAACATACACACTCACATGAGCAAATACTGGAAGAGCCATAATACTATGCAAGGACCAACCCAAAATTCAGAAGACAGTTCTTCAGTCTTGTCTTACTTTTCCTCGTTCCTCCACCCCAGCTATGCAATGCTGTCTCCCAGCTAATCTCAAGGCAGACTATATATGCAACTTAAAGTCTCCCAAAGCCCAGTTTACCATTTGATTGATCTTCACCATAATTCTTGTGTGACGGCGCATATAGGAACATAAGTGCGAAGACGTAAAGATTCCACATCCCATAGATGCCTGTGAAGAAGGCGCTATTCACTTGTACAGTGAATTCCCCCCATTTCCAATGGCCATCAGTCACCTGTCCACAAGAAAGCACAGACTCAATGGGGTCAAACCAGTAAGGAGAATTCTCATAGGATGGAGCAAGCACCTAGAAAGCAAATACATTTCTAAAAGCAGCTACAGAGAAATCAGAAATTGAGAGAATGAAAGACATGGACAATTCGTGCCCAGATATCAAACACATGGAAGTAAAACCTATACTAACCGGACTTTTTCCTCTGCCACCAATTCATAAGGTTGGCATATGCAAGAAGATTCATACTGGAAACTTCATTCATCTTTGTTTTTAAGATAAATTTATCTCAGCACTTTCAAGTTAAACTGTTCCAGTCACACAAGATTTTAGGGATAGGATAACTGTATTCAAACAGTACCTGAGAGACTAGCTACATCTGAAAACTTCAAAAGGGCCTATAAATAAACCTTTCATAGGAGCAAGCAGCGTGAATAATGCAAAGAGCTAATGGCATCCAGCCCATCTCACTGCTTCTGTTTTATGGCAGGGACCTGGAGCTCACAGCATTCACTCCAGCTATTTGTAAGACGACAAGAAACTCTATGGAGACTTAAGTCATTTAATATTAAATCTTTTGAAAGTAATGAAATGCCTTGCATTTTAAAAGCCAAATGAATAAGACATTTGGGGCCATAGCATACTATCGACTTTAAAGCAAATTCCGCAGGGAGAATGAGGAGCTGTCCCCTCCCCCCACCCCATATAAACAAAGACCCATGGAGAACATAGGCTTCAAAACAAACAAAAATACCAGACTTGATGAGAGTAGCCAGAAAAACAACTTTAAGCCAACTGCTTCAACTGAAAAGCAATTTTAGACTGGAGTCACCTTACCAAGCCAACCTGACTAGGGCATTATTTTCCACAAACAAAGGGAATATAACTGCTAGATTCTCTAATGCTGTATGTCAGAGGGTACTTGTGTACATGACTCAGCAGAAGTAGTGTTTGCAAGTAAAACTGGCAGGAGAATAAAATACCTTCTTCTGAAAAACCTCATTTTTAAACACATTTTCATCAAAAGGAGAGGTGAAATATCCAAAAACGCAAAATGTTTTCACAGAAAGGATTTCAAGGCATAAAAACGCCTCCATTTTGTATTTCCCAAAACTGAAGTCTGTCAGTGGCCTGCCTGAAAGACTCAATTTTGCTTTCCACTTGCTTTGAAGGTGACCTGCTCCTCTTAGCTCCTACAACCAACAAACTGGAGCTCTAAGTCCCCCCCAGACCCTTAGCCTGTTCCAGTCCCTAGCTGGGAGCTGTATTTTTCAGTGCTGACTATTAAAAATAAACAAAAGGATTTACCTCCTCCCTCCCTAGCCAAACTGAAATTGTCCTAACAACTGACATCTTCCTTGGGAAACAAGTATTACTTACTAAAAAATTATTCAAATGAAAGAGTTTGAGAACAGACCTACTTTCAAAGTAGAAAGGAATTTAAATATTTTATAAAAACTGTTAAGACTAACTTTATTTCTACAATTAAAAGCCTGCAAGTTTATGGCACAACTGTGATGGCCACTTTACACCTGAGACCAACAGAGCATTTTAGCACTGGAAAGTAACTTTGAGAGGCTGTAGTCCTGGGAACTGGTCAGAAAAGCAAAGGGGATTATTCTCAGAGGAATTCTCTAGGACTGACTTTCAAGAGAGTGCACAGAGTTTCATAACCCAGTACTGTATGTTTTTATAGGAAATCAAGTTCAGAGGGAAGAGACATACACAGCTCTCTTCCCCACCCCCGGCACACACACTTAGAAATAAGAAATACCCTGCTAACATTTTAGAGTGCAAAAATAAAGCGCTCAGAAGTTTGACAGAAATAATAAACCCCCACAAACACTAAATGAAGAAACTAGATAAATTCATGGAAAATAGGTCCATCCATGGATATTAGCCAGAATGGGCAGGGACCGTGTCTCTGGCCTCTGTTTGCGAGAAGCTGAGAATGAGCAACAGGACGTGAATCAATTGATGATTAACTGTTTTGTTCATTCCATCTGGGGTCCTAGCAGTAGCCACTGTCAGAAGCCAGTATCCTGGCTTCTATCTGCATATTTCGTCTAACCCAGTGTGGTTATTCCCATGTTCTTAGCATTAAGGTTGCTTGTGCAATCTAAATTTCAACCCCTTATAAACACATTATGACACAGTCAATATTCTCACAAACCAGAGATTTTAAGGAAAAAAAGGTCACTAGGATTTTATTTAAAAAAAAAAAAAAAAAAAATGGGGCAACAAACTACCCCTTCCCCTTGGCTTCGTCTTGCAAAGTTACTGAAGTTTGTGGGGGTGGGGGGAGCAGTATGCTCCTGGGGCAAGTGTTCTACATGAAAAATTTCAGCTCAAAAAGAGTTAAGTTTGTCAAAGTTATAAACAACTCAAAACAGGGCCTTAAAATGGGAAATATCAAGCTGCCTTAACAATAAGCAGATGCTACCAGCCCTGCCTACAACGTATCCAGTGTCCTCTGAAACAGGATAACCAATATCTTGGGTTTCTGAGAATCTGAGTCCTGTACTCTGCCATAGGAAGCTTGGTTTTCACACACTCACCTGACTGACAATGAAGAAGATAATAGTCATTGCTGCACAGGCCAGAGTGATGAGCATCAAGAACTTGAACCGAAAAATCAGCCCCTATTTTGTGTGTGAACGAGAGAGAGAGAGGTGATGACATTGGGCGTCAGAACATGCAAAACTATTTTAATTTTTAGCTTCTACAGGATGGGAGTTTTAAACACAAAAAAGCCACAACCAACACCACCCACTTGCTCCTTTGTCCTACCCTGGTGACATCCTATATTCTGTTCCCCACGTCTGCATTCCTCTCAGTTACGCTGAGTGGGATGTAGAGGTCATGAATGCTACAGCTTTCCATTACATTTGCTCCTGTGAAATTAAACGGATTTATTAAAGAGCTAATGTGAGGGAAGCACTTGAATTTAAGCAAAAAGGTTTCATTACATGAACAGTGGCTTCACTGCTCACTCCAGAACATCTATCTGTGATGAGAGGTTGCTAGTTATATCAGGACTGATCTATTTCACAACGTTTTCTGTTTCTGTAAGATGGGGTCATGAAATGAGGATGCTATTTTTATGGCTTAAGAAAATTTGATAAGGAAATTTAAGGAGATGACACATGTGATGGACTGTAGATTAAGGCCACCAGACAAATCAAAAATTCATGTTTTGGAGTGCTCACTGCAGACAGACAATTTGCCTTTTTTTTTTTTTTTTTTTTAAATCTTTTGAATTTAACGAAGATGGATTTTAGTTATCTTAGTTTTGAATCATGTTGACCCAAGCATCATGGGGGAGTGAGGACATTTTACTAGTTTGTTTGTGCCACTGTCTCTGTTGGGTGTCTGCATAATACCTACAGAAGTGGAGCCTGAAGCTCTACTGCAATACAAGTTTACAATACCTGTGCTGGGCTTTTAACTCAAGGGAGAAGTTCAGAAGAAGAGCTAAGAGTCAGACCGTGGTCTGGGTCCTCACCCTGAGGCTTGGGGCTCTCCTCCCAAGCACCTGGGCTGCCGTGGGGTTAGGGGAAGGGGTGTGGGGAGCAGCAGCCTCAGCACACTGCTCCAAGATTTTAACCTGTGCGTCCATTGGCAGCCATATGCCTACCGGCCAGACCCTGCACCCACCAGCTGCTCCTCTGCCCCCTTCCCATCCAGACCCACTTCCACCCTGACTCTCCACCCCCACCCTGCTCCTGCCCCCTCCCTCCCAACCCGCCCACTCCTTTCCAAAGCTCTAAGCTGGAACCCTCCGGCACTCTCTGCCCCGCCCCCGACCCCACATCCCTCTCCTGCACCTCCCCTCCCACCCAGATCACACACCCCCAGCCCACTCCTTCACCTCCCTCCTGCCCAGACCACCCAGTTCCAAGCCTATTCCTGCACCCTCCCATCCAGAACCTGCACCCCAAAGCCCCTTCCTGACAGCCCCCTCCGATACTGAACACCTCATTCCCCTTACACACCAGCCCTAGAGGGGCCCACAAAACGTACTAGCCCTGAATCCCTAGGCTCTAGGGCTGGCGTGCAAAAGGAATGAGGGGAGTGTTGTTTCTTTAGTCAGGGATCACACCAGTAAGGAAGATTTTTTTGCATCTCACCTGTGTGGCCCCCAATCGATCTATGGGTCAGTGGCCCCCAACCCAAAAAAGGTTCAAACACCCCAACTTAGAAGTGTCTGCAAAATGCATTTTTTCTAAAAGGTACATTACTTGTTCCAGTAAATGAGTCACAAATGACCTGCATAGACACAGAATTTGACTCATTAGAACATTTTCTACCAAAGTTTTACAGTCACTTAAATCTTTATCACAAAGGGGGAGAAAAGAGCGTTCTTGGCTGGACTGCAACTTTATGCAGGTTCCTCTTTCTGCTCTGCAAAACCAATTAAATGAGAATGAGTACAGCTCTGACCAGAGGCAAACCTGATCCATGGAGAGAGTATAGCAAGCCAGAAATCCTAGATTTTTAGTTCTGTTCTGATGCAGTCTCCTTTGAATGGTCTGGGCAACTCACACGAGCACCCTGCATTATTTTCCTTATCTGCAGTAATAACAGTCCTTTCCATCTGGGGATCTCATGTTGGTTTACCTAGGAGGTCAGTAGCATTATCTCTGTTTTACAGACAGGAAAACCAAGCACAGAGAGGTGAACCGAACTGACCTGCCCAATGTTCTATCTACTAAGCCACACTGGTCTGAAGAGAAGCCAGAGCAGACTGGGGGCAAATGGCTCCTGCTTCAGAACTGGTTACACACATGGTTGTAGGCACTATAGTGGCTAGTGCTATAGTGAACTAGACACTTTATTAGTCAAGCCAACTAGCCACACTCAACCAGCCAAAGAGCCATGTGGGGCTAGTGGCTGGTGTGTCGGACACCACAGATCTACAAGTACATGAGGGGCTGGGGGTGGGGGGGGGAGGTGTTGGTTAGTGTTGGCAAAGTAGTTTGAAAACACTAGTGGGGAGATTAACACCAGAAGGAAGAGAAGAGGAGGCCAGGTCACAAAAAGGCATTTAGGATGGTTTGGGCAGCATGAGAAAGCTGGCAAAACAAAGTTTACTAAATTATGGGGAGGAAAAATGCTAATGAGGGTGGATAGTTTTTTGCTGTAGGGTCAGTCTCTTCTGCAGTACTACAGCAATGAGCACATGTGCATGCACACCGTTAATCCAAGGAGGGTTTTCTAACCTCATAATGGAGCCTGCGAGCCTTGCTCATTGCCGGGAGGCTGGACTGCTTCCCGCTTATGTTTCTGAACACTTGAAACACCATGAAACACAAAAACAGGAAGTAGAGGCAAAGGCAGATTCCTGCAACTATAATAAATGCCATCTGAGCAGTAAAGTTAAGGCAAAAGCTACATGACAAAGCAGGAGAGTGAAAAAAAAATGTATTATCCAGGTAATTAGTTTACTTTTCTAGTATTCTATTGTAACAATCGTGATTCCGGTTTCTAGTGTGAATTTGGTAAAAGCTGCTGTCGGAAACTTGCATCTGAATGAGTGCGTACACTTCAGTGTTTCTTCCCCAGCTCAGACGCTCTGTTACTCCCAATCACGTAACGTGGTGTTAACGAGGGATTAAAAAAAAAAAATATTAAAAATCCTGAAGGCAAAAAGGACTAAGCTGGAATTGTCACTTCTGATCCACTAGGACAAAAGACAGGGCTTAGTGGTGAAGATGAGAAGTAAATCACCAACATGCAATCTTAGGCAACTTCTGCAAGAGGACTGGGATGCAGGGGAATTGAGACTAATCACATTACCTTATCTTAGCCTGGTAATAAAAATTAAATGCAGCTGAAAGCACTTCCAGGGCAACCAGACAAATTTAAAAAACCATTTGTATAAATGCTGTAGAACCATATTTCCAAACGTCAGCAATGAAATGAAATGCCCCAGAGCAAAAACTGTCACAGCTCATACCAGGAGAGTAAGCAGCATAGAGCAAGGGCGGGGAATCTACAGCTCTGCCTGCAGCTTCACTTGATCTGGCCTGCGAGGCTGGAGGCTTCCCCCAACCCTCACAGCAGAGCGAGCCAGCTCTGAGCACCAGCCACGAGGGAAGCACGGTGGGTAGAGTGCCAGTGCCACTCCCCATTCCATGTGTCCCTGGGGAGGGAAGGGGGGGCAGTGGAGAGAAGAGGAGCCCAGAGCCTCATGGGTCCAATCAAGGCAAAACTGCCAGTGGATTGGGCCTGCAGGCTCTGCCTGCCAGATAGAATGAAGTGGCTCTGCATGCTCCAAGGAAGCACTCCATGCAAGCATCACCTCCACCCCACCCCTGCGCTGTTCTCATTGGCCAAATCATGGCCAGCGGGAGAAGCAGGGGGCTGCGTCTGCATGGAATGCTTCCCTGCAGTGTGCAGAGCTGCATGGACCCACCTGTGTCTAACAAGCTGCGCCAAGTAGGCGCCCAGTCCCCTGCTCCTCCCACCCAGACCCTGCACCCCAAGCCCACTCCTGTACCTCTCCCCCTCCACCCCTTCATTCTCCCAACTGCTCAGCCCCTACTCCTGCACCCTCCCTCCTGACCAGATCGTGAACCCCTACCCCTAGTTTGCTCCCCAGCAGCCTCCTTCCACACACTAGACCCATCCGTTTTGGCCCCCCTCTGGAGCAGTGCTCCATGCCCCTAGAAGTCAGTCCAGTCCTGGGGGTAAACCAAGGTTCTTCCCTGCCCACCTTTCTGCCAACACGGGGTGGGTATGGACCTCCAGGGAAGTGAGGTGTACACTTCTTCTTCCCCCTGCTCATCAATTGGGAGCCATGTCAGGGAGGGTTTTGCTTTTTTGCTTCACATCTGCGTGACTGGCAACTGATTTTTCTATGGGTCAGTAGCCCTGACCCAAAACAGCTCTCCCCCTCCCCCCGGGAGCATACAATTTAGACAGGATTTGCTCTCGAATCACTAATACCCAGCCCAAACTCCAGACGCACCATTTCCTAGACTTCTTGCAGCTGAGGCACTTCTCATTTTAGAAGTAATCCTTGCAGCAAAATCTACATTCTCCACTAATTTGATAGAAGTGTCCCCCTAGAGAGACAAAGTTGTTCATTAAAAGGATATTCTGGATCTTCCACAACATTAAAAATCAGAAACTAATTTCCTAGTCCCATCTTATCAAAAAGTGAACAGGTTTTTCTTCAGGTTCAACGCATACCTGGAGAAAAGTGAAATTTTTATTTGCTAATATATTTCTCACTCCAAAAACCCCCCAAAAAATGCAACTGCACAGAAACAGATAAAAGGATACAGCCAGCTCTGTGCCAACATCTGTGGCCCAAATACTGTAGAATGGGTTTTTCAGTTGTACCCCTCTAAAAATAGGAGAGAATCCAGTGCAATTAGAATTCATGTGCAAAAAAGTCAAAGATACCAAGAAATTCACACACTTATACATCTAACTTCATACTACTCATTTTTCTAAACGACCATTTGCGAGCATGCTTGAGCATGGGTGGGGAGACATCAGTTTACATTCCAGCGGACATGTAATCTTACAGGGGGGGGGGGCGGGAGGGGGGGGAAGAATTTTACACAGTTACCTCTCACACATGTCAAAGATGAAAAGGCAGAAGGCACCAACGGCTATGGGCCCAACCTGTTTCCAGTACCCAGAGAGACGATTGCGTTCATTTTGATCCTAATAAAAATCAAGCCATGGAAAGAGATTAAAAAGATAGATATAATATTACAAAGAGGGTTGCAGGGTGGGGGAAGTGCCTGAACTGTACACCAGGAGAAACTGACAGCAAAGGATATTTCTAAACCAACAAAAGAGGTTACATACTAGTTGCTGTTTTAAGTCACCTCTGTGCATTTCCACTGGTGGGATAAGGCATTCTAGGGTTTTCAACTGCATGAACTTCTGTGGGAAGCCAAAAAGAGCTCTGTATGAGGGTAGTATCATTGTCCTATTCTATGGAAACCTTATTTTTTATACATATTATATCTATCCTATCTCCTACAGTCCCTTCATTCCTTCCCCCAAAAACCACAGGACTTGATGTCATACAGAATTCTAGGCAGAAGAAAAGGTGGGCGGGTAGCAGGAATGTACAGAGGTGACTCCTGAAGAAGAGTTTCTGCTTTGTTTGTGGGAGGTTAGCAAGCAGCATGTCCCAAAGGAGGAAAGTAGGTGAGTTCTGCTTAATGTAGGGCTGGGTCTATGCTGTACATTAGCAGGCAATAGGGAACTTTAAATGCCTACCAGCAGGGTCCACACAGATCCCAGTGTGGACTAGAACACCACACAAAGCCCAAAGACTGTGGCACTGTTCTGCCAGTGTGGTCATTGCAGCACTATGTTCTTTCCCAGGAACAGAGCACAGTGTAAGTGTGCACAACAATCCATATTGCTTTGCAAACACCTAGTATGCACCAGGAAAGCTTGACTAAGGTGAGCTACTGATGCTGCAAGTGCTCTTGGAGAGAGGGTCTTTAAAACAAGAGATGCTAGTCTTACAGCAAAGATGAATACACCTTCTCAGACAGTGTAGAAGTCTGGTTAGTATTGCGTTCTCCTCCCTGGTATTTCTTCCCACCTGTTAGTAACAACATATGAAATTCCTCAAGGAAACAAGATACTTTGTACAGTCACACCTACCATCATATGTTCTCCGCAAAAGATTATCCAAAAGGACAGAAGCATGGCATAGAAGATTCCTTGTCGAATATCTCCAAAGAGCAACATCCAAGTCCAGTCAAATCCAATAGAAAACCACTCCACTGGGATGTTTATAAATGTCATGGAGATACCAAGAGCAAAGATGACCCTGGAGAAGCAAAACATGTAGAGATGAACAGTGAGGACAACAGACTGATTCGTGGAGAAGGGATGTATGTTGCCCACTCTTTGAAAAGGTATGTTCCTGTTGGCCCACCCAAAGAGCAGCCTTGTTATCCTGCCTCCAGAGAGGCACCATTAACAAAAAGTAACAGAGTAAGCCGTGCTAGTCTATACAGTATCAAAAGAAAAAGCTGTCAAGTAGCACTTTAAAGAAAAGTGGGTCTGTCCCACGAAAGCTCACCTAATAAACTATTTTACTAGTCTTTAAAGTGCCACTTGACTGCTTTTTGTTTTGACATTAACAAAAAAGGTGACTCAGTAACTTGCAAGGAACACATCCATTTCAAACAAAGGCCAGGCTTACGCATTAAAGCCAGCTGCCATTTTCAAATGTTTGGTTGGACGGTCAAACTCTGCTGGGGCTAATCCTACACATGCAGCCACGGTCACAGGGGGCCCCAAAACACAGCAGCCTAGTGTATTTCTTCCACGTCAGGAGACAGGGAGCAGAAGGTGCAAAACTGATGCAGAGGTACGATTGGTCTACTCCACAGCCCTACAAGGCACCACCAAACATGTTTGGGAAGCAATCAGATGGCTGAGAGATTGACAGAAGGGGCTAGTCACACACATAGAAGGAAGGTATCAGCCATGGAGACTTTGTTCTGCATTAGACTGCAACAGAGGTTGAAGAGCAGCTCTACTGCCATGCTGGCTTGGCCAAGAACAGTCAGGAAAGGAGAGGGGGAGGGAGAGAAAAGAAAACAAACAAACAAACAAACAAAAAAATCAGTCTACAGGATAGGGGCTGGTAATGTAGCACCTGGCCATTCTACCAAGGCTTTGCATAAGACATGTAGTTCAGCCTAAATCTTATGTATTGTCTGGATCAGAGCAAGTTACTCCTCTACTCACTTTTCCAGCAGGACAGGAGCACGTGTCATCATTGTGATCCGTCTCCAATACCAAACCATGATAATGAAGATACTGGGTGTCAGGAAGGTTTTCATTGCAAACCACACTTTTGTAAAGCCTCCGTTTTGATGGATACCCTGAGGACGTAAGTTTAAACGTGAGAATGTGCAGCGTCTTTACTTGCAGACAAGATCAGATTTGCATTATTCTGTCATAGTCACAGGGCCTGACAGAAGTTGCAATAGTCTAAACTGCAGTCACTTAACACCAAAGAGTGTTGCCTGTGAAATGCAGAGCTGAATGGTCTGCCAGAATGGAAACTGCGAACAGCTATCTACTGAGTGCTCTGACCACTCAGTCCAACTGGAATGCTTAAGATTCCTGGTAACTAATGTCAATGCTGCAATATTTCAACTCCCAAATACCCAGAAGTTGAAAGGAGAGAGATTCTTATAAATACAGGATGTTTAATAAGTATATCTTTGCGTAAAATAAAAAAAAAAATCACCATTCATTTAAATAAAATTAAAGCATGAAAAATAGTCATCTGAATAGTAAATGAGGAGGAATGAGGATACTCATGATGGTAACCTGGCTAATTACTACACAAGATTATAGGCAAGTTGATTATTGTTCCAGAAATTAATTAGATTGAGAGCCAACATAAGAGGAAAGACTGGGGATGATGGGGGAGAACCATTTATGCTCTCTATGTTACTCAGGCTTAACAAAATTGCCTGTTTCTGAAGTCAATCAAGGAAGTGATTATCAGCAGAGTAGAATTCCATGAGGGAAAGTTAGCATGGAGTATGGAGAAGGTGGGAAATGAATTACAGAAGAATCAAAGAAGAGATCGATCCAGTAGGAAAAAAGAGGCTGCACTACTGAAAGTGGGACTTATACAAGTCGCTATACCTCTTACTAGGGAAGAAAGCAGGGGTAGTCAATAAGCAGATAATGGGCCAAAGCCAGAGCACCTGATACTCCTGAAAGGTCTCTGAAATCTTTTCATGTACTGATTAGCATAATTATGGTCTGGATCTGGACACTACCTTGACCAAGAAACAAAAACACTAATCCTGAACTCAACCAATTGTGGGTTTGTGCAGAACAGAGAAACAGAAAGGAGATTCTGCTTTGGTAAACTGACAGCAAATCATGACCCTAATTAAAGGTTGGATTCTTCAAAAATCACTTTCCAGCACTGACACAGGAGTGAGTTCATTAAACACAATCCCACTCTAGAGATGAAGTACATTGAAGTAAAGATAGAAATAAAACATGCACACTTACTACCAGGCGAACATCCTTTATTTCCCCAATTCCCACATTAATTTGTTTCCTTTCATTCACAGGGAGTCGAATGTTGATGAGGTAGAATTTGTGTGCCACAGTTCCAATTTCCATGAAAGGAAGCACATCACAGTCGTAGTGTCGGCCTTCATGCTCTGTGGTCTAGTGGAACCATGGAGAGAGGGAAAATGCAAAGGGGTCAGCTTTGTTCACTTTTATTTGGGCTTCAGGAAAAAAAAAACACAAAAAAACTAACAATAGCTCTACGGCAATAACCAGTCCTTCAAGGGAAACTAACACAGATTTCTTGTTTTATCACACCACAATGTTCTCCCTTTTAGAAAAGCAGTAAGTACTAATAACAAAACCACACACAACCCACTCCTCAGGAAACAGTCTGCAAACCCACATGGAGAAGCAGTTCACTATATGTCAACTAGTTTTCTCTGATAATATAAAGCAAGGAGGACATTTCTGAGCCCGTTTTTCCCTGAACAATGACAATCTGAATACCATAGCTATTACCCGTTTTAATCCATTGGCGAATAGACATTCATGGTTATCATGATGCTATGGACTACTCAGAGCTTCTGGTAGTATCAAGGGTAAGTTACAAAATGCCCCGGGTCTGGCCTTTCCTAAACAGTTACAGATTCTTGGTTTGCAGACCAGGGCCTGACCCATGGTAGAGTAGCATGTTCACTTTAAAAGTTATATTATTGCATTAAAAAGTTTTAGAATGCAAAACACACATTTGTTATGCTCAATTTTCACACAGAATGAATGACTTACAAAATGCATGCAGATAGAGAACATAGTAATTAAGAAATTTTATTTAGATCCCTAAATCTAAAGCGTGTAATTGATACTGATTGCAATAAGTAGTTATTAGCATCTAATATCAGATAATAAGCAGGGACAATGGATCTGTATTTAATGAAGTAGCATTGTGAAACTGCTAGCAAAACCATATGAGTAGATCAACTGTTGCTCAGAGTAAATGGATTTAAAAAAAAGGATGCTTTCCACTGAGTCACTTAAATCACCATTAAAATTGTTCACTTTAATAATCTTCTCCATTTTTACTTCAGAAAATTAACTGAGGAAAGGCACATTTTCACTGGTTGGACAATAAAAACATGTTTGTTTACAATTAGAGAGAGTAGTACCAATCTAGAAGGATACCCTATGGCTACATTTAAACTAGGAGGTTTTTCTGACAAAACCAGACTTTGGTCAAAAAAACTGGAGTGTTTACACACAAAATGCACTTCATCAACCAGCTGTCAACAAAACCCAGCACATTAACGAGCAGCATTGTGCCTCCCCACCCCACGGTGAGGAATAATGCCTTTGTCAACTATTTCCTGTTGACAAAAAGCAGCATAGATGCTCTGTGGGCCCTTTTGTCAACAGACAGGGCTTCTGGTTCACCAGGCAGCCCTGTTTGCAAAGTTGGCCATTCTGTGGAGAAAGGACTGGGTTGTCTGGCTGCTTTCTGTCAGCACTGCGGCGGGTTGCAGCCGTGGGGGAAAAAAAAGGGTTAGGCTCATATTAGCGGGGGAAGTCACTCGTCCAGTGAGCAAAAAGGTAGGTATACGTATCCCTTGTTAAATGAGTACTTACACGTACTCAGTTGAACAGGGGATGAGCTCACACTTAAGTGAAAACAACTGGAGCCTAACTTCCCATTTGCCCAAGAGCTGTTCTACATGAAGAAGTTAGGTCAATTGGGACATATTGCTTAGGGGTGTGAAAAATTCACACTTAACACATAGTTAAGGTGACCTAAGCCCCAATATAGATAGCACCTGAGACGGAAGAATTTTTTGATAATCTAGTTATTACCTCTCAGAGAGGCAAATTTACTGCTGTTTTTGCATTGGACCAGTGTCTGTGTCTAGTGCAGATAGTCTCTTAAAAATGAGACAAAAAGAGTACACCTCTAAAGTTCTCTAGGCCATGCTTCAAAAAGAAGCACAAAACCCTAAAAGATCTGATTGACCATTTGAATGGTTCACCTCCAGCTGTGAAACAAATTATGTCTGGCATGACAGATGGGTAATTAGAAGCTGCTATTTAGCATCTACCCTGGTACTTTGGGTTGAGAATATTGGCAAGAAAATGAGGTGAAATGAATATTTGATCCATTCACTTCTTTGCAGGCTACAAGAGGGGTGGACACCTTTTTCAGGTCAGGGGTCACTGACCCATAAACAAATCAGTTAGAGGACACACAAATGAGAAAAGAAAAAACCCTCTGGCGTAGTTCCTGACTGTATGGGGGCCAGGGTTTTGGGATCTGAGTGGGAAGGAGGGTGCAGGAGCAGACTGGGGGTTGGGGGCCTGGGCAAGGGGGGGAGACATAAAAAAAGAGAGTGAGCTATGAGTGGCAGATCTGGGCAGGAGGAGGTTTGGGATGTGGGTGTAGGTGTGTGAGGTAGGGTGAAAGTGGGGAAGCGGGTGAGGCATATGGGAGGGAAGTCAGAGTAGAAGGGGCTTCTGGGGGAGTGGGTTCTGGGTGTGACATGGCAGAAGTAGGGTGCAGGCAGGGAATCAGGGCAGGTGCAGGAAGAAGGTAGGAGTTGGGGGATCTGGATGGGAAGGGGGCGCAGGATAACATGGTTTGGACAGAAATGATGAGCAGGGATGTTTTGTCTGAAGCACGAGAAGAAACACTGTCTTAATCTAGAAATGTTGGGTTGGCTCCTTAGCCCTTTGTCTGGTTGAGAGAGAAAAATCCTGCCACACACACTGACCTGGTCCACCGTCACAGACATAAGTATACAGATTAAAGCACACATAGGACACCTCATGGCATACGTATAAACATGCCTCTAGTGGAGCATAATCAGGATTCATCACTGAATTTAATCTCTGGGATCATGAGCTTCCCTGGCTTGGGCCAGGCACTGAGGGGGAGTGCAACATGAACTGATCCATGCCTCCTGTCCCATGCTTTGCTGGCAATACACTTGTCAGGGCACCTACTCAACAGCGTCTCCAGTCTTCATGGGCAATTCAGCCGAAGTCTGCTGTGGGGGAACTATCTAGCTAGAAATGGTGCAGCATACAGAGAGAACACCTACAGCCAAGAAGAAACACCACAGCTCCGAACAGTCCCCATGGACCTCCTGCCATCATGTACCTTGGGGGAGAATTAGTTTGGATCCTCCTGCTCTATTCACTGAGCCTGAGGCAAGGCAATTGTTTATAGCAGTATCTTGTAATTTCAACATTTTCCTTCATTCCTAGAGTTGTACTTAAGTCTCTGGTGGAAAAGCTACCTCAAAACAGGAGGCTATATAATGTCAAGTTCCCTCTATCATCTTCGCTACATTTACAGCATTGACTGTGACAAAGCTCCACACTTGAACATTTGCATCGTTTGTGACAGCTTTAGTGAGAAGCTAGCTGGGACCTGGCCTCTGACACCAGGTGACACTGTCACATTTCTTCTCACCAGAATCATTCGCTGAGACAGATGAAAGGATATATAATGGACACAGCTAGGCACTGAGACCAGCTAATCCCAACACTTGCAGCAATTTTTGTTGGTTGCTTGCACTCAGTAGCAAAAAACAAAAACACAAAGTCAAGCCCTTCATACAGTATATGGCCTATTTGCGCAATATTTAGAAAGCCAGACCTCACAAGTTAGACGCAGAGGGAAAAATATCCTTCATACAGAAAAGCAGCTCTCAGCTCAAAGTTCTAGATATTCCATCATGGATTCAGCATCTCTCTTTGATCTCCTTAAAATTGTTGTTAAAGCTCCCGTTTGCCAACAAACATAATCAGACAACCTACTCCACCTCCACCAACCAACAAATAGACAGTCAGCTGGTATGCTGGCCCCAATGCTCATCATGCTGATTAATATCATCTCATTACTTCCTGGGGCTCCCTGTAATTTTCTTCTGTCTTACCTGGTTTTGAACTCTGAGGAAGGGTTGTTTGTTGTTTTTTTTTTTTTGGGGGGGGGGGGGAGGAGGGGTCAGGGTTGGTCCCCATTAGGGCTCTCAGGCACCAACACAACCTCCACCACAACCACCACCTCATATATGTGATTTGCTGCAGGAAATGCCATTTCAGACTTCTCGCCATAAGCACAAGAACTGGAGTCACTTATTTCTCCCCAAATACTACAACTACCAAGCAAAAAAAGTTTCCTGTTGCTATTTTCATCTTCCCCTGCTACATTTACTCAACCATGTCATCACTCAAGAAATGCAGCAAGTCAAATTATTAGCCCAATGGTGGTGCATGTCCCTCAGCTCTTGAGCACCTTACTGTAGTAAGGATTTTTATTTAAGAAAACTATTTATGATGCTTTTTCCTTCCAGATGTAGTATTTTTTAAACATTATTTTTCAAAAAAGAAAAAAAAAAAAAACAAACAGTCAGCCTGTAATGCTATTAAAAAGCATTTAGATTGCTAAGACAATTTTGGAACCTGAATTAATTGTGGTGGGGTGGGGAGAACATGTGGTCGCTCTTGCTTGGAGTTTTTAAAATGAGGTTTCATTACCAGCATTCCCCTCCACAACTCACTTACTGTACTACACAAAATCTAGTAATACTGAAAGCTGCAACAGGACACAATCCTAACAAAAAGCTCATAGAAATCAGCAATACTTACTTTTGGAGATGAAAAAGAACATTTTAGCTTTCGGGTTTCTATTGCATGTGCCATTTCTTTCCATTCACTGAACATATCATCACGATAGGCCAAAGACACATCAAGCGTAATTTCTGCATTCTCTTCTGCAAGAGCCACCAAACTTATTAGGAAAGGAACAGTATTTAAACAAAAAAAGTGAAAGTAAATATTTCGGAACATAAGGATAAGCACCAATCTACTTATGGTGATTGAAATTCCTGCGCCTCAACTCAATCTCATTTACCTTATACAGGATGTTGGTCTCTTCTGCAGGAGAAATCGTAAGTCCCAGGTAACAGATGTTTATTGTCATAAGTGTTAGTCTTTTCTATTATCGCTAACTTGTAGCTTTGTGCAACAGAGCACTGGTCCTTAGGCACATGTGCGTTATCCAACACCCTATCAGGCTCTGCTGTCTCACGACCCCAGTCATTCATTCCATTGCGACTGCAACTGAATTTGTATTTAACTATAGTTACGTGCAAAGGTAGAAGTCTCTTGCAGAAACTGGCCCTCCCCCACCTAGTGTACATACAGTAGCTTATTTTAAATACAGCAAGATAGAAATTAAAAAAAAAACCACCCACACAACACTTTAAATGATCATTTTCTTCTACTTTTCCACCAAATCTAATTACCTGAGTGCCCATTTCCATCATCCCTACCGTCTCTCAGAAGATCATCTTTCTTCACTGCTGGCTTTGAAACAGCTGCAGAAAATGGCGGACAAGCTGGAGCAGCAGTTGTTCAAAAGTACAGATTGCCATAAACAGCATTTGCTTTACATTTCCCATGAGATGGAAGGTGGCATGGTTACAAACAGACTAGCTCAGGAGTCTCTCCATCTGGTTAAGTTGCCACATGCGTTCCATCTAGTCTGCTCCACTCAAAGTGTTTAGAAAGGCTATTTACATATAAGCCGTGAATAGTGATATTATGATATCCCTTTTGCACAAACAAAACCCCCCAATCACATCCCACATATACAGTTCACATGGGTGCAGACTGGCAGGGAACGATACACCCAACATATTCTTTTGAATCTCAGGCCCCTACCATGGATGCTGTGCTTTTTTCAGAAACTGGCCTTTACAGTTTACAAGGGAGGATATTTCAAATCTACAATAATATAAGAACAAATTTGTGAAGCTCTGTTTGACCTACGCATTTGTCATCTTTTTCAGAGTTATGTTTTTGTGGGGATTATGTAATGGCACACATACAGAATGCTGGGAAGGGGTGTGGATGGGTTTGTGGTTTAGACTTGCTATTTATAGCACATTTGGAGGTGGCTCTCAAGCTTTAATGTGGACGGCAACATTGTTTTCTGAGCTGTTTTTGTCACATGTGTGACCTGTGCCTTCCAGATTCATCATGAGGTATGATGCACCACAGCCATCTTCACATTAGTTAGGATTACTTGAAATATGAATATATGAGCTCTGATCTACTGTTTTAGCAGACCAAACAGACAAAACAGGACAGGTCAAACTTGCCCTAAAAGCCCACACCCCCTTTTACAAACTAAAGAACCAGAAATATTTAGGACTTTAATTTCAGTGGGAACAGTTATTTTAAACACACTTCATTTGACAGTCATCTAAAATTTTGCTGAACTATCACCAGGGGTGAAAGCCAGAATGCAAAAAAAGTAACTAGCATATTTGTCCACACCAGAATAAATGCAATAAATAAATAAATATATTTGATTGTTCAAGTTTTCTGAGTTTTATTAAGTTACATTATAGGATTACCCTATCCACCTGAGATGCAACCTGGACAAAGTATCCCTTCAAATTAAGAAGGATGAAAAGGTTCTTCAATACCAATACAGTATAAAGAGACTTAAGCCTCCAATCTGACTGCACTAATGACTTCTTTACACCAAAACCAACTCTTCCACTTCTAAGAGAAAAAATAATGAGTTTTGCAAAATAATTTGACTATGGCTGTGTCTACACCAGCTCCCAACTGCTAAGGGAGCATGGTAAGTAGGGTGTTGGGAGATTACTAATGAAGTGCTGCGGTGCTTACGCAAACACTTCATTAAGCTAATTCTCCCCCACAGCAACTTCATAAAAAGAGACAAACTTCGAAGTGCCGGCTTGCGTGTATCCCTTTTGAGGAGTAAAGGGACTTCAAAGTGGCCCAGGCCCTTCGTGCAGCTGCACACAACCCAGCACTTCGAAGCTGCCACTGAGGAGAATTAGCTGAAGGAGCTGCTGCATATGCACCGCAGCACTACATTAGTAATCGCCTGACACCCTGCTTACCATACTCCCTTTGAAGCTGGGAGCTAGTGTAGATACAGCCTATGAAGGATGCGTAACTCCCACTTGTACCGGGTATCCCAACTCCCTTAGACAATTAACTGTTCTTTTGGTTCAGTTGGATAAGCATTACAAATGTTCTTACAGATTTAAAAAACAACCGCATACTGTAGCATGACGTAGAAATAGGAGCAAAAAGTGAACACCCCATTATGTTTGGCTACACAACCAGGGAGCAGTTTTACAAATGCATATCAACTACAGGTCTGAAGAGTCACAGGACAGTTCATTCCCCCCACTGATCTAGGAGACTCCTCATCAACATATTACTCGCTTCTTGTAGCGCCCGATACGCAATGTGTGCTTTTCAAATAAAAGCACGAAAGATTATTTGTCCTGCAGAGCTTACCCTTTAAGTTAGATAAGTGAACTGAAAAAGGGCAGAGAAGGAATGCAATATACAAAATTACGCTTCTTGGGCTGGCTAGCATAAGATAGTCGTCTATGAGGAATTTAGCATGGCAGAAAATTGGGTCTTGAAGAGGGATTCAAATATAGTGGAGTAAGGATCTTACAGATGAAGTCACAAGAAACATCTTGTGATCTGATGAAGCAAGTCTGTGCTCACGAAAGCTCATGCTCAAAACTTTTCTGTTAGTCTATAAGGTGCCACAGGACCTTTCATTGCTGAAGAAACATTAAGATTCCTAAACAAGTGTCTCACCCAATGGGCCTCCTCATTTTCTATGAAGGGCTTATCTTCTGTTGGTCTTTATCTTCTGAACTCCTGGCTTTTGGGTACCCCACTCCAAATGCACAAGGAGTGTTCTACAGGCTCAGCTTCAGGATGGGAACACAGCCCATTCAAGATAGCTCCAGATACTTTTGGGGATGAAAGCAAGGATACCATTACCAAAATATAATCCAAACCAGGATAACCAGTAACACCTTCAAGGCTTTGGAGATTCAGCCATATTTCCTTCCTACAAAAGGGAATTTAAGACTCATATATGGGCAGAGAAAGGTAGAAAGCAGTGCAAAGAGGGTAATGTCTTCTCCATCTGTACTATAGGCATGAGGAGACATGATATACAATCAGGTGCTGTTGAGTATCCATAAATACATTCAGCATGCCCAATAGCAGTGTTCAGGGAATTAATTGTTCTACTCCTCAGTGTTGCATAAAATTCTCCAATGTTCAGAACCACGTCTGGTGCGAAAAAGTAGGTAGGGCTGTGCACTATCTGCTACCTCCACTGGTGTCAAAACCAAGAGATTGTAGTTAAGAATCAGACAATGCATATCTCAGTTTTGAGGGTTTCCCTTCCACTTCTCCCACTGCACGTTCAGACTAAATGAACCTTCCATAGATGCACAAGACACTTGTGCAAAGAAAAAGCAATTATGCAATTCAACTGTAAGCATCAACCGGATGCTGCGTAGCTAATGGAGCCATAGATGGAGAATCAATTACAGATTTCATCTCATATAGCACCTCGACTGTCAGTATCAAGAAATGGTAAATAATCTCCTCTATGTAGGGACGAGAAAACAAACATGTCTAAACAGGAAGTGTGCCAAGGATTATCATCTCCTGGTAGCCACACTCTAAGGGCTCTTTCCAGTCAGCAGACTTCTCCATGACAGAGCTTTCTAAACATGCGTAACATAACTCATCTCAACTGCAAGAGCCCTCAAATAAGAAGCGATGAAGCTCTCCTCACACTTCCCATCTCAATGCGTTTGGGACTTGAGGCTAGAGATTCAAGCAGCTACAAGCATTTACCTGATTCTCTTTAAACTGTTATTAGTGTAGATATCGTCACACACACAGTCTAAAAATAGAGAAGTAATTTCACAGAATGAAAAGTTTGTGCCAGCTGCATACTAATAGAGCAAACACTTGCAACTATGAAAATTTTTGGTTTTGCATTAGCAGACAGCAAAGAATGGGAATACAAAAGCAACTAACCTAGGGGGTGGGGGAAAAAAAAAAAAAAAAAAAATCTTTCATAGAAATCTGAGGACCAGAAGTATGGTAGAATTACCATCACCACTTTCTTTTTTCTGAAGATTGTTCCTCCATGCTGCCAGTACTAGAAACTAAGTCATTCACATCTGTTGAGATTTTTAAATTTCACTTAAAATGGGTTTCCTCTTTCCTGCTTTTTTAAAATTAAAAAAGACTGAAAACATTTTAAGTCCCTCACAAGACATTAGGGAAATGTGATAGGAAGAGTCATGCCACTGATTTACAGTTTAAAAAAAATGCTTCCACCATCTCCTCTTTATAAAGAACACTTCCTATACTGCTGCAAAACGTTTTCCTTATTTCACACATGGTGAAATTGTGGCAGAGACATCAAGTGACTTGGCCAAGCTTATAGCAAGTCTTTCTCAGGAAGAGATTTAGAAATGAAATGAAGTCCAAGTTCACATAGTGTGAATACACATAAATCAGTTCTCTGCACGTAAGACGGTAAATATCAAACAGTCTGAGGAGGAGTGCTAATGTTAGTTGTTATAGATCTGGAGGACTGCACTATTGTACACTGGTGATGTAAAACAAGTGAAACTTGATAATCGAGAAGAACCTAGGTCAAAAAAGGCACAGCAGTAGGGCAACCTTATCTCCCTGTCCCAAATATGGGACAGGGAGATATGGGGGGTAGAGGGGCAGCTCCTCCTGGCTCCACCAAGCCCCAGAGAGCCAGGAAGGAGGTGGCAGCTGTCAGCGCTCCCCCGAGGCTGGGGGAAGTGACCTACTGCTCTCCAGCCAGCAGCTGCACCTGCACAGCTGCTGGCAGAAAAGATCAGCGAGGGAAGGCCCAAATGCAGGACAATTAGTTCCTTTTAAAAAAAATAAGTAGGGACACGTTTTTGGCATTCCAAATATGGGACTGTCCCACCAAATATGGGACGGATGGTCACCTTCACTGCAGGCAAAAAAGTAGTGTCCAGTTAGACAGCACATTGCTTCATGGAAAAGAAATATTCAGATATAACCAGCATGGCGGCAAGGTGTGCAGTCAGTTATTTCTATTAGAGAAGACTAGAGAGGATTGGAAATTAATGTGGAAGGATTTAAATTATGAGGACAAGAACAACTGACAGAATCTAATGCAAACCTATTAAGCAAGTTAAAGAGAACTTAACGTCATTGCTGGAAGTGTATGCAATTTGGAATGTTACCTGCTTAAGGGCAGGTACTGCCAAATGATGGAAGGCCAGAACGCATGATAGTTTACAACCACATCAGTGTGTACATGGCCTACTAGGTACTGGGCTAAGATGAGGTATGCAGAATGTGGGAAACAACTGGTTTGAAACCAGGAGTTCTATGGTGGAATGAGCATTGATGAGCTGAGGTATTTTACCCATTCCCCAAGTTACCAGTAGTAGCACTTCATGTTTCAAAAGACGCCTTTTGCACTGTTTCTAACTGGGATTTCTTGCGGTCCGAAATTGGATCACCGCGGGGGGGTCTGTCTCTCCCTCTCCCTCCCGCCCGCCACCCCCAAATAATACTTCACTGTTAAGGTTGCTGCCAGCCCTCTAAATGTCAGATTACTGCACACAAACATTCCCTCAGAGAGTGCCATCCACTGCCCTGGTAACTAAGCTCTTTCAACGGCTGTGTTATTGATGGACACTGGCCAATGTTATTCACACAGAGCATTTGTTTCATACAGCTTACGTGAATGAGACTTCTTGCACTTAGATAAGACTGGAATTCTATTTGCAGTGGTTACCTGCTCAACTGATTAAATGAAATATGCATGGAACATTTCAACAGCCAAACAGAATATTTTAACCACTTCATCAGTTTAGATTTCTTTAGCAGATTTCTCCCTGTTCCACATCTTTTGCGGAACAAGCTGAGCAAGAGCATTAGTTGTCAGCAGTTGACTAAACATTGTGTTAAAGAAGGATAGTTGGGCTAATTTCTGGATCTAAGTCTCAGAGAAAAGCCAGGCAGAGGCAGCTTTCCATGGGGGTTTACAGACATGTTCTAAAGATGAACTTGAAGAAGGCCTTTCTTTCTTCTGAAGGGTGCAATACCATTCAGCACTCAGGAAGATAGCTTTTAGGGCTACCCCACTTGTGTTGCTTTATGAAAAATGAACCATCTTACAGAGTCCACTTGGGGCCACAGTGCCATGACTAGTATTTCATCCTACCACAAGGAAGCCCTTATTCAGTCAGTCAATGATAGAGTAAGTTCTGAAATTGCTGGACTGATACACATGCCTGACTCTTGCTTGGTATTCCAACAGTCAGTGATGTATAGTGAGCAAGCAGAGTAATAGTAATTAAACTGTGGAAGAGCTATGACATTCTCCCATTATCCCAGCCCTGTTGCTAAAATGGCAAAATTTAGAAATCTAAACAGGTCACAACAAAAGCCAACATCAAAAACAACATCATGAGTCACTGCAACCTTATCAATGGAATCCTGCCACTGCCTAGGCAAATACTACACAAACTCCCTTCCAGAAGCCCAATATCAGATTCCTCAATATAATCCAGCTCAGTTGGAAAATTCAAGCACAGGGAGGTCTCACAAATACACTTTTGTTCACCTCAAACAGTATGCAGACCACCAGAGGCCCTGGATTTTGCAGCATACACTGATAACCAGCTCAAGCATCAGGAAATTACAGGGTCACTGGGCACAGATGAACATCACCCTTTTTCTTTCTCTGGTTTTCTCACAGTATCCACATCAATTTCTGTAGCCACGGAAAACAAGTTTAAAAATGCAAAGGATACGTATTCATGTGAACAAAACACAAGTGTAGCTTTAACACAGCCAACTTAAGTTTAGCTAGAACAGGGGTTGCTGGCAACCTGCGACTCTAAAGGAGCTACTTGCAGCTCTGACCACTGCCGTCGGTGACTCAACTTGTGGCTCCAGAGGCTGTTGTTAAACAAAGCTCGCTGTTAAAGTGGAATTTAGTTTTTTATTTAAGTGGCAGCAGCTCTGGAGCCACTGAGCAGTCAGCTGCGGCTGGGGGGAAGCTGGCAGGACAGGGAGCCCTGGAAGAGGAAGCCAGCAGGGCAGGAAGGGAAACAGCTGGGGAGAGGTGGCGGCCATGCAGGAGCAGAGCAGGAACTCGGCTCACTCCCACCCACTCCCCCAGCAACGCACTGCCCACCAGCCACCACCAGGAGCTGCAGGCAGGCACCCCTCAGCCAGGCCAGGAAGATGGGGGAAGAAAGAAACCAGCTCTCTCCTGGCCATGGCCAGCACCCCTTCCTCTGCTCCCAGTCTGGGTGGCCTCATCCTCCTCCAGCTGCCGCCCCACTCCCACCCACCTACCAGGTGCCACCCAGCTGCTGCAGCCTGCTCGAAGTACTGCACTCAGCAGCGGCAGCCAGAGGGAGAGCAGCCAGCCAAAGAGCCACTCTTCTGCCAACCGCTTGCTCCCCCCTGTGCTAAAGTTACACTTTGTTATAATCTCTGAAAGGAAGACGAGATGATGTTCTACGCTCAGTTGGGTCTTTGCTTTTCTCCATTATAGCTTAAATCAGAGAGAACTTCACTGTATTATCCTTCCCGTTCAAGTTTGCCAACATACAGTTAAAGAGTAAATAAAAACTCCCTTTTACAAGTGCAACCAGGGAGCTTTCTAGGAAAAGTCTCTTTTCCAGTAAAAACCTAGAAACTTATGAGTTAATCCTGTCCTATCACGAGAGGCGGCCGCCCTTCCACCAGCTGTTCACTCCCTGCTATCTTGCTGCCGCCAGCTCAGAAGTGCACACCTGCAGCACCCAGTGTTAGTGCTGCCACTGCCCAGTTGGCACCATCCACCTGTGCTGTGAGGAGAACAGGGTGGGCACCAGCTTCAGGCTGCCTCCTCCTACCTCAGCAGCAGGGGAGGTGGGCAGCATACAGAGCTGCCCTCAGAGGCAGGTTAATCCTATGGTGGGGCGAGGGGTGGGTCATGCCTGGGGATGGGAATGTAGATTTGGGGACTAAGGCAGATAATCCTGGAGATGGGGGGTAACAAATTTCTAACTGGTACAAATAATTGTGTGTGCTGTGCTGTTCTTTAAATAGAGGTTACAAGAAGTGTGGTTTGACATTATTTATTAAGGACTGTCATGTTTCAAATGCATTGCGGTTCTTGGAGTATTGATTTTGTAACTGAATTTGAAAAAAAAAAAAAATGGCTCTTCTTGCTATTTTAGTTGTAGACCCCTGGGCTACAAGTAGCATTGTTAAAAATTAATCAGCACTACGTGATAATTTTGGAGATGGAGCAGCTTCCAAACGGTCTTAATGGAGATCAACTATGTATTTTACCACGCCAAGTATTTCAAAACAAGCCCTTGCATGTGGAGCCAGCTCACATTATCAGCCAAAACTAAGTCTATGTAACATCTAGTAACATCACGGAGAGGATAGGTTTGCGTTCACCCAACACGAGTAAGACTAAAACAGGGATGATCTCAAGGTGATGTTTGATCATATGAAACAGTCCACTCCGTATTTATACTAAAAATTGAGATTTAGAGCAGAGAGATGGGGAGTTTTTAAAAAGGCATTTTGAGTTTAAGATCAGAATTATGATTCAGTATTCTCTGATGGGAGGCAGTAGAAGAAAGGAGGAGTCCTTATGTTAACTTCCCTGTCTTGAGACGAGAACTTCCCTGTCTCCAAACGAGAAGGAGCCTTCCAAGCATACACAAAATTTTAATACCTGACTATTCTCTCCACTGACCATTCCAGCACTACTAACAGGCTGCTTAATAACCCGCCCACCTGTCACATTAAACTAGAACCTTGTTGTTCCATCATTACCCTAGCAAAGCCTCTAGAACCTTTTCAAAACTGTCTCCCTTGCAGAGGAGGTGATGGGTCCCAACTAACGGACCTTTGTTTTAGGGCTCAAAACCCAGTTGCACCAACTCAGTGGATTTTTGCCAAGAGACTTCAGTGGGAGCAGTATACAAAGATACAAGAGAGAGTTTGTTATGTAGTATGGTGTGTTTTTTGATTTTTCCCCATGATTAAATAATTTTATACACAATAAGTAATCCATAAAATTGACACAGCCCCAGAACATTAAAATTCTCCTAAAGATGGTAGTTTCAAAAGAATCCAGATATTTAAGTGCAAACTGCTTTTTTATGTCTGTTTATGTACTCTCACTGTTAGTAGGTACATCATGTAGCATTTCTCTAGTTAATTAACATACACTTATAGCAATCCACTATTTTAAGACACATTTAAAAAGCACATACACTATGGTCACTTTCTTGTATTGATCAAGCATTTTTGGAGACACAGTGAGTGACTTACTTATCTCATTATTTTTCTTGAATGCAATGTCCAATTGCAGGATAACAAGTATGAACTGGAACCAGGGGCTCATCTCCATGGTGGGGAGGGGGATGTGAACAGCAAATACAATGTCATTGGCTTCTATTTGTCTGCTTATTGCCTCATCAAGATCTCCGATCTTCTCACACTGGTTGGGTCCCCAGGGCATTAGCCATTTGGTTTTGTGGTGGTTTTTCCGTACATCTATGCATTTTATTGACATGTAGGGCACAGCTGTAGTGGGACTTGGAGCTGAAATTGAAAGAAAGTACATTTTTAGCATATTTAACATGTTACATGATTAACATCTAATGAAACCAGATTATCCTCTCAACACCACAAAAAAAAAAGTACAGACCACCAATTACTTCCAAGTGGTCATGGTTATTACCTCTTTATAGTACTTTAGGAATCCTTTCAATGTATTCGAGGAGCAAAATAGTAGTTAATTGAAGAAGTTTCTAAGTGAGAGAGTTTTAGCCTTGTTCTACTGACAAGGCATGCCAGCGGCACTTTGCATCACATGGTGGAGTACTTGCTGCAACCATGAGATCTACTTTTAGGCCTGGTCTATACTAGGAAGGGGGAAATTTAAAAACGGAAGCAAACAGAAAACAATTTTAGATATGCAATTCCATCTAGAAGAATTGCTTAGCTAGAGTCAACTTATCAATTTTAGCCACCAAATCAATACAACAGGAGGTCAATGAGAGAAATTTTCCCAATGACTTCCCTTACTCCTGACAGTTGCCAAGGACTATCAGAGTCGAAGGTAGCGCCATGAGTCTGATTTAGTGTATCCCCCGTAGGCATGCTAAAATTGAATCTGGGAAGATCAACCACTAGAATGCCCATCTTCCCGTAACCGTAGACATACCCTTAAAGAAGGCCAACCAGAAGTTAGGAATAGAGCGCAGCATCTCTCTTTACTAGATCTGCTGATGATGTCCAAGCTATGCCCCTTCAGAGTGTGACTACAGAAAACGTGGACTGAAACGGCAATTTTACTCTACCAGTTGCTAGATGGCAAAGGAAAAGAATTTACAGATAAAAGTGGACAACCTATGAATTTCCAACTTCTTTAGCAGAAAGAAGCAGTTAGATTTTTCAAAACCTAGTCTTGTCTTGTTCTTGTAGTCCTTCGAGGGAAAAAAACTTGAGCATTATATTCACCTTTAACGTCAGTCATGTCACATCACTTACACATCTTCTGTTTGAAATCTCCTTGGACAAGTACATAGAAGGGAGGAGCAGAAGAGTCAACACACCAAAAAAAAAAAAAAAGCCACAAGCATCACACCTTACTTTATTTAACTAGAACACATATATCACTCCTAACACGTACCTATGAAGACCTTCCCCGACTTCTGTCTGTACACTTGAGGCTGAAGTTTAAAAGCAAGTGATTTTAGCATGATTTAGCCAGCTAAATGGATGGACCTTGAGACTGGGTACTGTTTAGCTCTTCCTGCCCCCCCCCAGTTAGTTAAGCCATATTAACCCATTTTAACCTGCATTATTTTTAAGACCATCCTTATGGTAATATTATTACTTCCCAATTAACTAGGTGCGACTTGCATTCCTGGCAGCATGTGTCATGGACTCTATCACTCATAGCAAGTTTTGATAGATGGGCTGTAGGAAACCAAAAGCAAAGGCTTTAACTGCACTTTACATAGCTTGTTAGAAATGCCATCTTAAGAGTCTTTGGGATGTGAGGTTCCCAGTCTTTGCATTACTAATTCAAGTTTCTGCAGTTGCAGTGGGCTTTTGACTGTTCAAACTTGCATCCTGTGCATCTGGGGTCACAGAAATGGCCCTGGCTCCTGAAGATTTCCTGAGTCCTTTTCACAGAAGTTAGTAAAACACTGTTCATGTGTGGCCACTCAGGTTCCTCTTCCTTTGATGTTACAAAGAGCTGTAGCAACAGAGGAAGCTTCCCTTCAACTCTGACTCTGTCCATCAAGTGAAACCTGGAGGTACAGCCACAAAGTTGTAGAGGGAAAAGTCTACAACCTTCAGACTCTAGTAGCTACACATCAGCCTATGCCTGCTCAATATTCTCTTATGCATTGTTGGACAAGGTGGGGTTGGGGAGATCTACAGGTCTTCATCTTCCGCATCCTGGTATGTTCCTACAGTGTAGCCAGACTCCCTTCCCAACGCAAAGCCATGGTATTGTGCTGGGTCTGCAGCATTCAATGCCTTACACAGCACCGGAATCACAGCACTGAAAGGGACTTGGAGAAGTCATCTAATCCAGTCCCCTGCACTCATGGCAGGACTCAGTATTACCTAGGCCAGCCGTGAGCAAACTTTTTACCTTGGACCCCATTTTTTATTCCTGCAATTAGTGGCCCCCCTCCAACACCTCTAATATGATCCAAACCAACTGAAATTTGGATTATGTTCATATGAAAAAAATAAAAACCTCTCAGCCTGTGTAAGAAACTAAGTACATGAGTGCGTGACTCCAAGTCGCACTTAACTTGCACTAATGTGAGTTAAGTGCAACTCAAAATTCCCCCTACCCCAGTCCTGGCTTAACCTGCCTCCTTCCCCCCCACCCAGCCCACATAGCCCCAGTTCAAACACCCTCCACCTGCCCCATGCAGCTCCAGTTTAACCCCACCCTGCAACCCACATGGCTCTAGCTCACCCCCTCCAATGCCTGGCCCCAGCCCCTCCCCCCCCGGCTGGTTCCAGCTCACCCCTACAAAGGGCCGCACAGCCCCAGGTCACCACTCCCTGCTGCCACTGCGGCTCTAACCCACTCCAAGCTTAACCACTCTGCCCCTCTTCCATGGCCCCAACCCACTGCCAGGCTTAACCCTCCCCAACTGCCCCCAACCACCCCAGGGCTTACCTTTCCAAAGGAGCTCCAGGTGCTCCTGCTGTTCCCATACACACAGGTCTACTTAAACAATTTTTAAAAGTTAGTACCTGTATTGCCCTTTGGGTCTATTTGACTGAGCTACTCAAAATAGACCAAAAGGGGCAGTACTGAGATCATTTGTAAAACTAGGGCTTAGGTTTGGAACACAAAATTATTGTTACAAAACCAAGGCATGGTTACACAAGAAAAATCAGATCACAGCTACAATTGCTCAGGCGTGCGAAAAATCCACACTGACCAGATTAATTCCACTGAGCTAAGTCCCTGTGCAGCCAGTCCTAGGGTAGCTATTGCCTCTTGGGGATGTTGATTCCCTATGCCAACAGGAGACCCTGTAGGTACCATCAGTCCTCAACATAAGTCACTTTGATGTAAGTTCGAAGGGTCCTGTGGCACCTTATAGACTAACAGAAAAGTTTAAAGCATGGGCTTTTGTGAGTTAACTCACTTCTTCAGATGCTGGTCCTGGAAATCTGCAAGGCCAGGTATAAATAGGCCAGAGCAAGGCTGGGGATAACGAGGTTAGCTCAGTCAGGAAGGCTGAGTTGAATTGTCATCAGCAGATCTGGAGGTGTGAACTCCAAGAGAGGGGAAGCTGCTTTTGTATTTAGCCAGCCATTCACAGTCTTTGTTTAATCCTCAGCTGAGGGTATTGAATTTGCAGATGAATTGTAGCTCAGCAATTTCTCTTTGGAGTCTGGTCTTGAAATTTCTTTGCTGCAGGATAGCCACTTTTAAATCTGCTACTGCGTGTCCTGGGAGATTGAAGTGCTCTCCTATGGGTTTTTGTATATTGCCATTTCTGATGTCTGATTTGTGTGCATTTATTCTTTTACGTAGAGACTGTCCAGTTTGTCCGATGTATATGGCAGAGGGGCATTGCTGGCACAAGATGGCATAGATTACATTGGTAGATGTGCAGCTGAATGAACCCACGATGGTGTGGCTGATCCGGTTAGGTCCTGTAATGATGTTGCTGGTGTGTATATGTGGGCAGAGCTGGCAACGAGGTTTGTTGCATGGATGGGTCCCTGAGATAGAGTGACTGTGGTGCGGTGTATAGTTGCTTGTTAGGATTTGTTTTAGGCTGGCAGGTTGTCTGTGAGCAATGATAGGTCTGCCTCCCAAGGCCTGTGAAAGTGTGGGATCATTGTCCAGGACGGGTTGTAGATCCCTGATGATGCGCTGTAGAGGTTTTAGCTGAGGACTGTAGGTGATGGCTAGTGGTGTTCTCTTGGTTTCTCTCTTGGGCTTCTCCTGTAGCAGGAGGCTTCGTGGCACACATCTGGCTCTGTTGATTTGTTTTCTCACTTCCTCAGGTGGGTATTGCAGTCTCAAGAATGCTTGGTGCAGATCCTGTAGGTGTTTGTCTCTGTCGGAGGGGTTGGAACAAATGCGGTTATATCTAAGTGCTTGGCTGTAAACGATGGATCATGTCGTGTGTCTGGGATGGAAGCTGGAGGCATGAAGGTAGGCGTAGCGGTCAGTGGGTTTACGGTACAGGGTGGTACTGATGTGTCCATTGTGTATAAGCACGGTAGTGTCAAGGAAGTGGATCTCCTGTGTAGATTGGTCCAGGCTGAGCTTGATGTTGGGGTGGAAGTTGTTGAAGTCCCGGTGGAATTCCTCCAGAGTCTCCTTCCCATGGGTCCAGATGATGAAGATGTCGTCAATGTAGCGTAAATAGAGCTGGGGTGTTAGTGGACGAGAGTTGAGGAAGCGTTGTTTTAGGTCAGCCATGAAAATATTGGCATATTGAGGGGCCATGCGGGTACCCATAGCTGTGCCGCTGATTTGAAGGTACATATTGTCACCGAATCTGAAATAGTTGTGTGTGAGTATAAAGTTGCAGAGCTCAGCTGCCAGATGTGCTGTAGCATCATCAGGGATACTGTTCCGGACAGCATTTATTCCATCTTTGTGTGGGATGTTGGTATACAGAGCCTCTACATCCATGGTTGCTAGGATAGTGTTTTCTGGTAGGTCACCAACGCATTGCAGTCTTCTCAGGAAGTCAGTGGTGTCGTGGAGGTAGCTGGGGGTGTTGGTGACATAGGGTCTGAGGAGAGAGTCCACATAACCGGACAGTCCTTCAGTGAGAGTGCCAATACCAGAGATGATGGGGCGTCCAGGATTTCCAGGCTTGTGGATCTTGGGTAGTAAGTAGAATAACCCTGGATGGGGCTCTAGAGGTGTGTTGGTGTAGATCTGTTCTTGTGTTTGTGTAGGGAGTGTCCTGAACAGACGGTGTAGTTTCTTAGTGTATTCCTCGGTGGGGTCTGAGGAAAGTAGCTTGTAAAATCTGGTATTGCAGAGTTGCCAAGAGGAGAAAAATGCATGAAGAATGTATTTTGGGTTAGGATCTTTTTTAACGTTATTTAAAATGCTTTAAATATCATCATCGTCATCAATAACTGTGGGCTCAGCGCCCATTGGTGTCTGATGCACATTAGGGTTTAAATGGTCACAGGGCAAACTTTATGCTCTTACAGTCCCTATCCCCCCTATTTACATTATTTCTTATGTGGGAAAATTCCTCATTATACAATGTTTCACTTAAGTTACAACTTTACAGTTCCTACCTCCGACATTTATCAAGGGCCCTGTGAAGTACCTACCCTGAAGGGCTAGAGCAGTGCTGCTGTTGTGTTTTAAGGGTAAACAAGCTCCAGATTTCTCACTAGGGTGAGAAGCTTGGGTTATTCGAAGAGCAGGATAGATGGTCAAAGTTCAGAGGATAGTTTACTGGGGTAGAAGGTTAGTGCCATTGCAATTTAATTTCAAAATGTTATTTTCACATCTGTGGATGAACTGAGAAACAGATCACAGCCATGAGAAACAAGGTGTAGGTTTCCACAGCCCCCATGAAAATAAAATTCCTGATAACTGAATAGTATTTATAAAAGGCAACGTTGTGTCCATAATTATGTCACATATTTGTGCCCTTTTGTTTTTTTTCCCCAGTTCCTTCCTGCCCTGTGCCCTTGCCCCCCTACAAAAACAACCACCAGACTAATTCCTCTAGCCCCACAACAAGACAGTAACTGGCAGTGATAACTAACAAAAAGCAGCAGTTGTGCATGGTTTGAATGCTCTTTTTTAAAAAAAAAAAAAAAAAAAAAAAAAAAAGCCAGATATTTCAGACAAGCTCTCCTGGAGCTCTCACACACACTGAGGTCTTTGTGCTTGATTTAAAGTGGGCATTTATGAATCAAGAGGGATCATGATTTCTACTTCAATATTTATTGCTTTGATGAAACTCCTGATGGCTTTAAATATGTTTCCATTGCTGGCAAATTAGGATTTTAGATATTTGGCGTACAA
Source organism: Carettochelys insculpta (assembly GCF_033958435.1). Taxonomy (NCBI): domain Eukaryota; kingdom Metazoa; phylum Chordata; order Testudines; family Carettochelyidae; genus Carettochelys; species Carettochelys insculpta. The sequence continues at coordinate 20,201,578 of NC_134145.1, forward strand.
ACTTGGATGTCTCTCAGCCACACTGACAGCTTTGAGAATGAAAAAAAGACAAATCACTATATATTTGTCAGGCACGACACACCAAACAAGCATTGCCACTTGGCTTACATTACTTGTTTGGCTCAGATCCCATTAATTGGGGAAAGCGTTGAACCAAGTGGGGAAAAAATGCTTTGTGAGAGTGCAGCCAAGTCAACTAACAGTAGTACAAAGTGCTATACAAAACAATGCTAGCATCAAGAGATTTCAGTTCAATATTGGTGCCAAAACATGCTGTTTTTAACCATGCAGTTTGTGTGCTAGTATTTGGTTCAATTATACAGGTGCCTTGGTATATATTTCAGTGGGAAGGTAATTAAATGACATTTCTGAGCATAATACAGTGTGGTATTCTTAGCCTGAGCTCTACAATCACTGTTGTAATGAAAAAACAAAATGCAGTAATTACTGTTTAGATAATTTACTAGAGGTAACCATGAACAAGGGCTTTTAAAATCAGGAAGTGTGTCACAGAACTGGGACCATTTTGTCAACTATGTTTGCCAGTCATTCACAACTAGGGTACGCGCACTGTGGAGGTCCAGAGAGGTGTATGGCAGGGCAGTACATAGTCTGGGAGGGATAACTCATGGTACACACAGAGAGGGACAGCTCAGTGGCTTGAGCATTAGCCTCATAAACCCAGCGTTGCGAGCTCAATCCTTGAGGCAGCCATTTAGGGATTGGGGCAAATAGATGTCAGGGATGGTGCTTGGTCCTGCCAAGAGAGCAGGGGACAGGACTAGATGACCTTCCAGTTCTAGGAGATGTGTATCTCCAATTATATTTATTTTAACTCATCTGAATAATTGCCTTGTTTTACAAATAGGCTAATGAAAACACTAGTGGAATCAGTATAAACTGGCATTTTATTCAGTGAGATGCTTATACCACTTGATATATTCCATATTGAAATGTAAGTGTATTTCTATTGCAATTGATTTTGTTTTTAAATAGTTCTATGGCAAATGTGAGAATGCAAGTAATTTTTCAGTAACAGTGTTCTTTGACACTTGTGTATGTCTGAGTTGAAGCAAGTAGTTTTAAAGTAAGGAGCACAGTATCTTCTGGGTCCACAACACAAAAACCAGACTCCTGAGAGTGATGCAGTAGTCTGGAGCGGTTGAGACATTGGTGCAGGCAAGGTTTAACAGCTTTAACACAGGGGTTCCCAAAGTATTGTGTTGTGGTTACTTGGGGTTGTATCAAAATTGCAGCTGGGGCTGCAGCCAGGAGCAGGCAGGTAGAGCTGGGGGAGGGCCCAAGCAGCTTCCTCCCCATGCCTCCACTTATGGGCTATCCCTGCTCCCAACTTTTCTCCCTAACCACCCCCCCGCCTCCCCAGGGGCGTGCCCAACAGTTTAGGACACTGTTCTAATACCTCCACATGTTCGTTTCCAGAGTTTGCTACTTTGGAAGCCAAACTGGAAAAACTATTGGTTACCTTCAAGTGTAAGCAGACACTATGCTGAACACACTTGCTCCAAGCCATCTAATCAACATGGTGCTGAAAACAGCTACCACCACCAGAAAGCCAGCCACTGTTGCTAATGTTGGCTGACCTGAACTGGATCCTTCCTGTAGGCAAATCGAGACAGTAACTCAGCATTTCTTGGTCAGTGATCTCATAGGCTTCATCATGAAGGTAGTACTGGTGGTGCATTCACAGTAACAGGCCTCTTCAAGTCTTCCTACCACCAAGGTTTATGCAGAACATTTTCCCCTTTGTGAGGGTGTAACAAAGACACCTGTTCTTTGTAAATGACTTTCACCTCAGATCTGATAAACTCATTACATGTCTTGCAGGGTATTTATCCAGAAGCTATATCAGTCATTACAAGAGGCATGTATAGATCATATTGGAAAGGAACAATGTCAAACAGACTAAGAGACATTAAGCTTCCAAGAGGTAATGGGCCTTAGAGACAGGCTATCCAAGCAGGAGAGTTGTCATTCTTCCCTCATCAGCCACTGAGATACAGCAGTGGTCAGCTAGACAAGCGTGTTCACTCCCACATTTACCAGTGCAAAACCATCAGATAAACAAGTAAAACCTGTTGAAGTTGGTGGAAGAGGAGTGCTATTACTATGGATACAAGCTTTGCCCTGGCTGTGAACAAAAACAATAGACTTCCCAGTATCCAAGCACACTGAGCACCACAGGGAGCAAAAGTACTTTCATGAACAATCTGAAGCCCAGTTATTGAGAAACCCGCCAGCCTGGCAACAGAGTACAGGTTATTTTTAAAAATGGCCCTCAAGCTCAGACTAAGAGAAAAACCAATCTCCAGCAGTTAAATCAATTAAAATCGAGTGCTATGCCCGGAGCCACTCAGCCGCCTTTTAAAAATGGTGTCGCTGCCAGCTCCACAGGCTGGATTCTGGCCCACAGGCCACGAGTTGGACACCCCTAAATTAGATTATGCAGCAGCCTGCCTATCATGGAAGCACAAATACCCTTTGATCTCTGAGACAGTGAATTGCTTCACCATAACTAGACTGAGCTCTCTTCAGCAACACAGCTCCTTCTTCATAAATCTAGCAGGTCTCCTCAGTTTAAGAGGTTTGCCTAAATTTTCAGCTAAATTTCCTTTGTTATTATTGCATTGTTCCTAGTTAAATGCTATGGCACCATCCTCAACTTCCTAGGAGATTTTTCCAACTTTCAATATTAAAAAGTAATTCTGTAGTTAATGATGCCCAAGTATTCCACTTCAGCCATATTCATGAAGCAAGCCACTTTGTTTTAGGATTAGGATTTTTTAAATTCATATGAGTTCAAGAACCAAGACTTAAGTCTGAGCTTACTTTCAAGTATTATTTATCACAGATCAATTAAAGGAAGCCAGGAAACAAGCTTGCAGTGAGGCTGTTCTCAGGACCGCTTTTTTAAAAAGCCACAATCTTGAATTCTTGCTAATGGGATAACTAGCAATTTAAATAAAGTAATGAACTTATTGCCCCATTCTGACACTTTGTACATATCACAGCTGCTTTTTGAATCTTAATGATTCATTACTATTTGGGGGTCTCTAATCTTCTCTCCTGCAAAGCACCCAGATTCACCTCTCACTCCAAAATCTACCGCGAAATTTCTATCTGCCTGCATCATTAAGGCTCATCTATAAGGGGTGGAAAATTTGTACTAGCTAATCCAGAAGAGTTAGTGTGCACAATTCCACCTGTGAATCTTCTTTTTCTAGACAGAAGGTATGCCAGTATTGCAACTGGGAAGTGTGACTGCAGCACATGTCAATATAGTAGCCAGCTTTGGTGTGGCTTCTTGAACTAGCTGTCATCTAACAACTGCAGCAGTGAAGCATCTGCTTGAGTACATATCCAAGGTCCCAGGGAGTGCAACTAACCCACACAGCTGGGCTCCACTGCTATTATTCACTGAGGCACTTTGATCTAGCATGATTAAAGCTGGCTCAAGTATGCTTACGCACTGCAGTCACATCACCCCATTGCAATGCAGACATACCCTACAAGTACCTTTTTGTGGTTTAGGAAGGATTAACCATTACCACAAAGAGGTACTCTTAATGCAGAATAAATGTGCAGCCAGGGAATTAAAACACAAGGATACCTGTACCACACTAAATTCACACCCTAATTATTGCCTACCAACTCCCCCAAGGAAACAAGCCATTGCTGCAGTTCAGCTGTTCTAGTATTTGATGAGAAACAATCCCACCCACATGTAAAGTCTGCATAGGATGTTGCAGTCTTCAAGGCCACATCTTTAACAAAACAATGTTCCGACTTGACCTCCAATACTTGGATTTTTCAAGACTACATAGAGACCACTCTCTCATAAAGACAGGGATGTTTACTACATGTTTGACAGTTAATTGTGCATATTTGATGAGGTCAAACAGTCACAAAGGAAGCTCACTTCCCTCCCCCAACACAAAACTTTTGAAGTAAATAGCATTGAGATGACAGAAATAGGTTTCTTACCAGTACCTTGCACAGTAATTAATGTCAGATGCATCCCCCTACGGGTGCTCCACTACAAAGAGTGTATAAACCTGTGCACTCTTGATCAAAAGATTTTTGTTAGCAGCTTCTACAGGTCTGTGCATGTGTCCTAGAATTCTCAGTGTTTCAAGAAGAGGGCATATCAAGAGAGAGGGGAGGGAAGAGATGTAGATCCACCACCACTCCAATTCCCAAGATCTAGCATAAAGAATGAGGCAGAGAAGGAGGGGGCCAGGTAGAAGAGACCACACAGGAACATGCATCTGCACTGACACATTCACCAAACACCCTCCATTTCTCCTCCAAGAAGCACAGAGCCACACTCCCTGGAGGCCCACCTAGCCAAAGAAGTGTTCCACAGACTAAAAAACCACTCTGACTATGTTTATTCAATACTGTAATCCGCTGCATTGAGGGCTCTGTCTGGGGGTTTTATTTTAGGACAAGTTCTTTTGGACAAAAAAATTAATATAGTGAATTGTATCCTGCAGTACTAGGTATATCTACAGCAGTCAATATATTAACTGTAGATGATCTAAGAGGCCCTTTTCAAAACAATTTCTTATACAGGGGTTCAGCCCAAGAAGTCACATCTAACCTATCCTGCTGTTACAGAAATATTAAATTTAAATCATGGGTCTCAAATTCATGGCCTGTGGGCTATATACAGCCAGAGAATTTTCACAATTAGTTCCAGCATCCCTAGTAGCATGGGGGATGTCTGTTCCCACTCTCCAAGCCCTGACCCGTCTCCCTATTTCACTGCTTCCTGAGGGATATGGCTTCAAGGATTACTATGGGGTGGGTGAGCCTGGCATAGGACAACATAAGGGGTTGGGCCCCTTGCCCGCACTCCCTGCAGCAGCAGTAGCTGCAAACAAGCAGAGTAAAGCACAGCAAATGTACTAACAGAGCACTTCACCTCCCTGTGGCAAAGAGGGGACCTGGACTCCTGCTCCTCCCCAGAACTAGAACTCTTTGGTAGTCCCCAAAACTTCAGCCTGCAGGGATACAGGCAGGGTTGTGAGACAGGGACACATCCCAGGACAGACTGCAAAAATACTCAGCCATAGGTAGCTCAGAAGCCAGGAATCTGAGACCTCTGAGAGAGAGATATCTAATATACCAGCTGCCTCTTTCTGAAGCACTTACTGAATTTCAAAATTAACTACTGACCATTAATCTCCTACTATAAACAAGCCCTTTAGAAAATCTCAATTGCATTGTGTCTACACTGATTAAAACTTGAAGCCCAGTGACCTCTCACAGTATTAACTTATCCCACGCACCAAAAACAGTCTGCTTTTCTACTCAATTACCCCCCTAGGTGCAGCGCCACCATTACCCAATGAGCACATACAATGGACTTCTGCTTCATTACACTAACCAGCAGCAGGATTGGAATAAACAAGCTAATTTATCAGAACCAAGCTGGCTACCACTGTTCCAAAGTTTGTTGGAGTTTTTTTTTAAGTTATTCACAGCAATATCAAAATTTTTTTTTTAAACCTCACTTTATAAGGCAAGACTGTCACTAGTGGCACTATTACATTGACCAGAGCCTGGGGTGATTTTTTAGTACAGTTGAAACTTCCCAAAACTATGGCTGTGTCTACATGGGCACAAGTCTTCGAAATAGTGATATTTTGAAGATTACTAATGAGGTGCTGAATTGAATATTCAATGCCTCATTAGCATTAGGACACTTGCGGCTGCGGCACTTCGAAATCACTGCTTTCGAAAGCGCACAGATCGGTGCAGGACGGCTACATGAGGGTCCTTTTCAAAAGGACCCTGCACCTTTTCAAATCCCCTTATTCTGAACAGTGAGCAGGATAAGGGGATTTTGAAAGGTGCGGGGTCCTTTTGAAAAGGACCCCTGTGTAGCTGTGCCGAGCCGCGTGCTTTCGAAAGAGGCGCTTTTGAAGCGCTGCAGCCAGAAGCGTCCTAATGCTAATGAGGCGCCGAATATTCAACATTCGGCGCCTCATTAGTAATCTTTGAAATACGGCTATTTCAAAGATTTGTGCCTGTGTAGACACAGGCAAACTGAAAAATCCCTTTCAACCATCAACAGCAGCACTTATGGGACCATGTTTCTAGAGTTCAAATGTTACTGTATTTAAAGAGGCTCTCCCCTCATTCCCTGAGCATACATGAAAGGTATTATTTATTTTTGGATTATGGTAGGGCTGAGACACTCCTTGCCTCTTCCCCTACTCCGCCCCAAAACAGAGATTCCAGGCCCTTTGGTTCCGGACACAGTACAAAAATTTAGGAATGTTACCCCTCTTGTGAAGAGAGTATAAATCTAAGAGAACAGACAAAGGATGCAAGGTGGATGACAACCAGGTGATTGGTCTTGCCTAAGACTGCATGGCAAATCCATGGCCCATCAAGCAACAGAGCCCAGATGCCTTGTCTCCTATGTCAGTGCCAGATCCACTGGACAGCAATGCTTCCAACTGTAATTAGAGTAAAAAGCAGCCAATATTTCCTCTTATTAGCCACAGAGTTAAGTGAAGAGACAGCACTAGAGTAGAATCAAAGATCTGAATAGTTAACTGAGTTCCCTCTGTTTTCATGTTTTTTAAACCATCCACAGTTAGTACAACTATAAGCCCACCCTCCCCCCAACTTAAGGCTATGCAGAAAAATTCATGCTCCTGCGCTAGAAACATCAGTGTCATGGCCACATTTCAACAGCAGCTTGGTGCAGCAAGACTAACTGCATAATTACAACTGCAACTAGTTTTCCATTATAAACCTAAATTGGGGCTTTCCTGTAGTTATGTCATATCTCTTACCCACACCCAGAAAACTCTTTTGGTAAGACATGAGATGGATCCATGTCATAATGGCTTCACTTATTGACCATCATTCCTTAAGTTTTCTACAGTATAAGACGATCGATCAGCCTCCCAGCACAGACTATCTACCCGAGTAGATCACTCCCATCAGCCTCAACAGAAGATCTGCTTATGAGATTCTTGCTCAGAACCTTCACCACCAAAGACAGGTTCATCTTTAAGACTTTGTCCATTGGTTGCAGAGAACGCACTTACTGTCAGCTTTAGACATTGGTATGCTTCTTCTATTTCAAAAGAAATTAAAGAAATAGGGCCAGATATGCCCTGTTCCAAGCAAGAGTCCCTCTAAGTTTTTTTCATCCATATGAATAATACATTTGCTTATGTGCACTGAAATGTGTGGATGTGAACCACCAATAGAAACATATACTGCTGGCTGTGGGCACTCTGCCATTCAGCTAGGTGGCACCAGAATCTCTTGTGGGCCGACATGCAAAAGCTCAGGTGTTCAGAGAATACTGGTCCCAAGAAAAGTAACAGGAATATATTGTTCAACTTTATTATTAACTAGTGACTGGTGAGAAGGAGAAATAAGTTAGGGTTATACCCTCCTGTTAACTGGTCCATGAAAGTAGAGGAGAGTGGCATAGGAAGGGGAAAACAGATCTATTCTGTATCCAACCTGTAACCTTGTCATGTGGAGGACTAGAGGCAGTTATGCCAGAACTCAGATGCATACAACTGCAGCCAGAGATGGTCAGAGGGAGAAGTTGTCTAGCCAATCAGCCATTCTGCACAACATGCTTCTTCCAGAGTATGTGTTTAGAGGTTTTTCTGGTATCCTGAGTAATAACTACTCCCAGCATGTTCACAAACCAAACAAAGGATATGGACTGGTGGGGTTCCCAGTTGGTGGCAGCCCAGAGGACAAAAGATATTCGCAGGGTTTGACAGAAGGTGTGTTAAGGATCTTTCACAGAAGTATAGAAAAGCCAAGGTCTTTTGGAAAAGATGTTGTTTCCACAGATCATGGAATTACTAACCAAGCCACACTGCCACCAGGCCCAAATCCCAGAGGGAGCCATACAGTAGAGTGGAAGCACGAAAAGAGCATGAGCATACTTACAAATACATGGGAAAACATGCAGGCATGTACCTCACTGCTCCCCTTCCCTGGTATCACAAGGTATTGAACTCTTACTGCACATCTCATTATACACTAAATTAACAAAACCAAAATAGGAGGTGTTTTACCCAGATGTGAAGACAGGCACAGCTTGTCAAGCACCTGGAAAAGAATCACCTGTGCAAGAAGCAATTCACAAATTAGAAAGGGGATTCTAACTGAAATTTACAGTGTGATCATAGCCAAGAACTAGCGATTTCAGTTCTATGAGTGCACAAACATGCACACCCAGACATTTTATTAAACTTAAAAATGATAGGATTACTACAGAGCAAGTTGAATCTTCAACTATGCTCTCACTGGACAGTTTTCAGGTCAAATCAAACAATGTTTCCTGCTATACCCAGTCAAGCAGTAAATCCCTGAAAACAGAGACCAACACCAGTGGTGATCCATCTTTCTCATGCTGCAAACAGTGGTGTTTTGACAGCAGATTTTTCCTATGAGCTTCTCTCAGTGGCCATTTGCAACTCTATACGTCACTTCAAAAAGACTACCTTGAAAGCTCCAGTACAGATATGGATATTAACCCTGCATTTTGCAAGCAAGAGCTTAGTTTCTCACAGGTGTACACATGATAGCCCCTATGAGTATTTCACTCACACCTGAACTACCACTAAGGAAACAGAATGCGTAAGTGCAGGCCTCTCCCTCTTTAGAGGAATTCCCTGGTTAACAGGGAAGACTTGTAATTTAAATGCAAAGAGACCAATGCTATTTGTTGGGAAAGATTTCCTGTTTAGTGTGCGCCTGCCTCAATCACTTAGAGGCAGAACACCTCCACTTAAGTAAAGCTTCAGATAAAACTCTGGCTTTGTCTACACTGCCAATTGAACAAAGAACTTTTATTGTTCACAGGTGCCTAAAAAACCCTGAAGGGACAGTGTAAAAGGCTCATTGTTGGCAGGAGTGCTCTCCTGTCCACAATGCAAATTCTGCTTGCAGGGGGTGGAAGGCTTGTTTTTTCCAAATCAAAAGTACCACCACATAGTTACACAGCCTGACTTAAAAAGCTGTACAGTGTAGACAAAGCTTTACACATAAACTTACTTGTATCTGATTTCAAATGTAACAGAGACAAGAAACAGTGCAAAGTGTTTTTACTTTACATAAACTATGAGGCACATAATTTCTGTCACCCACCCCTTTCACGTTAACACCATCTTGAAAAAGATGCAGTCACAAGAGGATCTAAACTAGTACCTTGGAGATTATTTATCCACTCCTCAAACCCTCAAGCACAGAAGTTTGTGCCTGGGAACTGTCAACTTCTGGCATGTTAGTCCACTGAGCTACAGTAACAGCTCTTAGAAAAATCGAGTAGGGCTGCAACTAAATAGACATGACCTTTCATTTCTGTTTCCTCCCCCCACCTCAATCAGCTCCCAGAATCCTTGCCAAGATTGCAGGCTGATGGAATCTTTCAATACACCAGTCTATCAGTAGTCATGTCCACAGTACAGCATGGACCTATTAATCACAACTTGTCCATAATTCTGGAGTATACAACAATGAAAGAGTCAGGAATATTAAAAAAAGTTTTGTACTGGAAATCACAACCATTTTACTTTGAGGTCTGGCCATGTACCCAAGCAAACAAGCACCATCTTCTCAGAAGCAATATTGCAGTTCTAAAATTTTACTAAAATCAGAGCAAAAGAAAATAACTCACCAGTAACAGAAGCTAATGAACTGGAATGGCTGGTAACTGCTCAACCATTTTAGATAAATGGTTAATTATCTAACTGCTTAAGACCTGCAGGTAACAGTTTTGACTAGATCACATGGACTTCTCAGAGTTTGCTCAGCCCTGACCAAGTGCAAGCAGTGATACTTTGTGTTTCAAATGCATTTCCTCCTAGCAGCTTGACATAGTAGAATGAAAACCCCAATTTCTCCTGTATAAAAATAGCAACCTGCAAAACCAGGGGCTGTAAGGCTGCTTTCAAGCCACAGCAGTACTCCCATGCTTTAGCCTCCTTTTTACTGCAAGAAAAATGTATTCTGAACTCAATTTTTTGCTAACACAGTTAGTAGTCTTCATCTGAATCCACACACTTATGACTATGGGGAAGCCTACATCACGGGAAAACTTCCCAATAACTCTTACTTGTCCCGTGCCCTTCACTGCAACCACACACTGGTCTTCATGTAGTCTCCTACGTGGGATGGGGGCAAGGGAGGAATACTGAGACAAACCTGGACAATGGGAGGATTTCCTTACCCCACATACAGTAAAACCTGTATCATCAGCAAGTCCTACCAACTGGCACTCTGGGCCAGCTGCCATTGGGTGCCTCCATCTCTGGCCAGGACCTGTAGAACAGGACTGGCTAGCACTGGGTGGCTCTTGCAACCTGATGGGACCAGCAGATCAGGCCCAGCTATGCTTCCAGAGCAGCTCCCCCATCTCTCAGGAGCACGAGTACTCCACTTTTTTAGTTCCCCCCCCCTCACTCCCCCAGGAAGCACCACTGGCTAACCAGAAAATGTGATTATCTGGCAACCCCTGATTGCCAGGCATGCTGGATAGTCAAGCTTCTACTGTATTTAAAATAGAAATCACAGAATACTAGAACTGCAAGGGGCCTCAAGAGGTCAAGTCCAGTCCCCTGAACTCATGAGAGGACCCAGCAGCACCTAGATTGGGGGGGGGGGGTGTCAGCAAACTTTTCACATCAGACCCCACTTTTCATCCCTGCAATTAGCAACCCCCAGCCAACCTGTCTAATGTAATTCAAACCAACAGAAATTTTGGTTATGTTCATATGACAATAAAACTATTTTGGCACATTAAGAATGTAAAACTTTTATCAATTGGTACATAAATGTGACTACACAGACACAAAAACAGTAACATCTTTCAACATTTTTAATGAGATGGATGAGCTTGAGACCCAGCAGCTGATCAGGCCCCCCACATTGCTCACCTCTGATCTAGATCACCCGGACAGACATTTGTCTAACCCACCTCTAAAAACTCTCCAGTGATGGAGATTCCACAACCTTCCTAGGCAATTTATTCCAGCACTTAATCACCCTGACCATTAGGAAGTTTTTCCTAATGTCCATGCTAAACCTCCCTTGCTGCAATTTAAACCTTTTGCTTCCTAGCCTCTGGGGGAACGGCAGCACAGGGAATCCTGGCCAATGGCAGCAGTGTGGGGCAATGCCTCCAAGTGCAGGGTGGAGCAGCACCCCCTGTACTCCTGCCAGCTCCTCAATCCCCTGCCTGCTCTTGTACCCTCTCTCCCACTAAGACCCCACTCCTGCACACTAAACCCTTCATTTTTTGCCCCACCCCAGACCCAGGGAGGGGGACCAACCTACTAGTCCCCAGCCACCAGAAGAGTTAATCCTCTGGGGGCAGGATGCCCAGTCTTGGCACCCCACATGGAACTAATCAGCAGTCATGTAGCACTTTAATGACTAACAAAATAATTTATTAGGTGAGGCAGACCTGCTTCTTCAGATCTGGAGATACAGCATATTCAGTACAGACCGACAGTTATAGAACAGAGGTCCAAAAAAATTGAAATAAAAACTGACAAATAAGATACATAGAACTGAAGCAGGGGTGAAGGGTGTAAGATACTAATGAGTGTACTGCTTGAGATCATTATGAATACCAAAGGAAGGAAACAGCCCTTGTAACACGAGGTAATTACTCTCTCTATTGAGACCAAATGTTAATGTATTGAATTGGAGTATGAATCCCAGTTCACACCTCTCCCTTTGTAATCCCCTGTCTCTTTGTTGTAGGACACATTCTCAGGTCTTTAACAGAATGGCCCATTCCACTGAAATGCTCACTGACAGGTTTGTGTGTATCCAGATTCCTAACCTCTGTTCTGTGCCCATTCATTCTTTGGCAAAGTTTTTGCCCGGTTTGTCCAATGCACATAGTAGAGGGGCACTGCTGACACATGATGGCATATAACATTGGTTGAGGTACAGGAGAATGAGACCCTGATCTTGTAATTAGCATGGTTAGGTCCAGTGATGGTATCTCCAGAATATGTGGACAAAGTTCCAGGATTACTGTGGTGTGGCCTGTGGTTACAAGTGAGTATTATCATTTGGTTAGGAGGTTGTCCATAGGAGAGAACATGGCTACTTCTCCGTTATTACCCCACAAAGAGCAGGAGTGCAAGGACCCCAGTGCCACAAGCTTCATGAGTGAGGCAAGTATCCCTTTTTTTTCTGCTAATCTGTTGAGAGCCACTGCTTCCTCCATGGCCCCAGCCATGGCTTCTGGGGGCTGCAGCTTCCTGTATGGCCCCAGCCATGTCTTCCCACAGGGCCCTGGCTTGTGGGGACCTCAGCTTCCTACACAGCCTCAAGCAAAGCTTCCAGGGACCACAACTTCCCATGCAGCCCAGGCAATGGGGTGCAATCTTATCAGCCCTGGCACCTGCTCCCTGACTGCTGCTCCCAGCCTGGACTCCCTGACTACTGCTAGCCCCCTCTTGCAGGCAGGCCAACTGCTCCTGCCCTGGTCTGGCCAGCCCCTTCTCCTCCCAGCCCCGGGGTTCTCTCTGGATGACCGACGTTGCCAGACTTGGGAGTTTTAACTTGTCCTGATAAAAGCCCGGCTTCCTTAACAGTATGCATTACATTTTAGGTATTAATACCATTTAGTGTCCAAAACTAGACTGAGCGCCAGCACTGGCAGGATCCACACACTCAAAACATGCAGTTATGTTGCAATTGCCAATCAGACAACATGGAGCATCACTTTTGCCATTGTTCCAAACTATGACCTAATTTCCTGTAATAGAAGCGTTTTAGTTTTGTAGCAGAGCTTCATTTCTACATACAAGGCGCTACTAAACTCAGAGCCATGAAAAACACATCACAGACCATGAAAGTTTGGTCTCCTGTGTGAAATGTGGTCTTGTGTATGCCTTTATCCCTGCACTATACGAATTCCCACCACTGTTTCAAATTGGGGTCCTGACCCAAAAGAGGAGGGGGTGTCAGAGGGCCCGGAGGTAGTTATTTTAGGGCAATCATAGGATCGCTATGCTTACTTCTGCACTGACTTCAGAACGAGGCACCCATAGAGCAGCAGCTGCCGGCTGGACACCCAGCTCCAAAAGCAGTGCCCTGGCAGCCAAAAGGTAATAATACCATACTACATCACCCTTATTGCTTGGCTAGTGCTGGTGGCAATTCCTCCTTCAGAGCTGGACTTCTGGCCACCAGCCATCAACCTCCAGCTGTCCCACTCTGAAGGCAGCATATGTGCTAAAGGACAGCAGTACACAACAGCCCCTGCCACTGTCCCACCACCACGCACAATAACATTCCAATTCCCCCTCCACAACTCTTTTTTTGGTCAGGACCCCTACACATTATAACTTCATGAAAATTCAAACTTACACAGCTGGAATCATGAAACCCTCTGACCATGAAATTGACCAATATGGACCATGAATTTGGTAGGCTCTCATGCATATGTATCTATACTAAAAATAAATCAAGAGGGTTTTTTAAACTAGACTTAAAGCAGACCAAAGTCACTATTTCAGATGCCTCTTCAAATCCCATCCCTACTTATGCTCTAATTTCATGTAAGAAACCAAGAGTCTTGTGTGACATTACCATTCCTATCATAGACACAAATAATTTATTGTCTAATCTATAACACTATCATCTTTATGTCTCAAGCCACTCCGTAAGACAAATTTCCTGCTGTGGCCCACTTTTCCCCCCAAACTCCACAAGGAGCATTTCTATTCTATGACCCAAGTAGAAAGGTCGCATCAATCAGTGATGCTCCAGGGATCATAGTTTGAAAGACACCGGGCCACTGCTAGGGGGAGGAAGAGCTCAGACGATTTCTTGAACACCAAAATAACCTTTTAGTGACAGTGGTCCAGCATAAACTTTGCACCGAGTACATTAGCAACATGCCAAAGCAACATGGAGGACCATACCCCCAGTTTACACAAATATACAGATTGAACCCCTCTAGTCCAGTTTCTTCACAACCTGACCAGGGCTGAACAAGAGAATTTGGGAGACCATGAGAAGTCAATACTGTCTCGCAGCATTACCAGAGCTACCACTGTTTACTGGGCTCTTAGAAAACACTGGAGGTAAACACCACCACAGGACCCTGAGAGCCAGGACCAGTAGCTGTAACCAAGGGAAACTTGGCCACACACAAGTGGGTATCCAGCTGACTAAAATCATGCCGGACCATGAGTGTTGCCAGGACAAGAGAGCCAGACTAAGAGGTCCAACCAGTACTTTTTAAAAGAAAAGCTTAGCACATAAAGAATGTGCTTATACTTGCCACTGTTGACAGTGTATTAAACACTGTCCACCAACTTAGCTACCAAGACAATGGCTGAACTGGAAGGGAGGAAGGCGAACCCTTTTGTACGTTAATGTCTAAAGGTTGTAAACAACCACAAAGATAAGGAATCGTTCTAGATGATCCAACTTCATTTGGTGTCTTCCTTCATAAGAGAGTAAAAGCACACACTTAGGGCTTTTCCCTGCCCCGCCATTCACTGTAAAGATATTGTGGCACTGAAGCAGTTTGAGCTGCTGTAGCTTTGCTGTTAGAGCAGTCCCCGATAAACTGCATCCTTGGGGCTTATCTCCACTGTGCCAGGGATCCACACTGCAGCAATTGATCCATCAGCCATTAACTTACTGCGCCTAAGCAGATGTGATAAGTCAATCTTCAAGCGGTCTTCTGTCCGTGGGCGGCAAGTGAAGGACCAGACAGGGAAGGCAAGCCCCAGCCCTGCTCCTCTCACAATGAGGTTACACCCCTTCTATCTCCCAAGGCCCCGCCTCTATTGAGACAAGCATCCAGAACCCCAGCCCCACCCTTCAGGGCCACCTAGAGGGCTGGGGCTACTGTACCATGGCCCTCCCTGGCAGCAAAGTAGTGCAGGGAGTTTTTGGAAGTCAGTGCCTTCCCTTGCCTGTACTACCCACCACCCATGCTCCTGTCAATGCCTGTACTACACTGGGATGAGAAGCGTAGGCACTGTTAATAGGCGAGCAGCCCCCACCAGTCTTACTGTGCACAAGTCACTAAGTACCTTAACTTCAGCTAGGCTATTTGCTTACATGAAAGCATATAGATGAAATTGATGGGGTGGGGGGTAAGTGTAGACAGGGACTCAGCTATGAGGAGAAGGCCACTGTGCAATGTCCTTTAGGATTTCCCTGCCACCTTTGAACACCACCACTTCACCATCTCATCTAAGCAGGTTTACTTTTTCAAGGAAATAGCAGGGTTCGCATCTCCAAGTGGCATGGTACACACAAGTGAACTTGTAGGATCAAAGTCATTTCAGCTATCAGTGAACACTCATTTCTCACACCTGTTCTGATATCAAAATGAAGAACATGGCTGTCCAGTCACCATGTTTTCAAATGAAAGTTGAGCAAGTTGCCACTTATAAACTTGGAACTAAAGATATTAATGGACTCACATGGACCAAAAAAGGACCATTAAGAGAATGAAGTTTGATCTTCTTGCATGATACAGGCCATAGACTAGGGTACCTAGCCCAACAGCTTATGCTTAAATCAGAGCAAAGCTTTGAAAGCTATACAAGCCTAGATCTTTAACCTTCTCTCTGATGTTACCTACCTTTTCATAATTCAAGCACACAAAATTGGAATATCATCCAGCTCTTCCCAGGTTTGTGGTTGTCCTTTCTGAAACCAGTTAGCTTCTCTGCTTCGCTTCGGCATAAGCTGTAAAAATCCTCACTGGGTACCACAGACTAAGTCTGAAAGATCTTTGAGAATTCCCAAATCCAAGCATTCTAGAAATTCAAGGTGTTATTGCATACCAAGACAAAATGGACCAGCTCATTGGGACATAGAAAGATAATTGGTTCACAGGCTACAAAAGCAAACCGAAAGGAATGGTAGACGCTACATACGGTACAACAGCCAACCTCTAAACCTAAAGTAAAAGATAAACATTTTAATTATGGCTGGTCAGAAAACCAAAAGCAACCACCCATTGTGTCTGTTGGACAATCTTAGTGTCATCACTCACATCAGAGCCCCAATAGCCCTACGCAGAGATGTGGTGGGCAAATACTTATCTAGTTTTGTGCGATAAAGTTCCAGGACATGGAAAGGGATGAAATAGGGAGGGTTTTAGAGGATGACAGTTAACCAGCTCTGAAGCAAAGTCTGACCCAGGAGATGCTGCCAACACTACCACTTCCATTTATCAAGACAGAAATAACATTTGTTTGGCTGCTGTTAAGGTTGTGCAAGGCACTGACCCCTTACGAAGCAGACATGTGGGTGGTTTTACTACCTATCACTATTCATGTCTCCAGGACTGTGACTCTGAGATCTTCCTCAGCTCCTCCCCTTCTCCAAAGAAGCAGCCACCACAGATAAAGCAAAGCAGCAGAAATGTAGCTATTTAAAGACTAACAAAATGATTTATTCGGCGATGAGCTTTTGTGGGACAGACCCACTTGAGCTTTCGTGGGAGAGACCCACTTTCAGATCAGTCAAGTGGGTCTGTCCCACAAAAGCTCATCACCGAATAAATCATTTTGTTAGTCTTTAAATAGCTACATTTCTGCTGCTTTGTTGGAGCACAGACTGCTGGCTACCTCCCTAGTACCCATCACAGATAAGTTAGACAATAGGCACTGAATGAAAACATGGGTGGGGGGAAGAGGTGGAGGAGGAAACCAAATTAAAAATTACGTCAGCTCTTCTATGAACTTTGCAGTGGAACAATAATCTTCATCTCCTTCAAGGCAACAAATACAATAAAAATCAAATCTGTGGCTCTAAACTTTTATCCAGGAAAGTTTGCACAGGTGAGGGCAAGCTGAAAAATACAGACTAGCTGGCTACCACCAGAAAGCAAATATCAGGAAGGGGCTAGGTCAGGTGTCTGCGACCTGCAGCTCTTTAAGGTCTTCTTTGTGACTCCTGATGGCACAATTGCAAAGTTATTTAAAAAAAAAAAATTCACACACACACACCCCTCCTGATTAACAGTGCACACACTGCAATAAACTATCATTGCATTACAAATCACTGTGTGTGCCCTATTCTTACAATTGGGGTTACAAAAAGTATGGTTTGATGTTATTTATTAAGGACCATCTCCTATTCACATGCACTGCAGCTCTTGAATTACTGATTTTTTTTACTGAATATAAAAAAAGAGGCTCGTCTTGCTACTTTGGTTGCCGACCCCTGGGCTAGGTCCTAGGAAGCTGCAGCCACAGGCACTTCGCTAACAAAGGGAACAAGAAACAGATCAGTTAAAGGGACTTCTGCTGGGTTCCCATCACCGCAGCTTCCCCCACTCTGGGATGTAAAAGGGAGGCGGCACCAGTCAGGGCAGCCTCGCTTACCTGCCGGCACTGGTCACTACAGCCATCGGGGGCGGGAGTGTTTCAAAGCCCATAAAAGCGACAACCTGAGAACTTTCGACAGTCTCACGGGTCCGAGAGGAGGTTCCTCCCCCGGGCATGAGTGGGACAAAGCTGGGAGCAGAACGACCCATGCCCGCCCCCACGTCTCTCACTCACCCACTCCAGCTCTGCTAGAGGCGCCCAGCCCGCAAACTTCCATTATGCTCCGAAAGCCTCACGCTACCCCCCCACCCCGTCCCGGACTGCCATGCAACCTACAGGGGAGCGCTCTGCAGAGTAAAGTAAGCGCCGACGCCCAGACAAAACAGCGCCCGAGACAATACAAACGTTCCATCCCTCCCCGGGAGCAGCTCCCCGCCATGGGGTTTGTACTGGAGCAGACTGGAGTTCCTCCCCCAGTCGATTCGGGCAGAGAAAAGCGCTGAAGGCGAAGGGATGGGGGGGGGGGGCAAACCAAAACTTTGTAACCCAACACTCCCGTGCACGACCAGTCGCCATGCTTAAGCTCTTCTCCCCCTTCCTCGCTCTTTCAGCAGACGCTGAAACTAGGCCAGAAAAACTTTTCTCTGCCCCCGTCTTTTCTTGCAGCCACTCGAGTGAAATGGGCACAAAGAGACCCGCGGAGCGGTGTTTTCTTAACTACAATAGCAGAACTAATTAGATCACCGCGGCGAGCCAGTGATACAGTTACAAGTAGCTAAACAAGACGGCGGAGGGAAGGCGAAGTTTGCACCTTTAACACTTACCAGTCAGACCTCCCACTAGAAAGGCGATGACTTGGAAAATCAGCAGGATCCCTCCTACAATGCACAGCTTTTTAGTGCTCATGTTTTCTATAATTGCCCCAGCCATTTTTGCGAGATTTCCGGCCGCCGCCGCCTCCTCCTCCTCCTTCTTCTTCTCTCTCTCTCTCTCTCTCTCTCTATCTGCAAAACTTAAGGCTCAGAAAGTGCTTCAAGGATGGGAAGGCGACAGACTCGACTCAGCCCTAAGAACCCAAGCAAGCCCGGATCTGGCTCCCCCTCCACTGAGAGCTGTGATTGTGGCCGGCGCTCGGCTGCATGTGGCTGCTTTAAAGAGGCAGGAAAGCGAATCACATGATACCTACCTCCTCCCCTCCTCCCCCATTCCTCCCTCCCTGCCTGATCCATTCAGCCGCGGCAGATATAGGTTTCAGTCTCGCAGTGGCAGCCTCTTCAGCAGCGAGAAGAGCCAGTCATTCAGGGGTGGCTTGTTTTATTTATTTATTTTCAATTAACAGCGCTAACATAGAAGTTGGAGATGGAGGGGCTAGTCCAGACGAGGGTTGTCCTCTTGGAACTGTTCTCCATGGCCTTGCCCTGGGCAATTTTAAGGGTGAGGTTTGCACTAGCTGTGTTGGTTTTTTTAATAATGCATTAGAAACATTAAGTGCTTTCAGTGCTTAGCATTATCCATTGTTTTAATAAAATTATGTTCTCTCTTGGCACCTTTCAAAGAGGATTTCAAAACACTATGTAGGTAAATAAAGGATGGCCCAGTGGATAAGGACTTTAACACATCACTGAAATGCAGGTAAAGGACTGCCTATACTGTTGAACAGGCACCCTGGGATGAAATACAGACTTCCTTTAAGGGCAAACATTAATACCACAAATGACTACTATATCCATCTCATACGGCAGGAAGAGTTTAGATGAGTCATAATGGAAATTAAGTTGAAATTTAGCCAGGACACCAAAAGATCACAAAACAAGTTATTTAGTGTCCACCGGCAGTCAAAACAGTTGCTGTGCCAGATAAAGACAGCAGGAAGTTTTCTATCATATACAATTTCTTCCAAGGTATGCCACTGTTAAATAAAAGGTTCTCCTTCTTTGATGTTCATGTACACATGTTGCAGAGCTGGAGGGGACCTTGGGAGGTTATTGAGTGCAGTCTGCTGCCCTCTTGAGAGGGCTAAGCACTATCCTGCTATTCATCTATTTGCCCCAGATCCCTAAATGACCCCAACCCCCACAAGGGTTGAACTCACATGTTGGGGTTTAGCATGCCAATGCTCAAACCACTGAACTATCCCTCCTGCCCTGCTACAGCTGCTGCAAGACTATTTATGTCTCCTCTTCCCATTAGTGATCCTTCAGCCAAAGTACTTTCCTTAGTTCAATTCCCCCAACCATTTTTTTTTCTGTATCCTGAATTTCTTCCAAAAATCAGGCAAGGTTTAGAGGTGTCCAGAACTAAGCAACATTCTGGCTGCAACCTCCCCAGTGACCCTGAAAGGGCTTATTACTAGCTGGTCTTGACCATCTATTTCCTCACATGTTGCCATATCTTAGTCTAAAAGTAAATCACCCTGTTCACCCCTGCCCTGATCAGTTGTTTCTGACATTCCTGCTTTTCAGTTATTTATGGGATGCCAGAGGGACCACTGTTTAACCCCTGGTTATTTAACATCTTGTTACTTTCAAGATTACTAAACATAACATTACCATTTACAGATTAAACTAGGCTGGGAGCTGTTGAAAACATCTATGACAACATAAACAATACAAAGGGAACAGAAAAGCTAGGAATATGAGCAAGACATATCAGAATGGGAGCTAGCTAGGTAAACATACAAATAGCAACCCGTGATAACAACCTGAATCTACAGTATATATATTATAGATAAACTAGAAGACTCACCTGGCATTGCCCAGGCCCAACTCTGGCCCAGGGCAGGTAGGGGCACACATTCCTCCCTCCAGTTTCTCCATGTGGCCTATATGGGTGACTTCCAGTGCTCCCTGGGACTGGTGCTCTCTAGGACAAGGAATCAACACTCCCCGTCAGGGCAGGACAGCAGTAGCCAAGCTGTCATAAACTAAAACCATCTGAAGAGAGCCCTGAATATAGCAGATTACAATGGTGACCAAAGAGGGTGTAACTGGTGCGTCTTAGTCTCTGTGGAACATTTTATGGGCAAGTTGGGCCTTCTGAAAGCATGTGGCTCTTTGCTTCCTTAATCAAGGTTTAGAAATAGTCCATACACTTGCAAGAATGTGTTCTCTCATTCAGATGTAGTTGCAAGATCAAGGCTTAAATTACTTCAGCTAAATCGCATCTTTTGCACTGTTTTCTTTAATAAGGTAATCCACTTTCCAACCAACAGATTCCCTCATTATGAGAGCAGCACTAGGAAATTACTCATAATTAACTTGGAACTCAACTGCTTTAATTCCAGGGTTCATTATATGCAAGACAGTATTGATGCAGATTATTCAGACATCCTTATGATAGCAAGGGCAAGTGGAAAAAAAATAGAAGCGTGACCCTGGACACCAGCCAATAATGTAGCAAGGAATTCACTAAGCATTAGATTGCCTTCTGTGGTGTCCTCTTAGTGAGGACTGTGTGTCCAGCTAACAACCTGCCCATGCAAAAATGCTTTGTGTTATGGAAACAAGCTGGAAACAAATAACACCTGTCACAGACTTGCAAATATAGTCATTAACTCTGGACAACTATAGTAAGACAAGATAATACTGGCCAATCAGCTAATCCAGCAGATCTGATGCTATGACAGTGGAGAATCAAAGCCACAAGGAAGTTCTTCATTTGAAACAAGGTAATTTCACAACTAAAACAAGAATTAGGCTTTGGAACATTAGATCACTTGAATTCAGATAGGCTGAAGCAAGTTATCAGAGAAAGTAAAATCTTTGGCTTGGACTGATTGAGTGCAAGGCACTGCATTTAGCCATTGGGAGTGGAAATCCATCAACTGATTGAGGAGATAGACAGGACAGAATCTCACAGAATCATAGGGCTGGAAGGGACCTCAGGAGGTCATCGAGTCCAGCCCCCTGCTTCAAGCAGGATCAGCCTCTACTAAGTCATCTCAGCCAGGACCTTGTCAAGCCAGGAGTTAAAAACCTTGAGGAATGGAGAATCCACCACCTCTCTAGGCAACGCATTCCAATGCTTCACTACCCTCCTGGTGAAATAGTTTTTCCTAATATCCAATCTACACCTCTCCCTCTTCAACTTCAGACCATTGCTCCTTGCTCTGCCATCTGACACCACTGAAAACAGTTTCTCACCCTCCTCTTTAGAGCTCCCCTTCAGTAAGTTGAAGGCTGCTATTAAATCACCTCTAAGTCTTCTCTTCTGTAAACTAAACAAGCCCAAATCCCTCAGCCTATCCTCACAGGTCTTGTGCTCCAGCCCCTTAATCATTTTTGTTGCCCTCCACGGAACCTGTTCCAGCAAATCCACATCCTTTTTATACTGGGGGGGGGCCCAAAACTGGACACAATATTCAAGATGTGGCCTCACCAGTGCCGAATAGTGAGGAATAACTACTTCCCTAGATCTGCTCAAAATGCTCCTCCTAATGCACCCTAGTAAGCCGTTAGCCTTCTTGGCTACAAGGGCACAATGTTTACTCATATCCAGCCTATCATCCACCATAACCCCTCAGTCCCTTTCCATTGTACTGCTGCTGAGCCAGTCAGTCCCCAGCCCTATAACAATGCTTGGGATTCTTCTGCACCAGGTGCAGGACTCTACACTTCTCTTTGTTGAAATGCATCAGATTTCTTTTGGCCCAGTCCTCCAATTTATCCAGGTCACTATGGATTCTCTCTCTACCCTCCAACATATCTGCCTCTCCCCCTAGTTTTGTGATATCTGCAAACTTGTTGAGGGTGTAATCCAGTCCCTTATCCAAGTCATTAATAAAGATGTTGAATAACACTGGCCCCAGAACCGAGCCTTGCGGCACTCTGATTTAAACTGACCGCCATCCAGATATTAAGCCATTGACCACTACCCATTGGGCCCAACGATCAAGCCAGCTTTCTATCCATCTTATAGTCCAAGGGTCCAATCCATATTTCCTTAACTTATGGACAAGAATGTTGTGGGAGACCATATCAAAAGCTTTGCTGAAGTCAAGGTATATCACATCCACTGACTTCCCCATGTCCACAGAGCTTGTTGCCTCGTCACAGAAGCTAATCAGATTGGTCAGGCAGAACTTGCCCCCGGTGAATACATGTTGGCTACTTTTGATCACTTTCCCCTCTTCCAAGTGCTCCAAAATGGATTCCTTGAGGATTCCCTCCATTATTTCCCCAGGGATTGAGGTAAGGTTGACCAGTGTATAGTTCCCTGGATTGTCCTTCTTTCCTTTTTTAAAGATGGGCACTATGTTTGCCTTTTTCCAGTCATCCAGTATCTCCCCTGATCTCCAAGAGTCTTCAAAGATAATGGCCAAAGTTTCAGCAATGACCTCTGCCAATTCCCTCAATACTCTCGGGTGCATTAAATCCAGACCCATGGATTTGTGTACATCTAGTTTTACTAGATAGCTCAGAACTTGTTCCTCCCCCACAGATGGCTGCCCTCCACCTTCCCATACTGGAATGTGTGTGGGGCCTGGACAGAGACATGGTAGGGCACCCACCTGCACATTAGAAATTCTGCAGCATCTACGTTTGCTGCCAGAGAAGCGACATTATGTCCTTCATTTCCTGGCACTGAGTATAAATATATAAAACATGAGCATACAAAAGGTTGGACAAACACAACCCTAACTATAACCAAATGTTCACTTCTAAACACTTGTTTAAGATTACCACTGTATCTGGAATTAGGCTTGAACTGGGGTGTAGGGAGTGGGGTTCAAAGAAAACTTTGAGAATTCTGTGTCCCGCTCCAGAAATTCTATGCAAACTAGCCACCATTTTCAGCTCTCTTGAATGCCCCAGTCATACAGTGTATCAACTGTTCTTTTAGTACTTACATGTAAGTTTGTTTAAATTTGGAATACACCTCACACATGGCGAGTGATAAGGAAAACACTCTTTCCAAACAATAATGTGTTTCCACACTGCAACATTAAACAAGTGATAAGGATGAAATGTGATATATAGGTCCAATTTTTTAATATCTATTGTTATGAATGGTCCTGAATACTTTTGTAATTAGCTGCAACATATTTCTGTTGCTTTGCAAAATACTGATACAGTGGGAAATTATCTCATAGTACAGGAAATGGGTGGTACTTGCTGTCCCCAGCACACTGAAGTTAGGAAAATTCACACTTTATAAACCAATCCTTTTATATTTGTTCATATCAATGCCCAACTGTAAAACTTCTTGTTGTATCCAGAAGAATGGTATTCTCCATGATAGTCCTTCAAAGAGGTATCAAACACTTTTCCCATGTAGGGCAGCTGTTTGGAATACATTACAATAGACTGCCCTCAGGCAAGTCTGGATGCCTGTACAACAAAATGCAGTTCATAATCTGATGAAGACATAGGCTGCTCTTCCACAGTGAGAATACTGGCTCCTGTGATTCCCTGCAGGAAAAAACCTTATGCTTTATTTAATCTTATTTTCTTTTTCTTTCTGCCTCTGCCAGAGCAGAAGCATCAAGAGCCCCAAATCCTTGGAACTGCTACTGTCTGGCTCTTCCATATTCCTTGCATGTTTCAGTGTTGTTTAACTTTTTTGACACCTAAAGTGGTCATCAAGGGCCAGGATTGCTGCAGCAGGGTATGCATATAGCTTGTCTTTATTATACTCACTGCTTTGCCTTCATTATAGTCTACCTTTGCAATGCAACGAATCTACAAACCCATAACCTGTAAGCATAAGGCATTGAGGCCTATGAACTTTGACACAGATAGGCTACGTCTACACGTGCCCCAAACTTCGAAATGGCCATGCAAATGGCCATTTCGAAGTTTACTAATGAAGCGCTGAAATGCATATTCAGCGCTTCATTAGCATGCGGGCGGCAGCGGCGCTTCGAAATTGACGCGCCTTGCCGCCGCGCGGCGTGTCCAGACGGGGCTTCTTTTCGAAAGGGCCCCACCTACTTCGAAGTCCCCTTATTCCCATGAGCTCATGGGAATAAGGGGACTTCGAAGTAGGTGGCGTCCTTTCGAAAAGGAGCCCCATCTGGACACGCCGCACGGCGGCAAGGCACGTCAATTTCGAAGCGCCGCTGCCGCCCGCATGCTAATGAAGCGCTGAATATGCATTTCAGCGCTTCATTAGTAAACTTCGAAATGGCCATTTGCATGGCCATTTTGAAGTTTGAGGCACATGTAGACACGGAGATAAACAGTCCAGTGATAACCCCTAAGTTTTGAGGAAGCAGAGATAGAGTGCAAGAAGGAATTCTGTCAGTAATGACATCAGCCAATCACAGAAACACAAGCTAACACCAGCTGTTTGAAAGTTTAGGAAAGACATCCAATTTGACAAGAGTGCCATGGCAATGAATTGACATATGTACTAAGTTGCAAGCATTAATATACTCACCTATAGAAGAAAGGCAACTCAGCATCAGCAGGGAGAGAAATTACAAATAAGGAAGAGGCTAGAAACACCTACTGAATATGCATTAGAGTGACACAGTGGTGTTAGTGTAACATACTATAAAAGTTATGTTCCAGCTTCTGGGCAGTAGGAAGGAGAGATGTAGCCTGTGGGAGAATGCTGGCCATTGGGGATGAGAAGGAAAGTCATGGTGTTCAGGATGTTAGTGGCTAACATTTCTGGTGGTTCTGCAAGAGATGGTGAGAGAACGGAAGTTCAGAAATAATTTCTGCATTACCTCTCTCTGCTTTCCTGAGCTGGAGTGTTTTTTGATTTTGCTAAATGATTACTGTGATTTTGATGTGCAGTGTGAGTGTTCCAGAAAAATAGTTATCAAAGTTGGCAAATCAGAAGAGTAGAGGGCAGCAACAAGCAGTCATGTAGCACTTTAAAGACTAACATAATTTATTAGGTGATGACCCACTTCTTCAGATCATAGCCATGCCAGAACAGACTCAATATATAAAGCACAGAGATTCAAAAATTGTTATCATGGTTAACAAATCAGAAAAATAGTTATCAAGGTTGGCAAATCAGAAGGGCAGAGGGGTGGCAGGGTTGTCTATAGACAACCTCCCAACTTTATGAGGATTCTCACTAGCAACCCCAGGTTATACCACAAAAATACTAATTCTGGAACTTTTCCTTACAACAAGCCCTGTTGCCAACTTTGTCCACATATCTATTCTGGAGATACCATCACTGGACCTAACCATGTTAATCACAGAATAATGGCCACATTCTCCTGTTCATCAACTAACATATATGCCATCATATGCCAACAATGCCCACACACCATGTCTAAAGAACAGACTGCAAACGCTCTTCGACAAAAAATGAATGGACACAAAACAGACATCAAAAAACTCCAAACACACAAATCTGTCAGCCAGCACTTTAATGGAGTGGGCCATTCTGTTAATGACCTGAAAGTCTGTGTTTTACTGAAGAGGAACTTTAACAACCGTTTACAGAGGGAATGCTCAGAACTGTCATTTATATTCAAATTCGACACATTAACCCATGGTTTGAACCATGAAAACAATCACCTGGCCCATTATAAGGACTCTTTTACATAATTTGTTTTATCTAACTTTTACCTTCCCTATCCCACACCCCCTCCTGCCACCCGTCTGCTCTTCTGATTTGCCAACACTGATAACAATTTTTCTGATTTGTCAACCTTGGTAACAATTTTTGGACCTCTGTGCTTTATATATTCAGTCTGTTTTGGTATGGCTATGATCTGAAGAAGTGGGTCTGTCCCATGAAAGCTCATCACCTAATAAATTATTTTGTTAGTCTTCACAGTGCTACATGACTGCTTTTTTGTTTTGATACACACTTCATGATGCTGCTGTTGCTGACAATAACAAAGGCTCCAAACATAGACCTGCTCTCCAACTCTCCAACATAGAGCTATTGCAGGCCCAGCACTGAAGCTTGCTGAAAACGGGCCTCAGACTCTACTATTTTGTGGAAAATTCCAACATGTGGAGGGAGGTGGAGGCAACATTTCTCTGGAAGTTTGAATTCTTTTTTTTTAGGTGAGTTGGTTGGAGTGTCTCCGATGTCTGGAATGTGTTATGTTCTGGGGAAATGCACTAGCGGGCAAAGGGCAGGTGATGTGGTTAAAGAGGGTGATACATTAATTTATCACATGGATATTACCACAACATACGTAATGCACTTGTGTGTAAGTATAACAATAATTTATGTGTAGATGTATAAAATGATTACAATGTATACACCATCACCAATATCTCTCTTAGAACTATTCAGTTTATAACTTCCTCATAAAAAACAAGCTAGAAAAATTGTCCTTAGAAGTAACTGTGGGCAGTTTTAAATACTAAAGTAATATACTCTATGCTGTCTTGGGACACAAAGATTACCTTTGCAGCCATGGTTCTTCTCACCCATTTTCATATTAGCTCTGAAGGTTCAGTTAGTAGATGCCGCAACAATTAAACCAAACTAGTTTTTCAAAGCCTATCAGACATGAGTGAATTGCACTGAAGGGGTGAGCACTTGATATTCTGGTGCATGCTTCAGAGTTATTGCATCAAAGATGCAGCTTTAATCTAATTTCGGAAAAGGCCGATGACGTACATTACTTAAGTGAGAAGACTGAGGCAGCTTGCCAAAAGAGATAGATCAAGAGAAGATCAAGGAGTTCCAGCATTAATAGTATTGTTGCATTAGATGACAAAATAGACAACAAATATATGTATCAGTTTGAGCACTTCCTGCTCTCCTGGAGCTTTACAAGCTAGCAAGGTTACACAGCTTGGTCATTCTGGTTACTGTAACAGGTAGGGTGACCATATTTCTCTATGCCAAACATGGGAGACCCTGTGGAGGGGAGAGATGGTCTCCTGGCTGTGGCTGCCAAGCAAGTGCAGCTCTCTGGTTGCTCCATGCCACGGTGTGCTAGAACAGGGGCACCACCCCCAGGGAAGCTCCCCTGCTACAGGGGCGATTGCCCTGCAGAAGTGGGGTGGTTTCGCTGGTTGCCCCACGCCACTGGCCTCCGGGAATGCTGCAAGGATGCTCCCTGTGGGAGCTGCCATCCTGC
The DNA here is from genome assembly GCF_033958435.1 of Carettochelys insculpta. Taxonomy (NCBI): domain Eukaryota; kingdom Metazoa; phylum Chordata; order Testudines; family Carettochelyidae; genus Carettochelys; species Carettochelys insculpta. The sequence continues at coordinate 20,228,932 of NC_134145.1, forward strand.
ATGGACGCAGCTGTGACTCCTGGCTGCCCCATACTTCTGGGTGTCAGAACGGGGCTGCTGCTGCCTGAACCGGCCAGTCAGCACATGCTCTATGTGCTGTCCGGCTAGCTCCTAATTGATTTTACCTGCTTGGGGAAAGGACAGCACAGCAGCGGGAGTGAATATATAGGACAATTAGTTTTTTTGTAAAAAGAAGAAAAAAAAGGCAGGATGCCTGCCTAAAATATGGGAATGTCCCAGTGAAAACAGGACAGATGGTCACTAAATCAACAGGGGAGTGCCCAGTCTTGATATTAGGATTGTATGCACCAATATATCTATCAGTGAATTTTAAAACTTTGAGAACCTGTAAGATTAACTAATTACAGGGGGCAATAAATCTTGATGCTGCTTAAAAAAAGGTTGAGATTCTCAAAAAAACCTTAATGGATTTAGACACAACTTCCATTAGTTATAATGGAAGATGTATATAGCTTCTCTAAGATTGCTCTGAAAACCTCAGCTTTAAAAAAAAAAAAAGGCATTCCTGTTACTGGGATAAAAGATTTCCTAAAAAGAGATGCCTCTGCTGGAGTAACTAGAGTCAGCTATTGCCAAGCCTATGATCTAATAATTATGAGCTGTAATTTGACATTTCTTTTCAGACATTCAGTCTTCTTGCCAGTTATTACTATATTTTCATTTTTGGCAGACAGCAAAGAAAAAAGGGCTGCACTGAGTACCTAGTATACCAATCCTGGGGAGTTAATTGACAAGGAACACAAAGGCTGTGGCATGAAAGGAAGGGGCATGAAAGTGCAGCCATTAAAAAACTGCAAATAAGGTGTGGATTTAAATATCTTGTGCCTCATTTACATACTCTCACAGAATCTCTTGGAGCTGGGCTTCCTTCTAAAGAAACCCTGCTTTCAAAAGCACCCTTCTTCCACCAAAAAATTCACATTCTTATCTTTCCTGCCACTACCCATGGGGCCATCCCAGTTTGAGCACTGGCCTGCTAAATCCAGGGTTGAGAGCTCAATCTTGAGGGGGCCATTAGGGATCTGAGGCAAACAGGAAAAAAAAGAAGGAGGAAAAAAAAAAGGATGGTGTTTGGTTCGGCCAAGAGGGCAGGGGACTGGACTCAATGACCTCCTGAGGTCCCTTCCAGGTCTGTGAGATGAGATTTATGGATTCACAGAATTAAGCAAAATCTGGGAACTTCACTATTTACCTGGTGTTACCTTGCTCAGGTTCAACAGTCCTCAGCAGACCATGTGTGATTTTTTTTTTAATTCAGTTGCTATTTCTTTAGTCTTCTAAGAAGCTTTTATTTTGTTGGATAAGAGTAGTCTGTTTCACATACATGACTTCCTTCAGCTCTAACATGGAATTTCATACATGCTCTATTGTCCATGCTTTCTTGTCTAACCTGTGAGGAAGATTTTCTTTTTCTTTCCTTTTTTTTTTGTATTTCCCTGCTGCAGGCATTTTTCTAGTGCAGCACAAATAGCTTTGATGTACACCAATGCTCTACAAACCATAGCTCACTAATGCCCAATATTGGGTGGAGGTATGTATCTGCTGTTCCAGCAACCTTAAGCTACTGATGCATCTCCTTCTGTTTTTAGCCTTTATCTACACTGCAAATAAGGAATAAATTGTGATGTGGAGACTTGTTGGATTGGAACTGTTGAATAAGGACAGGCAGGCAGGCCCCTCTACCATGCAAAGCCCACATGGGAGTATGCTCAGTCAATGTGGATCCAATTGCAAGCTAGGGGTGTTTTGGGTCCCCAGAAATATGTATACATTTGATACTTGTGGACTTGGGGAAGAATATGTTTTGACAGGTTCAAAAGGTTATGACTACAGCATCCAGCCTTCTTTGGCTAGAAAGAGGGATGTCAATGACAAAAGAAGAGAGGGAAAAGAGGTCACCCCTTCACCTGTATCTTAAAAAATTACACACTTTCAGGCCATCCCTCTGATTCTGTTATAGTAATGAACACTGTCCTCAGCAATAATCATATACAAAACATTTAGAATTTTTTTTCGTTGTTGCATCAACAGACAAAAATTTTCATGAAGTTATCATCCTGGGATATGTTATGAACTCTTAGCAGTAGTCCTTGAAACAGGAGTTTACTTTAAGTTTCTCTGGTGCCTAATGTTGGCCAAGTTACTTAACTGCTATGTTCCACAATTTACCTGTCCTTAACATGGGGATAATACTTAACTCATAAGACTAAGTTGTGGACTTAACTGACTTAAATCCTTGTACTTCAAGTGTAGCATAGGTCATCTACAAGTGTCCTCCACTTCCCTCTGTCTCGGACAAAACTTCTATCTGACTCCAGGAGTTCCCCAGTTGTTGTCCTTCAATCTCAGTAGATCTCCATGTTGTTCAAGGTCTTCCTCTTTTGCCTTTTCATTGCAGGTTGCATTTGAGGTTTGAGAGACTGTGCTGGATGATGGTTTTTCTGAGAGTGTGACCTAGACAACCCTACTTTCTTCTCTTGATTGAACATCAAGTGGTTCTTGTGCTCCTCTGTTCCAAAGCTCCTCATTTGTGACAAAGTCTTGCCATTTGAGGCGAAGGATGCAACTCAGGCATCTGTTTATGAATGTCTGTATCTTGTGATTTCTGTAAGCGAGTTGTTACATTTCATTAATAAATTGCTTGTAACTTTCAGCTGAAATATATTAAAATGAACATTATTATTACACAGAGAAAAACACTGAACTCAGATTTTAAAATACCAGTTTAGTTTTTGAACTATCCTAATTATGGTAATTTTTTAGCTTTGGATTTCCTTACCACTTTTCAGAGACTACACTTGAATTTTAGTTAGTCAGACTATTGAGTGATAGGTAGGGTCTTTAAACCTCACAATCGTCATGCTAAACCAACATAAAAAGAAGTGAACTCTATCTACTGATATGCAAACATTCCACAGTTTGTGTGACAACTACCTGACACTTGAACGTGTAACTTTATATTCTGGACATCCTGTCCATATTTCTCATGGACTTATCTGTAAGCTTCAGATCTTGAAAGTAAGGAATTTATCCAAACACGTGAATTAGACACGTTTAAGGAGGGTCTTTCTGTTGAACAATGAGGTAATAACTGTGCGTTCAATACTGGAAACGGATACTTAAAGAGATAATTGCTGAAATATTCATGTGTTTTGGGCAGTAGCAGAAATATTGCTTAGTTTAGCACAAGCTAGAAGATGTTTTATCTGATTGCTCAAGGAGCATTTTGCCAATAGTGAATTTTATCACCACTGGGAATATTGAAAAGCAAAGTCACCCCAGCTAGATTCAAGCAGTCTCAGGCTATGTCTACACTAAGCAAAGTAAGTAGACAGAAGATACGCAATTCTAGCTATGGCAATTGTGTAGCTAGAATCGACCCATCTGTGCTTGGCTTACATGGCTGTCCTTGCTGAGCAAGGTCGATGGAAAAGTTTCTCCCATTGACCTCCCTTACTCCAAGTGTCTTGCAAAGATTACAGGGGTCGACTGTGACTCCAAGAAGTCAATTTTGCACATCCCTACTAGACCATCTTCACCATAATTCTTGTGTGATGGTGCATATAGGAACATAAGAGCGAAGACATAGAGATTCCACACCCCATAGATGCCTGTAAAGAAGGCGCTATTCACTTGTAATTTGAATTTCCCCTATTTCCAATGGGCATCAGTCACGTGTCCACGAGAAAATAGAGATTCAATAGGGCCAGACAGTGAGGAGAATTCTCAAACGGTGAGCAAGCATCTAGAAAGCAAATACATTTCTAAAAGCAGTTACAGAGAAATCTGAAATTAAGAGAGAATGAAGTACATGGACAATTCATGTCCAGACATCCAACTCATGGAAGTAAATCCTATACTAACTGGAATTTTTCCCCTGCCACCAGTTTATAAGGGTTGGCATATGCAAGAAGATTGATACTGGAAACTTCATTCATCTTTGTTTTTCAAACATACAAAGTTTATCTCAGAACTTTCAACTTAGACTGTTCTAGGCATACAAGATTTTAGGGATAGGATAATTATATTCGAACAGTACCTGGGAGACTAGCTACATCTGAAAACTTTAGGAGGACCTATAAATAAACTTTTTGTAGAAGAAAGCAGCGTGAATAATGCAAAGAGCTAATGGCATCCAGCACATCTCACTGTTTCTGTCTTATGGCAGGGACCTGCAGCTCAAAGCATTAGCTCCAGCTATGAGTAATAACACAAGAAACTCTATGGAGAGTTAAGAAGCAGTCATTTAACATCAAGTCTTTTAAAAATAATGAAATGCTTTCCATTTAAAAAGCCAAATGAACAAGTCATTTGGAGGCATAGCACACTATCAACTTGAAAAGCAAATTCTTGATGCGGCATATTAGCACATTCTTGCCATAAGCAATGTTAAACTGACTAGGCATATGTAATAGTGTGAGAGGGAGGCCAGACAGGGCAGGGGTTAAACAGGGCCTATTGGCTCAATCAGCCCCATCCCGGTTCACCTGCAGCCAGTGTCAGGCCTGGAGGGGTATAAAGGGAGGGAAGCCAGCCCAGTTTGGGGCTGATCAGCCAAGAGGTAGGAGCTGGCTCTGAGGCAGCAGGGCCCAAGCCAGAGCTGCCACCCAGTCAGCCACGGCCTCAGGATTTCCCCCAGGCACAGAGGAGAGTGGGGATCCCTCCCAGGGAACCCCTCTCCCACCAAAGGGGGAACTAGGTTCTCGGGGCCACACCCCTAACTTATTCCTTAGACTTTCCAGTGGAACTGAAGACCCACACCCCAAGCCTCGGCTAGGGGGCCTAGCCACTGGTCCACCCTGTCCCAGGTGGGAACCGTACACAGTATACCTCTCGGGGATGGTCTAGACGGTGGTTGGTCCTGCCGAGAGGGCAGGGAACTGGACTCGATGACCTCTCAAGGTCCCTTACAGTTCTAGTGCTGACTACAGAAAAAGAAGGATTTCCCCTCTCCCTCCCTAGCCAAACTGAAATCGTCCCAACAACTGACATTTTCCTTAGGAAATAAAAATTACTCATTAGAAAATTAGTCAAATGAAAGTTTCAGAACAGCTCTACTTTCAAAGTAGAAAGAAGTTTAAGTATACTATGAAACTTTATAAAATGGATATAAAATGGATATAGAAAATGGATATATATGAAATGGATATATATATATTTATATATGAAATTTATAAAATGGATATATATGAAACTTGCATCCATTGTATTTCTGCAACTAAAACCTATACAACTGCGATGGCCACTTTACACCTGAGACCAATAGAGCATTTTAGCACTGGAACGTAAACTTGTGAGGCTGTAGTCCTGGGAACTGGTGAGATAAGCAAAGGGGATTATTCTCAGAGGAATTCTCTGGGATTGACTTTCAAGAGGGTACAGAGAGTTTCATCTGTGAAGCTTAAAATATAACCTAATACTATATGTTTTTATTGGAATTTTATATTGCCATATCTAGGTCTATAACGAAAACCAAGTTCAGAGGGAAGAGACATATACAACTCTCTCTCACCCGCCCCTTATAAATAAGAAATACCCTGTTAAAATGTTGAGTGCAAAATCAAGCACTCAAAAGTTAAATAGCAAAATTTAAAACAAAAATGAAAAAAACACTAACTGAAGAACTAGATAAATTCATGGAAGATAGGTCCATCGACGGCTATTAGCCAGAATGGGTAGGAATGGTGTCCTACCCACTGTCTGCCAGAAGCTGAGAATGAGCAACAGGAGATGGATCAATTGGTGATTATCTATTTTGTTCATTTCCTCTGGGGGGGCCTAGCATTGGCCACTGTCAGTAGATAGGATACTGAACTACAGATCTTTGGTCTAACCCAATGTGGTTATTCCCTTGTTCTTAGCATTAAGGTTGCCTGTGCAATCTAAATTTTGACCCCTTATAAACATATGGTGATACAGTCAACATTCTCACATACTAGAAATTGTCAAAGAAAAAAAGGTCACCGGGATTTTATTTAAAACATGGACAACAAAGTACCGCTCCCCCTCAGCTTCATCTTGCAAAGTTGCTGAAGATTGGAAGGGGGCAAGGGGAATGTCATCCAGGGCAAAACACCCTGCATGAAAATTTTCAGCTCAAACAGTTAAGTTTGTGAAAGTTACAAACAACTCAAAACAGGGTCTTATAATGGGAAATATCAAGCTGCCTTAACAATAAGCAGATGCTACCAGCCCTGCCTACAACATATCCAATGTCCTCTGAAATAGGATATAACCAATATCTTGGCTCCCTAAGAATCTGAGTACTGTACTCTGCCATATGAAGTTTGGTTTTCACACACTCACCTGCTTGACAATGAAGAAGATAAGTCATTGCTGCACAGGCCAGAGTGATGAGCAAACCAAAAAATCAGCCCCTATTTTGCAAGAGAGAGAGAGGTGATGACATTGGGCATCGTAAGAAAACAGGCAAAAATCCCATTTCAATTTTTAGTTTCTACAAGATGGGAGTTTGAAAAAAAATAGCGAAAAACCACAAAAGCCACAAACAACACCACCTTTGTCCTACCCTGGTGACATCCAATATTCCATTCCCCACATGTCTGTATTCCTCCCAGTTACACTGAGTGGGATGTAGAGGTCATGACTGCTACAGCTTTCCATTACATTTGCTCTTGTGAAATTAGATTGATTTATTAAGTGTTAATGTGAAGGAAGCACTTGAATTTAAGCAAAAAGGGTTCATTACACTAACACATTCGATAGTCTGTGGCTTCACTGCTCTCTTCAGAACATCTATCTGTGATGAAAGTTTTCTAGTTATATCAGGACTGACCTATCTCAGAATGTTTCTGTAAGTTGGGTTCATGAGAAGAGGATGCTATTTTCATGGCTTAAGAAAATTTGATAATGAAATTTAAGGAGACGACATATATGATGGATTGTAGGTTAAGGACTTGAAACAAATCACACAAATTCACATGTTTTGGAGTTATCATCACAGACTTAATTTGCTTTTTTTTTTAAATCTGCTTTGAATTTAACAAAGATGAATTTTACTTATGTTACTTTGAATCACGCTGACTCAGGCATCATGGGGAAATAAGGACATTTTACAAGTTTGTTTGTGCCACTGTTCAGCAGGTGGGCTGAGGGTGACAAGACTGAAGTCCTCAGGACAAGGACTGTCTCTGTTAGGTTGTCTGCACTGTGCCTATGGAAGTGGAGCCCTAAGCTCTATTGCAATACAGATTTACAATACCTGTGCTGGGCTTTTAACTCAAGGGAAAAAATTAAAAGAAGAGCTAAGCGTTAGGGCAGAGGTGGGGAAGCCCTGACCTGCAGTCTGCATCAGAACCCCAAGACTCAGGGCTCCACAGTATCTAGCCTGCTGTAGTGATGAGGTTGTAGAGTTTCAAGTCTTGTGGGCCAGACCAGACAAGCTGGGGCCAAATCCAGACTGCTGGCTCAGCTGGAGGCTTGCGAGGTGTGAGAGAGCAAGAAGCAGCTTGGCACAGCATCACTGCCGCTTGCTGCTGTTCCCCGACCCAGGGGAAGAAGAGTGGGGGCAACAGCGGCCTCAGCAGTACTGCTCCAAGGCTTCATCCTGCTGCTCTGATTAGCCAGGGGGTGGTGACTGAGAACAGAGGGCGGGAGAGTGAAGCCATGTGCGTCTAGGGGTGCTGCCCAGGTAAGTTGCACTCCTGTCATCCAGACCCCTCATCCCTTGACTGCTTCTGTGCCCCTCTCCCCTCCAGACCCCATCCTACCTAACTCTCCACACTGCTCCTGCTGACTCTCTCCCAGAACCCTCAGCCCTACCCTGCCCCCTCTCTTACAGACCCCAACCCCAAGCCATCCTGTATTCTCTCCCAACAGACACTACGCCCTTCTGCAACTCACACCCACCCAGACACTACACCCCTGCACTGCAACTCACACTCACACAGATCACCCACCCCCAGCCCACTCCTGCACCCCTCCTGCCTAGGCCACCCAATTCCAAGCCTGTTCCTACACCCTCCCACCTAGAGCCCACACTCCAAGGCCCCTTCCTGGCAGCCTCCTCCGACACTGAACACCTCATTCCCCTCACAACCCAGCCCCAGAGCCTAGAGGGGCCCACAAAATGTACTAGCCCTGGACCTGGGGCTGGTGTGCAAAAGGAACAAGGGGATTGTTGTTTCTCAGTCAGGGACCACACCAGTGAGGAAGGGTTTTTTGCATCTCACCTGTGTGGCCCCCAATCGATTTTTCTATGGGTCAGTGGCCCCTGACCCAAAAAAGGTTCAACACCCCGACTTAGGAGAAGTGTCTGCAAAATGCATTATTTTCTAAAAGGTACATTACTTGTTCCAGTAAATGAGTCACAAATGACCTGCATAGACACAGAATTTGACTCATTATAACATTTTCTACCAAAGTTTTACAGTAACTGAAATCTTTATCGCAAAGGAAAAAAAAAAGAGCATTTTTGGCTTGACTGCAATTTTATGCAGGTTCCTCTTTCTGCTCTGCAAAACCAATTAAACAGGAATGAGTACAGCTCCAACCAGAGGCAAACCTGATCCATGGAGAGGGGATAGCAAGCCAGAAATTCTAGATTTTAGTTCTGTTCTGATGCAGTCTCCCTTGAATGGTCTGGGCAACTCACACGAGCACCCTGCATTATTTTCCTCATCTGCAGTAATAACAGTCCTTTCCATCTGGGGATCTCAGGTCGGTTTACCTAGGAGGTCAGTAGCATTATCTCTGTTTTACAGACAGGAAAACCAAGCACAGAGAGGTGAACTGAACTGACCTGCTCAAGATCTCGAGTCCTAGACCAATGTTCTATCTACTAAGCCACACCGGTCTGAAGAGAAGCCAGAGTAGGCAGGGAGCAAATGGCTCCTGCTTCAGAAATGGTTACACACCATGGCTGTAGGCACTGTAGTGATTAGTGCTATAGTGAACCAGACACGTTATTCTGAAAATATATTTATTGATCAATCGAACTAGCCACACTCAACCAGCCAAAGAGCCATGTGGGGCTAGTGGCTGGTGTGTCAGACACCACAGATCTACAAGTACATGGGGGGCCGGGAGGGGGTTGTTGGTTAGTGTTGGCAAAGTACTTTGAAAACACTAGTAGGGGGATTAACACCAGAAGGAAGAGAAGAGGAGGCCAGGTCACAAAAAGGCATTTAGTATGGTTTGGGCAGCATGAGAAAGCTGGCAAAACAAATTTTACTAAATTAGCATTTTTCCTACCCATAATGAGGGTGGATAGTTTTTTGCTGTAGGTCAGTCTCTTCTGCAGTACTACAGCAATGAGCACATGTGCATGCACACCTTTAATCCAATGAAGGTTTTCTAACCTCATAATGGAGCGTGCGAGCCTTGCTCATTGCTGGGAGGCTGGACTGCTTCCCACTCATGTTTCTGAACACTTGAAACACTGTGAAACACAAAAGCAGGAAGTAGAGGCAAAGGCAGATTCCTGCAACCATAAATAAATGCCATCTGAGCAGTAAAGTTATGGTAACAGCTACATAACAAAGCAGGAGCTTGAAAAAATATACACTGTACTTTTGTAATAATCTATTGAAATGATCCTGATTCAGGATTTTTGTGAATATCAGGTAAGAGCTATTGTTTAAAACTTGCATCTCAGTTAGAGTTTATATGTCACTGTTCCTTCTCCAGCTCAGTCCCAGCCCACTCAGTTGTTCCCAATATTTTAACGTGGTGTTAATGAGGGATAAAAAATATTAAAAATCCTGAAGGCAAAAAGGACGAAGTTAGAATTGTCACTTCTGATCCACTAGGACAAAAGACAGGGCTTAGTGGTAAAGATGAGAAGTAAATCACCAACATGCAATCTTAGGCAACTTCTGCAAGAGGACTGGGATGCAGGGGAATTGAAACTAATCACATTACCTTATCTTAGCCTGGTAATAAAAATTAAATGCAGCTGAAAGCACTTCCAGCGTGACCAGACAAATTTAAAATCCAATTTGTATAAATGCTGTAGAACCACGCTTTCAAGTGTCAGCAATGAAATGAACTACCCCAGAGAAAAAACTGTTACAGCTCATACTAAGAGAGGGAACAGCACATAACAGGGGTGGGGAATTTACAGCCCAGCCTGCAGCTTCCCTTAATCTGGTCTATGAGGCTCCAGGCTTCCCCCAACCCTCACAGGAGGGCGAGCCATCTCTGGCGCACCAGCCATGCAGGAGGCACTGTGGCTAGAGTAACACCACCACTGATTCTGGGGGGTGGAGGGAAAGCCCAGAGGCTCAGGGATCCAATCAAGACAAGCCACCAGCTGGATCTAGCCTGCAGGTTCTGCCTAGCAGGTGGAAACTAGTGACTGCGCTCTGCAGGGAAGCACTCCATGCAAGCACCACACACACCTCCGCTGCTCCCATTGGCCAAAGGGAGTGGCAGGGGCATACCTGCAGAGAGTTCTTCCCTGCAGCATACAAAGTTGCATGGAGCCATCTGTGGTCCCCCATCCCCGGAAGCTGTGCCACGTAGGTGCCCCAATCCCCTGCTTCTCCCACCCAGACCCTGCACCCCCAGCCTGCTGCTACTCCTCCCCAACCCCTTAACCCTTCATTCTTTCTCCTGCTCAGACCCCACTCCTGCAACCTCCCTCCTGACCAGATTCTACACCCCATGTTGATCTCCAGCACCCCCTTCCACACACTGAGCCCATCAGTTTTGGCCCCACTCCAGAACATAGCCCCAAGCCCTCCAGAAGTCAATCCACCCAGACCTTTGGTGCCTCCCGCACACCTTCCACCAAATGGGGGGCCAGGGCTCCAGGGAGGTCAAGTGTATGTCTTTCTTCTCTGCTTATCCATTAGGAACCATGTCAGGGAGGGTTTTGTTTGGTTTTTGCTTCTCATTTGTGCATGACCGGCAACTGAATTTGCTATGGGTCAGTGGCCCTGATCTGAAACAGGTTCCCACCCCTGTTGGAGCATGCAATTTACACAGGATTGGCTCTAGAATCACTAATACTCCAACCCTAACTCCAGATGTACCATTTCCTAGACTTTCTGCAGTGGAAGCAGATGCAAATTTTTCTAATTACTTCCCTTATCTCAGAAGTCATCCTTGCAGCAAAATCTACGTTATCTACTAATATTTGATAGAGGTGTCCCCCTAGAGAACCATAAAGTTGTTCATTCAAAGGATATGCTGGATCTTCCATACCATTAAAATCATAAATTAAAATTTCCTAGTTCCATCTTATCAAAGGGAACAGGTTTTTCTTCAGGTTCAATAACTAACTTGAAAAAAGTGAAATTTTTAGTTGCTAAAATGTATTTCTGACTCCGTAAACCCAAAACAAACCAATGTGACTGCACAGAAACAGATTAAAGGATACAGCCAGCTTCGTGCCAACATCTGTGGCCAAATATTGTAGAATGGGTTTTTCAGTTGTACCCCTCTAAAAATAGGGGAGAATTCACGGCAATCAGAATTTCTGTGTAAAAAGTCAAAGATACCAGGAAATTTACATTCTTATACATCTAACTTCACATTACTCATTTTTCTAAACTACAGTAGGGTCTCACAGTTCATGAACTTAATGTTTGTGAATTCAATTATTCACAAGCGGCTGAGCAGCCGCTTCCCTGGGGCCCCGGGCAGGAGTGCTGGCAGCTGCCACTTCCCCCAGGGCCCAGGGCATCCCTCCACATTCGCGAAAAATCAACATTCGCGAAGGCTCTGAACATGGAACTCTCGCAAATGTTGAGCCCCTACAGTATTTTACACTTTCTGAGAGTGCTTGAGCATGGGTCGGGAGACCTCAGTTTACATTCCAAGGGACATGTAATCTTACAGGAAATTTAAAAAAAAAAAAGAGAGTTTTCAGTTACCTCTCACACATGGCAAAGATGAAAAGGCAGAAGGCACCAACAGCTATAGGCCCAACCTGTTTCCAGTACCTAGAGAGACAACTGCTTTCATTTTGATCCTAATGAAATCAAGCCACGGAAAAAGATAAATATAATATGGTGGGAGGGAGCCTGAACTATACATCCAGTGAGACTGATAACAAAGGATATTCCTAAATCAAGAAAGAAGTTACTTACTAGTTGCAGTTTTGAGTCACCTCTGTGCATTTCCATGGTAGGATATGGCACTCTAGGTTTCAAATTACATGAACTTTTGTGGGAAGCCATATCAGTTGGGGATATGTGAAAAGAGTTTAGTATGAGGGTAGTAGTATTGCCCGATCCTATGGAAACCATCTATATATCCTACAGTCCCTTCATTCCTTCCCCCAAACCACATAGACCTGATGTCATACAGAATTCTAGGTAGAGGGGAAGGTGGGCAGGTAGCAGGAATACACAGAGGTGACTCCTGAAGAAGAGTTACTACTTTCTATTTGTGGGAGATTAGCAAGCAGCATGTCCCCCTGGAGAAAAGTAGGTGAGTTCTGCTTAAATGCAGGGCTGGTCTATGCTATACTTTACCAGGCTGGAGGGAACTATAAATGCATGCCAAAAAGGTCTACACAGGCCCCGGCACCACAAAACAAAGCCCAAAGACTGTGGCACTGTTCTGCCAGTCTGGTCATTGCATCACTATGCTATTTCCTAGGAACAGAGCCCAGTGTAAGTGTGTACAACAATCCAAGTTGCTGCTTTGCAAACATTTAGTATCCACCAGGGAAGCTTGACTACAGCGAGCTACTGATGTTGCAATCACTTTTGTGGAGAGGGATTTTAAACCAAGATATGCTAGTCTTATAGCGAAAATGCATACACCTTCTCAGCCACAGTGGTAGTCTGGCTAGTAATGGATTCTTCTCCCTGGCATTTCTTCCCATCTGTTACTAACAACATATGAAATTCCTCAAGGAAACAAGATACCCTGTACAGTCACGCCTACCAGCATATGCTCTCTACAAAAGATTATCCAAAAGGACAGAAGCATGGCATAGAAGATTCCTTGTCGAATATCTCCAAAGAGCAACATCCAAGTCCAATCAAATCCAATGGAAAACCACTCAACCAGAATTTTTATAAACGTCAAGGAGATACCAAGAGCCAAGATGCCCCTGGAGAAGCAAAACATGGAACAAAAGTGCTTTCCATTTCAAAGAAAGAATCAAGAGGGCTATGCCAGGAAGAAGTAGATATCAACAAAGGGGACGACTGACTATCTGTGATATCTGGAGAAGGGATGCATATTGCCCTCTTTTTTGCCAAGATACATTCCTTTTGGCCCACCCATATAGCAACACTGTTATCCTGCCTCCCAAGAGATGCCATTAATAAAGGGTGACTTGGTAACTGGCAAGAAATATAATTATGTCAAACAAAGGCCACGCTTAGGCATTAGAACCAGTTGCCACTTCCAGATGATTGGTTGGACAGTCACATTTTTAAGGGACTAATGCTACACACATACCGAGGGCCCTGATAAAGCAGCCTGGTATATTTTGCTACATTAGGAGACAGGGATCAGAATTTGCAGAGTTGATATCTACTACACAGTTCTACAGAAGCACTACCAAAAGGGTTTGGGAGGCAAGCTGGTTGACGTGAGCGTTTGGCAGAAGAAGCTAGTCATACAGGAAGAAGTTATCAGCTATGCAGACTTTGTTCTGCATTAGACGACAGGAGAGGTTGAAGAGCAGTACTGCTGCTACATTGGCTTGGCCAAGAATGGGGAGGAAAGGATGGGGAGGATGGAGAGGGAGAAAAAGCAAAAATCAATGTACAGGGTAAGGAACTGCATCTGGCCATTGTATCAAGGTTTCACATAAGTCATATATATTCGGGTCTAAATCTTATGTGTTGTCTGGATCAGAGCAAGGTACTCCCTCTACTCACTTTTCCAGCAGGACTGGGGAATATGTCATCATTGTGATCCATCTCCAACACCAAACCATGATAATGAAGATGCTGAGTGTCAGGAAGGTTTTCATTGCAAATCACACCTTTGTAAAACCTCAGTTTTGATGGATACCCTGAGGACATAAGTTTAAACATGGGAGTTGTGCAGTGTTTTAACTTTACTTACAGAAAAGATCAAATTTACATTATCCTGTTATAGTCACAGGGCCTTATAGAAGTTGCAATAATCTAAACTACAGTCACTTAACATCAAGGAGAGTGTTGCCTGTGAAATGCGGAGCTGAACTGTCGGCCAAAACAGAAAAAGCTAGAAACAGCTATCTAATGAGTGCTCTGACTATTCAGTCCAAGCAGAATGCTTAAGATTCCTGATAACTAACGTATACTGCAACATTTCAACTTCCAAATACCCAGAAATTGAGAGAAAACAGATTCTTTTAGTACTGCTGCTTAATGGGTATATTTTTGCATATGATTTAATTTAAAAATTGCCACTCATTTAAATAAAATTAATTTATTCAAGCATGAAAAATGGTCATCTTAATATTAAATGGGGAGGAATGAGGATATCCATGATGGTAACCTGGCTAATTACTATGCGAGACTACAGGTAAGTTGATCATTGCTCCAGAAATAGCTCAGATCAAAAACCAAAGTAGTAAGAAGAAAGGCTGGCTCTCCTGCACTAAATCATGATGGGGTGAATCATTTATGCTCCCTACATCTTGCGGGACAAAATTATCTAAGACTGAAATGAGGCCAGACAACATTTAACATATTTGTTGATATCAAAGGTGACATGATTAAGAGAGTTTCAAGTGCTCTTATTCAATTTTTCCTGTTTCTTCTCATTCCTTATTCTAGTTCATTGCCTCAAGTGTTCATGTAATCAGAGATATAATTTTCCCGTAAGTTAAACTCTGACCCAAAACTGCATGTAATAGAAAAATGTTAGTCAGGCTTAATAAAATTGCCTGCTTCTGGAATCAGTCAAGGAAACAATTACCAGCAGGGGAGAAGAGCAGTGAAGTATTTCATGAAGGAAAGTTCGTGTGGTGGTGAGGAAAGGAGGGCGGGGGCATGATAGCAAGAGAATAGTCAAAGAAGAGAGCGATTCAGCAGGAAAAGAGAGGCTGCATTGTTGGCTGTGGGAGTTATACAAATCTGCTGACAGTAAGGCATGGGGGGAAAAGATCACTGTACCTCTTACTAGGGAATAAAGCAGGGATAGCCAATAGGCAGATGGAGGGCCAAAGCCAGACAACCAAATGCTTTTGAAAGGTCTCTGAAATCTTTTAATGTACTAATTAGCACAATTAATTAGCTGATTAGTATTATGATTTCCTCTGGAATCTGAACCTGGACTCTACCTTAGCCAAGAAACAAATTGACTAATACTGGACTCAATCGATTGTGGTTTTACACAGAACAGAGAAACAGAGAGGAAATTGTGCTGTGGTAATGTTATGACTGATAGCAAATCATGAGCCCAATAAATGTGGATTCTTCAAATCACTTTCCATCTTTGACACAGGAGTGAGTCTTCATTAAACACAATCCCATTCTACAAAAGAGGTAGATCAAAGTAAAGATAGAACTGAGACATGCACGCTTTCCACCAGGCGAACATCCTTTATTTCCCCAGTTCCCACATTAATTGGTTTCCTTTCATTCACAGAGAGTCCAATGTTGACGAGGTAGAATTTGTGTGCCACAGTTCGACTTTTCATGAAAGGAAGCACATCACAGTCGTAGTTTTGGCCTTCATGCTCTATGGTCTAGTGGAAAAGTGGAGAGATGGGAAAATACAAAGGGGTCACAGTACACTGTATGTCAACTAGTTTTCTTTGATAATATAAAGTGAGGAAGACATTTCTGAGCCCTTTTCTCCCTGAACAATGACAATCTGAATACTATAGTTATTGCCCGTTTTAATCCATGATCAAACAGACATTCACGGCTGTCATGATACTATGGCTACTCAGACCTTCCTGTGGTAGCAAGTGTAAATTACAAAATGCTCTTGGTCTAGCCTTTCCTAACACAGTTAGACAGATTCTCAGTTTGCAGACCAAGGACTAACATATGGTAGAGTAGTCCCAGTTCCATTAGAGCTTTGTGGTGTACGTTAAAACTACCCAGCTAACTGCAGCATTAGTCAGGAATATCAGCACTGATAAATTCTTCAGATTGTTTCACAACACAGATCAGTCAAATTCAATAAAATATACTAAGGCATGTTCACTTTAGAAGTTATTTTATTGTGTACAAGTTTTAGAATGCAAATCACACATTTGCTATGTTCATTTTTCACAAAGAATGACTTACAAAATAAATACAAGTAGAGAAAATAGTAATTAAGAGAAATTTTGTTTAGATTCCTAGACCTAAAGCTAGTAATTGATACTGATTGCATTAAACATTTAGACAAAAAAATAAACAAACAGTTATGCAGCATCTAATATCAGATACTAAGCAGGGATAATGGATCTGTAATCAAGTAACCAGTATTGTTTGAGAAAGTGCCAGCAAAACCCTAGTAGCAGATCAACTGTGTTTAATATTTCAGGGTAAATGGATTATTGAAAAAATTGATGATTTCCACTGGGTCACTTAAATCATGATTAAAATTGTTCATTTTAATCATGTTCTCCATTTTTACTTTTGAAAATTAACTGAGGAAAGGTATATTTTCATTGGTAGATATAGACATTAAAAACATGTTTGTTTACAATTAGATAGTAAAAAAGTACTAACCTAGAAGCATACCCTATGGCTACAGTGATCTTTCAAAAGAAGTTCTTCCAGAAGATCTCTTCCGAAAAAAACTTTTTCAAAAGAGCACATCCACACACAAAAAAGTGTTCTGAAAGATCAATCCGCTCTTTTGAGAGAGAGTGTCCACACAGCCCCCGCTCTTTGGAAAGAACTGACCAGAGATCAAAAAATCTAGCACCATAATGACCGCTCTTTTGAAAAAAAGGCCTTTGGAGCATCTACACACGCTTTTTTTTTTTGGAAAACTTTCAAAAGAAGGCACTCCTCCTGATCTAGGAGAGGAATAGGGTTTCTGGAAGAAGAGCTGCGTTCTTTTGATTTCACATCAAAAGAGTGAATTTTGTTTGTAGCTGCTCCATGTGGTCTTTCAAAAAAGGGCCAAAATTTCCCAAAGAACTTGCTAGCGTAGACACAGCCTCTATGTATTTGTTTAAGCAATTATACATATTAATATTTTCAGATTTTTATTGTATTAGAAAACGGCAAATGACATATTCCTTATTTACTAGACAATTAAAGTTTTGCTCATCATGGCTGTTTCTCCAGGAAGAAGGGGCCTCCGGAAGGAGGACTTCCTTCCGGAAGATCCCCCAGGGGCCATTCTTCTACACGCTGTTTTGGAGTCCGGAAAAGCTTCTTCCAGACTCCAAATCATGTGACTTTATGCTAATGAGATGCCAGGAATTTACATCCATGCCTCATTAGCATATTTTGGGCTGTTTATTAGCATGCCACTTTCGGAGAAACAGACCATGTGTGTTGAGCTGCATTAGGACACCAATTAGTGTGTCATTAAAACACAAACACACAAAATGTGTTTTTATTAAAACAACCTTAAATGTTTTCGATACATAATCTTATCATAAAGTGCTTTGCATTTACAACTAAATGAATTATTAAAAGGAACAGAGGTGTAAGTAAGTGAATTAAACTATGTCAGGTCAGCATGGGAAATTTTCAAATATACTTAAGTGAAAGTGACTGGAGCCTAACTTGCTAATCAGTCAAGAGCTGCTCTACACAAAGAAGTTAGGTCAACTGAGACATATTGCTTAGAGTTGTGAAAAATTCATACCTGACACACAGTTAAGCCCCAATGTAGATAGCCCTGACCTAAGCCCCAATGTAGATAGCACTTGAGAGGGAAGAATGTTTTAGACAGCCTAGTTATTACCTCTCAGAGAAATAAATTCAGTACAGTTTCTGCACTACAGCACTGCCTGTGTCTAGTGCAGACATAGTCTCCTGAAAATGAGACAGAAGGTACATCTCCAAAGTTCTTTAGGCCATTCTCCAAACACAAAAAAAACTAAATGATCTGATCCCCATCTCTCTTTGTTTTTAATTTATAGACTGGAAGAGAGAGAAAGAGAGGATTTCCTGTTTTAATCCCCAATTGATTTTTTCAATCTGGCAGAAATTAGCTCAAATGAATCAAAATACTCTGTGCCTTCAAGGGGCTACTACTACCAAAAGCTAGTTTAGAACTTCAAATTCTTGTTGTAGTTGCTTAGCTAGTGATTTAAACCAGTGTGACTGTTTTTAAAAGATCAGCAGCAAACATGTACTGCTTGAATGGTTCACGTCCAGCTGTGAAACGTATTATGGTTGGCATGATTGATGTGTGATTAAATGCCGCTATTTGGCAACTACCCTGGTATTTTGGGTTGAGAATGTTGGCAAGAAAATGAGGTGGAGTACATGTTTGATGTATCCACTTCTTTACAGGCTACAAGAGGGATGGGGAACCTGTTTTCGAGTCGGTGGGCACTGACCCATAGACAACTCAGTCAGGGGCAACACATGTGAGAAGAAAAAAAAAACCCTCACAGATGTCACATCCGACTGTATGAGGGCCAGCGCTATGGGGTCTGCTCAGGAAGCAGGGTTCAGGAGAAGATTGGGGTGGGAGTGGTACAGGAATGGGCTATGAGTGGGGTATCTGGGCAGAAGGGGTACAGGAGCAGGTTTGGGGTCTTGGTCTAGGTGTGAGGATGGATGAAAGGGTGTGGGTGGGGGTGAGAGGTCTGAGAGGGAAGTCTGAGTGGGAGAGGCATGTGAGGTCTGGGGGGAGGGGCAGGAGTAGGGTGCAGATAGGGAGTCAGGACAGGAGGGAAAGTGAAGGAGGCAGGTGGGAGTGGGGGATGCAAAATAATATGGTTTGACAGAAGTGCTGAGCATGGACATTTTGTCTGAAGCATAAGGAGAAATAATGTCTTAGCCTAGAAATGTTGGGATGCCTCACCTTAGCCCTTTGCCGGGTCGAGGGAAGAGCGGAAAGTTCTGCCACTCCAGTGTCATGGGCCTAAGTATATAAACTAGATGACGCATACAGGACCCCTCTCAGAATATGTGCAATGTGCCTCTGGTGGCACATGACCAGGCTTCATTCCTGAATTTAGCTTCTGGGATTATTAGCCTCCCTGGCCTTGGCCATGCACTGAGGGGGAGTGCAACATGAGCACTGACCCATGCCTCCTATAGCATGATTTGTTGGCAATACACTTGGTCAAGCACCTTCACTGCTGAACAAAGACTCTGGTCTTCCTGAGTAACTCAACTCAAGTCTGCTGCAGGGGTCTATCTAGCCAGAGCCTATGCAGCATACATAGCTCAGTCCTCCATTGAACTCCTTCCATAAGGTATCTTGGAGGAGAATTAGTTTGGATCCTTCCGCTCTGTCCACTGAAACTCACGCAAAGGGGTTGTTATAGAAGTATATTGTAATTTCAACATTTTCCTTTATTCCTAGAGCTCTACTTAAGTCTTTGGTGGAAAAGCTACCTCAAATGGAAGGTTATAAAATATCAGATTCCCAATGTTATCTTTTAAAATTTCTTCTCATCTTTGCTACATTTTCAGCACTGACTGACAAAGCTCCACACTTGACTTTTGCTCAGTTTGTGACAGTTTACTGAGAAGCTAGCTGGGACCTGACTTCTGACACTCCACACCCAACATATTCTTTTGAATCTCGGCCCCCCCTCCACGGATGCTGTGCTTTTTTCCACAAACTGGCCTTTAGAGTTTACAAGGGATACAGACTAACAGGGCTACCTCTCTGATAGTTTACAAGGGATATTTCAAATCTTCAATAGAATAAGAACTATTTTGTGAACCTCTGTTTGGCATGCTCATTTGCCATCTTTTTCAGAGTTATGTTTTTGAGGGGATTATTTAGTGGTACACTCAGAATGCTGGGAAGGAGTGTGGATGGGTTTGTGGGTTACACTTTTTATTTATAGCACATTTGGAGGTGGCTCTCAAGCTTTAAAGTGGACAGCAACATGTTTTTTGAGCTGTTTTTGTCACGTGTGATCTGTGCCTTCCAGATTCATCATAAGGTATGATACACCACAGCCATCTTTGCATTATTTAGACTACTTGAACTACAATCACAGGAGCTCTGACCTACTGTTTTAGCAGACCAGCAAACAACAGAGAAAAGAGTTCAGTCAAACTTGGCCCAAAAGCCCACCCTACACACCCCATTTTACAAACCAAAGAAAAAATATTTAGGACTTTAGTTTCAGTGGGATCAGTTATTTTAAAACCACTTCATTTTTGACATTTAAAACATTGATGCACTTTCACTAGCGGTGAAAACCAGAATGCAAAGAGTAACTAGCATATTTTTGTCTAAGCCAGAAGAAATGCAAAGTAAAAAACCAGCATACATTTGACTTTTCAAGTTTTCTGAGTTTTATTAAACCACATTATGGGATTACCCTATCCACCAGAGGTGCAACCTGGCCAAAGTGTCCCTTCAAATTAAGAATCGCAAAAATGTTCTTAAATTCCAATAGAGCATAGAGAGATTTGAGTCCCCCCACCTAACAGCACGAATGACTCCCTTATACTGACACCAACTCTTTGCCTCCTAATAGAATAAAAATTCTTTCTGGTAAATAATGTAACTATGACAGATGTGTAACTCCTACTTATACTGGTTATCCCAACTCCCTTAGACAGTTAACCGTTCTTTTGTTTTTTTGGTTCAGCTGGGTAAGCATTGCAGATGTTCGTACAGATTAAAAAAAAACAGACAACATAATGTAGCATGATGAAGAAATATGAGCAAAAGTGAACACCCCATTATGACTGGCTTCAAGACAAGGGAGTGGTTTTTCAACTGAATGTCAGCTACAAGTCTCAAGAGTCACAGGACAGATCACTGGAGAAACGAACAAGGAGACTCACCATCAACATATTACTGAATTCGTGTAGCATCCATTGTGTAATGTGTGCTTTCCAAACAGAAGCAAGGAATATTATTTGTCCTGAGGAGCTTATATTTTACGTTAGAGAAGTGAATTAAAAGGGGCCATGCGGAAGGAATACAACATACAAACAGAAGGAATCAAAAGTATGCTTCTTGGGCTGGCTGCCCTAAGTTCTCTAGCATGGCAGAAAATTGGGTATTGAAGAAGAATTTAAATATTGAGAGTAAGGATTTCGCTGATGAAGTCACAAGAAATATTCAAACTCTTAAACGAATGTGTCACCCAACAGGCTCCCTGATGCTCTATGAAGGGCTCATCTTCTGTTGGTCTTTTATCTTCTTAACTCCTGGCTTTTGGGTACCCCCACTCCAAATGCACAAGGAGTACTCTTCAGACTCAGCTTCAGGATGGGAACACAGCCCATACAAGATAGCTCCAGGTACTTTTGGGGATAAGAGTAAGGATCCTATCACCACAAATATAATCCGAACCAGGATAATGAGCAACACCTTCAAGGCTTTGGAGAGGCAGCCATATACCTGTCCTACAAAAGGGAATTCAAGAGCCATATATGGGCAGACAAAGGTAGAAAGCACTGCAGGGACAGTGTAGTGTGTTCTCTATCCATACTTTAGGTATGAGGAGAGGTCTAATTCCAGGAGAAAGAGAAGGTGAGGAAGTGAGTCAGGTCAGGTGCTGTTGAGTATCCATAAATATATTCAGCATGTCAAATAGCAATGCTCAGGGAGTTAATTGTTCAATTCCTCAGTGTTGCATAGAATTCTCCAGTGTTCAGAACCATATCTGATGCAAAGAAGTAGGTGGGGCTGTGTAGAAGCATTGTATTTACTACCTCTTCTGGTGTTAAAAGCAGGAAATTGTAGTTAAGAGTCAGACTATGCATATCATAGTTTTGAGGGTTTCCCTTCTACTTTTCCAACCTCATGTTCAGACTAAACGATAATTCCACAGATGCACAGGACACTTTGCGCAAAGAAAAAGTGATTATGTAATTTAATTATAAGCATAAACAGCATGTTGTACAGCTAATGGAGCCATAGCTGGAGAATCAGTTCCCAATTTCACCTCATATAGCACCTCAATTGTCAGTACCAAGAGGTGGTGAATAATCTGCTCTGCCCCACTGGATTTTTCTGAAACACTTTTAAAGGAGAAAACAAACATGTCTACACAAAAGTAGTGTTCCAAGGATGATCATCTCCTGGTACCCACACTCTCCCAAAGGTTCTCTCCAGTCACCAGACTTCTCCATGACACAGCTTTACGAACATCCATAGGACAACTTGTCTCACAACGACAAGAGCCCACAAATAATAGACAATGTAGCTCATCTCACAGTTCCCATCTCAATGTATTTGGGATTTTTGACGCTAGAGATTCAAACAGCTGAGAGCATTTACCTGATTTCCTTTAAACTGGTATTAGTGTAGATATCGTCACTCACACAATAGTCTAAAAATAGAGAAGTAATTTCACAGAATGACAGGTCTGTGCCAGCCACATACTAACAGAGCAAACACTTGCAACTACAAACACTTTTGGTTTTGCATCAGCAAACAACAAAAAATGCGAATACAAAATTAACTAACCTGGGAAGTGAAAAAGGCTAGCTCACATAAAACCGAGGACCAGACTATGGTAGAATTACCATCACCACTTTCTTTTTTCCAAAGGAGATTTTCCTCCATGCTGACAGTTCTAGAAACTAAGTAGTTCACATCTGTTGGGATTTTTAAACTTCACTTAAAATGGGTTTCCTCTTCCCCTCTTTTCTTTTTAAAATTAATTAGACTGAAAGCATTTTAAGTCCTTCACAAGACAGTTATCAACTATGATAGGTAAAAATCACCCCACTGATTTACAGTGTAATAAATTGCTGCTGCCACCTCCTGTTTACAAAGAACACTTGATATATTGCTGTCAAATATCATCCTCAAATATTTTCCTCATTTTACACATGGTGAAACTGTGGCAGAGACGGCAAGTGACTTGGCCAAGTTCATAGAAAGTCTTTCTTGGGAAGAGTCAGGAATAAAATGGAGTCCAAGTTCACTAAGTGTGAACACACATACATCAATTCCAGTCTTCTCTTCTGTAAACTAAATAAACCCAAATCCCTCAGCCTCTCCTCACAGGTCCTGTACTCCAGCCCCTTAATCTTTTCTGTTGCCCCCTGCTGAACCTGCTCCAACACGTCCACATCCTTTTTATACTAGGGGGCCCAAAACTGGACACAATATTCCAGATGTGGCCTTACCAGTGCCAAATAGAGGGGAAAAACCACTTCTCTAGATCTGCTCAAAGTGCTCCTCCGAATGCACCCCAATATGCCGTTAGCCTTCTTGGCTACAAGGGCACACTGTTTACTCATATCCAGCCTATCATCCACCATAACCCCTAGGTCCCTTTCCGCTGTACTGCTGTTTAGAGCCACATCAGTGTGTACATGGCCTGATAGGTACTGAGCTAAGATGAGGTATGCAGAAGGTGGGGAATGGTTAGTTTGAAACCAGGAGTTCTACGGTGGAATGAGCATTGATTAGCTGAGGCATTTTACTCATTCCCCAAGTTTCCAGTGTTCCTTTAACTCAATGACAGGAATTAGATCTCACTGCATAGTA
The DNA here is from genome assembly GCF_033958435.1 of Carettochelys insculpta. Classification (NCBI taxonomy): domain Eukaryota; kingdom Metazoa; phylum Chordata; order Testudines; family Carettochelyidae; genus Carettochelys; species Carettochelys insculpta. Next base: position 20,252,428 of record NC_134145.1, read on the forward strand.
ACAGAGTAACACTTTAGGGTTCAAAAGAAGCTTTGTGCGCTGTTTCTAAACAAGGGATCTCTTGTGGTCAGAAACCAGATTATCATCACTGCTCCCCCGCATAATTCTACTTCACTTTCAAGGTTACTGCCAGCCCACTAAATGTGAGATTACTGCATACAAACATTCCCTCTGAGAGTGCCATCCATTGCCCTGGTAACTAAGCTCTTTCAACAGCTGTGTTATTGATGGACATTGGCCAATGTGATTCACACAGGGCATTTGTTTCATACAGCTTACGTGAATGAGACTTCTTGCACTTAGATAAGACTGAAATTCTTTTTGCAGTGGTTACCTGGTTCATTGTTTAAATGAAATATTCATGGAACATTTCAATAGCCAAACAGAACATTTTAACCACTTCAGTAGTTTAAACTTGTTTGGTAGATTTCTCCCTCTTGCCCACCTTTTGCAGAGCAAGCTGAGCAAGATCATCTGTTGTTTTCAGTATTTGAATAAGCATTGCATTAAACAGAGACAGTCAGGCTAATTTCTGGATCTAAATCTCAGAGAAAAGCCAAGCATAGGCAGCTTTCCACACGGGTTGACACAGAAAAAAAGCAGCTTGTTCTAAAGTATCTGGATCCTTATTAAAGTTTGAAATGTATTTCTAAAGATGAACATGATGAAGCTAAAGAAGGGTGTAATACCATTCAGCACTCACGAAGGTAGGTTTTCAGCTACACAGCTTGAGTTGCTTTCAGAAAAAATGAACCATCTTACAAAGTCCACTTGGGGCCAGAGTTCCATGACTAGTATATCATCCTACCACAGGAAAGCCCTTGTTCACTCAATGACCAAGTAAGTTCTGAAGTCGCTGGACTAATATACATGCCTGACTCTTGCTTGGTGTTGTACCAGTCAGTGATGCATAGTGAGCAAGCAGAGTAATACTAATTAAACTGTGGTAGAGCTATGACAGTCTCCCATTATCCTAGTCCTGTGGCTGAAATGGCAAAATTTAGAAATCAAACCAGTCACAGCAAAAGCCTACATCAAAAATAACATGAGTCACTGAAACCTTGCCACTGGAGTCCTCCCTCTGCCCAGGCAAATATTATACACGTAGGCCCTCCTACAAGCCTAATATCAGATTCTTCAATACAATCCTACTTGGCTAGAAAATTCAAGCACAGCTCAAACAGTTTGCAGACCACCAAAGGTCCTGGATTTTGCAATGTAAACTGAAAACCAGTGCAACCATCAAGAAGGTACAAGGTCACTGGGCGCAGATAAACATCACCCCTTTTCTTTATCTGGTTTCCTGGCAGTATCCACACCAACTTCTGTAGCCATGCAAAACAAGTTTAAAAATACAAAGGCTGTGTATTCACTCAGAGGTGGAAAAATTACCCAAAGTGTTACTTGAATAGAAGTGTAGCTGCTTTCCCTTCTGGGAACTTGAGTACAATAAAGAAGTGGTGGGGGGTGGGGTGTACATATGCAAGTAGTTTTCCAGAGGGACACCAGTGACTTGTACTTAGAATCCTCCCACTCCACCCAAAAAAACAAATGTACTTTTACTCAAGTAACTTTTTGGGTACTTTTGCCCACCTCCACATTCATTACAACAATAAAAGCAGTGTAGATTTAATGCATTGGTTTTAGTTTGGCTAGAAGTACTGCTGACTAAATCTATGTGGGAAAAGACTAAAAATAATGGTAAATTTCTCAGACGAAGTCACTCCAAAGTCCGCCTGCAGCCAGGGACAGTTGAAAAGGAACTGACGGGGCTCGCACTGCGCTTGCACTCCAGAGAGCGGCTGGATCATGAGGTGCTCAGTGCACATGAGCAGCATGAGGGATGCTGTTCTGAACATTCTCTGGTCAGCAGCACCAGGGTACAGCGAGACCTGAGCAGAGCACCCACAGGGACCACTCCAAGGAGAACTGAAATTCAGTTCTACTACATTCCTGGCCTTCACCCGAGTCCCCAGAACTGATCTGATTTTTGCATGTGTGTGTTTGTGACGCACACACTTTGATCCCATTACACTACACAGCGATAAGCACTTCAGAAGATATACAATTACAATTTGGATAAAGAGCTCTGGCATGGACGGCACTTAACCGTGTTACTCAGGCAGAGCTACGTTCAATCTACACAAGTTTTGGATGTGTAACCTTCAGATTCTTTTATGTAATTACCATAAAAGAGGTTTAGTTAGACAAGGTAAAGAAGCCCAGTTATGCTGGATTTTCATTGAATTCACACCCAACAGACTTGTATATACTATGCTGCTTGTCCAAGAAAATATCCCACCACTGTTATCAGCTTAATGATTGCAATGGTGGAGACCACTCTTGTAGACAATAGTGATGTTAATGGTTAACCAGTAAGCGATGACCTTAAGGGATGAGGCTTACCAGTTACAGTTAACTGGTAGGAGCTGAAACAGCCCCCTGCTAGAGCAGCCCTCATTCCACCATGGGCAGGGAGCTGCTCCAGCCCTGTGGGGGTCACTGCAGTCAGGGTACACTCCTGCCCAGTTAGAGCAACCCTGGGCCATGAGGGGGAAGAAAGCAGCGCTTTAATTGGTTAACTGGTTAAACTTAACATTTAACTGTTTAAATGGGACTTTACATCCCTAGTAGACAGACGACAACTTTTCAGCCATGGTGTGGTCTAAAACTTGTTCAGACCAAATTTAGGCAACAGTGACTAAGACATCTAATCACTGGTGCTTTCACCATTGCCTGGGTTCTGCTACCCTGTGAAACATAATACCACCCATTAGCTCCTCACAGGAAGCAGAAGTTGGTGCAATAATTTTCTCTAAAGCAAGGGCTCTTCCAGCTGATTGGTAACAGTTGAGGAGAAATGTTTTAGATGGAGACAACTATTTTATTTTGTTCAGTCAGAACATCACCAGGAGACTTGAGATTCACAGGTGTTTTAGAAGCTCTCTTTGAACGTTTCAAGAATATGCTGTTTTGTGCTCCTGCTGCTCATCTTTGGGAGGAGTGTGGGGAAGTAAAGAGAAATTTATAAGAAGTCTGAATTCTGAAGCTGACTGGCAGCACTTCAGAGCTCAGCAAGTTTTACTACACAGCACAAGCTATGTTTTATTCCTGTGGGATGACTGCACATCTTATCTAGACTTCAGAGCAACAGTGGGTTAGATGTGAGCGTGAGCGCAAGTACACTGGGTCCCATTCCCTCTCACTTAAACTGATTTTTCACAAATCTTAATAGAATTACTCTTGATTTGCACCAATATGAGAAAAGAGTCAGGCCATTTATCTTAACCATAAATAAAAACAAATGACATGCAAAGCAAATCCTTCATTTGGATGTAGATGTAGTGGTGTTGGGGATTTTTAAAAACCTTTCCTTCTCTTAAAGAAAAAACTGTGTTTCTAATATAACATCTGCTATGCAAAGATAACTCTGATGTGAAAGTATTGCTGCCATGTTTCTAATGTCATGTGGGAAATAAAGAGTTTAAAGCTACACATATGGCATCAGATAACTCACAAACCCTGGAGCTAAGTGAAACAGAAATCCTTCTGATTCTAAATCTAGCAATCATTTGCTAGATTTAGACCTAAGGGAGAAAAAAAACTCCGCATTCCTAGCTCGATGTTCATATTTCTGCTGTATTGTGTGTTACACAGTAGGAATTATTTTCCAGAGTGGAAATTGGTTAAAAAACCTGAAAATAGGGAAAAAAAAGAGTTTTGTGCTTTTCACAACATTTGGGAATTTCTTGAAGCATGGAATCACTTCCAGATTGCCTGAGAAGCACCAAACATACTCTGTATAGAAAGCAGAAAACATGTCAGGGAAACTATCCCATCTGTGACATTTCAAGAGGAGAAGAGAGGATCAGCAAACATTACATGAAAAACACTGTTGCTGCTTCTGCTTAAACCAAGTCTAAGAAGTCAGGGCTCTGGCATCAATTGATTATGGAAACTGTGGCATCACAAAAATGGAGTATTATTTTGTTAAATGAAAACAATCTTCTGCCTCTTTACAGCCAAGTGCCATCAGAACAAAACAAAATGAAAAATATTGGCAAGAGATCCTTGCAATATTGTATTACACATTGTCTCTAGGTATAGGAAGATTAGAGTACATCTGGTTACGAGGACCAGAAGAGAAAGTGGATGCATAGGCCCCCATCCAGGAAAGCCTCTGAAATGTGCCTAACTTAAAGTATGATTTCAGCAGGATGTACGCGCTGTCTTGAATAGTAATTATGAATGAGATGCAAAAACATTTGTTTAATAAATGTTTGCCCTAATACACAAGGAGAAATAAGAAGTGTCTTTAATGATCATCACAATTGCTAACTGAACTGCAATGACTAGCCTGTCAGAAACATGAGACAATCAAAAACAAGAAGTCCTGTGGCACCTTATAGACTAACAGATATTTTGGAGCATAAGTTTTCATGGGCAAAGACCTGCTTCGTAGGCCGTGTCCCCCCACCAGGCACAAGGGCAAGGTGATGTCCCCAATCACAAGCTCTTGATGGGGGGTGTAGGTCTCTGCCTCCATCTTCTGGCAGAGGCTGGAGTTCCAGAAGACCCGCATGTCATGAGCTTGGCCTAACCAGCCCACATAAATGTCTATAAAGTGTCCCCTATGGCCCACCATGCCTGCAGCATGACTGACTGGTAACCCTTCCTGTTAATATAGCGGGACGCACTGTGGTCTGGGGCACAGATGGCGATGTTGGTGTGCCATCAATGGCACCAAAGCAGTGGAAGAAGCTGAGGGTGGCGATAGCCACATCCAGGTCCCTGATGTAGATGACCTTCTAGAGCAGCTGCGTGTTAACTGCCTTCATGACCTGCAGGGGATGGAGAGCAGACACACTCTTGAGTGCATGAAGGGTGCCCCAGCCCCGGCAGACACCCGTACCCTGTCCCAACACCCTTCTTCCCCCCGAACCCTCCAGCCTCCCCATCTGAGACTGCCCGTCTGGCAGTAGGCCTGTGTGGGGGTGGGGCATCATGCTCCCTTGGATCTATGTCTCTGCCCCCATCCTGACTCCTCACACCACCAACCCCAGTGCCCCAGGATTCCCCTTGCCCAGGAACCTCCTCCCACCTCCCCATCCTGGGTCTGCGAGCCGAGTGTGTCTTACCTAGATGACGACAGCCCCCGTGGTCAACTTGCCCACCCTGAATTGCTGTCCTATGAAGTGGTAGCTGTCTAGGGTGGCCAGCTTCCAGATGGCAATGGCAAAGGTAATCCATTTCTCCAGGGACAGGGTGGGCCACATGCTGGAGTCCTGTTGTCGGTGGGCAGGGAAGGGCCAGCTGCAGAGAGCCAGGTAGGTCGTCTTCCTCATGAGGAAGTTCTGGAGCTATTACGTGTTGTCTCACTTACCCATCACCAGCTGGTCCCACCAGTTGGAGCTGATCAGGTAGCTCCAGATGTACCTGATCACCCGGAAGGGGACACAGCTGAGGTTCTGGGGGCTTGGGCTCCTTGGCCCTGAGGGAGGTCTCTCCAACTGGAGGAGCTGGAGGTGGCTGCAATGATGGTGGCCAGCAGTCCAGCCAGAGCGTGGATGTGGTGCCAACCCAGGAGCTGCTGTGAGTCCATAGCTGTGACCTAACAGCTTGTGGTCCTTGCACTGGCTCTGCTTCACTTTGGTCAGGTCAGCTTGGCAGCCCTCAGCATGTACAGGGAGAAGGTGTTTGGGAGGGACCCTTTAAGGGAGTGCATGTCTGGAGCTCTCAGAAGGACTTGATGGCCACGCAACCCTGTCTGTGGCGCTTCCTGGCTCGTTCTTTCAAAAGAGTGGCTGGTGCTGTGTGGCCGCTCTCCTTCGAAAGAGTGGATTGATTTTTTTGATTCACTTATTGTGTGTGGCTATAATCTTTTGAAAGAAGTTTTTTCAGAGGACGCCTTCCAAAAAACTTCTTTCAAAGGACTGCTGTAGTGTAGCCCTAGCTGAGCAGTGCTGCTTGTAGTATTTTAAGTATAAACAAGCTCCAGATTTCTCATTAGGGCAAGAAGCTTGTGTTATTCCAAGAGCAGGATGGAAAGTAGAAGTTCAGAGGATAGTTTGCTAGGGTAGAAGGCTACTGCCATCACAATTTCATTTCAAAATGTTATTTTCATATATGCAGGTGAACTGAGAAGCAGACCAACACAGCCAATATGTGCAGGACTGTAACCAGGGTGCGCAAGTGGGGCAGCCACCCAGGGCTCAAAGTCACAGGGGCAGAAAGATTCAGAGCGGGGGGTGGGGGGGGGGCAGAAACGAGTGTGGACCCAAATATGCTCCCAAAAATATCTAGTTTCAGCTCTGAATAAATATTTGGCCTGACAAGGTTATTAAAGGCCATTGTCTACTGACCAAATCGCACAACTTTTGATCTTTTTGTTAGTATAAAGACAAACAGACCTGACTATGTTGTGCCCTGAAACCCCTTTATGCCATTCTGGCACCATCAAGGCAGCGCATTCCCTCAGAAACATACTGAGCCCAACAGTCCCTGCAATGAATTCCGCTATTCACTGCTTCCACAGCCTTCCCCTTCACTTCCACCCCGAGAGCCATGAAAAGCAAAGTGTAAGTTACCAAAGTCCCGGCAAAAACAAAAATTCCTGATAATTTCATGGTTAAAAATAATATTTATAAAAGGCAACTTTGCGTCCATAATTATGTCACACAGATTTGTACCCTTTTGGTATTTTCCATGCCCCTTTTCTCATCAACTAAAACACCTTAGCAGGCGACTTGAAAATTACTCTAGCCCTGGGATCTGCAACCAAATAGCAAGAAGAGCTATTTTTTTCAAATTCAGTCACAAAATCAATACTTGAAGAACTGCAATGCATGTGAATATGAGACAGACCTTAATAACTACCATCAAACTGTACTTTTTGTAACTGCTACTTTAAGAACAGCACACACATAATTATTTGTACCAGTTAGAAAGTTTAAGTTACTTTCACCCTGGGACTGGAGAGTAAATGAGGACAAGGAAAATGCTGTGTTGGGGGACAGGCTCTCAAGCAGGAAGGAGGAATTTTGCATCAACCCTCGACGACCCCCTGCCATTCCCAGGCTCTACCCCCTCTGGTCCCTAAACCCTCCCCCCATCTACAGGCTTTACCCACCTCAGCCTCAGCCCCCAAATCCACCTCCCTATCCCCCAGCTTTACCTCCATCCTGTAAACCATATCCAGACTTAACCCCCTCGCCCCCAGACCTGCCCCTACAGCCCCAGGATTAATCTGACTCAGCCCCAAACTGGCCCCTGGGACTGACTCATCCATGGCACTGTCTGGAGAGCCTATGCTGGACAGCCACATGCACCCAGTGGGAGGAAAGCTGACACTGAGGTGTTCCTCTGGTGGGGGTGAGCCAAGCCACCCCTACTGGAAGGGTGCAGCTACTGAGGTAGTGGGGCTAGTGAGGTGCTCTCTGTAGCTCCCTGTCTTGCCACTGTTGAAACAATGGAACTAAGTCCAGCTGGTTTAACGGCTGGCTCCCTCCACCACCCCTGCCAACTGGTGAACCAATTACATTTAGTCTACTGTTTCAGTGGCGACAGGGCACCACAGAGGAGTCAGTGGTGCAGCATCTGGAGCCACAAATGACTACTTAAAGAGCTGCATGTGGCTCGGTAGCCGCAGGTTGCCAACACTTGCTCTAGCCCCACAAGACAGTAATTAGCAGTGATAACTAACAAAAATCAGTTGTGCATGAATAGTTTGAATTGTTTCTATTTTGTGAAAAAAAAAGAAAGGCAGATGTTTCAGACAAGCTCTCCTGGATCCCTGAGACACTATGAGGTCTTTGTGTTTGATTTAAAGTGGGCATTTCTAAATGGAGGGATCACGATTTCTACTTCAATGTTTATTGCTTTGGTGCTACTCCTAATGGCTTTAAATATGTTTCCATTGCTGGTGGCTTACGATCTTAGATATCTGGCTTGCAAACTCAGCTCTCTCTTCAGCCAAACTTACAGCTTTGAGAAAGAAAAGACAATCACTATATATTTCTTGTCAGTCACAGCACACCAAACAAGCATTGCCATTTGGCTTACATTACTTGTTTGGCTCAGATCCCATTAATTGGAGAAAGCATTGAACCAAGTAAAAGAAACACTTTGTGAAAGTGCAGCCAAGTCAACTAATAGTAGAACAAAGTGCTATACAAAACAATGCTAGCATCAAGAGATTTCAGTTCAATATTGGTGCCAAAACATGCTGTTTTTAACCGTGCAGTTTATGTGCTAGTATTTGGTTCGATTGTACATGTGCCTTGACATATATTTCAGTGGGAAGGTAATTAAATGACATTTCTGAGCATAATACAGCATGGTATTCTTAGCCTAAGCTCTACAATTGCTGTTGTAATGAAAAACAAATGCAGTAATTACTGTTTAGATAATTTACTAGAGGTAACCAAGAACAAGGACTTTTAATCAGGAAGTGTGTCACAGAACTGGGATCGTTTTTGTCAGTTCTTTAGTGTATGCCAGTCCTTCTCAACCAGGAATATAAGCACCATGGGTGTCCATAGAGGTCTTGGGGAGGGTACATGAACTCATCTAGATACATCCTAGTTTTACAACAGGCTAATTAAAGCACTAGCGAAGCCTGTACAAACTCGTATTTCATACAATGAGCTGCTTATACTGCTCCATATATTATACTTCAAACTCTAAGTGTAGTATTTCTTTTTCAATTGATTTATTTTATAATTCTATGGTAAAAAATGAGAATACAAGCATTCTCAGTAATGATGTTCTTTGATACTTGTATACATCTGATTTTGTAAACAAGCAGTTTTAAAACAAGGAACACAGTAGCTTCTGGGTACAAAAGACAAAATCAGACTCCTGAGAGCGGTGTAGTGGTCTGGAATGGTTGAGAGACATTGGTATTGGCAAGATATAACACAAAAAAATACCTTTAACACAGGGGTTTCCGAAGGATCTTGGACACACCCAGGAGCAGGACTTGTGGTTGCGGTCAAATTTGCAGCTGGGGCTGCAGCCGGGAGCAGGTGTGGTGCGGCTGGGGAAGGGCCCAAGCAGCTTCCTCCCCACACCCCTAATGTGGGCTGACCTCCTCCACAACTTTCCTCCATGACTTCCCCAGAGGGGAGTGCCCCACAATCTGGAGACCATTGTTCCTACATCACCACTTGTTTAGCTCCACAGTTCACTACATTGGAAGACAAACGGGGAAAGACTATTTGGCATCTTCAACCAAAATAGCAAGAAGTGCCATTTGTTCAAATTCAGTTACAAAACCAATACTTCAAGAGCCACCATGCATGTGAATACGAGACAGTCTTTAATAAATAACATTAAATCATACTTCTTATCACCCCTATTTTAAGAATAGCGCACACACATTGATTTGTACCAGTTAGAAAGTTAAATTAACCCCATCTCCAGGCTTAATCCACCTCAGCCCCCAAATCCATCCCCTATCCCCAAGTTTTACCACCCATCCCACAAACCTGCCCCAGCCATCCCCACATTTAACCCCTCTCAACCCTAACCTGGGCCTCCGCACACCCCCAGGATTAACTTGCCTCAGTGCTTGCAGTGCCTCCGTGGCCACTGCCTCCCCCCAACCACTCCCCGCCGCCTCGTCCTCCTTCTCAGCAGAGCTGTGCAGGTCCAGCAGGAGCAGGCTTGGCTGACCCTCCCGCAGCTCTCCTGCTGGCTTAGCACTTTCCCCACATGCAGCACTGGTGGTTCCCTGCCCTGCCAGCTTTCTCTTCCAGGGCTCCTTGTCCTGAGGCAGCTTTCTTCTCCAGGGCACCCTGCCACAGCTCACTCCTCAGCAGCTCTGGAGGATGACACCACTTAAACATAAAGCCCTAAAGTCAGTTGGTTTAATGGTGGGCACCTGAATTTAGGTTTTTTGTTTAAGTGACAGCAGCCTCTGGAGCCACAAGAGGAGTCTGCAGCTGCAGCACTCAGAGCCAGAAGTGGCTCCTTAAAGAGCTGCCTGCAGCTAGGAGCCGCAGGTTGCCAACCCTGTTCAAGTGGAAACAGACACTATGCTGAACACACTTGCCCCAAGCCATCTAATCAACATGGTGCAGAAAACAGCTACTGTAACCAGAAAGCCAGCCACATCAGAGTCCCCACTGTTGCTAATGCTGGCTGACCTAAACTGGATTCTTCCTGTAGCCAAGTCGAGGCAGTAACTCATAGCCTTTTTGTGGGCAGTGATCTCTCAGGCCTCAGCGTGCAGACAATATTGGTGGTGCATTCACAGTAACTGTCGTCTTCAAGTCTCCTTACCACAAAGGTTTATAGAGACCTTTTTCCCCTTTGTGGGGGTGTAACAAAGACACATGATCTTTGTAAATAGCTTTCACCTCAGACCTGATAAACTCATTACACTACTAAACACACATCTTTCAGGGTATTTATCCATAAGCTATATCAGTCATTACAAGAGGCATATCCAGGTCATATTTAAAATGAACAATGATTAACACACTAGAGTAGACCTTAAGCTTCCAAGAAGTAATGGGCCTCAGGATGGACTATCTATCCAAAGAGTGTTGTCATTCTTCCCTCATCAGCCAGTAAGATAAAGAAAGGTTCAGCTGGCCAAGCTTGTTCACTCTTACAGTTATCAGTGGAAAACCATCAAAGCTATCAGATGAACAATCAAAACCTTTTGGGGCAGTAAAAGAGGGATGTTATTACTATGGACAGTGCTTTGCCTTATCTGTGAACAGAAACGAGACTTTCCACTGAGCACCTCGGGTAGTGAAAGTGCTCTCAGGAACAATTTGGATCCCAGTTATTTAGAAACCAGCTAGCTTGGCAACAGAGTAAAGAGTTGTTTGTTTTTTTTTTAAAATCTCCCTAAACTTCAGTCTAATAGATAGGAAAGAAAATCATTGATAAGGTTAGCCCAGGTTCAGTATGTTTTATGGTTTTGTTCCATATTGTATGGCAATCACTTGCTTTCCTAGCACTCTTGTTTCTCTTTGTTTTCCTCTTAAATTAACCTGCTTATTTTTACTAAAAAGGCCCTGTGGTTTACAGAAGTGATATTTCAAAGAAAAACCTTCAAATTGGTGTATGTTGCATCAGTGGATGCAAAGCATCTTGGATTTCTGTGATTAGCTAGTATCAGGAGCTGGGCACAGAAGGGAACAAAGGGGATTTGGTGTTACCTATTGTTAACCTGTCAGGGGTGGCACAGTCCAGTAAAGAAAGCTTAAGTGGCTGAAGCATTTGGGGGTGGTGAGCAGATACTCACATGACAACTCCAACCTCACTAGAGGCAGGGGGTAACAAGGTAACTAACTTACAGTCTGGGGTACCCAAAGAACCCTCACAGGTGGGCAAGCACAGAGGATAAACAAAAAGGGCACCAGAGTAGCTTGTCTGTTTTAGCTCATTAATCTTCAAAACAGTCCTGATTCAAGCAGTGACTATTATTTGCCATTTCTCACGGTACATTTGAAAACACAAGAGGAAGGAGGTAATATAGCATTCTAATTGGACCCAATTTCTGTTCATGAGACAAGCTATCGAACTGTAGGTGGCACGGAGAAGAGGAGCTCTTTGTATCTCAGAAGCTTGACCTATCAGCTACACAGTTTATAGGGCAACCATATCCCTCTGTCTCACATACGGGACAGGGAGATATGCGGGAAGGGGTGGCTTCTCCCAGCTCCGTCAAGTCCCAGGGAGCTGGAAGGAGGTGGCAGATGCCAGCACCCCCCGGGAGACCAAGGAAAGCGGCAGCTGCCAGCCATCCCTTGGAGCCCTGGAGAAGCGGCACACACACCCTGCTTCCTCGAGGCTCAGGGAAGTGACTTCTGCCAGCAACTGCATCTGCACAGCTGCTGGTGGAAAAAGTCGTGGGGACACCTGAATACACGACAAGTCCTCCCTTTTTAAAAATAAGTCAGGAAGCCTTTTTGGCATCCCAAATACAGGACCTTCCTGCCCAGTACGGGACAGATGGTCACCTTAACAATTTAGTCCGATAAGAGGTTACTTCATCTGCATGGTGACAAGTATCACCAAGGTAGCCGTTTTAGTCTGCACCTTTGAGAACAACAAGTCCTGTGGCACCTTATAGACGAACAGATATTTTGGAGCACAAGCTTTTGTGGGCAAAGACCCGCTTCATCAGATGCATGAGTGGTGGGGGGTTGTAAGGGGCCAGCCACTCCCAGTCTCTGTTTAATCCTTGGTTGCTGGAGTCAAATTTGCAAATGAATTGCAGCTCAGAGATTTCTCTCTATATTTTATCTTTGAATTTTTTTTATTGTAGGACTGCTACTTTTAAATTTGTTACTGAGTGATATCAACCAATGATTAAACAGAGACTGTGAATGGCTGGCCCCTACAAAAACAGTTTCTCTGCTTTGGAAGTTCACACCTCCACATTAGAATTTGACAATGGGCCTCCTCCCATCTGACTGATCTGACTTGTTTTTTCTCCTCTCATGATCTATACTACTAATAATGGGCCATTCCCACCCTGACTGAATAGACCTTGTCAGCTCTGGCCCTCCCTTTTACTGAGACCCCGCTCCTTAAATACTCCTCAGAACCTCCCCCCGCATTCATGCATCTGATAAGCTTATGCTCCAAAATATCTGTTAGTCTATAAAGTGCCACAGGACTGCTTATTGTTCATCCGCCTGGTCTCTCTGATATCCTGAAACCAGCATGGGTACAACACCACCACCACCACCACTACCATCCAAAGCTTGCTAATATCCATAGTGCAACAAGTTTGTCCGGAAGGTTATTTGCTCACCAACTCGGCCATCTCTGTCTGAATAACCTGGCAGTCAGACTGTTTCAACCCTCCAGCAAGGAACTGTGCAGACACCTTACTCACACACACACAAAAAAAAAAAGAACACAGAACCTTTGGGCAAGAATATTCCAGTTTACATGGAATTAGACAGATTACATAACAGCCTGCCTGACAGCCTGCCAAAAAAGCACAATACCCTTTGATATGTGATATAGTCCATGGTTTTATCATAAATAGGCTGAGTTCTCTTCAGCAACACTGCTCCTTCTTCATAAATCTAGGTTTGCCTAAATTTTCAGCTAAATTTCCTTTGCCATTATTGCATTGTTCCTAGTTAAATGCTATGGCACCATCCTCACAACTTCCTAGGAGATTTTTCCAACTTTCAATATTAAAAAGTAATTCTGTAGTTAATGAAGCACAAGTCTTCCACTTCAGCCATATTCATGAAACAAAGCATCGTTTTTAGGATTAGGGATATTTCCATTTAATTCATATAACTTCAAGAACACAGACTTAACTCTGAGCTTACTTTCAAGTATTATTTATCACAGATCATTCAGTTTAAGGAAGCTAGAAAACAAGCTCAGAGCACTGCTGTTCTCAGGACCGCTTTTTAAAAAAGCTACAACCTTGAATTCTTGCTAATAGGAAAAATAATGAACATATTGCCCCATTTTGACATTTTGTACATACCAAAGTTGCTTTTTCAGTCTTAATGCTTCATTGCTGTTAGGGGGTCTCTGATCTTCTCCCCTGAAGAGCACCCAGATTTAACCCTTACTCCAAAACCTACTACCAAGTTTCTATCTGCCTGTATCAATAAGGCTCATCTATAAGGTGGGTTCAGAAGGAGGAAGCTTGAAATAGCCAATCCAGAATAGTTACTGTGAATGCTCTTTTGCTTCAGAGAAGGTATGTCTGTATTGCAGCTGGGAAGTGTGATTCCAGCAGGTGTCAACATAACAGCTAGCTTTGATCTGGTTAGATCATCGCTAGTTCAAGTAACAACTGCAGCAGTGGAGTATGTATTCAAAGTCCCAGGGAGTGCAACTAACCCATATAGCTGGGCTCCACTGCTATTATTCACTGGGGCACTTTGATCTAGCACGATCAAAGCTGACTCAAGTATGCTTACACACTGCAGTCACAACACTCCATTGTAATGCAGACATACCCTACGAGTACCTTTTTGTGGTTTAGGAAGGACTAACCTATACCACAAAGAGGTACTCAATGCTGAATAAGTGTGTAACTGGGGAATTAAAACACAATGATACCTGTACCACACTAAATTCACACCCTGTTTTAGTATTTGATGAGAAACAATCCCACCAGCATGCAAAATCTGTGTAGGGTGTGGCAGAGTGTTTGAGGTCACGTGATTAATAAAGGACTGTCCTGGCATGACCTCCAATAGTTAGAGTATACTATCCACTCAGTTTTTTTTTTTTTAAATACTGCACACAGGCCACTCTCTCGCAAGATAAGGCATGGAAGTTTGCTGCATTTTAAATAGTTAATTCTGCATATTTGACGAGGTCTTAAACATAGTCACTAAAAAGTCTCACTTGCCTTCCCCCAGTGCAAAACTTTTGGAGTAAACGGTACTAGATGACAGGAGATACATTTCTTACCAGTATCTTGCACAGTAATTAATGTTCTCTGAGACACATCTCCCTAGGGGTGCTCCACTAGAAAGCATGCATACACCAATGCACTTTTGATCAGAGATTTTCATTAGCAGCTTCTGCTGGTCTATGCACGTGCCCTAAATTTTCTCATGTTTCAGCAAGAGGGCATCTCAGGAGAGAGGAAGGAAGAGATGTGGACCCACCACCACTCCAGCTTCTAAGGTCCAGCATAAAGACTCAGGCAGAGGAGGAGGGCAGGTAGTGCAGATGACACAGGAATATTCATTGGAGAAAGCTTGATGCATCTGACAAAGTGGATCTTTGCCCATGAAAGCTTATGTTCTAAAATATCTGTTAGTCTATAAGATGCCACAGGAGCTCTTCTTGTTTTTAAAGCTTGTACAGTTACTCAAGCTAAGTTTTTCTTCAAGTAGTGTCCCTATGAATGCTCCATCACAGGAGATTCCCAAGTGGTATCTCAGTCACAAAAGAGGGTACAAAAGTGGTGGATTCAGTACAGACTGTAGAACAGCACCGCCAAAAGGTAACTCATCTCTGGAAGCAGGCACAATAGCTTTGGGCCAGGAAAAACATACATCTAAAAGAGGTGGCTGCTCTGCAGACATCTGCAATAGGTATGCTTTTCAATAGAACAAGAAAGGTAGACTGAGCCCTACTGGAACACGCAATTAATTACTCTTGACTGGGTGGGGGGATTCCTTCAAGTGTCATGACAGATCAAGATGTATCATAAAATCCATTTGGACAGGTGTGTTGTGAACAAGACACGAAAAGTCATTCTTCCACTCTACTCTGTGCTGGTTAGGCCTCAGCTGGAGTATTGTGTCCAGTTCTGGGCACCACAGTTCAAGAAAGATGTGGAGAAATTGGAGAGGGTCTAGAAAAGAGCGACAAGAATGATTAAAGGTCTAGAGAATGTGACCTATGAAGAAAGGCTGAAAGAATTGGGCTTGTTTAGTTTGGAAAAGAGAAGATTGAGGGGTGACATGATAGCGGTTTTCAGGTATCTAAAAGGGTGTCATAAGGAGGAGGGAGAAAACTTGTTTTTTTTTGGCCTCTGAGGATAGAACAAGAGGCAATGGACTTAAACTGCAGCAAGGGAGGTTTAGGTTGGACATTAGGAAAAAGTTCCTAACTGTCAGGGCGGTCAAACAGTGGAATAAATTGCCAAGGGAGGTTGTGGAATCTCCATCGCTGGAGGTATTTAAGGACAGGTTAGATAGATGTCTATCAGGGATGGTTTAGACAGTACTTGGTCCTGCCACTGGGGCAGGGGGCTGGACTCGATGGCCTCTCGAGATCCCTTCCAGTCCTAGTATTCTATGATTGATGATTCTATGTAGTGAGGAACTGCTGAGCAAAATATAGTATTTTTGTCAGCCTATTTTACACAGACAATAGAGTAGCTAGAGTTTGTCCTATCATCTAGACTGAGACCAGTAACAGCATCATTGATAGGCAAGATGATTTTTCCCTGAGATGATGCATGGACAATGTCCAACGAGGAATACTTCCATCCCTGTAACCCTGCTAATGGAATTCACAAGGTTTCTGGCTATATATGGTCATGAAATGCCTTGAAATCATCAGCCTGCCAGCTCTATGTGCTGGAGAGGTTTTCCAGCTCAGGTGCACCTCAAGGAAGGGAGGCTGGAACAGAAAAGTAGTGGAGGCTTGCATGGACACCTCAGAAACAGATCAGGTGTCAAATCCCAGGTCTATCAGAGGAGCAAGTGGTGCTAATACTGCTAGCTGAGTGGCTTCCAGAGGCTGGAGAGGATCCAATAACTGCATCAGTACAGAGGTCAAGTCTTGACTGGCTACTGAAGTGGTACCAGCTGAAATGAGGAACTGGGGACTGGTACTGGAGGGCAGGTTGATTCTGAAAGGTAAGTAGGTCGTGTCAGGGAGCTTCTCTCAGTACCCCAGAGCACCAGTGACCCAGATTCTTGCAGGATCTAAAGATCTAACCAGCAGAAGCCTGAATGCTATTAGGTTAGTACTCTCACGTGTCAGTACCTCAGGTGGTATTGGAGACTGCTGAATTGTGATCTCTTCACCCTGTTGTGATGGCAGCAGAACATGGTACACACAAGGATTTCAGTTTAACTTTGGAACCCTTGTGCTTTGGAGTTTGTGAGTTTGATGCCAGCTGTATTGCTGCTGTCAGCGTTTTAATAAACAGCTTCTCAGAAGAGAGGTGGCTTTTCTAGCCACTACAGAGGGTCTCTGTACCAGAGGAGACAGGGCCTCTGCCCCTCAATTGGTATGCTTGTGGGGACACAATGATCTGGATTTTGGAAAACAAGAGGGTGACTTTCTCCTTCTCTTATCCATTTCTGAAGAAAGGGATCTCTCTTTTTTGCTGACCTGAGAGAATCACAGGGTCTTTACTTACTGAAGCAGCAATAGCCATGAGGGCTCTCTGGGTAACTGAATCAGACATACAGAGAATGATTCAGACACTGTGCACTTCAGGGAATGATTCTTTAACAGGATTTTTAGCCTATTCCATGAAAATTTGTCATTTTAAATGAACCTGCATTTTCCAATGGTGAAACATTTCCCGGGGGAGGGACGCCAGAACTTCTAATCTGCTCTAAACCTAGACACAAAGCCATGAATTTCAAATTCTGAAGTGAAATAAGCATTAACAAAAGTGGCTAATTAATAGTGGAGAAAGGAAGCTTTCTGATGAAGCTTCAACATCTCCAAGTCTTCAGTTGAGGGAACAATATACAGTAAAATTCCTTTAATCCGGCCTCTGATGATTAGGAAATCCTGATGGTCTGGCATCTGGCAAAAATAGTCCCATTTACAGAGATAATCCAGCAAAATTTGATGGTCCAGCATATAGTGGTCCCCCGCGATACATGGGGGGCTTGGGTGGTGGGTTGGGGTCATGGGACAGGGTAGGGAGGTTAAGCCTGGGGTGGGGTAGGGCTGCAGGGAGGCCAGGGGGGTAGAGTTGAGCTGGGGCACACGGGGGTTGGAGCCAGGGCATGTGGGGTGGTGAAGCTGGAGACGCATGGGGGTGAAGAAGCGGGAGGAGTGCAGGGGTTGTGAAGCGGGAGGAGCAGAGGGCTGGTGAAAAAGCTGGGGACGTGGGGTGGTGAAGACGATGGGGATGCCTGGGGGTGGTGAGCTGCTGCTGGGCACAGGAGTGGTGAGCCGTGACAGGAGGTGGAGGTTGAACTACGGCCTGGGAGTTATGGTGACATCCAATAGTCCAGAAAATTTGGTAAACTGGCACCTGTCTGGCCCCGGACATGCCAGATTAAAGGAATTTTACTTACTTACTCACAGACCCTTAGCCAGTTCTCTAACAAGACCAGGAGATACCACATTTAACACTCATATTTATAAAGGTAAAAACCCACCAGAAAATTAGGACCCCCCAAAAAATACATTCCTTACAAGTCCTTGTACATAATGAAGAAAAAGAATGGCATAAACCAGATTTTCTAAAATTTGAGAGTAAAATTTAAATGTCTCTTTCATTATCTTTGTCCCACTTAATGGGGAGTTATTTAATGCCTCCCTTTGAACTAAAAGAATCTCTTTGAAATTATTTCTACTGCAAAACCTCCACAAAGAATATCAGTACAGGTTTAACCTCTCTAGTTCAGCATCCTTTGGACCCGACTGGTGCCAAATCAAAAACATTTGCCAGACCTTGAAAGAACGATATTGTCTAACAGCGTTACCAACACTTCCACTGTTTACTGGGCTCTTAGAAAATACTTAGGAGTAAATTGAGAGCTAAATGACAGCATAGAACAGTGAGAGCCAGGACTGGTGGCTGTAAACAAACTTTATGGGACTACAGGAAACATGGCCATACCCTTGTAGCCAGACAGCCAGCCCCCTCTCAGACCAGCATTGATGGGAACACAAGGGAGCCAAAACAACAGGGCACTTAACATAAATTCCAGCACAGCCTTTGAAGCTGTGAGAAGCACAGGTGTGCTGCTACAATGTGCCTCTGGGAACATATACAACGATTAGGCTCACAGCAGACAGAGAAGCTGTGACAGACATGGCTCTTAGCCCCTACTAAATAATGTGATGCACACACACCCACATCCTAGGTGGGAAAATATTTACCCTAATAAAAGAATGTCCAGTAGTCGAAACTTATTGTTTCTCTCCCTTGCAAGTGTAAACTACTCTTGCGAGAGCTGGAGTCGCCCAGACAGACCAGCCACAATTTGGCATAAGAAAGGAGAAAGAGAATAAAGGAGTACAGAGGTATAAGTATGGGACCTACAGCACCATGATTTTTGAGTGCTTTTCACTATCTATCTGCTGGTCAGATAAGTGACAGCCTCCCAAGGCTTCTGCAGCTAAGAGGGTCCCTGAGCCTTGTCACTTATTCGTCTTTCCGTGGAATTGAGTGACCGATCCTGGCTTGGCACCGCTGGAATCGAGAGATGCAAGGAGGGTAAGAAGCACCCACACCTGATCTCCTATCTTTAGTGTACACATATTTTTGAAATAGAGCTCTATACTTTTGTTTTCTTTCTTTGGGATTGTGGCTTCAGCTTTGTAACTTGTTTGTGTGTGTAACATCTATACATTTAAATAAGTAGGCACTAGCAATTTTGTAACCACATGATTAGAATCTAGTTTAATAAATTTTGGTAACCATTTGTGCATAAGCCTGACTTGTTTCTCTGGTTTACTGTAAAGCAGCCAACACAATTAAAGAACCTCAGCCGTTTTGGCTATAAAGCCTGGCCATTAGGTGAGAGTACTAAGAGCCTAGCGTTGAGTTGTGCCGCCTCCATGGGGCAAACTCTTGGGGGGCCTGTCAGTCAATCCTGACTGCCCACTGCGAAGGAGCTCTGAGCTCTAGCAGTTAAAGTCACGGGTGTGGAAAGGCTCTTAGTGCTGCCATTGGGGCACCTGTCAGTCAGTGTTGACTGCCCACTGCGAAGGAGCTCTGAGCTCTAGCAGTTAAAGTCACGGGTGTTTAGGACCTTGGGGCATCCGTCAGCCTAGCCCGGGCTGCCCGCCGCGAAGGGACAGTGCGTCCTAGTGGTTAAAGTCACGGATGGTATAAAACGGGCATAGCTGGCACCTCACCAAACATCCTTGGCCATCGGCTAACAACCCTTGATAAGCAAATGTTGGGTTCACTAATATGCTGGTCAGGTTGCTGGACTAGAACGTGCAGGATTAGAGAGATTCAACCTATATTAGGCCATGTCTACACAGGCAGCCTCTGTTGACACAAGTAACTGTCAACAGAGAAACCTTGGCAGTACCTCTGTCAACAAATTAAGTCTACACATAAAAGGAGATTGAAAGCAATCCACTCTGTTGACAGCAGCCATGCTGCCTTGCTTTCTCTCGACAGAATGGCTGACTGGAAGCTCGACAAACAGGGCTGCCCAGGGAACTGGAAGCCCTCTCTGTCTACAGAACTGTCTGCACAAGCACTCTGTCAACAAAACTTCCTGATTGGGAACAGAGATAATGCTGCCAACTTGACAGCTGAGTTTTGTCAACAAATTCTCAACAGAGCACTTTAGCCATGTAGACACTCCGTGAGTTTTGTCAACAAAAGGGCTGTTCCATTGACAGAAGCTGCCTGTGTAGATGCAACCTCTTCAGCTGAAGTTCTCTTCAGCTCTGAACGTGCCAGGCTTAAACCTAAGTGTTACCCAGATGGTGGCTATCACAATAACTTCTCTGCTGTGGCAAGTACAAAGTATTAACTATGGATAAATAAATCAATCTTCTGCACTGATACATTCACCAAGCACCCTCCGTTTCTTCTCCAAGGAGCAGAGAGCCACACAGTCTCTGAAGGCCCACCTAGCCCATTAAGTGTTCCACAGAGATTAAGAAACCACTCCCACCTGTTTGTTCAATATTGTAATCCTCTGTATTCAGGGCACTGTTTAGTGGGTTTTATTTTAGGACAAGTTCTTTTTGGACAAAAAAATTAATTGTGTATTGTATTTCACAGAACTAGATACATCTACAGCAGTCCATACATTAACTGTAATTTACAGGAGAGATGATCTAAGAGACCCTTTTCAAAACAATTTCTTATACAGGTGTTCAGCCCAAAATGTTAATAGTCATATCTATTCCATCCTGCTGTTATGGAAATATTATATATCAGGGGTCTCAAACTCATAGCCTGAGGGCCATATAGGCCCCAAGCCTTTTTACAATTTGGCCAGAGCACTAGCAGCCTGGGGGAGATCTGATCCCACGACCTAAGTCCTGCCCCTTACCCCCAATGCCACTGATTCCCCCAAGGGGTGTGGCTTTAAGACTTATGAAGGGGTGATGGAGCCTGGTGCGAGACAACAGAAGAGGTTGGGCCCCTCACCTGCACTCCCTGCAGTGGCAAGAGCTACAGGCAAGTGGACTGAAGCAGAGCGAGTGCACTTACTAAGTGTGCTCGGCTTCCCAGTGGTAAGCAGGGGTGCCCTGACCTCAGCTGCTGCCCAGAGGCAGGCCTCTCCACTAGTCCCCAAAACTCTGGCACTCCAGGGGAAGGGACAGGAATTGCAAGACAGGACACATTAGCCGTGTCTACATGTGCACGCTACTTCAAAGTAGCGGCACTAACTTCGAAATAGCGCCCGTCACGGCTACACGCGTCGGGCGCTATTTCGAAGTTAACTTCGACGTTAAGCGGCGAGACATCGAAGTCGCTATCCTCATCAGGAGATGGGGATAGCGCCCTACTTCGACGTTCAACGTCGAAGTAGGGACTGTGTAGTCATTGCGCGTCCCACAACTTCGAAATAGCGGGGTCCGCCATGGCGGCCATCAGCTGAGGGGTTGAGAGATGCTCTCTCTACAGCCCCTGCGGGGCTCTATGGTCACCGTGTGCAGCAGCCCTTAGCCCAGGGCTTCTGGCTGCTGCTGCTGCAGCTGGGAGATCCATGCTGCATGCACAGGGTCTGCAACCAGTTGTCGGCTCTGTGGATCTTGTGTTGTTTAGTGCAACTGTGTCTGGGAGGGGCCCTTTAAGGGAGCAGCTTGCTGTTGAGTCTGCCCTGTGACCCTGTCTGCAGCTGTGCCTGGCACCCTTATTTCGATGTGTGCCACTTTGGCGTGTAGACGTTCCCTCGCAGCGCCTATTTCAATGTGGTGCTGCGCAACGTCGAAGTTGAACATCGACGTTGCCAGCCCTGGAGGACGTGTAGACGTTATTCATCGAAATAGCCTATTTCGATATTGCTACATCAAAATAAGCTACATCGATGTAGGCTTCACGTGTAGACGTAGCCATTCTGTACCAGACTGCAAAAACACTCCGCCATAGATAGCCCAGAGGCCATGAGTTTGAGACCTCTGATATATATATATATATATATATAACATAAATAAGCATACCTTGTTTCTGAAGCACCTACTACATTTCAAAATTAACTACTGACCATTGATCTCATGCTATAAACATGCCATTTAGAAAATCTCAACTGCATTGTGTCTACACTGATTAAAACTTGAAGCCCCGTGACCTCTCATGGCATTAACTTCTCCCATGCACCTAAAACATGCTGCTTTCCTACTCAATTACCCCCCTTTATGCAGAGTCACCATTACCCGATGAGCATATACAATGGACTTCTGCTTCATTACACTAACCTGCGGCAGGATTGGAATGAACAAGCTAATTTATCAGGAACAAGCTAGCTAGCACAGTTCCAAAAAGTTTGTTGGTGGTTTTTAAAATTATTCACAGTGATATCAAAGCTTATTTTAGTTCACTTTATAAATCTAAAGTGTCACTATTGGAATAAACATGCCTATTACATTGACCAGAGCCTGAGGTGATTTTTCAGTATAGTTAAAATTTCCCAAAACTAAGTGAAAAATCCCCTTCCAACCACCAACAGCAGCATTTTTACTTGGACAATGTCTCTATAGTTCAAAAGTTATTGTATTTAAAACACTCCCTGTGCATGTATATGAAAGGTGTTTTTTGTTTTTGGATTGTGGTAGGGTCGAGAGACTTCTCGCCTCTTCTCCCCACTCTATCCCAAAACAGAGCTTCCTTCCAGCCCTTTTGTGCCAGGGACAATACAAAAATTTAGAAAGGTTATCCTCGTTGTGAAGAGAGTATTAATCTAAAAGAATGGGCAAAGGGTGCAAGGTGGATGAGGTCCAGTTGATCGGTCTATCCTAAGACTACATAGCAAATCCACGACATGTCAAGTAACAGAGTCCAGATGTCCTGTCTCCTACATCAGAGCCACCTCCACTGGACAGTAATGCATCTAATTGTAATTGGAAGAGAAAATATTGGCTACTTCTTACTCTTATTAGCGCCAAACCATTAAGTGAATAGATTGAGCTAGAGTGGAATCAAAGATCAGAATAGTTAACTGAATTCCATGTATTTTCATGCTTTTTAACCAACCACAGCTGGTACAATTATATCCCCCCCAACTTAAGGTGGTGCAGGAAAAGGCACACTCCCTGTGCTAGAAACAGAAGTGTCATGGCCATGTCTCAACAGAAGCTCTGTCATGTGTTGGACTAGAAGCACTTCTGCAAGAACTCAGCTGCATGCATCTGCAGCCAGAGATGGTCGGAGGGAGAAGTTGTCTAGCCAATCAGCCATTCTGCACAACATGCTTCTTTCAGAGAAGTATGTGTTTAGAGGTTTTTCTGGTGTCCTAAGTTACTACTCCCAGCATGTTCACAAACCAAACAAAGGATATGGACTGGTGGGGTTCCCAGTTAGTGGCAGCCCAGAGGAAAAGAGACATTGCAAGGTTTCTGACAGAAGGGCCGTGTCTAAACGTGCACGCTACTTCGAAGTAGCAGCGCCAACTTCGAAATAGTGCCCGTCACGGCTACACGTGTTGGGCGCTATTTCGAAGTTGAAATTGACGTTAGGTGGCGAGACGTCGAAGCTGCTAACCCCATGAGGGGATGGGAATAGCGCCCTACTTCGAAGTTGAACATCGAAGTAGGGCACGTGTAGCCGATCCGTGTCCCGCAACATCGAAATAGCGGGGTCCGCCATGGTGGGCATCAGCTGAGGGGTTGAGAGACGCTCTCTCTCCAGCCCCTGCGGGGCTCTATGGTCACTGTGTGCAGCAGCCCTTAGCCCAGGGCTTCTGGCTGCTGCTGCTGCAGCTGGGAGATCCATGCTGCATGCACAGGGTCTGCAACCAGTTGTCGGCTCTGTGGATCTTGTGTTGTTTAGTGCAACTGTGTCTGGGAGGGGCCCTTTAAGGGAGCGGCTTGCTGTTGAGTCTGCCCTGTGACCCTGTCTGCAGCTGTGCCTGGCACCCTTATTTCGATGTGTGCTACTTTGGCGTGTAGACGTTCCCTCGCAGCGCCTATTTCGATGTGGTGCTGCCCAACGTCGAAGTTGAACGTCGACGTTGCCAGCCCTGGAGGACGTGTAGACGTTATTCATCGAAATAGCCTATTTCGATGTCGCTACATCGAAATAAGCTACTTCGATGTAGCGTGCACGTGTAGACGTAGCCAAGGTGTGTTAAGGGTAGGGCGACCGCATCTCCCTGTCCCAAAAATGGGACAAGGAGATATGGGGGGCGGGGGGAGGAGCAGCTGCTCCCAACTCCTCCAAGTCTCAGGGACCCAGGAAGGAGGTGGCAGCTGCCCACTCTCCCTGAGCCTCAGTCCGCAACAGCCCCCAGCACTCCCAGGAGCTCCAAAGAAGCTGCAGGAACAGGGCAGCTGCAGCGCTTCCCCCGCACTTCCCTGAGCCCCAACAAAGCTGCAGGGATGCGCAGCCGTAGCACTTCCCCTCCCAGCCCTGCTTTTCCCGAGTCTCAACAGCAGGGACGGGACAGCCGCAGCTGCCTGTGGAAAATAAGGGACAATTAGTCCATTTTCTGAAATAAGTAGGGATGCCTTTTTGGTGTCCCAAAAACAGGACGAATGGTCACCTTAGTTCAAGGACTATAACAGCAGTGGTGACCCATCTGTCTCATGCAGCAAGCAGTGGTATTTTGACAACAGATACCTCCTAGGAGCTATTCTCAGCAGCATAATTCCATAAGTCACTTCAGCAGAATACCTGGAAAGCTCCAGTACCTGGATACTGACATTAACTCTGCATTTTGAAATCAAGAGCTTAGTTCCTGCACATCATAGCCCCTACGAGTATTTCACTCATGCCTGAACTACCGCTAAGGAAACAGTACAATGCATATATGCAGGCTTTTCCCTCTTCAGAGGCATTCCCTGGTTAACTGGGAAGACTTGTAATTTAAGTGTAAAAAGACAAATGCTCTTTGTTGGGAAAGACTTCCTGTTTAGTGTGTTTGTGTCTGTGTCACTTAGAGGCAGAAAACCACCAGTTAGCAAAGCTTAAGATAAAATTGTGGCTTTGTCTATACTGCCAACAGAACAAACAAAAAGCTTTTATTGTTCACAGGTGCCTAAAAACCCTGACGTGACAGTAAAACAAAGCAGCAGAAATGTAGCACTTTAAAGACTAACAGAATGATTTATTTGGTGATGAGCTTTCGTGGGACAGGGTCACTTCTTCAGATCACTGAAGTGACAGTGTAATTCATTGTTGGCAGGAGTGCTCTCCTGTTGATAATACAAATCCTCCTTGTAGGAGGTGGAAGTATTTTTCCCAGCAAAAGTACCACCAAATAGCATTTACTCATCCTGATTTAAAAAGCTGTATAGTATAGACAAAGCCTTACACTGAGTTGTTGCCCTTACACATAAAGTTACTTGTTTCTGATTTTAAATTAACATAGCAAACAAGCTCAGTGTTCTCTCAGAAGCAACAGTTCAGTCCTGAAAATATAGTAAAATCAGAGTGAAAGAAAATGAAACTCACCAGTAACAGAAGCTAATGAACTGGAGTTGTTGGGAACTGCTCAGCCATTTAGATAAATAGTTCATTATCTAACTGGTTAAGGTCTGCAGGTAACAGTTTTGACTGGATCACATGGACTTCTCAGAGTTTGCTCAGCCTTGACCAAGTGCAAGCAGTGATACTTTGTGTTTTCAAAGGCATTTCCTCCCAGCAACTTGGCATACTAGAATGAAAACCCCAATGTCTCTTGTATAAAGATATTCACCTGCAAAACCAGAGGATGTAAGGCTGCTTTCAAGCCTCAGCAGTACTCCCACCCTTTAGTCTCCTTTTTACTGCAAGAAAAATGTATTCTGAACTCAAATTTTTGCTAACACAGTTTGTGGTCTTCACCTGAATTAGCAAATTAATGACTACGGGGAAGCCTACATCATGGGACAACTTCCCAATAACTCTTACATGTCCCTTGCCCTTCATTGCAATCGCCACAGTCTTCAGGAGGGGAATACTGGGGTACAGATCATATGCTCACATACTGGAGATGTAGGATTTACATCAGATGCCACGCCATAGGGGAACCTGGACAATGGGAGGATTCCTTACCCCATACACAATAAAAGCTGTATTATCTTGTATTCGGATAATTGGCAAGTCCTATTAACTGGCACTTGGGGCCAGCTCCCACAGGGTGCCCTGCCCCTGGCTGGGACCAGCAGAGCAGAACTGGCTTCCTGTTTGGGGCCACTAGCTGCTGGGTGACCCCCCACCCCCAAACCTGTTGGGACCAGCAGAGCAGGACCAGCTGTGCTGCCAGAGCTGGCAGCCGTGGGGCAGCTACCCCAGCCCTTGGGAGCAAAATTGCCCCCCTAACACCACCAGGGTCAGCCAAGTTGGGCCACTGGCAACGCAGAAAATTTGATTATCTGGCAACCCCTGATTGCCAGGAATGCCGGATAATCAAGCTATTATTGTATTTAAAACAGAAATCATGGAATACTAGAACTGAATTGGACCTTAAGCGGTCATCAAGTCCAGTCCCCTGAACGCATGGCAGGATCCAGCACCATCTCTAGACAATCCCTGACAGGTGTTTGTCTAACCTGCTCTTAAATATCTGCACTTAAATATCTCCAAAGATGGAGATTCCAGAACCACATAGGCAATTTATTCCAGCGCTTAATCACTCTGACAGAAAGTTTTCCCTAATGTCCAGCCTAAGCCTCCCTTGCTGAAATTTAAGTTCATTGCATCTTGTCCCATCATCAGAGGTAAAGGAAAATATATTTTCTCCCTCTTCCCTGTAACAGCCTTTTAGATACTTGAAAGCTGTTATCATATGCACACTCAGTCTTCTCTGTTGCAGACTAAAACCCAGTTCTTTCAATTTTCCCTTACAGGTCCTGTTTTCTGGATCTTTAATCATTTTTGTTGCTCTTCTCTGGATCTGGGGGAATGGCAGCACAGTGAATCATGGCCCGTGGGAGCAGTGTGGGGCAGTGCCTCCAAGTGCAGGGTAGTGCAGTGCCACCTGTCCTCCTGCCAGTGCCTCAGTCACCTGCCTGCTCCTGCAGACTCACTGCCACCCAGATCCTGCACCCTGGCCCACTCTCACACCTCCAGCCCACTCCTGCACAGTAAGCCCTTCATTTTTTGCCCCACCCCAGAGCCAGAGAGGGGCACAAAACTGACTAGGCCCAGCCACCAGAGGCTTTCATACAGCCCTGGGGGCAGGAAGCCCAGAGCCTTGGCACCGCCCCACAGAGCTGTAGTGCGAGGGGGAAACCCCGAGCCACAACTTGCATGAATGATGTGAGTATCTCTTATTTTTCTGCTTATCAGTTGGGGCCATGTCAGCAAGCATTCCGCCATTCCCTGCCTTCTCACTTGCATATGGCCTTTGCCTGATTTTTCTGTAGGTCAGTTGTCACTGTCTCAAAAAAGTTTCCCCACCCCTGGAATGGGCCATGTGGTCCCACGGTGTGGTCTGGCATGCTCAACCTTCTCTTCTGCTGTGTGAACAGCTGTCTTCTTATTTAAAGGAAAGTGAATTCTCTAAACCTACTCTATACCCCGCAATCTTAGTTACAATTACATGCACATAGTATTCAGGAGAATGAGCTACATGTGAACCAATGAACTATTAGCACAAAGCTTAGAGGAAACTCTGACACTATAGCTACACTGTATCCAGCCATTTGTATCCCAAAATAGAAACTCCGCAGCTAAATACCCCAGGGCTATTTCGAGCTCAGTTTTTCATTCCTGCTACCCCTCATCATGAAAGGGTTAGTGGGAAGTTTGAAATAGGCACTTTTTTCAAACTTCAGTGCCATTTGGACAGCACTGAGTTCCAAATAAGTTATGTCGAAATAACTTCCTCAATTTGTGCAGTATAAATTGTGTTATATGGCTACAGTGTAGCTCCAGCCAAAGAGAACGCCTGCCTGTCTAGAGAGCAGTTGGCACAGTTTTCACCTGATTCCAGTTGCCTAGAGTCAACATTTCATACTACAGGTGCGATGGAAAAAATCCCTCTCTCCAGGCCACTTTCTCCTCCCTACTTCAGGCAAAGATCCTCTTGACTTCAATTGGAATTTAGCCCCTTGTAGGGTTGTCACCCCTTACTGTAGGTTATACATACAATTCCTTGTGACTGCTGATAAAAGCCCGGCTTCCTAAACAGCGCACATTACATTTTAGGTATTTTAGGACCATTTAGTGTCCAAAAGTGGATTCAGAGCCAGCACTGGCAGGATCCACAGTCTCAGAACATGCAGTTAAGTTGCAATTGCCAACTCAGACACCACCATAATCTGATAACATGGAGCATCAATTTGCCATTGTTTGAAATATGATTCGATTTCCCGGTAACTGAGAGGTGTTTTAGTTTGTAGCTGTGTTCAATTTGTATACACAAGACCCCACTAAATTCAGAGTCATGAAAAATATATCACAGACCATGAAATTTGGTCTTCCCTGTGAAATCGGGTCTTGTGTATGCTTTTATCCCTGCACTATATAAATTTCCACCAGTGAGACCACTGTTTCTCAAATTGTGGGTCCTGACCCAAAAGGGTGTTGGGGAGGTGTTATTTAGAGAAATCATAAGATTGCCGTTCTTACCTCTGGGCTGACTTCAGAAAAGGGCAGCCAGATATTGGCAACAGCTGGGTGGGCATCCAGCTCTAAAGGCAGTGCCTTGGCAGCAGCAGCGCAGAAGTAAAGGTAGTAATACC
Source organism: Carettochelys insculpta (assembly GCF_033958435.1). Lineage (NCBI taxonomy): Eukaryota > Metazoa > Chordata > Testudines > Carettochelyidae > Carettochelys > Carettochelys insculpta. Next base: position 20,280,892 of record NC_134145.1, read on the forward strand.
TCACCACTGTTGGCTGTTGCTGGTGGCAGTTCTGCCTTCAGAGCTGCGTTCCTGTACACTAGCCACCATTATCCAGCTGCCACCCTATGAAGGCAGCATCTGCATCAGTGCTAAAGGGTAGCAGTATGCAACAATCCTCCCTCCCTTCCCCCCAGCTCACATAATACCCTGGTGATTTCCCCCTTTTATGGTCAGGACCTACAACGTCATGAAATTTCAGATTTAAACAGCTGGAATCATGAAATTTAGAATTTTTAAAATCCTATGACTGTGAAATTGACCAAAATGGACTGTGAATTTGGTAAGGTCTGATGCATTCATACCTAGGCTTCAATAGACTAAAAATAAACCAAGAGGGTTTTTATACTAGACTTAATCAAAGGAGGCCCAAGTCACCATTTCAGATACCTCTTCAGCTCCCATCCCTGCTTGCACTATAATTTCACGTAAAAGACCAAGGGCCTGACGTGTGAAATTACCATTCCTGTCAAAGCCATGAATAGTTTATTGACTAATCCAGGGGTCTGTAACCTTTCTGAGGAGGGGTGCCAAAATTTGACATTTTGAATGGCATGTATCATCTGAGTGCTGGTGATACTTTTTAAATCACTAATAGCCCTGCTTACAACAACATCATAAATAAATAAATAAATAAAGACGTAGAGCTTTACAGTTTAGTGCAGTGGGTGGAAAGGATCACCCAGGACACCCCTGGAAGCCTCATGCCTGCTGCATGAAAGCTGCACATTGGGTGGGCCAGCTTCTGCTCCTTCCATCACAGCCCCACACTCTAGCCCTGGACACATGCTCCAGCCCCATGCTGGGGGCTGTGGTGCTGCAGTGCAGTGCCACAGCTAAGCTCCAGCCCCAGGCTACAACGGAATCTCCAGCCCCAGCCCTGCACCATGATAGGGGCTCCAGCCCTGGCTATGTTGTATGAGGCAGGAGGGGCAGGCTGCAGCTCCTACTGCATGCCACTCTAAATCAGCTCACACAAAAGTGAAAAGTGAACTTGTAGGATCCAAGTTACTTTGGTTCTCAATGAACACTCTTTTTTCCCCTCAAACCTATTTGGGTATTAAAATGAGGAACATGACAGTCCAGTCCCCATGCTTTCAAAAGAAAGTTAAGCAAATTGCCTATGATAAACTTTAAAATAAGTTATAATAAACCACCCACACAACTGCTTTTTAGCACTATTCATATCTCCAGGACTTTCCCAATTCTGGGCTCTTCCACAGCTCCTTCCCCTCTCTCCTCTTCCAAAAGAGCAGCCATCACACATATAATAAGGCAGACAATAGGCACTGAATGAAAACATAGAGTGGGTGGAGAGAGGGAACCAGGATTACAAGTTATATCAGTTCATCTATGAAGACTTTGCAGTGGAACATAATCTTTGTCCCCTTCCAGGCAATAAAATAAAATAAAATAAAATAAAATAAAATAAAATTCTTAGCTCCAAACTTTTACCAAGGAAAGTTTGCACGGGTGGGGGAAAGCTGAAAAGTACAGACTAGTTGGCTACCACCGCAAGCAAATGTTGGGAAAGGGCCAGGTCCTATGAAGCTGCAACCATAGGCACTTCACTAGCAGAGAGAGCAAGAAGAAGATCAGTTAATATGATGGCAACCCAGTATAAGTCCCATCAGCTTTCCTAATTCTGGGATTTAAAAATAAGGCAGCTCTGTACAAAGTGGTATCTCTTACCTGCTGATGTCAACAAAGAGATAAAGGGGATGCAGTGCTCACAACAGCCATCCAGGGGAGGGAACACTTCAAAGTCCATAAGCAACAATCTGAGGACTTTCAACAAGCAAAACCAATCAGATAGTCTCCAGCATCCAAAAGGATGCTCTTCCCCCAACACCGGGCTAGGCAAAGTAGATGGGTGGGACAAACCTTTAAAGCCCAAAGGCCAGAGCAGAAAAAGAAGTACTTACCAGATGCAGTAATGGTGGTTCTCTGAGATGTGTTCCTAGGGGTGCTCCCCTCAGGTGTCACTGCACCCTGGCACCGGAGATTGGAAAGTCGTTCAGAGCAATGTTCCTCACTCTGCACCTGCGCACTCAGCACCTCACACTCTGGCCATTCTGTGCAGCATGAGCGCGGCGTGAGCCCTGTCTGTTCCTTTTGTATCCAAAATTCCTGTAGAGTCCAGGAAGAGGGGAGGGTAGTGTAGCACCCACAGGGATACATCTTGGAGAACAATCATTACTGCACTTAGTGAGGAAATCCTTCTTTTCCACTGAGTGGTCCCTGTGGGTGCTCCATTCAGGTGACTCCATAGCAGCACCCATTTGATGGAGTGCGTACTGGAGTCTTTTATGTGGAAGGAAGAACTGCATCTACTAGAGCTGTGGCAGGTATTGGCCATTGTTGTAGAGAATAATGCTGTGCAAAAGTGTGGTATAAGGACCACATGGCCGCCCTACAGATGCCCACTAAAGGTACATTATTCAGAAAGGCCATCATAGTGGCCATTGCCCACATGGAGTGAGTCCTGATAGTCTGTGTTGGCTGTTTGACCCAGGAGTTCATAGGCAGTACCTATGGAGCCTCCAATCCACATGGACAGGTGCTGTGCTGAAACAGCTGTTCCTGTGTGAGGCCCCTACCACATTACAAAGAATCTGTCTGACTTCCTGGTTGCTCTAGTTCTCTCAAGGTAGAAAGCAATTGCCTGCCTTGCAGCGAGGGTATGCAGTATAGTCTCTGTGGAGGAGGCATGATGTTTAAGGAAATAAGCAAGTAGGTAAATAGGCTTGTTTATGTGGGAGTCAGATATGACCTTTGGGAGAAACTATGGATGAGGCCTGAGTATCACCTTGTCTCTGGTAGAAGTAGTGAAAGGTGGGTCTGCCATGAGGGCTCTGATTTCTCCTACCCTTCTAGCTGATGTTATTGCAACTATGAAAGCCACCTTCACGGATAGATATTGTGGTGACATAGAGGCTTGTGTAGTGATGGTAGTGGCCTCACAACCCCAGCATGGAGCAAATTCTCCCAAGTGGCTGGCTGACAGCCACAGAACTGGTGAGGTGACTGAGCCATCCTCATAGCACAAGAGCTGACTGATAACTCATGAAAAGATTACCCACCGGCAATAGAGACCCATCATGCAACAAACAAGAGAAAGAAAGAGTAAAGGAAGCTGCAGTCCCTCTCTGACTGAGCTCTAGTCCAGTCTCATAGAAGAAAACTCTGAGGACTACTGACAGATGCACAGTAGTTCAGTGGCATGGTCAGATGGGTAGTTTATGACTGCAGCATGGCTAAGCATCCCTACCATATTGACTGCAACACAACAGTGATCTTCCTTGGCAGTCTCCTATCCAGGGCTGACCTGGTGCAGCATTGGTTAGCTTTATTCTAGGATCTTCTCCGAATACAGCCAAGGTACGGTAGCTGCTGGTTAAGCTTTATTTATCCAAAATGATAGAAGACTAAACTGTGTTTTTAGAGACAGCCCAGAGCTGGTGCATAAACTGCCCCACCCAAGAAATAACCCAGGAAGTCTGTGTGATTCAGATTTCTGAATCACAGCTCCTCCTGCTTCCTCTTGGCTCTTGGGCATTAGTCACTTACTGCTGGCCTGTATCAGCAGCAAAATATTACCCCAGCTTAATTTTTCTGAGTGAGGAGCATAGACGCCCCGGGGAAGAAGGTGAGTAGCTTCAATTACTCCTTTGCACCCAGACCCAATGTTTCAGTGGTCTGCACAGGCATACACAGGTGGGGAAGGAGGTGTGTGGTTCTGACTCCTTTTCATCGGTTCATTGTCCAAGTTCTAATCTAGCTCTAAAGTATTTGACTGTCAATGTGAAACTGAAACAATCTCAGTAATCTATAATAGAACAGGATTCCAGGACTGTCACTCTGAAGCCTAGACTGTCTGGGGAGGGAGGTGTCAGTTTGAAGCATGGAAACAGGTACAAGCAAGCCTGAGAATTGTTTTTGTTCACAGTTTATCACAACGTTTGGTCATCGCTAGTATTCATGATCAGTCACCATCCAGTTTTTTAGTTCTCTCCCATTTTCTGCTTTTTATATTTTATGAATTACACCTATGTGACATCATGAGCTTTTACCTAGTGGTAAATGACTCAACAAGTCACCTCTAACAGCTTGAACTTTGCATCGCCCTTAGAATAAATGGTATATATCAAGTATTAGAGAGGTAGCCGTGTTAGTCTGTAGCTTCAAGAACAAAAAGAAGTCCTGTGGCACCTTATAGACTAACAGATATTTTGGAACATAAGCTTTCGTGGGCAAAGACCCACTTCATCAGGTGCAGTGGACATTTATTTATATCACAATTCTGCTATACAAATCACCTGCAATGTCAGACACAACTACTCCAAAAAACACCAATAATGGAAGAACAATTGTGTATTGGAAAAGAAGATGGAAATACATTGGTGGAGCTGGTGTTTAATTTGTATCAACCTAGTTCCAGACTGGACCTTTGCAAGGGCTTATGGGAACACAAAGATGATCTTGGAAAGAAGAAGAAAAGCAACCAAAATAAAATACTTTGACATACAAATGGGTAAAATACAAATAGTAGACAAAAAGTGGTTCCTGTATAAGTTTGTAGCTGGTAGTTACTTATCTTACAGTAACTGGAGCTCTTCAAGACATGTTGTCCATACATAGTCTGCACTTGGTGCATGTATCATACACATCTGAGATCAGAATCTTTGGTCAACAGTGTCTTTTGGGGCTGCACAGATGCCATAAGTGTCTTTGTGCTTCTATCAAGTGCAAAAAGTTCAAAGCTGGTCCAGAGACACCTGAGTGCCTTAACCACAAGAGAATCCATATGTTAAAATATTCTAATAGCAAGGAAGTAGACCAGGTCACTGGAAACGCCCAATCCACCTTAAAGAAATCTATCAAAACAAAAAAGCAGTCAAGTAGCACTTTAAAGACTAACAAAATAATTTATTAGGTGAGCTTTCATGGGAAAGGTCTGAAGAAGTGGGTCTGTCCCACAAAAGCTCACCTAATAAATTATTTTGTTAGTCTTCAAAATGCTACTTGACTGCTTTTTTGTTTTGATAATATACAGACTAACACGGCTCCTTCTCTGTTACTAAAGAAATATAGCTACAGCACTATAAGTAACTTTTCTTTCTTCAACTGTTTGTCCATATGTATTGCACACTGCGTGACTCAGTAAAGAAACTGATTGACAGGGCCAAAACTAGTACCCAGAAGACAGCTACTTCATGGTAGGCCCAAGAAGGAAAATAACAGGCCAACACTTATCATTTCCTATAGCCCTCAGTTTAAATCCCTCCAGTGTGTCACTGACAATCTACGACGTATACTGGAACATGATCCCCCACTCTCACAGGCCTTGGATGACAGGGCTGTTTTTTCCTACAGGCAGCCATCCAATCTCAAGAAAATACTCACTAGCAGCCACGTACCATACCACAGAAACACTAATTCTGGAACCTATCCCTGCAACAAACCCTGCTGCCAGCTCTGTTCACATATCTATACTAGAGACACTGTCACCAGACAAACCACATTAGCCACACCCTCAGGGGCTCATACACTTGCACATCCACTAATGTGATATATGCCATCATGTGCCAGCAGTGCCCCTCTGCAACGTATATTGGACAAACTGGACAGTCTCTGCATCAAAAGATGAATGGACATAAATCCAACATCAGGAACTAAATTCTCATAAACCTCTGGGGGAACACCTTAACCTTGCTGGACATTCGATAAAGGATTTGAAAGTAGCCATTATCTTATAAAAGGATTTTAGCACCACAATAAAGAGGGAGACATCTGAATTGGAATTCATTTGCAAGTTTGACACATTTAATCTTCAGCTTAACAGAGATCTGAATTCATTTACACACTACAAAGCAATGCCCCCACCTTCGACATTTGCAGCAATGGTACCTATCCCATTAACTTAATTTATTTCTTCCACTGGTCCTATTCATGACAGGTAACTCCCTCTCACACAAACTTTCTTTCTCCTCCTCTTTCCTTCCTGCCCCTTTCCTGCTATACAAACCCTGGATTCTTATTATTGGCTCCAATCTGATGAAGTGGGTCTTCCCCACAAATGCTTGTTACCTAACATATAAATTTGTTAGTCTTAGTGCTACAGGGCTGCTTGTTTTTAGTGACCTGATGTGAAGGCAGTAAGTGTTTTGATTTTTCCTAGAAAAAAAGACTGCATGTAGCTTCCCCAAAACCCCACCAGACCATTATGATTCTTCCAAGAAGCTATGTTTAGTGATACCAGAAAGTGATTAGCATTGAAGAGAGTAGTATCTATGAGGTTGCTATCAAAAGGATAGGTCCTGAACCACTCAATGTTAAAGTAATCCATGAGGACTTGGCCTAAGTGCCAGAATCAGCTGATTTTAATTTTTGAGGCAACATTGGAGTTCTAGTACCATGCTCTTACAAGAGAGCCAATGGTAACCAGACTGGGCTTTTAACAGGCATGCAATAAGGTAATTTAAACCTGTTTTCTGGGAATTCCCAGAAGGGATCTGTTCCCTGCTCTTCCCAGAGAAGTAATGTGCTTTTTCTTGTAATGTACTAAAAGCTGTGTATTGTAGACAAAGCTGTAGATATATAATTATAAGCAGCAAAGTGGGTAGCAATTTTACAAATCTGATATGCACCTAACATATCTTTGCTGTAAAATTTGGCCTTTACATGCTGTAGAATTACAAGTATGTTAAATATTTACATACCTTGACTATCTAGGTAAATATCTGAATCTAAATAATCTATATATAGACATGTAACACAGTTGTAACCCTCTGGCTGGGTCTACACTTGCCCTCAACTTCGAAGGGGGCATGTTAATCAGGGTGACGAGAGATTAATAATTAAGTGCTGCAGTTAGGCTGATTCTCCCCTGTGGCATATTCAAAGTGTCAGACTTCAAAGTGCTGGCATGTGTGTAGCTGTGGGCATTTCCCCAATGGGGAGTAAAGGCACTGTGAAGAAGTGTGGGCACTCTGAAGTGCCCATGGCTACACACATGTTGGCACTTTGAAGTCTGACACTTTGAAGTTGCCATGAGGGTGAATTAGCCTAATGAAGTGCTGCATATTCGCCGCAGCACTTCATTAGTAATCACCTGTCACCCTGATTAACAGGCCCCCTTTGAAGTTGGGGCAAGTGTAGACAAGCCCTCTGATGTTTAAAAGCAAAATTATGCATGGGCTTAAAAATTATCAAACAAGGTGTAAGTACAGATCAAGGGAAAACCTTTACATACTCTATGACTCTTTCTTAATATGAAAGCTAACCGGATTTTCATCAACGAAAAATAAATCTACAGTGTGACAAGGTGTGATCACAGAAGATGCCTGGGGATGTTCCCCAGTGTGCTGTTCAGGCCACTGACACCCACCTTCTTATTCCTTAGAGCTCCCCAACACCCTATCCTAGTGAGCCAGATCCTCTGGTCTCCCTCAGCGAGGCACAGAGTTGAGGTTACTGCCCCTAGAGGAGCAATGCAGAAACTGTTTAACCACAGCTTTGCGAAGATGCAGTTCTAGGCCACAGCACCCAGGATAGCAACCCCAAATAAATCCCTCTTTCTCTGTGCAAAAGATTTGCACAGTGAGGGCTCATTAGGTAAGCTTCCTTTATCAAAGAAAAGGAGATATGCACAGTGGTAACCCTCCCCAGGTAATAACAATTTAAACTAGGTTTGATTATAAACAAAAGAGTTTTATGAAGCAAAACAGTAGGAGTTAAGTGATTATAAGAAAACAGGCAGATCAGAGTGACTTACTAAATTAAAATAAAACACATGGCTGGTTCTATTCCACTAAGAAGCTAGTTACATGTTTATTCTTACCCTAAACAGCTGACTTTATACCAGGTGAAAGCTTCATAAGAACATAAGAATGGCCATACTGGGTCAGACCAAAGGTCCATCCAGCCCAGTATCCCGTCTGCCGACAGTGGCCAGTGCCAGGTGCCCCAGAGAAGGAGAACAGAAGACAATGGTCAAGTGATTTATCTCCTGCCATCCATCTCCTGCCCTTGTACTGAAGGCTAGCCCACCATACTTTACCCCTGGCTAATAGACATTTATGGACCTAACCTGCAAAAATTTATCAAGCTCTTTTTTAAACCCTAATAGAGTCCTGGCCTTCACAGCCTCCTCTGGCAAGGAGTTCCACAGGTTGACTGTGCGCTGTGTGAAGAAAAATTTCCTTTTATTAGTTTTGAACCTACGACCCATCAATTTCATTTGGTGTCCCCTAGTTCTTGTATTATGGGAAAAGGTAAATAATTTTTCTATGTTCACTTTCTCCACACCATTCATGATTTTATATACCTCTATCATATCACCCCTCAATCGCCTCTTTTCCAGACTGAAAAGTCCCAGTCTCTCTAGCCTCTCCCCGTATGGGACCCGTTCCAAACCCCTAATCATCTTAGTCGCCCTTTTCTGTACCTTTTCTAATGCCAATATACCTTTTTTGAGGTGAGGAGACCACATCTGCACACAGTACTCAAGATGTGGGCATACCATAGTTTTATATAGGGGAAGTATGATATCTTTTGTCTTATTATCTATCCCTTTTTTAATAATTCCTAACATCCTATTTGCTTTACTAACTGTCGCTGCACACTGCGTGGATGTCTTCAGAGAACTATCCACTATAACTCCAAGATCCCTTTCCTGATCTGTCGTAGCTAAATTTGACCCCATCATGTTGTACGTGTAATTTGGGTTATTTTTTCCAATGTGCATTACCTTACACTTACCCACATTAAATTTCATTTGCCATTTTGCTGCCCAATCATTCAGTTTGCTGAGATCTTTTTGTAGTTCTTCACAATCCCTTTTGGTTTTGACTGTCCTGAACAACTTGGTGTCATCTGCAAACTTTGCCACCTCACTGCTTACCTCATTTTCTAGATCATTGATGAACAAGTTGAACAGGATCGGTCCCAGGACTGACCCCTTGGGAACACCACTAGTTACCCCCCTCCATTGTGAAAATTTACCATTTATTCCAACCCTTTGTTTTCTGTCTTTTAACCAATTCCCGATGCACTTAATTTGGGAGTGTTTATGTTCCTTCCTATTTTCCTCACTAGGATTTGACTTCCACTTTTTAAAAGCTGCCCTTTTCTCTCTCACTGCCTTTTTAACATGGCTGTTAAGCCATGGTGGTTCTTTGTTAGGTCTCTTACTGTGTTTTTTTATTTGGGGTATACATTTAAGTTGGGCCTCTAGTATGGTGTCTTTAAACAGTTTCCATGCAGCTTCCAGGGATTTCAGTTTAGTTACTCTACCTTTTAGTTTCTGTTTAACTAGCTTCCTCATTTTAGTGTAATTCCCCTTTTTGAAATTAAATGCCAGAGTGTTTGACCGTTGCGGTGTTCTTCCCAACACAGGAATATTAAAAGTTATTATATTGTGGTCACTATTTCCAAGTGGTCCAGTAACAGTTACCTCTTGGACCAGATCCTGCGTTCCAGTCAGGACTAGATCGAGAATTGACTCTCCCCTTGTGGGTTCCTGTACTAGCTGCTCCAAGAAGCAGTCATTTAAGGCATCAAGAAATTTAATCTCTGAATCCCGTCCTGAGGTGACATGTACCCAATCAATATGGGGATAATTGAAATCTACTATTATTACTGTGTTTTTTATTGTGATAGCCTCTTTAATCTCCCTTAACATTTCAGCATCCTATCCTGACCTGGGACGCCAGTAAACTGTATAGCATTTCTATTCCTCCTTAGGGTGTTTCACACAATTTCCAAGGCATGCTGAAGACAAAGGAGCTGAAAGATTCCTATTGCTTAAATTGGCTTTCCCCCTGTGCAGGAATCCCTTGTTTTTAACATCACGCCTTCACCAGAAAAAAATGAATTCACAAATTGAGGCCTGAATGAGGTGATATGGTCATATATCTTTCTACACCAACCACTCCCCAGGCACACAGGACAAATAAAGCCATTTACAAGCCATCAAGGTGACTGCACAGTCCTTAAGGTAGATAACCCTGTTCTTTCGATTGTTCTGGGATTAATATTAATGGTTGTCATTAGGACCTTGAAAATTATAAACAAATATACACTTCATACTTCCAACTTCACATAGAAGATACATGCACAAAATACCATATATGGCTTCAGCAGGTTATAATATTGAAATGACAGGTTAAAAAAGGCATTTTGCCGAAAGCATTTCTGAGTTCTCCATATTTATAACCCATTCCCATAAAGTACAAGAGGAGGAAACATCTCTCACAAACAGCCACTATATTTATGGGTATTTTTTTGCACTTTCACTGATGGGCAATGGTAAGCTCTTGAACTTTTTGTCTTAATGGACAGAAAAACTGGAAGAATTTAGCTTCAGTGAAGTTGTTATAGTGCCAGCACGTGCCCTATGATTCGTATCTTGTCTGCTGTAAGATTGCTTCTTGCCCTACTTTGCTTCTTTCCCTGGTTTAGGGGCTCCTAAACATGCTATCACAACACAAATAACAAGCAATAAAATAATATCTACAGACAGCAGAACTGGCTCACTATGGGCTTGTCTACACTTGCTCCCGACTTCGAAGGGTAATCAGAGTGAGGGGAGATTACTAATAAAGTGCTGCAATGAATATGCAGCACTTCATAAGGCTAATTCTCCCCCTGTGGCAACTTCAAAGTGTCAAAATTTTGAGGAGTAAAGACACTTTGAAGTAGCACAGGCACTTCAAAGTGCCCATGGCTATACCCATGCCAGCACTTCAAAGTTTGACACTTCAAAGCCGTGTCTACACGTGCACGCTACTTCGAAGTAGTGGTACTAACTTCCAAATAGCGCCCGTCATGGCTACATGTGTTGGGTGCTATTTCGATGTTAACATCGACGTTAGGCGGCGAGACGTTGAAGCCGCTAACCCCATGAGGGGATGGGAATAACGCCCTACTTCGAAGTTGAACGTCGAAGTAGGGACCGTGTAGTCGTTGCGCGTCCCACAATATCGAAATAGCGGGGTCTGCCATGGCGGCCATCAGCTGAGGGGTTGAGAGACGGTCTCTCTCCAGCCCCTGCGGGGCTCTATGGTCACCGTGGGCAGCAGCCCTTAGCCCAGGGCTTCTGGCTGCTGCTGCGGCAGCTGGGGATCCATGCTGCATGCACAGGGTCTGCAACCAGTTGTCGGCTCTGTGGATCTTGTGTTGTTTAGTGCAGCTGTGTCTGGGAGGGGACCTTTAAGGGAGTGGCTTGCTGTTGAGTCCGCCCTGTGACCCTGTCTGCAGCTGTGCCTGGCACCCTTATTTCGATGTGTGCTACTTTGGCGTGTAGACGTTCCCTCGCAGTGCCTATTTCGATGTGGTGCTGCACAACGTCGACGTTGAACATCGACGTTGCCAGCCCTGGAGGACGTGTAGACGTTATTCATCGAAATAGCCTATTTCGATGTCGCCACATCGAAATAGGGTACTTCGATGTAGGCTTCACGTGTAGACGTAGCCCTAAGGTGCCACAGGGGAGAAATAGCCTAATGAAGAGCTGCATATTCACCACAGCATTTCACTAATAATCTTCCATCACCCTGATTATCATGCCCCCTTCAAGGGAGGGGGCAAGTGTAGACCCAGCCTATAGATAGCAAAATGAGGAAAAAAATGAAAAATCTAGATTGTTTCAGAGCTTTGCAACAAGTACTCAAGAACTGCAAAAAAAATTAACCTTTATTTATAAGAAAATGATGCTGTGGAAAACAATTCATTTCCCAAGTTTCTAGTATAGTATGTTTTTAAAAATGCACCGATAAGCTTTGTCTTACATTTTATCAATCTAAATGAAAGTCTGGTCTGAAAATATAGAAAGAAACACTTGTGGAAAACCCTCCAAAAGGAAGTGGTGGCAACTGTATCATTTGACAGGTGTAAATTTAAAATGTAAACAGCCCAGCAATGACAAGAAGATGGACTGTCTTTATCTATGATTTTCTTTATAATTTCTAGTTTCCATGAAGCTGATTCCCAAACAGCACTAGAACTGGAGACTGCTATATTTCTGAGTTGGGGGGTGTGGTCATTCCCAGAATCTCACTGATAATTTGCTAATTCAGTGTGTTTGAATTTGGATTCTTCATGAGCCTAATCCATCTGAAAGGAATAGAAGCACTGAAGTTACCAAATGAGGCCAATGCATTCTCTGGAATGTAGCAGAACTAGTAATGAAGATTGATACTGACAAGGTTGCTTTCATGTAGCTATATGCCCTGCTACCAGCTGTGCAAGAGAAAGAAAGCTCTCTGGAATTCACATAATCATCCTCCCCCCCACCCCCAATTAATCCCTAGCTTTCCTGCTGTGCATAAATGATTTTTGCTAGGTATTCTTAGCTCTGATGCGGAGATTTGCTGATTTCTTTGAACCCCTGGGGGGGAAGTGATATAGAGAGCAAATAACCAGCCTACAGTACTGACTGTGATGAAATGAACAGGGGATGCAGATCCCTTATGACTGTGAACCCACCATTTACTGTCCTGGCCTCTGAATGACACTAGAATTGGGTAAGGAGACAGAAATCCACCGACTGTTTGTTATTTTTAATCAAGTTTAAAACTGTTTCAACTTGGAGGAGCCAAATGGATTTTAACATAGTTTGGCCAACACAGTCTTGGTTTATGAAAAAAATATGGTTTAAGAGGTAAAAAAAACTACAAAGACCACAAGGTTTCCACTTGAAAATGTTAAAACAATAAATAAAAAATGTTAAAACATAATGAATTTTTTAAAAAAAGTTAAGCAGCAACATGTAGAATACTGGACAGAGTATCACCACGGCCCTCTACTGGAATGTCAGAACCTGCTCTAGCCATAACCTTGAGATTCTCTGTTTTGATGCAAAGGGGAGGAGTCCATGTTTTTTCTAGCAGAAGGACCAAAATTGTTCGCTTGGTTGTGGCTGTGGCATCCTGAGTGGCCACAAACTTTTAGAACATACCAAGATTTTGTTCCATTACCATTTCCACTTCACCTCTAAACCAAAAAATGGTAAGGGAATATTGACATTGAGCAAACCACTGTTTGACACTTGCAGAATATGCTGAAATGTACTATACTTATATGTACCTTAATGATAATTCTTTGTTCTTCTCCTGTGCCCATCATTCAAAAATCTCAAAGTTAATTGATCTCAAAAATCTAAATATATATCACCCCTGTTTTACAAATGGGGAAACAGAGGCAGCTAAGGTAAATGATTTACCCAAGGCTCAATGGAGGTCAGTGTCAGAGCAGAACTGGAATCCATGAGCTTCTGGCTTACATTCCCATGCTCATCCCAATATACCATGCCCAACTCAATTCTTGGAATTAATCCTCTCTCGTTTATTATTAATATTCCTAAAAAGGTTGAATTAAATTCTGGATATTGTAAGAACAAAGCTTAAATGATGAAAATAATTTCCTTCTTTCTCTTTAATGCCATTTGTTCAGTTGTGCAGAATACCCTTTTGTTGAGGTCCAAGTAACTTATAGCATAAATGTTTGCAATCTTATTATTTGTCATGTGGTGGCAGCTGAAAGCCAGAAAGGATTCAGATCTCCTGGTGCTAGGTGCTCTTAACATGCTGAGTGATTAAATAATAGTCCAGAAGGACAGACACTGAAGAAAGAAGCTTATCCTTAGCAGATAAATTGGGTGAAATGTTGAGAACTCCTTTAAGCAACAGAAATGTGTGAGAGGTGAAAAGGTATCAGAAGTAACCTTTGTTAAAAAAGATTTCAGATCTACATATCACATGTCTTATCTGGCGTCTTCAAGAGAGAGCTTTATCCTTCACTTTTTCAACTGCTGCATTGAACAATCCCTTGATTCCTATATCCTCTCACATTCCAATTCAGCTGAAGAGCCCCCCTGCAGAGTTGTGCTTGCTACCTTTGAATAAAAGTTTCTCACACTACAACGCCATTATATCTGGATATCAGGGGAAGACGATCCAAGTAATGCAACAAACCTTTATATCAAAGATAACCCACAGGGGGTGGATCTGTTCAGAATCTCTTGCAAATCTTTTAAAATGCATTCTGTGATTTTTTTTAGTCCTTGTGCATTTTATTTTTATCCTTTATAATAAGACACTAGTTCCTCAGTGTCTCCAGTTACATGGACTGTATTATTTGTAATTTATATTGCACCATCAACACTGTTATAACAGATAAAGCTTTAAGACTTAAATTATCTGTAGGCCAGTGCCTAGACCTGAAGAAAAGCTCTTTGCAAAAGCTTACCTTGTTCAACAACAGATAGATCTTGGTGCCATAAAAGAAAACATCGCCCACTTTGCTCCTAACAAAATTATTATGCTTAAATTATTAAGGCCTCAACAACACTGCTGGTACACATTCGACTGTGACGCTTTTTATTCCAGAAAGTAAAATGAGCTACAAGAACTTGAAAAAAAATTAGAATCAGCTAAAGGGACCTTGTGATGAGTCTATTAATTTTTCATCATGTTTCCATTTAATTGTAAACATTTCCCTCAGGAGGCTTTGTCTGTACAAATGAAAATGACTAATATGCAGGCATTTTCCTGTTTAAAGATTGTGGTCTTCTATCCCTAATGGATTGTGTGAACAAAAATATGTAAAATCATTGCAGTGACTACTGAGAACACGTTTGGCAGGCGCTAGACTCAACCTATCCTTCCCATGCCCTGCCACATAAAATTTTTAGTATTGTAAAATGTTGCCAATTAATAACTGGAATCTTTGGAAGAGCAAGCAGCAGTCAAACGAAAACCCTATAGCTAACCTAGATCTCATGCCAGAGGTCATGATGGTAGTTGGTCATGAATATTTTGTGAATACACTGAAGGGAAGAAGATATGATAGGTTACTCTACTATGAAAATTGAAGCTAACTAGCCTAGGCTTATATGACCAGTTTTTAGCGTTCTGTTACTCCTCCACAGTATCCCCCAAATTTCAGCCTGAAATCTAGCTGACCATATTCTTCACAGCATAGAGATTTCTTGGAAAATTTGGCAAACATCAGAAAAAGAGTTTGAAAATTAAAATAATTTTGAAAATGAATCTGTCCTTTGCTTATTGGAAAAGAATCCATCTTTGTTTTTTTTTGGCCTCACTAAAGAAAAGTGTCTTTTCTGTGTTTTGGAAGAACAGGTAAAGAATTAAAGATGGAAAAGATTAAAGGGAACATTGGTGCCCAGGCTTTCAGAGAAAGTAGGCTCAGTGGATTCTCAGCACATCAGCTATCTATCCCAAAGGGGTCCTGGTCCATTACAATATTTAAACTTTTTTAAGATAGTTTGTATGTATACATGTGTGTAAGAGGGTAAGTATATATTGGTGTGGGTGTGCAAAAAGACTAGTGAGAAAATTCTGCTCTTCCTTTTAACTCCACTGACCAGTGAGTTGCACAGATATAAATACACCAACATTTCCCTCTAAGTAGTAAGGCTTTTTCAAAAATAAAATAAAAATGGCTTAATCCTCATTATTTTAAATAAGAACGAATAAAAAACTAGAACTAGCTCCTCAGGACTGCTCCTTGGATTACATACCTATGCAGCTCCTTGGTCAAAGCTTCTGGAACAGACCTAGACCAAAGGAATAATTCAGAACAGCTTCAGGACTACTCTGTCATTCTGGTACTGTGGTTCCCAAGGTTTTTTTCAATAAATAAGATCACTGGAGAAGAGGGCTGCCAGGCTAGCCACCCTTTTCACTGGCCATAGCCCCTACACTGGGCACTGCCAGGTAGAAGTTCAGCTACATCAGTTATGTACAATTGGAGTATTCCCACAAGCCAAGAGGGTTATCAGGCAGCTACTTGAACTAGCTTTACTGTAGGATGGAAATTTCTGAAGCAGGCTATGGTATTCTGCTAAAGACCCCCTATCTGAATCCTAAAATTTGAGTAGACCTATAATCCTATAGTTCAGAAACTCAGTTAGCTTGAGTGGAAGGTTACCCCACTTGCCTCCCTGCATCTCACTCACAAGACTCAGCGAAGGTCATCCCAACTCAGATAGGGCCTTGGAGTTTGGAGGGAGGAATAGTTGCCCCAGCAACCACATTCCAAGAAGAGGAGAGAACCAGGATATAGCACCAAGTGAGAACCAGGTTATGGGACCATCCCATTTGCTATCCCAGGCTGGTACTCAAAACAAATGCATTATTGCTCTATGCTGCTACTGTCTTTTGCTTTAATCTTCTAGATAATGCACCCCTAAGTATGCCCATGTGAAGGCGTCATCATTACTCCTGTAGATGCATCATTAATCCAGTTAAACACATAAATGTCATTAAATGTCTGCTTTGTTGAACTGACTTGTGAAGGAAAATCGCTTGTACTAGAGACAAAGTGTTCTGCAAGCTGTGGGCAGGAACGCTATGTAACCTTTTTAGATTATTGGCTTATTGTGCTCATTTCGTCATGCTGCTAGAACCTGTCCGGGCTTGGATAACACCCATGCTGTACTTCCCCTTCCCCTCCACCCCTGAAGCCCATCAGCATCCTATATAATCAATTGTAGCCTACTTTCTGGCAGTGCTCCACTGAGTCCTGATGGACAAAGTGATATTCCACCAGCACTGTGTGTAATCAACCCTCCTGTTTGCTTCATACACAGTGTCCAGACTTTGTTCTAACATTTACACATGTGGTTATGCAAAGCAAACTTTATGGAGCTGCGAACTTGAAACCTTTATTTTGTTCATATTACATACATCTTTGCTTAAATTATTTCATCGAAAAAGAAAAGGATTCATCAGTGAGAAACAATGTTCCCTGTAAGATGGATTACAATAATTTTTAGGCTGCTCTAACTTTTGCTGGGACCAATTTGGCAGGCCAATTTGGGTGAGCCTTAAAATGGTGGGAGGGCATAAAGGTGACATAATTCCCCACCCCCACCTGAGCTGAACTGAGTTTACTATTTATGCTGACCTGTGCTTGTATTTTATTAAACTTGTAATTGCAATAAATACACTAGCAACACTAATTTATTTAGATTATTGCAACTAAGTGGCTTGACTCTGGCCTGAAGGGAGAGACCCGCTGATGGGCAGGGTGGGGGTGGAGAAAGAGGGAGGAAGGGAATAATTGCTCTGTGGCCTGGCGTTTTAAAGGGGCTCAGAGCTCTGACCCCCATTGCTGCTACTCCAGGAACCTTTGAAACACCTTGGCAGTGCTGCTGTGCTGCGCTGCTCTGCATAGCGCTGGCAGGGGCTAGAGTGATGCTAAGGGCTGACTGCCCTAGGCTGTGCCCCTTGCTTCCTAGGCCATGCTTACCCTTACTTGTGGTGGCTGTTGGCCCCCCCGGCCTATCTCTAAAGATTAGATTCTCCATTGGTCTCTTAGTCAGTCTCTCTTTTTAACCTGAGACTTGGTCAGCTTAGCAAAGGTGACATTTAGGTGCTCAAATCATTGTCTGAAATGTGGCAACTGTGTATTCTGACATTCTAGGGCCAATCTTAATTAAAAGGAACCTTATGAACATTTGAATTCTACATATGGAACCATTTATTGTGTGGTCTGTGAACCATTAAGATTACAAGCACTTGGAAAGTGATATACTGAAAATGTATGCCTAGATTACATCCTCACCCGTATTTGTCATTTGTTTTTGAGAGGAAAATATTAGCACACCAAAAGATGATACAGACATAAGTACCTTAGCCTGTCCTTTAGCACGTTTGGGGAGGTATGTTTTCATGAAGGAATGAAAGGAGCTACATGATTCCCATACCAAAGCTCAAAAAAACGAATGGATCTGCAGTTAAATGTCTCTAGGTCATGGGTGCTCTTGTCCTGAAATGAGAACAAGAAAACTCTGTTAGTGTCAAGTTTTTATTTCTTTGCAATTTATGCTAGTTTGGAGCCTTGGGAGTCAGAAGCCAACATTTTCCTGTTCATAGAGCACTGAAAACATTGGTGTCAAATTGACCAGGGAGTGAGGGGGAAAACATAATAAGTACAGGAAATTCAGGGGTCTACCAGGAAACACTCCTGAATGGGGTCTACATTTGCCTTTCATGCTATTCGAATACAACAAAAGTCATTTCCAGTTTGGGATCCTCTTCACTCACATCCCCCAACCAAAGGGATATTGTGTAATATGTCTCCCTACTTCTAGTAGGAGAGAGTCAGCAACTGATTATTTTCAACCACTGAATGGGTAGACCACTGACATACCTGTTTATAAACGTCATCTGTTAACATAAGCGTGCTCCCAGTTAAGGTCTCCTCTGTCATTACCAGAAGCTGACCCATCTCTCAGGGATCTTCAGTAAAGACTGTGGATCAATGACACAGAGGAAATATTAGCAACATGAGACTAGTAGCCAGCTGGATGGCCTTTGGCAGAGGACCAAGGAGCTCCATTTTGTTGGGAGGGAGACAAAAAAATGGAGTGATCAGAAGCTGAGAGAGTGGAGGAAGGAAAAAAGTCCAAGGAACATGTATTTAGCTTTACTGGACAACTGGAAGAACAGTTACTTTGACAGTCTTCTGCCTTCCTCTTGCATTCAAAGACAGAAGGGCATCTCACTTTGTAAAACTGCCAGGCAGCTCTGGAGGCAGCTTCCTATTTAATTATTGCTGTGAAATTCAATTTCTTTTGGTAATGAGAGTGTTTTATGTATTCCATTGTTGCATGTGTGCAATATGAAAGGAGAACCACAGCAACACTTCTGCAAAAACACTGTGATTAAATATAGACACATAATAACTATGTTGTATTCTAAGTCAAAACTAAATTTGTCAGGGCTCAAATAAAAAAACTTCTGCTTTACTAGTCTATATACAGAGATCCAAGATTGCAGCAAATGGCTTTCCTCAGACTAGCTCTGCTATTCCCTGCATTTACATACAACTGCAAACTGGACAATGAGAACCAGATGTTGGGTTCTGATAAGCTGCACAGAGCATCAATCAGGGTGCAGGACTGATCCTCTTGCATAATTTTAGAGCTGCCTAAGGGATGTCCTTACAATTTGATGTAATATAGCTATAACATGCACCCGTTTTCCCAGTAATCATGATTAATCACTGTTAAACAATAGAATACCAATTTATTAAATATGTTGTATGTTTTCTACATTTTCAAAAATATTGATATCATTTACCACACTGAATACAAAGTGTACAACACTGATCACTTTATATTATTTTTATTACAAACATTTGCACTGTAAAAGTGATAAAATAAATATATTTTCTATTTCTTGTCATAGGAGTATTGTAGTGCAGTCTATCATGAAAGTGCAATTTACAATGTAAATTTGGTTATATAGCTGCATTGAAAAGAAAATAATGGCTACAAGTCCACTCAGTCCTACTTCTTGTTCAACCAGTTGTTAAGACAAACAAATGTGTTCACATTTACAGGACATAATGCTGCCTGTTTCTTATTTAGAGAGCCACCTGAAAGAAAATACACATATGTGCATGACAATTTTGTAGCCAGTACTGCAAGGTATTTACAGGAGATATGCCATCTGATTGGCATAGATAATATTTGCCCTGCAGTGCTAGAATGGTGCAGCTGCAGCAGCTCAGCTGTACCTCTAAAGCATTTATAGTCCTCAGCAAAAGAAATGTATTTGTCACATCTGCCCAATAGTTCTTAAGCATCAAGTATTCATTTACTTAATGACTCATCCTCTCTTCCATATATTTATTTAAATAGCCTAACCATATCCATTGTTGCTGATTACAAGCTGGAAATGACTTCACAATGTCATGTGCAATCGACTCTAATCATTTCCAGATGGTTTAAAACTATAGAATTACCAACCCTCAGTATACATTTACAGAGGAAGAAAATAAATCAGCATTTCACCTGCAAGTCTGTCACTCTTAGGATTAAGCTTGCAATTCAGCATGTATATAATTTGCTTGCCTTAATCTGTAAATAACTTCCTTATTTGTGTTTCCTAGTTAATAAACCTTTACCTAATT
Organism: Carettochelys insculpta; assembly: GCF_033958435.1. NCBI lineage: Eukaryota > Metazoa > Chordata > Testudines > Carettochelyidae > Carettochelys > Carettochelys insculpta. The sequence continues at coordinate 20,300,857 of NC_134145.1, forward strand.
TTTACAGTATTGGCTACAGGCCTTGTCTTTGGTGCAAGTGTAACCACCCAGTCAGCCTCAAACCTGGGACTGCTGGAGCTTACTAAAGTAGCCTCTACAGTTTGAACTAAAACCTAGCTGCTCTTAGCTAAGGCTATAGAAGAGACTTATTCTTTCTCTCTGGATAAGTGATCCAGGTGCCACTACATGGGACAGTGAACCACACCCAGTAGGGCCGTTTCTACACAGGCCACTTTCTTCGAATTGTGGCCTGGTAATACACGGCCCGAAATATGCTAATAAGGCAGAGATGCAAATTCCCCATGCCTCATTAGCATGCAGTCACGTGATTTGGAGTCCAGAAGACCATTCTTCCGGACTCCAAAATGCCGTGTAGAAGCACGGCCCCGGGGGAGCTTCCAGAAGGAAGTCCTTCTTCTGGAGGCCCCTTCTTCCCGAAAATTTTTGGGAAGAAGGGGCCTCCAGAAGAAGGACTTCCTTCTGGAAGATCCTGCCTTGGGCCGCACTTCTACATGGCGTTTTGGAGTCCAGAAGAACGGTCTTTCAGACTCCAACTCACATGATCGTATGCTAATGAGGCGTGGGGAATTTGCATCTGTGCCTTATTAGCATATTTTGGGCCGCGCATTACCAGGCCACAATTCGAAGAAAGTGGCCTGTGTAGAAACAGCCTAGGTGTGTAGGTTACAAAAGATTTACATTACCAACTCATCTTGGGTAAGTTACTGGCACCTGAAGCAACCTGAGTATTTTGTGATGTTTGGTGCAAACGACCTTTAATCACTAAGTCCAGTTGGAGAATATAAAGGGACTATCTGTGATTCCATAGGCAGACTGTTATAATGATTCAGGAATTCGCATTTGTCACTGGTTTGGTGGTCTAATTCAGAGGTGCACAAAACAGGGCGACCCCCTTTGGTATACAAGAAATTTTGTAAGAGGGGGCACAGCATGATTGGTTGCTGGGTCTCAAGCTCATCCATCTCATTAAAAATGTTGAAATATGTTACTGTTTCATGTATGTGTATTCACATTTACATACTGATTAATAAAGTTGAATAGTAACAGAGATAGCCGTGCTAGTCTATATACTATCAAAACAAAAAAGCAATTTTTTGTTTTATTAATAAAAGTTGTTACATTCTACATACCTTTTTTCTTACACATGCTGAAAGGTCTTTTTTTCCCTCATATAAACATGACTGAAATTTCCATTGGTTTGGATTATATTACATAGGTTGTTTGGGGGGGGGCGTAAAGAGGAGGCTTTGGGACACAACATAAAAAGTTTGCTCACCCCTGAGCTAATTATGAAACATACCATTAGTTTGGGAGTTCTGCCCCGGTTTTGATAATCTGCCCTGAGGTAGACACTCCTGGCCAGGGGCCCTCCAAATAGCATGACAGCCACATTCCGTCAATGACAGAATGCATCTTTCTCACAATGAACCCAACTCTTCCTTGTGTGTTTCTGTGACAACTGAGATCATGTGAGGCACCTGAGATAGCAGTCCCCTCGCCCCACTATCAAGAGGCAGGTTTTTGTTTTTTTTTTTAAACCAGCTGTCTTGGACTGCATTTCTATTTAAAAATTGATATAGAGACATAGCAGCATTTACATAAAGTGTTTTTAACAAGTCAAGTTGTAAGCTCGGAAAGAGGTTTCCACAGCATTCTCAAGCCCATTTGCCCTCCACAAGGTAAAATGACCCCGAGTTATCCAAAGACAGACAAACACAGTTGCAGTTTTTCACTTCAAGCCTTTTCTTCTGAAGAGTTGATCACATCAAGTATCACCTTCCTTAGCAGCATCTGGAGCACTCTTCAGCATTCTTTTAAGTGGCTGGTGTACTTGATACATTTCGTTAAAATATCCGTAGTAAATAAAAATTCATATAGCAGAGTCTTGTCACAAAAAATACAAGTTTCCTTTTTAGAATCCATAAAAGCTTCTAAACTTCACTGGCAGCATTTCCATAATGGAGCAGGATTCAGAACCAGCAAAAAAACAGGCACTTGAACTAAATTATCTCTGATGAAGATAGTTTTCAGTCATATCAGCTGCAGCCCAGTGGACTGTGTCTTACTACTCTGTGGTGGTGTGAGGACACCACTGGGTAAAGGAGACGTCCTACTTTGCTCAGCCAACATGGCCTGTTTTGCTTGAGCTTTGTCCAGCAAATCCAAGCTGTTAATGTATGTTTGTATATTGTGCAAATCTTCAGGAGCTACACCTCTGAAGTGTTTGAGTTTGGAGCTTCCTGCTTCCCTGATGGCAATCGCAAATGGAACCATCCACTTTACACACTCTTCTACTTCATACCATTCGTAACCCGAAACTTTCTGCATCAGTTCAGATGAGAAGTGGTACAAAGCAGAAGCAGCAAGTACTCCATTCGTATATTCTAAGCAGCCAATATTGAGCACACAGAGATCCAAAAGCTCTGCTATCTGTACAAAGATTTGCTGAGGATATTGTGGCAGCAACACCTCATAAAGCTCATTTAGATATGCAACTTGCGTGTAAATATTTAGCCATGACACAACTGTCAGTGAATTTAAGTTCCAATTAAGAGCCTTCATAATGATGACTTCCATGCTAAGGATTTCATGTTCTGCACAAGCTCCATCTGTGACATAAGCAAACTGGAACAACTTTGGTGGATAGATTTCCTCTAGTTTTGCAGCTCTGAATAAAGATAAAATACCAATAAGCTGCAATAGTGTTTTTACAACATTTTACTGTGTTGCCATAAACCAATCAAAGAAATCTAGTGATACACACTTTCAGTGAGAGGTCCTTGGCTATGTAGTTTGCTCCGTCTCCTGCTTAGAGTCCAAATTTCTTGATCCACCAGTTTACCTATGCTTTTCCTGGACAGGAATGGGATGATTAGATGCTGACCGATGGGCTGTGGAGACTGGGTTGGAAGAAGTCAATTAGGTTTTAGAAGATATTGTAGGAATGCTGTGATTTTTCTCTTGTGTGATTTACAGGTCAGGTTGAGTGCTCTGTGTTAATATTTTACTGGAACTGTTTTATATAAAAGTTGTAAGTGTGCCCAGAGCAAGGGTGGAGAACCTCTTCTGTATCACAGACCATGGACTCAGAAGAAATCAAATTATGAGCCACACATAACTAAAAAGCAACTTCATTTGTTTTTTAATTTAGATAAATATAAAATGTTCAGCTCACTTGCCTAGTGGGGCACAGAGGCTCAAGACTTTCCCCTGCAGTTGGACAAGCCAGCACTCATGGCTCCAGCCTTGTGGAGGGGTGTAGACACTTGGGACTTCCTGCTTGAGGAGGGGAAGAATGAGACTCAGGGCTTCACCACTGGGACAGGGAGGTGGGCATGGAACTCAGGGCCTTCTGCCCACATCAGGGAAAACCAGTGCTCATGGCACAAGCCCCATGAGGGATGAGAAAGTGCCAAAGCTCAGGGTTTCCCAGCTGTGGCAAGGTGAGCCAGCACTTGTGGCTCCAGCTATGCAGAGGAATGCCAAGACTTACTGTGGGCCAGATGAAATTAAGCAAGAGTCCAGATCCAGCCTGTAGGCTACAAATTCCCTACCCCTGGCATACAGCCCAGAATATATTCAGTGAAAAAATATGAATTAAAATAAATCATCTACAGCCCATGCAGATGTCACATACACCGATCCTTAGATGGTGTGTATGCATGACCTGACAACCCACATCTTATTTCACAAAGGGCCCCACAAAATCTAGAGCCAGTATGGGTTTAAGAAACATGTAATATGATACCAGATGCTAACATGGCATATAAAAACAGCAGAATGGTCCCATTATTGAGGGGAACATTCCCAGCTTCTACACTACCCCAGGGAAAGGGGCTAGCCAAAAAATCTGAATGTCCGTGCCCAATTCCTTTAACCAGAGGCCTCCCTGACCTCAAGGGCTTCCCTTTCATTCTTCTGTGTGGCAGAGGCCTCGTAATAAACCTGGCCAAGGAATTGCAGCTCCCTGTGTGTCTTGGTTCCCCATCATATCCTGCAGGTTCTCCCTGCACAGTGCAGAAGGGAGAGAAACCAGACATGGGGGCGTAGATTTGCACTCTTCAACCTCCCTACCCCCTTTGCATGGGCCTGTACAACAATACGCTTTCTAACATCTCATCAATTCCAGTCACTTCACTGACCTCCACTAGAAAGTCTGAAACATTCAGGCAGTTTAGTTGCCTTTGCTACTTTCTCAGCTTTTAGGCAGTCAAAAGCAAATATTTTTGCCAAATTTGTCTGGAATTGGTTGAGCCTGATTTGGAATTACAGAAGCCCACAAAAATGCTGTGGTTTTGGCTCAGCCTCAGCTCTTTTAAGTAACAAATGGAACCCCACTTCAATTTAGACAATTTCCAGGCCATTATTGTCAGAAGGTAAATGAAAGCTCTGAGGTATTAAAAAACAAAATCTAAACAAGAAGCAGCAGAATTAAAAGTGGGGATCCAGTGCCATTCCAGTAGAGTGTTCTGGTTTCTTCCAACATCCAGTTCACATAAGCAGGTTTCTAAATAAAGTGGAGAAAAAATATCTGCTCACCAGTCTGAATTTTCATTAAATGACAATGTTGGAAGGACTTTCAACTGAGTAAATTTGAAATCCATCTTATAATAAGCAACTGCATAAAATTTGTCTTCGGTGTGGATACAGTCTACTCCATATCACTAGTCCATCAGTTCTAAACACTCAAAGAGAAAATTTTCAACATTAATGGTTTAGGGTAACAAAGGCAAACTCAACATCCTTGTATTTCTTTCTGCTGCAATCAGAGTCCTTTCAGTACTCATTTCAGTTATGTTCATAAGAAAAAAACCCAACATCTCTCACTAAGGGTATAGCTACATTTGGGAATAAAGTTGAGTTTAATGAAGTCAACTTTTTAACACTAGGTTTTATAAAGTCAAATTTGAGTATGACTGCTCCAAAGTTGATTTAGTATGCCCCACCAGATTGACTAAATTCGACTGTGGCAGCACTGCATAGTGGGTGCCTATCCCACAGTTCCTGCAGACCCATTGCATTTTGGGATTCTGTGCCAATGTCTTGTGAGGAAAAAAGTTGCCACAAATGGTTCTGGACTTCTGATGTCATCATCCCAGAATGCATTTCCCTCACTTCCCACTGAAAAGAAACAGACAAGGGAATTTTTGCACCACTGTTACACAGACTGCCACTCACCATTGCAAAGAATAACATGGATCCTGAGACGCTTCAACGTTTGGTGCAGTGCTTTGTGATGACTTCTCACACTGTGGTGCAGTGTATTCTGAACATAATACCCATGCACTATCAGTGGAATGTTCTGGGGGGCAGTAAAGGATGTGAAGCTCTGTAGAATAGCACCGCAGAGTTGTTGGTAGCCCTGGAGTCACTGCACACCATAGAGTGCAGGTTCTGGACCTGCAAAACCAGCTCAGACTGATGGGATTGCATCATTCTGTAGTCATGGGATGATCAGCAGTAGGTGTAAAACTTCCATGTGTTAAGGCCATTTTCATGGAACTTTGTGAAATGCTGTCTCCTGCCCTGAAGCACAGTGATACCAGAATGAGAACTGCTTTGGCTGTTGAGAAGCATGTGGCACCTGACAGCTACCAGTCAGTGGGAAATCAATTTGGAATGGGCAAATTTACAGTGCAGGCTTTTGTCATCCAGGTAGCCAAGGTGACCAATAAACATCTCCTAAAAAAGATAGTGACTCTGGGGAATGTGCAGGACATAGGATTTGCTGCCATGGGGCTCCCAGTGAATTCAGCATTACAAAAGAACCACTTAAAATTGACATACTGAGAACTATGCTGTAGACTGATGATTTATAAAATTGACCTAAGACCCTTAGATTCAATTTAATCTCCTAGCATAGACCTGGCCTAAGGCGAGGATACTCTGTGCTAATTCAACAATACAGAAAGCCTAGATTTCAGCTGAAGGAATTCCATAAATCCCCTTGAATCCATTTGCCATCTGTGAGGTGTGAGAAGACATTGTAACGGTCGAGAGTGCAGTCCGATCCCTCTGTGAATCCTCAGGAGAATTCCAAACAGGCCAGTCTGTGCAAGGTGAAAAGCTGCAAAACAACAGCTGCAAAACAAATTGCGCTTGCCAATACTTCAAGGCCATGCTGGCAGTAGGCCACAAGAGATAGTGAGAGTAATTGCATAGGCAATTTTAAGCAATCTTATGTAAATGAGTTTAAGCTTATTAGTTAGTGTTAGGAGGCCTGTTACAGCGCCTTTACCTCCGAGCGAAGCTCCGACGCGTCAGGTTTTCCCCCACTGGTAACTGCGGAGTTTCCAGGGCTCCCGTTGCGGCTGTCACACTTTCAATAAACCAAATATAGCACTCGTCTTCTGGGTGCAGCCTCATTTCCGGGGAACCCAAGCCTGGATGGTTACATTTGGTGCAGTGAGCAGGGTTCTCCAGGTACGATGCCTTTTTGGTTGAAAGCGAGGGAGGCAGGGAAGCCAGAGCTGGCCCTGCAGCGCATACCAGGATGACCCTCGACGGAGAAATGGGGGCCGGTAGCATGGATGGTGGCCTGTTGGGCAGCCCCGGCAGACTAGCCAGAGTTGCGGGAGGCGGCAGGCGTGACGCCGGTAAAGGTAGAAGGGGCATTGTGTCGGCTGCGGCTGAGCTGCCGGCCAGGGACAGAGAAAAGGGCGGTGGAAGAGGTAGCATGGCTTTTCCTAACTGCCCTCCGGGCCCTGGATGACGAGCTTCTCTGCTTGCAAAAGGCGCTGGCGGGGAAGGAGCAGGAATGTCGTGATTTGATGGATGCGCGGGTAATAGCGCAGGAGGTGGTTACCTCGCAGTCCAAAAGGACACAAAAATTAACCCATCGTTGTGAGGTATTGGCAGTGAGGGTGGTGAATCGGCGGCACGCGAAACTAGGGAAAGAACCGGTGTTGACAGCCCAAGTGCATGCGATCCTTGCGCTAGCCACTTGGGACCCTGAGACCTGGGATGGTAACATTTGGAGCTCTTCCTCATCTGAGGAGGAGGAGGAGGTGAATGGGGCAGCTGTGCAAACCATCCCAAGACAGGCACACCCCGTGTGGGAGCTGAGGTTAGAAGGAGGCCAATTGCAGCCGGAGGTCTGGGGGACGTTTAAGACAAGTGAGTTGCAGGAGATGGTAAAGAGTTTTAAGCAGGAGCCAGGGGAAGGCCTTTTGGCCTGGCTGGTGCGTGTGTGGGACAACGCAGGCAACACTGTGTTGCTGCTGCTTGAGGAACTCCGACAGATGGGCATGTTGTCCCAGGATTCACAGGTCCGACAGGCACTGCAGAACTCGCGAGGCATTACCGATGCACAGGGAAATGCCGTGGAAGCGCCGTCCCTGTACCACTGGTTGCTTAATGCAGTGGACACGGTCTACCCCTCTCCGGGGGAACTGGAAGCACTGGTGAGGCCCTGGCATACGATCCTGGAAGGGGTGAGCGTGCTGCGGCAGCTGGGCATGGCTTGGGCTGTGGCTTTTGAGGGCGAGGCAGGACTGAACGATGTAGAGGTCCAAAAATCCATCAAGGCCGCTCTGTTACGCCTTGTCCCCCCCCCAGGCTGAAGGCCTCCCTTATGGCTGTGGTCATGGCGGCGGATGGGTGTATAGGTGACTTGGTTGGAATGTTGATGCAATTAAAAACTGTCATAGGCGCTAAAGCGGTCCACGTCACAAAAGGAAAAGGTGGTTTGGCGGGAGCACCTGGGCAGGAAAAAGGGCACGCTAGGGTGACCCAGAGAACCACATGGACGAACTTGCTAAAGGCAGGGGTCCCCCGTAAGGAGATCAATGGTCTACCAACACCAGACTTGTACAAATGTTGGTTACAACTGCCGCCTACCCAGCGGAGTGAGGATGAGAGTGCCTCCAAGGCTGTGTCTACACGTGCCCCAAACTTCGAAATGGCCATGCAAATGGCCATTTCGAAGTTTACTAATGAAGCGCTGAAATGCATATTCAGCGCTTCATTAGCATGCGGGCGGCAGCGGCGCTTCGAAATTGACGAGCCTTGCCGCCGCGCGGCGCGTCCAGACGGGGCTCCTTTTCGAAAGGGCCCCGCCTACTTCGAAGTCCCCTTATTCCCGTGAGCTCATGGGAATAAGGGGACTTCGAAGTAGGCGGGGCCCTTTCAAAAAGGAGCCCTGTCTGGACGCGCCGTGCAGCGGCAAGGCTCGTCAATTTCGAAGCGCCGCTGCCGCCCGCATGCTAATGAAGCGCTGAATATGCATTTCAGCGCTTCATTAGTAAACTTCGAAATGGCCATTTGCATGGCCATTTCGAAGTTTGGGGCACGTGTAGACGTAGCCCAAGAGGGCAGGCAAGACCCAGGCACCACAAAAAAGTATGGGACCCGGGGGGAGGACACAGCCCAGTGCCCCTGTCGACTGGACCCTTCCCCATAGGAAGTGACGGGGAGGTGGGTCCCCTGTAGTACGGGCTGTGGCTGTGCGACAGGTACCAGGGGACCGGCGCCCATTTATCCCGTTAACCATAAACTGGCCCCGGGGAGGGGAGCAGCATGTGTTAGCTCTGTTAGACACTGGAGCTGAGGTGACCATTCTGCATTCTACCCAGACTGCGGGTCGTGCGGTGGTCATGCAGGGCCTCGGAGGAGCGGAGACCACCACTTATGCGGTGAAGGTCACCCTAACACTGGGGAAAGCCCCTCCCTTTCGAGCAACAGTGCTGGCTGCACCTTTGGGTGAATACATCATTGGAATGAACATCTTGCGTGGCCGGTGCGTGGATACACAGTATGGGCTGTTTGCCTTTGGGCACCCCCGCTACATTCGGGCAATCAGAACTGTGGAACCCCTACTGTGGGGACATCCCAAATGGGACCCTGTGCGCCTGCCGGTCCCCCAGACTCCGGCGTCAGTCAAGCAATACTGGATTCCTGGTGGAGAGCACGAGATTAGTGACACTATTGCTGCATTGCTACAGGCGGATATTATTCGCCCCATGCTGAGTGCCTTCAACAGCCCCATCTGGCCAGTGAAGAAGCCGGATGGCTCGTGGCGCATGACAGCGGACTATCAGAAACTCAATAAGGTGACCTTGGAGCTTACGGCTGTAGTTCCAGACATGGTTACCATCCTGGGGCGCATCACTGTGGCAGCCTTGCCGTGGCATGCTGTCATAGACCTGGCCAATGCGTTTTTCTCTATTGACATTCATCCTGAGAGTCAAGAGCAGTTTGCCTTCACGTGGCTAACAAAGCAGTACACGTTTACCTGTTACTGCAGGGCTTTAAGCACTCCCTGACGATCTGCCATCAGTTAGTGCAGGCTGATCTGGAGCGCCTGGACCTCCCTAACCGGACGGCCTGCTACCACTACATTGATGACGTTATATCGGGACCAGATGAACCAACTGTTCAAGCTGCCCTAGACACCATCGTAACAGGTTTGCAGGAACGAGGGTGGGCTATTAACCCCAAGAAAGTGCAGGGGCCAGCCACTAGTGTGGTCTACTTGGGTATACTGTGGATGGGTATGAGCAAATGTATTCCGCCAAAAGTGCGGCATACCATCCAAGCGTTCCCCACACCCTCGTCTAAACAGCAGTTGCAAACCTTTCTGGGCCTTCTCGGTTTCTGGCGTGCTTTTATTCCACACCTTGCTTTTCTTATGCGTCCTTTACAGGAGCTTGTGCGCAAAGCCACCCAGTGGAACTGGGCAAAGAAGCACCAATGAGCTTTTGATCTCTGCAAAGAGACAGTGGTGGCACACGCCCACCTCGCTGCACCGCTGCAAGGCCAACCATTTGAACTGGAGGTAACAACCATTGGCGATGTGGCGTCCTGGGGTCTGTGGCAGCAGGTAGGAACCCAGCGAAATGAACCTATCAGCTTCTGGTCATGAACCCTCCACGGAGACGAAAGCAGGTACACCCCCCTGGAAAAGCAAATTCTAGCAGTGGTGTGGGCTTTGCAGACACTGAGCGGGTCATGAGCATCGCCCGTTACTGTACGAACCTTAATGGGGTGGGTCATGGATACCTCTGAGTGTGCACATACAAGAGTGGCTCAAGCAGCTACCCATTTCAAGTGGAAACACTACTTACAGCAGTGCATGCGCTTGGGAGCCCCCACACTTACTGCTCCACATGCCCTTCTCCTGGGAACCATTACTTTTCAGCATGATCGCCAGCTAACAGATGAGTTACCCACCGTCAACCCGCCAGTAACCCCCTCGCCGGTGGCAGAGGTACCTCTGTTGGATACCATGCCTGAGGAGAGAAGAGGAAGCATCTGGGTAACCGATGGGTCTGCTACGTACACCTCAACGGGACAGAGACAGTGGCAAGCAGTAGCATATGCCCCCTATAAGGATAAAAATCGCCTTTGCCTAGGGAACAGGTAACTCGAGCCAAAGGGCAAAGTTACGGGCAGCGACGCTGGTGGCGGAAGCTGGGCAAGCAGAGACCTTTATATATACTGACAGCTGGGTAGTCTACAAGGGTTTGCGCACCTGGGTGATGATGTGGGAAGCCAAGGAATGGAAGATAGCGGATTGCCCCCTCTGGGGCGCCAACTTTTGGCAACAACTCTTAGCTTTTGCTCGGCAGCAGCCCCTGGCGGTGCGGCACATTGATGCCCATACCAAACAAATGACTTGGGAGGCGCAACTCAGCGCAGCCGTGGATCAGATGGCAGGACATACGATCACAGGATGCACCATGGCCTTACATGTGGAGTCAGGGCACCAAGGAGCCCACGCAGCCCCCCAATACGGCCTGACCAAGGGTGAGAACCTCCCCCGGTAGCGTATCGGGCAGCCCAACTGAAATGCACTGTTTGCACCAAACTGGCCCCAGTAGCACTAGCGTTAGCTACAGGAAGCATACGCTGCGGGTACTTGCCCTGTAGTGAGTGGCGGAACGATTATATCGGACCGCTACCTCCATCGTGCTTGTGGCTCTATGCGCTGACCATCATGGATACCTACACTGGCCTGCTGTTTGTACATCCCTGTAAGCATGCAGACGCTGCTGCTACGCTTACGGCACTCACCCAGCTCAGTGAATGATACGGCATCCCCCTGGCGATACAGAGTGATCAGGGCACACACTTCACAGCCCAATGTGTCCGTGACTGGGCGGCTGACTTACAGGTAACCTGGACGTTTCACATACCATATACCCCCACCGCGAGTGGCTTAATTGAGCGGATGAACGAACTCCTGAAAGAGCAAATACGCAAACTGACACCCACGAACACTCTAAAAGGGTGGGGGGAGGTGGTGCACCGTGCTGTTTTCCTTCTTAACAACCAGGCTGTTGGACCCACTACTCCCTATGAGCACCTGCACCTTGCTCCTGAGCAAGGAGTTGTATTATGTGTCAGGCAGGCCCCACTCCCGGGCCAGGTGCAAGTGGAAGGACACCAGTTGGTGCTCCTTGCTGGAAGTCCAGAAACTGTAGCACCCCTACCCACTGCCAACCCCTGGGCGGGAGCGGACGTACTTAAGTGTACCCCCGAGATCCTCTTCGCTGTTTGTACCCGAGTTGAGTTGGGTCCCAACGTAGTGGTCAGTCCCTGGCCCACCACTGGCTGACCTACAGTGCTACAACCACGCTGACCAGCTGCTTGTCTGGGAAGTGGGGCAACCCCTAGTCGAGCTGGTCCCTGTGATGCCCACGACGGCACACATAGAATGTGCCCCCGTGCCAGTGACCAGTGCGCCTTTGATTAGCGCCTGGCACTGTGGTGCACCCTCAGGGGCAATACAAGCAGTTACTATCCTAGCAGAAGGCTCGGGCATGGCTGTGGTCCTCCCTGAAGGAGAGGACTATCCTTAATGTGTTTCTTCCTGCAGACTGATGCTTCGGACACTGTAACCATGGCCTGGCTGTGGCGCTGGTACCTCTGGACTGCTGTAGCAACGGCCCCAAAGAGGGGCCCCCGTATCAGTGACAACTCCAACGTATGGGTAACGTTGGCACAAACAGCCATCAACGCATCTGCCTTTTGTCTGCCCCACGGTATGGCCGTGGGACTGCTCACGAACACATGCTTTATAGGTGTCGTGCTACTCCTCCTCTCTTGCAAAACTATACCCTTTTGCGAAACTGTGCTTTCACTGCTCTCATATGCTGTTGTCAAGTCTGTTCCACAGGTGCATGCTGCGTTGCCAGAAGAGCATCAACCACCTCACTTGACTCCTACTAGCCTCGGAATTCACAAAGGGGTCGCGGGGAGGAGGGTAGGGTGTGAGAAGACATTGTAACGGTTGAGAGTGCAGTCCGATCCCTCTGTGAATCCTCAGGAGAATTCCAAACAGGCCAGTCTGTGCAAGGTGAAAAGCTGCAAAACAAAGCGTGCTTTCCAATACTTCAAGGCTACGCTGGCAGTAGGCCACAAGAGATAGTGAGAGTAATTGCATAGGCGATTTTAAGCAATCTTATGTAAATGAGTTTAAGCTTATTAGTTAGTGTTAGGAGGCCTGTTACAGCGCCTCTCCCCCGAGTGAAGCTCCAACGCATCGGGTTTTCCCCCACTGGTAACTGCGGGGTTTCCGGGGCTCTCATTGCGGGTGTCACGCTTTCAATAAACCAAATATAGCACTCGCCTTCTGGGTGCAGCCTCGTTTCTGGGGAACCTGAGCCTGGTTAGTTACACCATCCACGCCTGGTTGTCTTTTGGAACAGTAAATTAATAACAAATGTTTAGTAAGAGAATATAAACATTCCCTTAAACCAGCAGTTCCCAACCTTTTCCAGATGGGGACCCATTTTTACAATTCAGGAAGACTGGCTGACCCAAGGCAATTCAAAAACAGGAGCGAGAGTGGGGAGACCAGAGCCATAACTAACTAATTTTGCACCCGAGGCAAGAATATAAAATTGTCCCCCTCATGTTCATATATGCATAATAGTTATTTCATAGAAAAGGGGAAATATATTAATAAAACAATAACACTACCTTTACTATAGTTAAGCAGAGTTGTGGTGGTAGAAAGACACTCATCCCCAAACTGCTCCCCCCACAGCTTAAACACCACAATCAGAGGCTTGGGGAGTCATGCAGGGGCTGGAGGGGGTTAGGAAAGTCACACTCAGGCTGGAGGGGGCTAGGGGAGTTACATTCTGGGGCTAGGAATGTAGTCACACTCCAGGGCAGAAGGGGGCTAGAGGAAACACACTCGGGCTAGGAGAGTCATACTCAGGGGCTGCAGGGGGCTAGGGGAGTCACACTTGGGGGCTAAGGGAGTCACTCACAGGCTGAAGGGAGTTAAGGGAGGCATAGGGACTCTTGTGGCTAGAAGCCAGCTGGGGCACAGAGCCCTGGCCAGCAGCACCAGCTTTGTAGACCCCATTTCCTGCAGAGGCTGGAAGCCAGACAACTGATCAGCTCTACCCTCCTTCCCACCCAACCTCAGACTAAGGTCCCCACCTTACCTGAGCCGAGCTGGCACTGTTCCTCAGGTACACAGTTTTCTGCCCTGCACCTGAAATGGTTCTCAATGTAATTGATTGGCTTAACTGTCTGACAGCTGCTAATCCAATTAAGAAGTTGAGAACACTTCAGGAGTACGAATGGCTTCTTAATAGCTGCCTGTGGAGCTGCCCAGCCCAGCCAGCAACCCTTTTGACATGTAATTGCAACCCATGTTTGGGTCCAACCCATAGGTTGGGAAACCCTGCTTTAAACACTTCCTCTTTAGGGCTTTATCTTTCAAAATATAGTTATTTATCCTTTGGCTTTAATACATTGTGCTCAATTTTTAGCATGGTAACCAACCTAACATTAATTTAAGCATGTGGAAAAGTAATTAGAGCATTGGCCTTGTAAATCTAAGGTTGAATAGTCTGTTCTGGTAAGGCTATGATCTGAAGAAGTCATCACCTAGTAAATTATTTTGTTAGTCTTTAAAGTGATACTTGACTACTTTTTTGTTTTAAATCTAAGTTTCTGAGTTCAATTCTTCAGGGGGGGCCTATCAAGGTTCTGGGGCGGGTTAGAATAAAAAAATGTGGCAGGGATAGTGACAAGTCCTACTGTGAAGGCAGAAGATTGGACTGGATGACCTCACAAGGTCCCTTCCAGCTCTATGAGGTAAGTATGCATATAATCAATAATAATGGACTGTGTTCTCATTATGAATACGTACAAATACATGACAATACTAAAAAGTATAATACCCCAAAACTAAATCTCAGTAACCTCTACTCTCACACAGAACAATACATCAGTGAACACAAATGAAACATTAGAATTTTATGGATCGTGATAGCATGTCTTCCAGAAAGGAAGCCTGAGGCTTAAGTGTGTAGGATAAAAAATGATTTTTGCATGTGAACTATGATGCCATAGTCAGTACAGGCAACAGCAAAAATATATCAGGAACAACTGTAGCCTTACAGAACTTAAATCTATAGGGAATGTCTGTTGGCTAAGATTTTTTAAAAAGGGAACCTCATGTTTGGCTCCTAACTACTGTACAGTAAACCCCTGATATGCACGATTTTGACTTGCGCTTAACTTGCATTAACATGAGTTAAGCACACATCGAAATCCTGGGGTTCCCAGAGGATGGCAGGGGTGCAGCCCCTCCTCCAGCTCCCCCCTCTCCGCAGGGGGAAGCCAGGGAAAAGCCACTGTGCCACAGCTGTGTGCCTGCTCGGCTCACCTAGCTGGGGGAAGCTGGGTGGATAGACAGCTGCACTGCTGCGTCTGGGGAAGCCAAGTGGGCAGCTGTGGCAGCATGGCTTCTCCCAGCTGGTGGAACCGGCAGACAGCCAGCCCCAGCTGAAAGAAGCTGGGGAGAAGCGCCTAGCTTCCCATCGCTGATGGGAGCCTGGAAACTAACCAGCTCTGGTGCACTAGTCAGTTTGCCAGCTCCTGCAAGCCCAGGGGAGCTGGGAACCAGGCAGTGGCCTGGCTCCTGGCTCCCCTGGGCTTGCAGGAGCTGGGAAACTGACCAATGCACTAGTGCTGGTCACTATCCTCACTTCTGCCAGCAGACTTGCGAAAAACTTGAGTTACATGAGGGTGCACAGGAGCACAACCCTCATGTGACTCGGGGTCTGCTTTGCATATTCAGGTAACTAAATCAGAGGCCTCATTTTCAAAAGTGCTGAGCATCCAGGAACTACCACTGACTTCAAGGCAGTTTTGTATTTTAGCTTATTCAAATACATTTTGCCTAGTTACATTGAATTTTTGTCACTGCTCCTTCCCATCCATTATCTGTACAGTTTCACTGTGCAGAGAGCTAGGAGAGGTCAGACCAGGGGTTACGGAACGAGTTGTGTGGACAATGGAGTTGACTGCTATAGCAGTGTACTCTAATGTAAACTTAGAGATTTATGCCACAAGCTTTTCTTCTTCATCTCTTGGAGCAGCGTGCTGGTGACAGAAGCAAGATTTTACACTCTGTGTGGGCCAGCCAGTAGAGGGAGATACAGTCACATTTATTTAGATGAGGAATATAACTGGATCCTTCACATTGCCACCAGGAGAGAAAGATGATGTCTGTCTGGATCTCAGCAAGCTTTTTAATATCGTTGATGGTTAAAAACAGATTACACAAGAGATTTGTGAATTGGAATTCATATTCAAATTTGACACACTAAAACACGGTATGAACAGGGACATCAATTACCTCACACATTACAGGGACTGCTTTTCTTCCTTTGATGCTTGTAATTATCTCAGGCAGGACACTTAACATCCCTGCCTCTGCTTATCCCCCTCCTTCAGTCCTATGTGATTTGTCAGTTTTTATTGCAATTTTTTTGGTCCTCTTTACTTATAAATTTCAGTCTGTATTGGAAATGAAATTGATCTGCTGAACTGCGTCTGTCCCATGAAAGCTCATCACCGAATAAATCATTCTGTTAGTCTTTAAAGTACTACATTTCTGCTTTTTTGTTTTGTTGAAGTACAGACTAACACAGCTACCTCTCTGTTACTATTCAACATGCAAGGCACTACATTTAGCCGTTTGGAATGGAGATCCATCAACTATATGAAAAATCTCAAATGGATTGCCACCAGGGTGATTTCAAAAAGTTCAAGCAGTTATTCTCTTACATAATTAAAAACAATAGCAGAGACTACTGTATGCATTTCTAACGTAAAATAGAGTTTATAAAGCTATAATAATTTAAAATAAGAAATTTAAAAAATTGTTATTGCTAATAATTTTTAATAATATATAAATATTCTTTTACTCTACAATTTTTTCCTCTACCTATTCTGGGAATGTTATGTTCAGCAATGTATATTAGTCATTGCTTAATTATCCTTAAGAAGTCTCATTAATATGTATGTCTGAAGAGCTATCTGGCATGAAAGCATTTTAATGATGTCGCTGCAAGGCAACAAGCTGTAATTTCTAGATGAGTGTTATGTCATGACTAAACAATAGCAAACTCATTAAAGCAGACCAGAAATAGTGTGGTGAGTGAAAGTAAAAATTAAAATCCATTTCAATATTTTAATTACAAACTTAATTAGAAAATGTTTAGACATCTTGCCTGCATATTAGAGCATCAAATGATTTAGAAATACCCTTGCTGCTAAAAGTATTTAAAATGTCATCTACAGCTTCCAGTCCCATTATCTGCAGCCTATGCAAAACTCAAATATGAAAGGAACAGTTGGAAACTAAACATTTTGTAGCCCACTCATTAGTCTTCATCATACTTAGAATTCTTAAGTAATTAAAATATGAAGGCTACAATCATCCCAGAAAATAACTAGAGGCTCCAGTGCATAGGTTGTAATATTCCATAATAGCAGTCTATACTTTACAATCAAGGACATGATATATAGCAATGGTTTTCAACCTTTTTTCATTTATGAACCCCTAAAATTTTTTGAATGAAGATGTGCACCTCTTTGGAAATCTCATAGTTTGCAGACTCCCAGGCACCTGCACAGCATAAGGTTGAGAAGCACTAACAGGTCATGTAACTGCATCTGTTTTCTCAGGCACCAATGTGGGTGCTCTATCTTTCATGTATTTCTGTAATGGATACTGGCTTCTTTCTGCTAGGGTAAATCATAACAAAACCCTATCCAGTGCTTTCTGAACAACCCCATATTAAATCTAAGTGTCAACATGCCTAGAAACGCAAATAAGACAGGGCAAGAAGAAAACAGAACAGCAACAGAGCTAATGAAGGGGGAAAAGGTTGTGGGGAGAGAATGTGAAGGAAAGCAGAGACTGGAAAAAAGGAATAGCAAACCAGGAGAGCAGAAAGCAAGATCCTGGGATTCAGAGAGAGTATTTAAACTGTTAAGTTGTGACACTATGAATAGTGGAGGATATCACAGAAGCATGGATGAGAATTCAAGTGTATCGCTGAAACACTTCATGTCAGAGGAGGATGCATTAAGAACTGCCTTGGATTTGAATATAAAATGATGAGTTAACCTCCAAATAATTGCATCTTGGCTAATCTATATGTGCATTGGAAAGACGTGAAATGCAAACAGCAGAGAAGGGCAGAGAGTCAGAATTAAAGAGGGACAGGAGGGAAGAAGGAATTGATGTTGAGGGAACAGCGAGAAATCAGACCAGGATTTGAGAGGGGGGAGGGTTAGGGAATAGATCAGTGGTGTCCAACAGGCTTCCCCTTCGCCACATGTGAAGTGGACACAGAGACATAGCAAAATGAAGTGCACTCTACCCACCCCAATTGGTGGGACAAGTGTGTGGCAGCAGTGGCAGTGGTGGCTCCAGCCGTGGCCCAGAGTGGCTAGCACCACTCCAGCCACAGCACCAGCCACAGCACCTGGTGCATCTCCAGCCGCAGTGCGGCTCCAGAGTGGTGGCGGTGGCTCTGGCGAATCGCTGGCATTTGGGGTGGGGGGTGCCTGGCTGTGGGGGGGCGGGAGCTGTGGCAAGCCTGAAATTTCTGTTGGGCACCACTGGACTAGAGGACAAAATGCAACAGCCACAGGAAGACCAAAGGTGTGAGGAGAAGAAGAAAGGGGCTGTCACAGCTGCTGTGCGCTTTGCCGCGGTTTGTATGGAGCCGGGGCGGGGGGAGGGGTCACAGGTTAAGGCTGGGAAGCGGGACTGGGCACCTGCTCTTACGGATGGCGTCGGGCTGCCCCTCCCAGGCGCCCTGGCAGAGGCGCGAGCTCAGCTCCGGGCACAGGCCGCCGCAGCCAGTGCACAGCCTATGCTATCCCGCCGCGGGCAGGCACACGGGCGGGACCCGGACCGGGGGAGAGCTCGGCGGCGCAGTCGCTCTCTGGGCCGGCTGAGGTGGGAGGTCCGCGCGCGAGCTCCCGTAGGTGGCGGGGGAGGCGCGTCCCAGGCCAGTGAGGCCTCGCGCGCGAGGATCTGAGCGCCGTTGAGCGGCCGCGCGGGGAGGGGGCGGGGCGTTGCGCTGCGCTGCGCTGCGACTGTAGCTTTGAGCGAAGCTTTGCTGGGGGCGGGGGGGTTCGGGGTTGAAGGGCGCGGGGTGAAACTGGGCACGGGCGAGCCCTGTCCCGCCGCGGGGAAGGGGTGGAGCTGCTGCCTGGCTCCGTCCGGCCGGCTCCGTCACGCCTCAGAGCCCGGCTCCGAGCTCGCAGGACCGGGGGGCCCGTCGGCGGGTCTGCAAGCCGGCCGCGGTGCGCTTCTGGGCTGCCTTGGCACCGCGCCGCGGCGCCCTTCCCGGCTCCGAGTCCCTTCCCCCGGGGAAGGTTCCGTGCTGCTGGGGGAGGGTAGAGTAGGAGCCGCGGGGGCGGGGCCCGGCAGACCGGGAAAGGTGCCTCCCCGTTTTCTGAATTCAGCAGGCCCGGCTGCAAGTGCGGCCGATTTCCGGGTGCTGGGCACCCGGCTGAGCAGCTCGGGTGCGGGCGGGAGAAGGGGAGGTGAAGGCTGGCTCAGTTCCCTATATTGCTCAGACTTCCTGGGGAGGGGGGCAGCTCGGAGCTATACAATGGGCTGAGCCACTGCTCGCCTTCCTGGTAGGCTTATGAAGAGCTCAGCTGTATGCGGGTGGGAACAGGGGAGCTATATTTGTATGTCTGTCTGAAGTCAGACCAAAGGCCTACCTAACCCTTGCCATATCTTTTGTAGGGGCCACTGTCCGGTTCTCCAGAGGGAAGGAGAAGAATAGGCAAAAAGTATGTAGACAAGTTACAGAGGGCACCTGTGTTAGTCTGTATCTGTAAAAACAACAAGGAGTCCTGTGGCACCTTATCGACTAATATATTTATTGGAGCATAAGTTTTTGTGGGCAAAGACCCTCTTCGTCATATGCATGTCTGTATGAAGTACGTAGAGACCCCCAGAAAAGCAGGTCCCTCCTGTAGAATTAGACTAGCCAGCATCCAGGAGTCACTAGTGTATAAATAACATATCTCTTACTACACTTGACCTACAATGTTTCCTTTAACCTTTTCTGCCCATGAGTGGATTTTTTTAATCTATGTGTGGAATAAGTTTTTCTGGGTGCACCTAGGTATGCATAGATGTGCACCAGCAGTAGGAACAAAAACCTAGATATGCGTGCTCTGCTAATCAGCTGCATTTGAACTTCTCCTGAGCGTCTGTCCGCATAAGCACTCAGCTTTCAGGGAATACTGCTGACCTATCCTCTTCTTAACTGAATGCTTCTTGATAAATGGGATAAATGTTTGTTGTAACTTGGGGGGTTGCATGCTAACTCTGCCACTGATCATTAGCATAGGTCTTGGAGCCTGATTTTCAAAGACGTTCAATGATTACATTCCAACCTAGTCTTAGGGAGCTAGAGAGGCTCTGTAACTCTAAAAATAGTCTCTACTATTTAGTTTAGTCTACTGATAAGAAATATTAAATTGATGAAAGAATAACTTAAATTTAGGGTTTTAAAGGGTGAGCATGTGACACGTGTCATATAACGTGAAGATATGTGAATTTGTATTCGGGAAATAAAAAGCTATTTCTCCTTTTAATTCTTAGGGCCACCTTGGAAGAATATCGTGTCATGCTCACTGTGGAGACTCTCGTAACTTTGTATCTTCAGAAATCCAAATCTAAACTCTTGTAAGAGATTATCATAAAGACTTCTGCAAGAATATGCAGACAATGTGGACACTACAAAATAGTCTCTGTCAAATTATGAAAAAGACTGTCCACACACTTAAATGCAAAAAAGCAAGATATGGACAGTATACAAAAACCTACCCAGTTTTAGATGGAAGTATCCCTTCTGTATGTGAACATGTGTTTGAAGAAAACTTGAGGAATAGTGAGGCTTGTATTAAAAGGTAATTGACCATTATTGTAATCCTTTTGCAGTACAGGTTACACCTTCCTAGTCTGGTGCACTTGGAACATGATCAGTCCCAAACAAGGGAGTTTGTCAGACCAGGGGAGGTCAGTTTTCACCCACTGCTAATGTACTCTGGGCTCTCCTGGAGTCTGTCAGTGGATCAGGTTGGTTCTCCTCTGGGATCTTCATTCATGGCCCAGCCCTGCTTTAGGACCGGGCCATCAGCTAGGCTCTGCTGTCAGTCCCAGTCAGCTGCCCTGGTGGCTGGGCTCCTTGCCCTGACACTCTCTGCCCCCAGCTGAGCTCTGCTGCTGATACAGGTGTGGCCTTTGGGCCCTGCTGCCAGCCACCATGTCCCAGCTCCCAGGTTCTGCACCCCCAGCCACTAGCTCCTCCCGGTTGCTAACACCTTAGAGCTCTCTGGTCCAGGGTGTACACTAGTCCAGCAACATCCCTGTTCCTGCTGACCCATGGATGTTGCCGGACCAGAGCAGTTCAGGTGGCTTTAATTCAGTCTGTTAATTTGAGATATCTAGAAATTAAGGTTTTTAGCAGGTTTCTGCCATTTAAAAGATTGAAATGGTTCCCTTGCTGGTGCTTACCTGGACACAGCCTGTCCGGAAGATATTTGTTGATCTTTTTTCAATGTCAACTCACTTATGTAGGTGTCTGACTATCAACTGAAATGCCCAGTGTGGGGGACCCCAGTTTAAAACATTTAGCCATGGTTAGTAACATTTGTGAAACAATACGCAAGTAACTTCTTTAGAACTTCATAAACTTTACCCAGTGTTTAATTTTGAAAGCAAAGATGGTGTTGACTCATTTGTTTTAAAAACTCTGGTGAAATAGTTGATGACAGTTACCTCTATTAGTCATGATTCACTGATAAAAGGAGGAAAATGATTAATTGCTTTTCTGTATTTGTCCTTAAGGATCGTATGACAACAACTCAAAGGTCCTATATAGCAAAAAACAAAGCTGTGGAAAAGATATCGTGCCCCCCATGTGGTGATATTTATTTCTCATGAGGCATTTCAACTTTATATACTTACCATTCAGGAAGCCAGGGTAGGAATACTGACTAATGTACAGAATTGTTCATACATTATTTTATCAAACAGTGCTTATAGTTAAAAGTGACAGTTGAAAAAATATATTTAAAAATAAAGTTTTACTTAACTTTTAAACAGATAATTTCAATAAGCAAATTTAGTGTTTACCATTTCTGTTTCTTATTTGGACTGTACTGCTCAGACAATAAAATTAAGCTGATCATTTTTACTTTTGTGAAAATGCAGTGCTGTAGTGTTCACTAGCTTTAAAACATTCTTTCTGAAATGGAGTTGAACATTAGTTTTGTCTGTGCCAATGGTAAGCTGTTTTCAGCACACGAGGAGATCCAGGGAAGAAGCCAGTGAACAAGGTCCTTTTTCTAGAGTAGCTGAATCCTAAAAATAAGGCATGCCAGAATTGAATTAAGACTGGTAAACTTTGATGATCAATATTTGCTCTGCAGTGATAATTCTGATCACGTACTCAACAGCTCAGGATCTGATGTTTTAATTGTCACAATCAGTAACTGTTTAGTCACTCAGTACTCCAGAGATTGAGCTGTCAGTACAGATGGTAATTTGATTTTAGGTAGTTTAAACATTTAACATTGGATATTTTATGGGCAATATAAGGAAAAGAGTCTAGACCTAATGAGTTCCAGTAACTATGAAAAGCTGTAAACAGAATTTATTTTGACTGTTTTCTACACTGTCTTATTAGGCTTTAAATCTAACTTGCGAAGAATCAAACTGAAATGTCTCATTCTTATAAAATATCTGCTTTTCTTGTCTTACTTTTTTATTTTGATTACTGCGAACTAAACTACTATATTATAGTCAACTGAAAATTAACTTCTTTCCAGAAACATAACCCAAAAAATGATAGTTTAACCGTATTATCAAACATTGGTGTGACAACTGGGTAGTTTATTTAAGTACTATATTAACTTATTAAAAAGGCTATTTGGTGATAAGGTGTTTTTTCAGTAAATTAAGCTTGGTTTTCAAAATCAGATATTCAGAGTTGCTTTGCAAGGTCAGGAAAGGCGGTGGAGAGAATGCAATCTTGCGTCATACCCAAAGGAACAAAAAGTTGCTTGTTCGTGAACGCCTAAGGATGCTCCTTGATGATGAATCTTTTCTTGAGCTTTCCCCTTTTGCGGGTTTTGATTTGCCATATGGTGATGTCCCTGCTGCTGGATGCCTCACTGGTAAGATTTGTGGCCTCTACAGTTGATGTAATGGGTAAAATAATGAATGTATGCATAATAAATGATTTTGCTTTTTTGTTTGTTCATAACTCTAAATATAATTAGTATGGATTTTGGAACTGAATATATTCATTGCTCTCGAGTTCCTTTTTAGTAATCATAAAGACTGATTGAGGATTCTGTGCTTGTGTGAGGCATAACCCGGGGAAGAAGGGAATGGATGGTTTTAAAGCACCAAGATTCTGGATTGGTTTGAGGGCAATATGGCCCCTGGCATAAATGGGTGTAGTGTGGAGAGTGCTGCTGGACTGCTTAGAATCTCTGGAATGGAATGCGCTATGGAGATGCTCCATCTTTCCTACAGCTAGCACTCGCTTGGATGGGGCAGCATATGGCTGATTAAATCAGTCCTACAAAGTTTCTTTGTTAGCTTAGTTCTCCCTTAGTTACTTGTAGCAGCTTTACAATCTCTGGGCACTGCTACAGAAGCATATACAGTCCAGGTGACAGAATCTGTAAAGCCCTGAAATCTACAGATACCTGCTTTGTATCTGTGGCTCATTTTTGTGGATATCTAGAACCTGCAGGTTTGCAGATATACGTGAGTATTGTGCATTCAGATGACCATGGCTCATTTTTGCAGATGCAGATACCAGTTTTGTACCCATTCAGGGCTCTGAGAATCTGATCCTTTGTTTTTCTTAACTATCTCTGTTGCTTCTATTAGCATTAATTGAAGCGCCAGTATATTTTTAATGCATTCCCTCTGCCCCAATTGCCTGTCCTAGAAATTCATCTGGAGAGAAGAGTTCTTTGCTTATGTAAAGTCAGCAGCAAAGATGCTTCAGGTCACATTCCACTCTTGTTTTTTGTCTGTACAGTGCCACTAGCCTTCACTTTCCATTTTCAAACTGAGACCACATTGTAAGGCTAGAGTAGGATATGTCTCCTACAAACATATTTGTAATTTCACTGGCATAGGGGTAGATGCTACAGAAAACCGTACTGACATGCTACTGCTGAAAAGAATAACATGCACTTTGGCTTTCTTGTTTAGTGTATGGGACTACTGCAGAATGTCTGCATTTGGGTTGATAAATGTCTGTGGGTTCTGTTTCAGGAATTGGAAAGATCTGTGGAGTCTGGTGTGTCTTTGTGGCAAATGATGCAACAGTTAAAGGTGGGACCATTTATCCCATTTCAGTGAAGAAACAGCTAAGAGCTCAACAAATAGCAATTCAAAACAGACTTTTATTGGTATATCTAGTTGACAGCGGGGGAGCATTCCTACCACTACAGGTAATATTGGAAAGGGCACATTGTATGAAAATAGCCATTTTTTTATTTGTATCAGATTAATAGTTAGAAGCAAATCTTGTAGTTCTGTTTGTTTGGCTGGCTGACTTTAATTTTTGTCCAACTTACACTCTACTTGAACTCTGCACTCAAATCAGAGTATAGTGGATGTTGCTAGTATCCAGGAGAGTGAAAGTCCTTCTGACTGATCTTGCATGTAAGTGAAGCCAATCTTAACAGCTTTTAGAAACTTGAGTTTTCACATGAGAACAGATTGTGGACTTGGTAAACTCTAGGAGCTCAAGAGATGATCCCCTCTGTCTTCAGTGTTTTGTAGTATGAATATGCAAATACAGTAAACTCTTTCATATCCTGCAGCCCTGGGACAGGGAGGTTCCAGATATTAAAATATTCTGGGTAATAGAGAGGTAAGATGCCTCGCAATGCTAAAGAACACTAAAGAAAACCAAGAGTAGATATTAATAAGCAAACAAAAATGTATGCAGAGTATTGTACACTGTAAACGTATGCTATATTTATTTGTATTTACTTTCATTATATTGTACTTCTGGAAAACATAACTAAAACTTAACTTAATTATGGTGAAAATATTGATTATTGGAGAATTCTGGACGATAGAATGCTGGGTAAGACAGAGTTTACTGTACAAAGCATTTTAGTATAAAGTTTGTATTAATGCAGAGAAAATTGGTAATATATAAGCTCCTTAAAAATAAAGTGGAAACTTTCTCCTTGCTATAAT
Organism: Carettochelys insculpta; assembly: GCF_033958435.1. Lineage (NCBI taxonomy): Eukaryota > Metazoa > Chordata > Testudines > Carettochelyidae > Carettochelys > Carettochelys insculpta. The sequence continues at coordinate 20,325,410 of NC_134145.1, forward strand.
ACGAGGGTTAGGAGAGGTAATTTTCAAGTTTCTGCGAAGAATATGTGTATTCTCAGTTCACATGACTTCTAAAAAGCCATAGCTGCGCCATCTCAAGTAGAAACCAAAGCTTTGTAGGCAGTAACCATCATTGAGTGTGTTACTGAGTTAGCAGGAGCTCTGAATGATTAAAACAACTCCTAGTTTAATTCTGAATCCAGAAATTGCCTTGAAAACAAAGGACAAAAAAGAAACTGTGTTGAATTCATTTAAGAAATACAGAATGAATATGAGCTCTCCTATTCTCTGGTTTTCAGTCAGTGCCCATGTATTTAATGAGAAATGGCTTCTGTGCTCTAGCTGACCTTGACTTTAAAGAGATTGCCCTTTTACCGAGCCAAGATCTGTGACTTCTGTCTGCGTTTGTGCTGCACAGAAGGCCTTGGTTATTTTTGTTGAATTGAGCTTCAGGTGGGCAGTACGTATAATAGAGAATAAAACAGTACCTGAAAGTTGTACATTATGATTCCTAACCATGGCTCTCTGTGAATCAAATATGGTGTAGAACTTACTTGCTTTTGTGTTTGGCAAAACTAAAGGCAAAGTGTTAACTTTTTAAAATAACATTGAAACTCTTGGTAAAAACTGCTTTTTCTCTGCCTTGTCAGGCAGAGCTCTTTCCTGACCAGTCCCATGGTGGCCGAATATTCTACAATGAGGCAATAATGTCTGCTATGAAAATCCCTCAGGTACAATGTCATTTTGGAGCAATATAAAGATAGCATATGTGGTTAATGGATTTATGGAAGATATTTTTTTTTTAGTAATACAGCTTCTAGAACCAAATGGTATTCAAAAATACTAATGTTTAGGTCTGTGTGTGTTGAAGGGAAAAATCAAACAGAAAATCATATATTATAAATATCACATTTGAAGAATCCCAAAAGTGCTTTCTAAACTTTGCATAGCAACACTGAAATGCAGTTCTCTTTTGGAACGGGCAAAGGGGAATTTTGTCCAAGGATACCAGAGCAAATCCCTGCTCTTAGGAAAAATACCATTTGTTCCTTAACATACATTCAGAAAAGAAACGGAATGACCCACAGAGTGAACAGCATTGCAGTCAGTTATCTGTATTGGGAGATTGAGCTGCCAGTGGCTGACAATTATTAGATTTGTATCTCTAGTTCGAAAGAATCTAGTTGTTTTTAAGCTGAGAGTACACTATGAAGTTCTTGGGGGAAGTATTCATTAGTGGGGAAGGTCTAAGGTTGAAGGAGACCTAGGTCAACCAAAATGTGAGATCTCAAACCTGGGTGCTGACAGAAAGTTGAGTGTTGGGATTCTAACCACTGGGGCTACGTCTACAGTACAGCAATCTGTCAACAGAAGTTGCTGCCAGCAGAGATCTTCTAGCAAAACTTTTGTCAACAGATCATGTCCACAAACAAAAGGGCATCAAAAGAGCAACCCGCTCTTTTGACAGAGTGGCCAGATGGCTCAGCCACCCTCTCGACAGACCAGCCAACTGGAAGTTCAGCAAACATGGCTGCCCCGTGAACTGGAAGCCCAGTCTGTCAACAGAGGGCCCCCAGAGCGTCTACATGGCCTTTTTGTTGACAGGAAACTGTCGACAAAGGCATTCTTCCTCATTGCAGAGAGGCAGAAGGCTGTCAGCAGAATTGCCAAGTTTTGTTGACAGACTGTTGACAAACTGCATTTTGTTCGTAGACTCTCCATGGGATTTGTCGACAAAAGCCCAGTTTTGTCAATGAAATCCTCATGTAGATGTAGCCTAGGAGTATGTGAGATGAGCGTGCTTGTGGGGTGTGTGAAGAGTGGAGTGCTGGGAGGATTTGGCAGCCAGTAGGAAGCAGTAATGTCATTTCTGAACCAAGAATCCAGTTGGTGCCATGTTCTTAAAGGCAAGGTTCGAACGTTTTTCCAGTTAACTGTATGTGGAAGCATCAGACTCACAGTTTATTTTTAGGTGCCAGAAGACTTTAAAGAATGGTTGCCTGAAACTTAATTTTATTGTGGTACTAATAATATTTCTATAGCCTTTTCTGTCTGGAAGTTTTAAAGTACTGTGTAAACAATAAATTGCAATATGGTATTATCTGCATTTTATAGATGGAGAAACAGAGGAAAGAGAGGTTAAATCATAGTCACACAGAAGCTGGTAGAGTTAGCCCTTTCATAGTATGAATGAGTAAGAGAGTAACATGCTCAGAAACATAGGGGTTTCATTTTCATAAAGAGCTGAGATTGGCCATAATCCATCACTGTAGACCATGAAAATAATTTCCCAGGTAGTTTGTCATGATAACGATGCTAACACTCTTACAGAGCAGCTTAATAAAATCTTATTATTTTGTTGATTTTTATTTATCAAATGAAACTGATTAATGTTAATATGTTAGCATTAAATTGAAGAACATTATGATTTTGTTTGAACTATTAACTTCTTATTACTAATGCCTGTTGAAAGTTGCCAATACCAAATAGGAAAGTGACGAAGAAGAAAAAGACCATCCAAGATTCAGTATAATTTTAAATAGTTATGGAATGTATTTTACTTTGAGTCAATCTTTAGTTAATGCTTGTAAGGTTAGCAGAATTTGATTTCTATTTTGTCTAATCTTGATTATTAGTATTTTTATTTTCAAGGTATTTTCCTTGATTTTTTTAAACTAGTTTTATTTTAACAGTTGGTGGAAATCAAGGGGGATAGGTCGGGAGCAGGGTTAAGGCAGGGCTAGCAGAGGGGCTCTGGTGTTCACAGTGAGGTGATTGAGGGGTCCAAGGCACAAGGTGCGAAGGAGGCTGCAGACCAGGACTCGGAGAAGGAGGATGATCCTCCAGTTGTCGGGTGCTGCTGAACAGCTCCTGCCTAGACATGGCTTCCATGCTTTTTGGGGAGGAGTGAGTGAGGGGGCACCATGAGAATGGGGTTGTAGAAGTCTCCCTGCACAGCTGAAAGGTGGGTGGTGCCTGACCCCACAGGCAAGCTTAGTAGAGTTTGAGAGGTGTAGGAAAGGCTGCTTTCCTGATGGGACAGAACAGATCCCTCCAGTCAGGGCTGCGAAGAGAACAAGTTCTCAGCCCCAGGGAAGGTCACCCTGTTTACTAGCTCCTGTGCAGGGTGAGCTGTCCAGCAGCCTGGGACAGAGGTTTCTGCTCTGTCTTCCCATGTCAGCAGCATGCCTCACAGCTTAACCCTGCATGGGTTGGGTGTTACTGGCCCTGTGGCAGCACAGGGAACCCCCTGGAGCATGCTGTCATGGGCATGAAGGAGCAGGTCTGTAACAAGGAGGTTGTAGAGGTCTTCTCACAGAGCCACAGGCCAGTGATGCCTGATACCTGCAGGTGCAAGTGTGGGTGGGAAGGCTTTGTTGGAGATGAATAGTTTTTGCCTTAGTTTCATTGTGGCAATTGAAATAGAGGTTTGTTGACATTTGTCAGTTTAACTGACTCCTGATAAACCTACACGTAATATATCACTGTTTCTAAAACTGGACACCTATGGACTCCTGGGGGGTCGGTGAATGAATTCCAGGAGGTCCACAGGCCCCCACCGATCAACTCCTGTCTCTTCCTACCTCCCTCCTTCATTCCTCTCTCCTTCCTTCCTACAGCCTTCTGGTGCCTCTTGCTCAAGGCTAAGGCAGGCTCCCTACCTGTCCTGGGTCTGTGTGGCTGTCACAAGTGGCTGCTAAATTCCTGCAGCCCCTAGGGCAGCCAGGGAGGCAAAACATGCTGCTCCCACCTGAGTGCCAGCTGTGTAACTCACGCTAATGTGGGCAGAGTTTGGAGCTTCCTTGTCTGCCACTGCACCTAGGGGCCATAGGGTCTTGATAGCTGCTTCCAGGAACCACAGTAAGCTCTGCTGGGACCCCACATCCCAAACCTCTTCCTACACCACAACCCCTTGTCCCTGCCCGGAGTCTTTCTTGCACCCTCTCAGAACCTGCACCCCTATGCCTCAATCCACTCTTCTAGCCCCGAGCCCCCTTCTGCATGCCAATTCCCTCATTCCAAGCCACACCCAAGAGCCTGTACCCCCTGACTGACCCTCCCCTCCCAAAACCAAACTCCTTTGTGGAGCCTGCACCCTGAACACCCCATCAGCCTCCCCCAGCCTGAAGACCCCTCTTACATCCCAAATCTCTCATCCCTAACTCAACTCCAGAGCCCTCATGTTCCGCTAAAACCCTCATACCCCAAACCCCTGTACCAGCCCAGAGTCTTCTCCCACATCCCAAACACGTCATCCTTGGCCCTGTCCTAAAGCCTATACCCCCAGTTGAAGCCCTGACCTCTTTCCTGCACCCCAACCCCTTGCTTCAGCCCAGTGGAAATGAATGAAGGTGGGAGAGAAAAGGAAGGATAGAGTGAGTGGGGGGAGGGCATTGGAGAAGAATCAGGGTGGGGGTCCCAAAAGAATTTTAAATGAAAATGGGGGTTCTCTGGTTTCTAAAGTCTGAGAACCACTGATCTGTAAGATTCAGCAACATTACTACTGCAGAGCGTACAGTGTTAGACTCATTAGAACCTGTGTACGTTCTTCACCTGTTTCGCAGTGCACACACCTCACCTTCTACAGCTAAAAACAAGTCTACCACTGTGGAATACTGAATTAACATGTTCAGAATAAAAGATATACAAATTATTGGTGACTCGGGGCCTTGGATCAAGATACAGCTTCCTGAAGTTACTTGAGAAAAAGCTTTTGTGATTACTGATCAAATAATAACAAAGTTCTCCCTTTTAATAGTTATTTCCTTGTATTAACTGGCTGCTAATTTCTAATGTAATATAATTTTAAAATAAAAGACTTGTTTAAGAAGTTTTGGAGGCTTAGGTGCATAAGTATTATAAATCTCAAAAGTGCCTAAAATTGTTTACTACTGGAATTAAAATACTATTGCCCGAATATTCTCCTTACTCAGATATCTTGTTTGTCCCTTAGGTGGCGGTGGTGTGTGGTTCTTGTACAGCTGGGGGTGCCTACGTTCCTACCATGGCAGAGGAAACTGTAATTGTAGACAAAATTGGTTCTCTCTTTCTGGCTGGGCCCCCTTTGGTTAAAGCTGCCACAGGAGAAGATATCTCTCCTGAGGACCTAGGAGGAGCCAGGATGCACTCTAAGTAGGTACACGATATATGAAAAATAGGACTCAAATAAATATCAACAAAAGATATGCCTGATATCTATAGGGTCAGGATGCCACGTGGTCTTACAGCTAGGAAGTATGCCTTAAAAACATTAGAAATTATAAGTGAATGACTTCAGAGAGCCTTTTGGCTCATGGATGGGAGTGGCATAGTGCTAGAGAGACATTAATTTTAAAAAGGATTTACCAAACATACTATGTAATGTAAATGTATAAGAGCTACATGTGGTAATAATTCTTTTAATTTATTGTTTTTCTATTTGTACTTAAACAGTTGCTCCATTTCAAGGCCTGCTCCTCAGACCTTACGCTGGTATGGGGAACCCCCATAGCTTGCCTGGATCCAGCCCCTGAGGCTCAGGGCTCCCTTCTCCAGCATCTGGCCCATGGCGGGATGGGTGGGTGTGGAGCCTTGATCCTCTCAGGGTAGAATCAGGCAAGTTGGAGCCAGATGTGGCACATGGGCACTTCCTGGCAGGGGCAGAAAGCAGCTCTGGGCTTTGCGTGCTGCTGATGCTCCCTCCCTCCCGGGGGCGAGGGAATGGCAGTGCAGTGCTGCCTGGAAGAATGTTCTCCACTGTTCTGAATGGCCAGAATTCAGCCAGTCAGAGCAGCGGAATGTAGAGTCTTGGGGAACAGAACCATGTGCATCCCTAGGGTGCTGCACAGGTAGGTAAGTACCCCCTCATTGCCTAGACACTGTACCTCAAGCTGGTTCCTGAACCTTTTCCCACCTAGACCCCCTCACTACCACCCTGCCTCCTTCCTCCTGCCCAGACCCCCTCACCTCCACCGTGCCACTGCCCCTACCTCTCTCCCAGACCCCCTCACCATCTTCCTGCTCCTTAACTCTCCTTCCTGCATAGGACCCTCCACCCCAAACCCTCCTGCATTTTCCTCCCACCCAAACACCTCACCCCCCAGCCTACTCCTGCATCTCTTCCCAATCAGATCCCCCCACTGCTGTTCTGCACCCCCACTTCCAGTCAGAGTCTCATCCCCAGCCTGCTCTTGCACCCCCTTGCCCCTTTCTCTCTCTCAAATCCCCACCTGCAGCCCACTCCTTCACCCCACTCCAGCCCAGGCTCCCCACCCACCGCCTACTCCTGCACCCCATTCCTGCCCAGATCACCCACCGCAGCCCGCTGCTGCACCTTATCACCCTCCCAGCCCCCGCAGTCCCCAGCCGACTGCTGTATCCTCCCTCCTGCCCAACCCTACCACCCCAAGCCCACTTCCTGGCAACCCCCTCTCACACTGAACCCCTCATTTTTGGGACCACAAATGTACTAGCCCGTGTCTCTCTAGGCTCTGGGACTGGTGTGTGAGGGGAATGAGGAAAGTGTCGTCCTTTTTTTGTTTTTCAGTAGTGGGCTAGGTCAATGAGGGGTTTTCCTGACCCAGTGAAGGTTCCCCAACCCTGTCTTACATAGTTGACTTCATCAGGTGTTCAGTAGGGAATCCAGGATCAGGATTACACAGTATCTGAGGAGGAAGAAAGGTCTTTATGTACATCACCTAAGAGGAAGGATGGTCCAATGGGTATGGTGCTAAACTAGGACTAGGGAAACCAGAGTTCACTTGTCTGCTCTGCCACAGACTTCTTGAGCGATCTTATGCACATCAATTAATCTGTGACTCAGTTCTCCATCTTGCAGCAGTGTTGTGAGCATTTAAAATTTGCGAGGCTCTGAGAGGGCCAGATAAATACCAAATTTGAAGGTGCTAAAATATTTTATTGCAAGACAGAAGCTGGATGCTTGTTAAAACAGCTGGAAACTAGGAGCCAACTTTTGTGTGTCTACTAGTAATCTTTTCTGCCTGAGGGGACATGTGACCTTATCTTAAAAGGGACTAGCGCATCTAGCAGGCCAGTTTCAAGTATCAAAACACTGCCTTATTATTTTGCCATGCAAGAAATTGCTGTAGTAGCCAAAATAATGTTTTGCAGTTCCATACAGGAGGGCAGGTGGGTTCTTTCTTCACAGCGCTTTACCCTTCAGACATCTTCATTGCTTGCTGGGCTTAGCAGACTCAGAACTTCATTTCAGAGAGTGCTGAATTGGATGCTATTGCTGAGCAAAGGGTAATCTGATGGTTTTGGATATCCCAGTGCCATTCAGATAAATGGGACAGTGACGAATATGGAAAGTTGGTTCCTTTATTTCTAGTCTTGAAATAATGCTAGAGTAAAGAGGTTCCAAAAATTGTTTTTGTTTTCCTCATACAACATTTGAAATGATTAAATATATTGAAGATGACTACTATGAAAGTTTATTCCTTTTGATATAGCTGACCACCAAAGGAATAAAGGGAAGAATCCTCTCCTCTAGATTGTGTATCTTTTGTTGTTTAGACTGCAGTTGTTCTGAGGACAGAACTTCCTTTGACTTGCATAAAAGAGCTGTACCCGATGCAAAAGCAAAAATGCACGAAGTCCTCAATGCGTCTAGGAGATCCACAGTGCAGATAGAAGTGATTTTTTTCCCCTTTAAATGTGGGATTAGCATCAATCCTTAATTTTTCATTAATGAAGTTTGGTATCCTGAACTTTCATTTTATTGTGTATTTCTGTCTTTGTATTCCAGAGTCAGTGGCTGTGTTGACCATTTTGCATCTTCAGAAAAGGCAGCCTATGAATGTGTTAGAAATATTATCTTGACACTAAATTATGAACTTCCACCAGAGAAAACTTTGGAATATGATGATCCTCTGTACAGTGCTGAAGAGCTCCTGGGGCTTGCCCCACAAGGCTATAGATATACTCTTAATATAAAACTGGTAAGGTGGAGGAGTGCTCCAGAAGTTCACAATTTTGAGGTTTCTGTTTAATCCAGTCTCTGCATATTAAAAGAAAACATGCTCGCTTACTTTGGAGGCTTCATTTGGGAATCCTGCATTGTATGAAATATTCAATGTTTCGTGACTACTTCTTCAGCTACTCTTTCTGTCTTGAATATATTTGTAATGGCAAAGCTTCCTTTTGGCTGTGTTTAAAACAAAAAGAAGTTAAACACTTTGTAGAGAGGAGGGTAACTGTGCCAAATGATATTACAAGTATTACTGCTCCCACATGCCTGTGCTTGTGGAGGGCTTCTGGCTCAGTGTGCTTTGCACCTCTGTGGCTAATTTAAAGAACTGCAAATTTATAGAAAATGGTTTTGGAGCTGATTATCCATTTCCTAATAGACAAAGCTGCACATCACAGAAACTACTCCTAGACTACGTCCACACTAGCCAAAAACTTCAAAATGGCCATGCAATGGCCATTTTGAAGTTTACTAATGAAGCGCTGAAATACATATTCAGCGCCACATTAGAATGCGGGTGGCTACGGCACTTCGAAATTGATGTGGCTCGCCACCACGTGGCTCATCCAGACAGGGCTCCTTTTCGAAAGGACCCCGACTACTTCGAAGTCCCCTTATTCCAATCCCAGCTACTTTGAAGTCCCCTTATTCCTATGAGCACACAAACAGATAATTGCAAATGTGCATTTTTGTTCACATGAATGTGTATTTACTCAGACTTTTTAGAGGCCAAGTTAAAGTTTGTTTTCACAATCATTGCATATTTTTAGATTTAATAGATTTTTAAAGCTTGAAGTGCTATTATGATCTACTCAGCGCTTGTGAATAGCATAGACCATAATTTCTGGTTGGACAGACCATACATAAGTTTAGAAAGACATCCCAGTCTTGATTTGCATTTTTGTTGAAAACAAGTAATTTCCTTGTAGATTTTGAGCCGTTTGGTAGATGGAAGCAGATTCCAGGAATTCAAAGCTGAATATGGAACAACGTTAGTAACAGGATTTGCCCATGTGGAAGGGTAAGTTCAAGTGTTTGATAGTAAAATAGTTCTAGTTGTTGGCCTAATGTTTTATTTCTCTCTGGGTTCTGAATTCAGATTTGTCCAGGTCAGCAGTGACTGATAGGCCACAAAATACCCATCATCTTGTAATAGCTCTGCGAAATGAGTCAGAGATTCAGTCCATTGTGTAAGTGGATAGGTGTCCACATCCCAGATGGTACTTTGCTGGCAGTCTCAGTGGATTCACTAGGTAGTGACAATGCTTGGAAACCACCTCTCAAAGAGCTCCCTGTAGAGGTAGGCTGGGTCATGCAGTGTAAGTGAGCATTGCCTGTTCCTGTACTATGCCACATCAGTGGATAAGAAATTTTTTCATCCACTGTGGCTATTATTCTGGCATATTTTACCAGCACTGTATTCATTCTCAATCTTTAAACTTACAAAGTAAGTATTTTAGGTCCAGTTTGTGAGCGAGAGTAACCTGTAATGTCCTAACCTTTATTAAGGAGAAAGAGACTGTAAGTTCATCACTATATAGTTCTGGATGGTAAATCATTTTGCTAGAATTAATAAAGCATATCGCTTATCTTAACATCAGGTTAATTGATTCTCCCCTGAGACAAGATAATTTTTTGAAACATGCTTTCAATTATACTGAAAATACAAATTGTACAGCTGAGTATATTGGGCAGGCCTCTTTTGCTTGTTGCCATTAGCAGTTTGAGAGTTTGTCAAGCTGAGATAATACATAAGCAACCATCTTTAGAGTTACTAGTAGTTACTGGCCTTGTGTGTTCTTTTGAGTTTCTTATTCAGACTTCCTACTGTAAACAAACAGCTGTGATAAACTTCATCTTCATAATAAGCTAGACACATAGTTTAAGCTTAGACAACAGCTGCTGAGTGTGAAGCCTAGTATAGACTGTGCATTAGTACTACAGAAGGTACAGAGTGCATTAAAATGTGTTTGTTTTGATTTTTAGCTACACAGTTTATCCTTTGGAATCTAAATAGGATTTGCTCATGAATAACCTGGAAAGAAATAAGAATCACAGCCTGATCTTTTTCTCTGGCAACAGGCATTGAAACTTTGCCATTCAAACTGCCTTTCTTACCGTGTAGAGCCCCAGAGTCTTAACCCCATTAAGCAGCATTTTTGGACTAGCATTTGGGACATTTAACGAAGCAAGTCTTTGTTAAGTGAACAATATAAATTTGATGTGGGGAAGGAGAAAATGGAAGTAAAGGAATTTTCAAACTATTTTCAAGCGTTTTCAAGAGTGGCTTCTCTTTTATTTTAAACTCTTTGTGGTCTGTTGCTTAAATGGCCGGCATGTACTAAAACAGATCATGTTAAGTTATTGGACATATTCAGTGCATACTTAACTTGTGATTTTGTTTATGTGGCTGCACAAAATAAAATGGCAGTCCTCTGTAAAGTTAAACTGGGCATTAGAAATGTTGATTAAGATGTATCGTTTTAATGACATTTTATAGAAAAATATTTGACACACATTCTTTGTCAAACCTGACTTTGGTTTTATTAAATACACTGTTCAGAAATTAAAAAGCTTTTTAATTTTTTTGTTTCAAATGGAAATAGTGAACACTGAATGTTAACTGAGACTAAGTCTACACCAGGGAAATAAGTCAATTTCATATACGCAGTTCTAGCTGTGGCATCTGGTAGCTAGAATTGACATATCAGAATCAACTTATTTCCCTAGTATAGACCTAGCCCCTCTACTCTCCCTTACTCCACGCACTAGCTGACCCCAGAGAGATCGATTTTGTGCCTAGACCAGATGCGCAAAGTCAAACTCTGGATGATCAACCCTGAGATTGGATTGATCTTCTCAGAAATATAGACATACCCACAGTATGACATATGATGTGTCTCTAGTTATGAGGAAAGGACTTCTGGGCTACATTTATATTCACCCTCTAGCTCACTGTGAGCTTGAGCAAGTCACTTAGGCCATGTCTACACTATCCCAAAATTTTGAAATGGCCGTGCAAATGGCCATTTCGAAGTTTACTAATGAAGCGCTGAAATACATATTCAGTGCCTTATTGGAATGCCGGTGGCTGTGGCACTTCAAAATTGCCGCAGCTCGCCTCCGCGTGGCTCACCCAGACGGTGCTCCTTTTCGAAAGGACCCCAGTAAGTTCAAAATCCCCTTATGATAGGAATAAAGGGATCTTGAACTTGCTGGGGTCCTTTCGAAAAGGAGTCCTGTCTGGGCGAGCCACGGCAATTTTGAAATGCTGGGACTGCCAGCACTCTAATGAGGTGCTGAATATGTATTTCAGTGCTTCATTAGTAAACTTTGAAATGGCCATTTCGAAGTTTTGGGATAGGGTAGACGTAGCCTTAATGTTTTTGTACTTCCTCTGAGTGTATTTTTCTATTGAGAGTATGACACTACCCTACTCCACTGGGATGTTGTGAACCGCTGTATTAATAAAGCTCTGTGAATGAAATGCAGTGTACATGTGCAATATATATATTATTTTGAGTTTCTCTATATGACTAAAGGACCATATATATTAATAATATATAGCACATATGGACATTAGTTGATTTTTTTTTTTTGTTAGTTCACTACAAACAACATTTTTACCAAGCTCAAGTTATAAAAATGAAAGTGTTCCTCTGTGTTTTGTTAGACACCTAGTTGGGATAGTGGCTAACAATGGTGAGCTGACTCATGACGCTTCTCTAAAGGGCAGCCACTTCGTACAGCTGTGTAGTCAGCGAAGCATTCCCATCCTGTTTCTTCAGAATACTGCTCCACATGCAGCAGAGCCAACAAGTCTCTCTCAGGTATGGCACTGTAATTCAAGAATGAGAAGGTAGTTCTAGTTCTTGTCCCAACTCATTTTTCATACTGACTCAGTGTCACTGTTCATTTGTTTAAGAATTATAGTCTTTGTTTCAAACATTCATTTTGATGATTAGATTAAATAGTTTTTTTGATATTTTACTCTTAAATATACATTCTAGGGTCACCATTTTCCCTCTAGTGCTGTGCTTATACACGTTCTGCTGCTTTAGCAATACTGTCCATAACCTGGCATGGTAGGGTGTCCAGCCTTCAATGGTCATAGTTTAAACCTAGCATTCAGTGGTTTTCTTCTCAAAATATTAACTAGTCAGTTTTCACAATATACTTAGCAGGGTGGTGGCTAAGTATTTCCTCTGTTGTATGCATGGAGAAACTGACAGAGTTAAGTTACTTGCTGAAGGCAATGGAGGGCATAGGGGTAGGCTTAGCACTAGGTTTTGTGAGCAGAAAACTCCTCTCTCAATGCAGACATTTCTTCATTCACCCTATTTTATGTGTCCCTAGTATTTGAGTTCTGGCCTAGCACAGCAGCAATGCATCTGAGTGTTACTAGCCTAGAAAAAGCCAAAATTTCTCCAGGATCCCCAACTTATATAGCTCCACTGCCTACACAGGCAATAATTATTTCACTGATTGATAGTATTTGGCATATGCTATAATACACACATTTTTCTGCACTCTTCTAGAGTTATTTTTTCTGGAAGCAATCACTTACGTACAAAGAAATCCGCAGATGCTTTATAAGTTTGTTTGGGGTAAAGGGAATCTAGACAAAATATTTAAGAACTCCAATGACTTTGTATTTTAATTTCAGGCAGAGGCTCACACCAACAGATTAAAGGCACAGGCTTCCATGATGGTTGCAGTTGCTTGTGCAGCTGTGCCCAAGATAACCCTTATAATTGGTGGCTGTTATGGGAATGAAAGTTATGCCATGGTATGGTTAATATGTTGAGTAATATTTGACTTGTCACCAGTCTCCATCTGGTTCAGTTGTTATGCTTAAAAGGAGCACATGGGCTCTTTTTCATAATAGGCCATATATTATACATATATAAAAATAATATAAAATGATTGTCTTTTTATATGTGAATAGAAATAGATGTTTTAAAAATGCAATAGAAAAATTAAGCAAATAGAACATGCTAAAACTTGTCATTTTGGTTCATGCTTTTAAAGTCACATTGCTGCAGGGTGTGTGACTGAGTTTAATAAGTTGAAGTATTTTAAATGATTCTTGTAAAGATCATCTGTCACAGCAGAATATACATGCCTTAAAATTTAAATTTTGTTCTTCAGAGACCTGATAACATAATCCTTTGTGGATGGCTCTTTTTATCCTTAAAGTCCTTGAGATTAAATGGCATCTCTCTCCACTTTTTTTTTTTAAAGTGTGGGAGGTCATTTGATCCTAACTTCCTATTCCTGTGGCCAAATGCAAGAGTTGCCCTTATGGATGCAAGACATATGTCCATGTTCCAACATGCTGGGAATGATGACTGCACAGAGTTAAATCATTTAAAAGAAAAGTAAGTATTAAACATAATCTCAGTTTATGGTTATAAATATTATTTTCCACTTTTTAAAGTTCTTATCTTCTAGACCAATACATCTACAAAATATTTCACCAGCTAAAGCAGATCTACCAACAAAAAACCTGAAACAAAACAGTGCATTGCTTCATATATTTAGGAAAATCTATCTTAAATATCAATGTTTGTTATAAAACAGCTTATATTAAGTAGAAGCCTTGCATATTTCCTTTGCAGGTGGAATTACTGTCTTTTTCTGCAGGATGGCTGAAATGCAGATAATTTAGGGGTCAAATTCTGTCCTTCGATATGTCCTGAACGCCCACTGATTTCTATGGTAACTTCACAAAAGCATCCCAATGTAGAGTTTGTGTCTTAACTTATGCTTCTGTTTCTCTGCTTTGATTTGTCCCATGAATTTCATATTCTGAAGTTTTTAAGCTATTCTCTTATCTAGGTTAGATCAAGAAAGCAGTGCATTTTACTCCTCCGCTCGACTCTGGGATGATGGTATAATACTGCCACAGAACTCTAGGAAGGTAGGTTTTTTCCTTATAATTTTTTAACCTTTTCTGTCTGTCAGTCACAATGGTATTCTTACTGTACTCTTCCATTCTTGTGGCTTTTACCATGGACCTCCTTCTTTATTTCCTTAATTGGCCTCAATCTCCTTCAAGGCTCCTTTGAAGCTTCATATAATGTAAGCCTGGCCTACACCTCCACTTTTTGAAAAAAAAAATATTCATTTCTTAAATTCTTTCCAATCTTTTCTCCTTGTTGTGGGCTAATTGGCCTTTGTGTAGCAATATGCTCTATTATTGATGGGGTGTTCACCACTGAAGCAAGACCAAAACCCTTAATTTCAATAAATGAGAAAAATATGCAAATAACTATGGGAAAGAAGTCTTTCTATATCATGTCAAACATAACCTGAGTCCATGTAAATCAGTATATTTAGGAAAAAAAATTATTATAGAAATCATAACTCCCTTACTTGAAAATTTAACATATAAAAATATTTTACTTTTCAAGACAAAAACTGGAGACAGAGTCTTGATTGCATTGCCTTGGGATACCAAAAAGCATTTTCTAGAAGATTACGTCTTGAGAAAAGCAACAGGAAATCAGAGTTCTTGTGTGTGCAACTGGGGATACTAGTGATGCAGAGTTACAACATTTTGAATTGAATGATAAATCAGTCAATCCAGAGAAATGTATGTTACTCTAACAAAGAGGTGGGGCAAGATAGGTTAATCATTAGTTACAGCAATCCCTCCCCAACCAGGAGTTCCTCAAAATGTGAGTACACACAAGTCTCATTCAGCATACCTGCTCTACAAACATGAGGCCAATTGCCTTTATTATATACACGAGTCACCGTGAACCATCACAGTCCAAACATTTGTGCAGTTAGCTGCTACTGCCATGTTGTCTTGCAGATTCTCGTGAGAATGGTTGATGTGCCTGCATGTGAGAAGCTGCTTCTCTCTCTCTCCTTCACTTGGCTGCCCCAGCATTCAATTGTAGAAACTTATACTTCATCTTTGTGCATATTTTGTGTTTCATTCATGCCAATTGGTTATAATTAAGTGAATAATGAATGCAGTAATAAGTTGAATATTGAATTGAGTAAATTAAAAATTACCCAAAGCACCTGAGTGGGTGTGTGAGCAGTGAAAGTGCTTCCCATAGTGCCAAGAGGGCAAGCAGTGTGATGTCTTTGGAAAAGCTTGCCCAAGGTGAAAGTAATTATGCTGTTGTATGTTTCTTTGGTGTTAATGAATCTACAATTCATACAATAAAAGAAAGGTGAGGATGCTGTTAGGGCCAATTCTGTGAGTTGTACGGCAACTTTAAAAGTGTCTTGCATGTCACATGATCCACTTGTAGAAAAAGTGGAAAAGGTACTGAACATTTGGATGGAAGATCAGAACCTGAAAAAAATGCCTCTTAGTACACATGTCATTTGTAATAAAGCCAAATGAATTTGCAAGCCTCTTGTTGAAGGTACAAGGGAGGGAGATGTGGAAAAGTTTCAGGCCAGTAAGGGCTGGCTTATAAGTTTAAAAAGCATTATAACCTGCATAATGTGAAGTGGGTGGGGGAAGTGGCATCAGCTGATCATGAAGCAGTGGCTGAGTTTCCCAACTACATCAAGAAACTGATTGAGGAGAAGGGCTATTTGCCAGAACAAGTTTTCAACACAGATGAGACCGGCCTGTTTTGAAAGTATATGCCTGAATGCATATTTCATTCAACGGAAAAGGTATCAGCTGCAGGTTTAAAGGCAGCAAAGGACAGGCTAACGCTTGTTTTGTGCAGTGCTTCAGATGACTGCATAATGAAACCCATGCTGCTTTACTGAGCCCTTAATCCACATACTCTTAAGGGCAAATATAAAAACCATCTTCCTGTTTTCTGGTGAGCTAATAGCCTGGGTAATTGCTGCACTACTTTTAGACTGGTTTCACATTGGCTTTGGTCATGAAGTTGAAAAATTTTGCATTTAGAGTTGCTGATTTCTAGATAACGCACCTAGTTTACCAGATTCATTACTGTTAGCTCACCCTAATGTTGAGGTCATCTTCCAACACCACCTCACTCCTTCAACCCACGGATCAGGGTGCAATAAAAACATTTAAGAGGTATTATACCTGATGCGTGTTTGACCACATCGAAGAGATCATTGAAAAAAATCCAGTGCTTATGGTGAAAGATGAAAGAAAAGGGTACACCATTGCAGCTGCAAATTACCATAATAAAAGAATCCCTGGATAACACAAACAGTCTACCTTTAATGCAGTGTGGCAGAAACTCTGGAAGGAGGCAATGAACAATTTCACTGGTGTTCTTGCAGTTAAGGACAAAATTTAGAAAATTGTAACAACTGCAAAATGTTTGAGTGGTGAAGGCTTTGATGACATGGAGTCTCATGAAGCTGTCGACTTGCTTGACTCCCACTCTCAGGAGTTAACAGAGAAAGACCTTCAAGAACTCATAGTGACATCTAGTGATGACAACAGCGAAGAGCCAAGAGGATTTGGGATCAGAACTGCCGCTGACTAGCTAATCTTAATGATTTTTTTCTCCAAGCTACAAACCTGAGTGATCGCTTGTTGGAAATCAGTCCCTTCATGGAATGAAGCCTGACTGTCAGACGAGGCTTGAATGAATTGCTATGACCATACCAAGAGCTACAAAAGACCTTCATAAGAAGACAAGTCAGCCTAAGCTTCATGCTTTTGTCAACAAGGTAGAGAAAGGCACTCCACAAGAGCTCTACCCTCAACTGTCATGCAGTGGCCTTCAGAAAGTATCTCAAGTGGCTGCTAAATCAGCTCAAGCTTTGCCTAACAATGGCATGCATAATTTATGAAGGATGTCATCTCAGGATCAAAGGTACCTGTACAATATATAAAATTTGATTTTATTACTGTTCTTAGTATTTAAGATGTGTACAATGTCATTTACATTCACTTTTAGTGTGCTTTCCTCCTTGTTTGATTTTAGAGCATGTAAACATTTAAGGGCTTTCATCCATTCCCTCCTAATTATGGTTCCCGTAATGCTGTTTTTCCCATAGGGTTTTAAGTTCTCCAGTGCAAATTCCCTTACCAGAGGTATTTTGAAAAATGTAATGCTCGCTACTGGGGAGGGATTGGTGTACTTCATATTAATTTTGTTTCTTCACAGTTGTTTAGAGTGGAGTGACATCTGTTTGCTCCACAGTTTCTTGATGTCCTAAGGGCATTTCTTCCTCTTCTCTCTCCTTGTGTAATACTGCTCTGTTTCTTTTGCTTTGTGTATATTTTGACCATTCATTTTTTACCATCAGTTTACAAAAAAATTAAAAAGCATTGATGTTTCTAAAAATAATGAAAATTCTAGTATTCAGTTTCTGAAATTACTTTTGTTGTCTTTTTCATCAGGTGCTTGGACAGTGCTTATCAATTATGAAACAGCAGAAGTACCAGATTGTATCTCTGCAACACTACCCTGTTATCCGACTGTAATCAAACTGCCATTTGCAAATAATTGGGATTTTAAGAATGTCAATACACAGTTTTTTTAAATTGAAGTGATTTTCTAATATTTGGATGCTGTTAGTGGAACTTGAATTGGTTCTAAAAACTGTCAGTCTACAAAAAAGAAGCTCAGATTTCATGCTTATTTCGCTTAGGATTATTTTAATGCCTGTTTCACTAACACATTTGAAAACCATACTGTATGTAAGACAAAGGAAAATGCATTTAATGAACTTTGGGTCTTGACACTTGATCTGTGTAATCAGAAACTCTGTGTAAAAATGATTCTTGGCTTAATATTCACACTTTGTATACAAAATGTTAGAGCAAAGTGTAGTTTCTTGGTCTACCATAGAAAAACAATGAAAAGTAATAAGCACAGTGGAAGATGTTACTAAAAAAAAAAAAAAAACACCTTTACTCTTCTCTGGGATATTTTCTTTAAAATCTGTTACTATACCGTCAAACTTCTTTCAGCATTCAGTAATGTGAATAGGCCCTAGAAGGGATCTTTCTTACTTTTGAACTGTTTGTAGAATTGTCTTTAACCCCACACTATAAAGCTGCATGATGGTGCATCTCATCTAGTGCCCACTAGATGTAACAGGGATACTGAGAGGTAAAATGACTTGTCATGTAGAAAGGATTGTTGGAAACAGAACCAAGGATCCTGGCTCCCAGGCCAATACTGTATTCACTGGGAGTTTATGAGCAGTGTTCCCTGTAATCTGAGCAATTGGGCAGCCTACCGATTACATCCAGCAGCATGTTTCTTCTGGTGATGCACATCCACATATACCTTCTTGCACATAAAATTTATTCTGCCCATGGATGGAAGAAATTAGAGGGAACCCTGTTTATTGGATTCTAAAGGACACACGAGGTGAGTCAATTTACTGACTTCTGTTGTGCCCTTTAATTAACGGAACACCTACCACTGCCTAAATGTTACCCCTCGATATGCAGAGATTAGATCTTAGTAAAAGTCAGAGGAAAAACTTAAGTTTCCTCATCTGTATAGTCATGATAATTATGTACTCCTTTGTAAAGTGCCTTGAGATCTCTGGGTGTAAAAGTATTATATGGTATGACCTAAGTTGGGGTGAGCAAATTTTTTATGTTGAACCCCACTTTTCATCCCTACAGTTAGCGGGGCCCTCCCAACCTGTCTAATGTAATCCAAACTGACACTTTTTGGTTGCGTTCATATGAAAAAAAAATCCCTTTGGACTCATGTAAGAAAATAAGTATGTAGAATGTAAAAACTTCATTAATCAGTATATAAATGTGAACACACACATATAAATAAAGGGTGCCCATCTTTAAAAGAGGAAATAAAGACAATCCCGGAGACTATAGCCTGGTCAGCCTTACCTCAGTCCTGGGAAAAATCATGGAGGGCATCCCAAGGAATCCATTTGGAAGCACTTGGAAGAGGGGAAAGTGATCAAGAGTAGTCAGCCTGGATTCCCCAAGGGCAAGTCATGCCTGACCAAGCTGATTAATTTTCTGTGATGAGGCAGCTAGCTCTGTTCGCATGGAGAAGTAATGGATGTGATATAGCTAGACTTTAGCAAAGCTTTTGATACAGTCTTCCACAGTATGCTTGCCCATAAGTTAATGAAGTATGGATTGGGTAAATGGACTGTAAGGTGGATAGAAAGCTGGCTGGACAGTTGGTTCCAATGGGCAGTGATCAATGGCTCAGTGTCTGGTTGGTGGGTGGTTTCAAGTGGAATGCAACAAGGATGAGTTCTAGGGCCCATATTGTTCAACATCTTTATTAATGACCTGGATGACAGTGTAAATTGCACACGCAACAAGTTTGTGGATGTCACTAAACTAGGGGGATAGATAGATACATTGGAGGTTAGGGATAGGGTCCAGAGTGACCTAGATAAACTGGAGGATTGGGCCAAAAGTAATCTGATGAGGGTCAACAAAGACAAGTGCAGAGTCCTGCACTTGGCAGAGAAGAATCCCAAGCATTGTTACAGGCTCCAGACCAACTGGCTAAGTAGCAGTGCAACAGAAAAGGACCCAGGGATTATAGTGGATGAAAGGCTGGATATGAGTAAACAGTGTGCCCTTGTAGCCAAGAAGGCAAATTAAATATTGGGGTGCATTAGGAAGATCATTTCCAGGAGATCTAGAGAAGTTTTTATTCCCCTCTATTCAGCCCTGGTCAGGCCACATCTGGAATATTGCATCCAGTTTTGGGTTCCCCCCTGCAGAAAGGATGTAGATGTGTTGGAGTGGGTCCAGCAGAAGGCAGTGAAAATGAGCACATGACCTATGAAGAGAGGCTGAGGGATGTAGGCTTATTTAGTTTGCAGAAGAGAAGAGTGAGGGGCAATTTGATAGTCTTCAACTTTCTCAAGAAGAGCTCTAAAGATGGTGGAGAGATACTGTTCTCAGTAGTG
This sequence comes from Carettochelys insculpta, assembly GCF_033958435.1. NCBI lineage: Eukaryota > Metazoa > Chordata > Testudines > Carettochelyidae > Carettochelys > Carettochelys insculpta. The sequence continues at coordinate 20,345,208 of NC_134145.1, forward strand.
ACAGATGGCAGAACAAAGAGCAATGTTCACAAGTTTCAGAGGGGGCAGTGTAGGTTGGATATTAGGAATGACTATGTTACCAGGAGAGTGGTGGAGCACTGGAATGCATTACCTAGCAAGGTGGTGCAATCTCCATCCTTAGAAGTTAATAAGTCCCAGCTTGAAAAAGTCCTGGCTGGGATGATTTAGTTAGGGTTGATCCTGCTTTGGGCAGGGGGCTGGACTCAATGACCTCCTGAGGTCTCTTCCAGCCCTAGGAGTCTATGAAAAACAGTAACATTTCAACATTTTTAATGAGATGGATGAACTTGATCATTCTGTGCCCCCACCGCCCCAAAAGAAATTTCACACTCCCTGAGGGGTTCTGCCCCCACCCCACTTTGCACATCCCTGACATAAGTAATGTTATCAAATCTTCCTCCAGCCCAGGTTGCTGACAGCAAGTTGTTACAATCTGAATGCTGTTTGTTTCATGTGAAATGAATAAGAGAGACCTCAGAGAAACTAGTCCTGCAATTGGCAGTTTGTCTCCATTCAGTAAATGTCAAGGATCCCTTTGGCAGGTTATTTGAAAAGTCAAGATGCAGTCTACCCTCCAGCGATGTGAGGTATTTTAGCAGGGCAATATGGAGCAACTTAACTGCACGCTCTTCCCCTACCCTCCTGGCCTCCTAAGAATTGAATACTGGTGGTGTGACTTAAAATGTTATGCTAGTGGCTGTGTCTTGCAAGATTTTTGTAGCGTGTGTTATCAATAGAGAAAATGCTGTTTCTCTAAAACCACGGACTTGCAGCCTCATAAATGGATCCTGATTCCCAAAAGCAGCCAGATGAACAACAGTAGTTCATTTGGATGGATTTATGGTAGCCCCATCCAACCACACTGGGTTTTAGAAAGTGAATACAGTCAACTGGAACTTAGTCAAAGGAATATATTTGTATACAGGATAAAATAGCTTCCTCATAATACAGTCATTAGAAGACACTCTTGAGCTTATTCCACTGATGTTTATTGAAGGTAGAACATGCTGAATTTCATATAGTACTGGTTCACGTGTACATCTGCCCCAAATTTTAGCTCTGTAAAGAACCATTCTTTTAAGTTTTAAAATGCTCAGTGCTGTTCATTTTAAAAAGTCTTCTCAATAATTTGTAAGGCTGAAAAATCTGATGAGATAACACTTAATTGACCAGAAATGTGAGAAATGAGGTGGACTAGGTCCCATAAAAGAAACTACCTAGTCTACCTTGTCTCTGTCATGTCCTGGAACCAACACAGTCACAAACAATATTGCAAAGATCAAGAAAAAATGAAATTCTGAGTGAGGTTTACAAATCAAAGATATTGAAGAATCATATAATATTTGAGTTTTTGTAACTAGAAATGTACCTTTTCAAAGTCAAAAAAGCAAATTATGATAAGTGCACTGAAGAGAAGTCATGCTCTTTTGAACATTCCATGGAAGGTAACAGGAATATTCATCTCCACTTCAGCCCTGGCAACTTCACTCATATCCTTTGCATTCAGTATAAGTAGGTAGGCAGGCTTCTGTCCTGCACCAGGGTTGACAATCACACTCAGAACAACTCCTAGAAAGCAGCAGTAAACATGATTTATATCAATGAAAAGCACATGGCATTCAAGGTAACTCTCTAGGCACTGACTTGGACCCACTAACCTATAAGTAGCAAAATTATCAGTTACTTCCAGAATGCTGTCAAAGCACACCTGTTACTAAAAGCAGAGAGGCCATAAAACTTATTTAAAGGAAAAAGGCTTTGCTTCTGCAGAAGTCATTCTGGCTGTGTCTACATGGGCACAAATCTTCAAAATAGCTGTATTTTGAAGGTTATTAATGAGGCGCTGAACTGAATATTCAGTGCCTCATTAGCATTAGGACGCTTCTGCCCGCGGCTCTTTGAAAGCACCACTTTCAAAAGCATGTGGCTCGGCGCAGCTACACGGGGGTCCTTTTAGAAAGGACCCTCACCTTTCAAAATCCCCTTATTCCGATCAGTGATCAGGATAAAGGGATTTCGAAAGGTGCAGGGTCCTTTCGAAAAGGAGCCTGTGTAGCCGCACCAAGCCGCGCACTTTCAAAAGCGGCTTTTTCGCAGCGCTGCAGCCAGAAGCATCCTAATGCTAATGAGGCGCTGAATATTCAATTCAGCGCCTCATTAGTAATCTTCAAAATACAGCTATTTCGACGATTTGTGCCCGTGTAGACACAGCCTCTGGGTTTTTAGTCACTTTTCCATGGCAGCTCTAGTCCAATTGTATAAAGTATTTTAAAAGTAGAGTTTTATTCCAAAAAATTGATCATAAAAATGGGGGATTTCAAGGCCTTCCATTGTTCCTCAGTGGAGTTCAGATCACAATTAAAAGTAAAAAGGAAATTATTTGCCTTATAATTTTATCTGATCTACTCTTTGATCATATCTTGTAGGATTCTCATTTCTTGGCCAAAGTGTGAACTCCCTAATCTTTTCAAATTATTTTTTGACGAGCCAGTAGAAGTAGGGTAGAGCAGAGAGAGGGCCCTGTTCACTTCTGCCTATCACTTCGTTGAGTTCAACTAGCCCTCCAGTGATTTTTATTCTGCCTCCCTGCAAGTGGCAGGAACTGCTGATTGTGCCTTAAACACAGGCACTGGTACATTAAGACTACATGTCGCAACACAGTGTCATAGTAGTGCTGAAACATGACAAACAAGCACCTAAGTGCAAAGAAAAAAATAATGATGCCTGGAAAATAAAGTCGCTGAGATACTAAAAAATAATCATGGCACAGGCAGATGCTGCAGCATCAAAGAACAATGTTAAAACTCTTGGGACATAGATTTTGAAAATGTAAGCACTGAACCAGAGCTGAAGTTCACCTAGTTTAGGAAAGCATAAATAGTAGTTAAACATATGCATAAGTGCTTTTGTGCATTGAGCATCTAGTGGATGGAAGTTTAATTCCATTTAAGTCAACAGTAGGTTTTGCTGTTGACTTCAGTAGAGTAAGGATTTCACCCAATGTCTTTTAACCATATCTTGGAAGACAGGAGGATACTGGGAACCACTGGAACAGCTCCTTACCTTTATGACTGCAGCTGCTGCTGACACTCAACATTAGGGTGCAGAAGTATGGCTGCGCAATGCCAGTTTGCATTATGCCTTGGGAAAGCTGGTGCTCTGCATCCTATACCTACACAATTGCTACACTTTTCTCTCTCATTCTCTCCCCCCGCCCCCGCCCATCAGTAAAACTAAGGTGACATTTGTTCTTAGTCACAATATCCTGGAGCTCTTACTTCCCCAGTCTTGGCCTCTATTTTCAGAAAGTCCTCTGAGTTGTTCCACTTAACAGTAATGAGAACTCTGTTCCAAAAACGGGTGATATGATTGCCTGAGCATTGTTATGGCACTTTGCCAAGTCAAAGAGGAAACAGGCAGCAATCTATTGATAGTCCATTCTAAGGATTTGGCATTCAGGATAACTCTGGGAACGTAGCTCAATGGACAAACTTACTAAAAAAAATCTAATTAAGCAAAAGTAAATGTAACATAAGATACCATCATCCTCTTCCAGGGCATCTGGATGGGAAACAAAAATAGGTTCTGATGGGTACGAGTCTGGTTCCTGCCACACCCAAGTCTCTTTTGTTTTAACATTCATTTTACAAAGCTGCAAAATGGAGAAAAATAATCTCAGTATGGCTCCGTGTTAATTTTGTCTTAAACTAACATGTCTCAAGTCAAATGTGCTCATTAGAATTTTAATAGTTACCCTGTCTGGAATAAAGTGATTCAATCCAAGGCCATAAGCATATGTGTAGGGTTTTCCAGCGTATTTCTTATAATTGATCTGTGGAAACTCAAAGGCTAGAAAATGAACACAAACATTTGGCGAGATTAGTGGATTTTAGATTTAGTAAACTGCTTTTGCTGTTGCTGACTGAGATTCAGATTTCACATCTTACCTTGTCGAGCCCCAGAAAAAAGAATCTCAGGTTCCAGCCAGATTGTTTCATCACTGTGCAGGGTTGCAGTTGCTGTTGTATAGGGCAAAGTGACTAAATTCTTACCCGTGTCAACCTTGAACAAAGGGAAGCAACAGCTTCTGAGAAACAAGTGTACAAGTGCAATTTCATACTATTTATTTTCTGCACTTCTGTACCCTACAAAGCATGTTTATTTTCTTTGCATACCTACAGTGCAATTAGTGATATACAACAGAATCATGCTAAGCAGCAAAATTTATACTTCACCAACAAAAATGACTGTCTTCCTGTTTTTCAGTTAACACTTAACAGCAAGGTGCTTTGATGAAAGCTCATATCCTTAAGACTTCATTAGGTTTAGACAACATACAGCTGTATGATTCCCAGCATACGGTGAAGACTTGACATAAATGAAACGAAGGTATAGTTCCCAAAACAAATAAGCAAAGTATAACCTACAATGCAGTATCCTTGGACTTTTCAATCAGGATTTACTGGCTCATTTTTACAACTTGCAGATTTACTGTGGGTTCCATGTTTAATGTAAATTTATGAGACTCTGCTGCACTGTATCAGATCATGAGCAAAATCTACACTGTTTTCCTTAAAAGGATGGAAATCAAGAGAGAAACCTAGGCCCCAACTTTGGTGTGTTACTTCAGTGTGAATCAGTAATCAACCAAGTTACAGAGACTTAAGATATCAGGCAGCTGATCTTTAGGGGTGATTTTTAAAGGCACAAAGAGAAGTTAGGTAACCAATGATCACTGTAAGACAATGAAGCATGGGACTAATTCTTCTCGAGAACCTCCCCTAGAATTATGCTGAGGTAATAAAAAGTGCTAAGACATTAAATGAGATGAGGTACATGATAGATAGTATCACTGAAATTCACTGCTGTAAGGCCAATTTGCTGGAAGTGTCTGTCTGCTCCCAACTCAGTCAGGACTGAGAGCAAAGATTAGTTTTAAAATAATCTAGAACAATAAAGGTGAAATAAATGTAAGAACCCCTACTTTACAAAACATATGGGAGTAGGGGACAAAGGAAGAGCAGACGCGCAGAGGGCCTCACCACTGATAGTTAGCCAGGGAAATTAGTTCTGCCACTGCTCTGTGTACAGATGGCTTAAAAAGACAAAACTTGTCCAACAGGCAAGCTTGGTTTGTAAATTCAGAGGCCACAAACCTTGTGCTGATGCTGGTCATTTGTCAGAATCCCAACATCAGACAAGGGACTGGGAATGATTTTTATCCAGAAATGCACCCTGACTGTCTGCTCTCTGCAAATACTCTTGCAAACAAGACAAAATTATTCACCTAGTTCCAATCAATGTATACCTCCTGGAAGACTAGCACTTACACTTTATACTTCTCTAATTTGTAGAGCAACACATGGGAACTTTCATTGGGACTGACTGTTAGAAACGTTTGGGTAGTTTTCTATTGCCATGATATAGCAATTTAGATTTTCTAAAGGGATTTTTCCTTAGGGGGGAAAAAAATTAGATTGAGAACAGTCTGCAACAGGACCTATGCAGGCTGTTTTAACGTTTCAGGGAAATGCATGTAGTTAAAATGTCAAATGAAATGTCCAAATGTGCACAGTTTAATCAGACTGCTACCTTGTCAATGTTTAATGGAAGAACGTATCTGCGAGCTTCAGGCTGAGGAGCTTTTTCTGCATGTTTCTTCACTTCTTCCCAATTGGACCGCAGATTGGCTAAGTACAGGTAATTGTAAACAAACTCAAACCTGCACAAAGACAGAATCAGGAATAAGTGCAAAAAAGACCAATTTCATGTAATTTTAGAGAGAAGAGTTCAAAATGCAAGTGTGCAATCCCAAGGCCACAACAAGTGAACAGGAAGACCTATAAGGGCTCCTCCTGCATCATTTTTTGGAGGATGTCGTTTGCACAACACTTCCTCAACTGGATGACATCAAGAACTGTTCAGCTGTGTGTCATAGGCTCTGTACAGTTAGCTGCTTTTGGAGCAGGAAAATCCTATTTTTCCTCCATGGTATGCAGAATCACCGCTGGAAAGTAAAAGTCAGAGTTGACAGATTTATTTCTGTGTTTCGTTGAGTAGTGCCTGTCACCCTTACAAAATAAATCCAGACTTGTGTCCACGGGGCTACCAGTAGCAGAGGTATTTCAACAATTAACACCATTTACTAAAGCCAACAGTGAATTGAAAACTTTGGTAAATCAGTTATAAAATCTTCACAAAATCTTACACACATACGCATAAACACACACGTAACTGAATATCTGTGCAAACCAGAAGAGATCAGTATGAACATTCTGAAATTAAAAACAGCACAAGCTTGATAATCCAGCATCCCTGGGGAACGGGGGTTCCTGGATGATGAAATGTTCTGGTTAGTCCAGCTAGGGCTGCTGACCCCATTGTAGCCACCAGCCTCAGGCAGCCCTGCTCCTACTGCCCAGCCAGCCCCACAACTGCCAGCTGGTGCCCTTTAATGAAACTTGCCAGTTATCCCAGGGCTGGATAACATTGCTTTTAGCGTAGCTGAAAAGCAGGTCCTGCTTTAAGCCTTGGCCTTGCAAGCTGATTCCCCACAGACAGATCCCATGTCCATTTAGAGCCTCATGGAAGACATTGAGCCATCTACATGGTTTGCCCATGTGGGTCAGCCTTGAAGATCAGAGCCTTACTTCACTAATAATTCCTGAATTCCATGGCTGTGTTTTCCCTGCAGGAACTGGCACGAAAAAAAAAATTACATATTGTAATGAAACAGTCACATAGCCACAAAATTCTACCACTTTCAGGAAAATGTTACTTTGCATTTAAAAATTAGCATTTCCCTGGAAACCCAGTTATTTCTTAGTATGAACAAAACAATTGGAGTCTGACCAACATACTGCCCTTTACCAGATCACAGCATAGTATTACTTTATGAGAAATCACTTCAGCTTTCCACTTTAAAACTGATGAGAGTTAGTTTTTTCCAGGCCAAAGTGAACGAGGGCTCATCTACACTACACAGGCTGACATAAGACAGCTGGGGCTTCAGAGCTTGTTCCCGACTGGAAGGCAGGTAGCATGTCAGTTTAATGTCTAGGTGAGTTGTGAAATTGACAAGGCTGCCCAGATCCAGGTGGGGAGGGGGTAAGGGATATAGGGGGCTCAAGAAGCTAGGGCAGTTGGACTCTGCTCCCTATAGACAAGAAGCCTGCAGCAGCTTTCACCACAGAACAGGGAAGGAAGAAGCGCTGGGTTACTCATTCAACTCCTAGCAGGGAACGGTGAGCAGAGGGAAGAGTAGTTCTTCAGGAGCCCGGGAGCCTGTGGGGCAGCTAGGCACTGTGCAGGGACTCTTCAGCAGACTGGGCTCTCAGCTCCCCACACTGCACTTCCTAGACCAGTGGAAGTGTTCCTGGAAGGATGTGCACCACCAACCCCAGGAAGATAGTGTGGACTTGCACCACCACAGTAATTTCTGCAGTGGCTGTAAATCAATTTAATATAAGTCACTTTACATCTGTGGCATAGACATACCCTTTGTGTAGTGTTGTCTCTGGTTCCTGAGAAAAGAAACCTTGCTGCCAGACTATCCGGACAAGCCAGGTATTTTTTCAATAGAACAGATTTACCATTCAACCATTCCTGAAGTGCAACCCTGCTCTGATCACAGATAATAACAAAATCTCACTAATGTCAATCACAGTCAGACCCAGAATCAGTGCAAGCAGATAAAGGAAATACTGATTAGGTTGCCCATCCCATCCCCTTGGTGTGTCTGATTTCTCTCAGCACATCTCTAGATTATATGCACAAATAGCACTGTGGGCACTCACTTGAGTGCTTGTACATACCCCTTCCAGGTGCAGAGATCCACAATAAGAAATCCATTGTCTTCATAAGTGTTAATGTGATGGAAGAGGTTAAAGGCTGAGGTCCTGTATTTGATATTGAGATACTTTCCCTTTTTTTTATCTGCTATGTGAAGCCAGACCTGGAAAGCAAAGAAGCATTTTGCTTTTGGGCACATGAGAAATAGTGCAGGTATATTTAGCATGACAAACCTCACGTTTCGAAGGCCAGTATGTAAGAGTGCAATGCAATCTCACTTACCCCCATAGTTTCATTTGACTCAAAGCAATCCATGTAGTTGGCTCCCCACAGACTCCAAGAAGAAAGGAATTTGAGCAGGTTAATTTTCACTGGTGTTTCCACAAACACTATATAGTTTGGAGTCAGCCCAAAGCTGTTCAGAAATACATTTGGAGCTTGTGAGTTTGCCTGTGGTGACTTCTGTCAACAGCATGCTTATACACAGAACGGGAGCTTGTCAAATAGTGGCTGCTGCATTTAAAAGTCAGTTTAGTGTTACTGAAATGTAAGTGTCCTGATTTCTGCAAACTGCTAATGTTAGCTGTCATTTATTATATACTTAGTACTTCTACTTCCCATGTGTAAAACAGCAAGAGTATTTGAATAAACCATGTTTAAAAAAACCCCAGACGTCGTGTGATGTGTGTTCATATCACATGATAGTTGCACCTTTTGGATTATTTGCATAAATGACAGTGGGTTCAAATCTATGAATTACAGGTTTCATGGCAAGAAGGTCTCACTTTGCTGCATACAGAACTGGTTTATATATTTCACTGTGCTGCTTACAGGAAAGGCCTGCAATTTACCTGTGCACATAGGAGGGTTTAAATCTATCGCTGCAAGGAAACTGCACAACCACCTCAGACTTGTTTATTGGATCTTTCTTGTCTGAAAAAAAATAGCACTTAAAAATGATTATGGAGCAAGGCTCAGGAATTGCTCATTGAGACCAAGCTACAAAATGTTAACTAAGAAGGCTTTTGGCCTTTAACACAAGAAGTATTATTCTCTGAAAACTGTACATCCTGTCTTTTAAAAGAACATCTGTAAGCAGTTTTTTATAAAATTTATAGTTAAATAAGGAAAGGAGAGAAAAGGGAAAAAAATCAAATAAAAAATCATCTGAATACTAAAAAGTGATGTGACATACAAAGATGACAGATAAATTTGGGACCTGAAGGGTTTACTACAAACATGAATGTCTGAAGCGCACAGACACTACCTTTAAGCAATAGGTAAACTAACCTGCTTGCAGTGAAGGGATCCGTATAATGTTGTAGGCAATTGCAAAATTTTTTCCAAAGCAGTTGCCGATATTATAAACAGTCCCATCATTTTCAATATGGGGGTGAGCTGTTACACCATTGATGGAAACATATTTACAAAGGTCCACCTGAAGAATGAGAGAGAGGTGACAGGGACAATCATGCGCTTTATCTGGCTGAGATATTTACTTACCATTATGAATTGAATGAAATATTTGGCTTGCAAATCTGCTGCTTTAGGTAAGGAATGTTCTCATTTCACAGCTCTACTGGTAAATCATCTGCATATATTTAGAAAAATAGCAGCAACAGCATACACACAAAATTCCCAATATTGTCAACAGGAGTTCTGTATGGAGAACTGTGGGGTCCAAAGGAAAGAGTTCAACAATAAGACCTACTGATATCTCATGGACAAGCTGTTGAAGATGGCATTCAGGTTAGAAATCTCAGAGGGGCAGCTGTGTTAATCTGTAACTTCAAGATCAACAAGCAGTGGTGTTGCACTTTAGAGATTAGCAAAACCCACAAAAGATCATGACTCAATAAATTTGTTAGTTAGTCTCTAAGATGCCACAAAACAGGACTGCTTGTTGTTCAGATTAGAGGCACTTTAGAGGTTTTGGGAAGGGTTATGATTCCCCAAATGGAGGGATGCTAATCAAACAAACTGGATTAAATTCAAACTTGAAGTAGAAATGTGGTTTGAACCCTGCTATAATCCACTTATGAGCTACTGAAAAGCCCTCTTTGTTGGGGAATGTGCCAGAAGAGAGTGAAAATAGAGGTTTGCACATATGTCCATGCTGCATTGGTATAAATGAGTGTAAGAATATCTGATTTTAATGTCTAAGTTTAAAGCAGCTTACTTCACCTTAAATCTGGTGCTACTTTCCAGGAAGTCTGCAAAGCCTGCATCAGCTCATACTCAGATTTACAGATGGCTGCACAGAAATACTATTTTTGACAGTCATTAAAAAAAGATATCTTGGCAAAACAGACAGCAATAAGCACAATAATGGCTCCACAGGGGGTCCAAAAACTAGCAGCACAACTGTGTATGGTGTGAACAACATGACACCCTGTCATGAGCTCACTTGGACACTGTTAGCACATGGCTGTGTGGCAGTCACTGGTTCCTACTAAGGAATGCTCATTACAGATTGCACCTCCCTGATCTGGCACCCTTGGGACCTAAGCAGTCCTGGACGAGGGATTTTGCTGGACCAGGGGAGGTCAAAGCCCTCAGGGTTCTCCTCCTGGCCACCAGCCCAGGCCACTTTCCAGATTTCCCACTGGCTACCCTGCCGTCACAGCTCCCTGTCTGGCTCCCTGGCCCTGCTGTTCCTTGGCCACTCCTGGGCCCTGTGACTTTCCAGCCAGCTCCTCAGCAGCTCCCTTGCTTCCCAGTCCCACAGCTCCCCTGCCCCTCAGCTCCCTGGCCGCTCCCAGGCCCTGCGGCTCCCTGGCCCACGCTTCCCTGGCTGGCTCCCCGGCCCCATAACTTCCCAGCCCTGCTGCTCTCTGGCTAGCTTGCCAACTATGGGGACCCTACCACCCACCACTGGCTCTCCAGGCACCCAGGCCCACTGGCTTTTCCTCCACAACTTCATTCTTCCTTCTCCTGTGGAACTTGGAGTGGGGCTCCAGCAGTGGCTTTGCCTGCAGACCCACACTCTAGTGGCAGGACTTGCTACTCCTTTCCCCCCAGTGCTGCCATAGGGCTGACAGGGGCTCCAACTCTGGCCCCAGCCAGGCTGCCAGCTACTACTCTAGCTCCAGTCCCTGCCCTGCTGATACAAATCCAGAACAAGCCCTAGAACTCTCTGGTCTTACAACATCCATGGTCATGCCAGACAAGAGATGTTGCTAGACAAGAGAGTACCAGATTGAAGAGGCTGAACCTTTAGCTATATCTTTGTTGTGTTGCCATGCAACACCAATGAGATCCTACAGGAAGAATTGCCTTGGGATAATGGCACTGAACTGAGCATCTGGCACAGACTTCCTATGCAGACAAATAACTGAAGGAAGGACTGCATCCAATACCCAATTAATGTCACTGAATTTTGAACACTCAGGTGCTCAGCTCCAGCCTTAGTCTTTGAGTGCTTCAGTTTCCCATCTCCATAAACAGGATAATAGAACAGCCCCTCCCTCCTTTTTTTTTTTTTTAAAAAAAAACTCCACAAACATTTTTGACACAAGCAACCTCTCACCCAAAAATACCTACCTGCTTGATTGTTTCCAAATTCTCGGGGTTAACCTTAGTGATAAAGTTGGTCTCAGTGCAGGCATAGTAATCTTCTCCCACTGGGTACACATTAACCAGGGCATTATCAGTGACTTCCACCCCTCTGAAGTATGAAAAAAACCTGGGCAAACAAAATCAACAAATGATCAATGATGTTCTAGTAGCGGAACTTTCAAACCATGCCATTGCAAGCATGTCACGCCTATAACCCACAGCTTTTTCAATCACCTGGAAAATATATTCTTGCATGGATCAGGGTAAGCACAGGTGCCAAATTCAGTTATCACAATTCTTTTCTCAGTCATTGCTCTTACATAAGCATCACTTCGAATGAACCTAGAGAAGACCAAGAAATAGAAGAGATGATAAAAGTGGCTAGTCTTATGAAACAACAATTTCTCCCTAAAATATTTAAATGAAATTATGTGAAGTTTAAAGAGCTGAGTTTCAGAAATTAATTTCTGCTATCAAAAGGTTCATGCCACATCTCAAAACTACAGATTCACAAATATGCTTCTCTCTCTTCTCCTAAATGTTTAGACATGGGAAAAGAGAAGTTACTCACTTGTGTAGTAACAATGGTTCTTTGAGATGTGTCCCCGTGGGTGCTCCACAGTAGGTGTCGGGCTCGCCCCGGTGCCGCAGATCGGAAATTTTCAGCAGTCTCCATCGGGTCACACATGCGCCAATGTGCGTCGGTCCTTCGTGCACTTTTGGTCCCGTGCGCAATCCAGTCCCCGCCAGTTCCTTGACCAATCGCCCCGGATGCTTCCGAAAAACACGAAACAGAGCTCCGAAGTGGGGAGGAACGGGTGGGTAGTGGAGCACCCACAGGGACACATCTCGAAGAACCATCGTTACTACACAGGTGAGTAACTTCGCTTTCTTCTTCGAGTAGTCCCCGTGGGTGGTCCACAATAGGTGACTACCCAGCAGTGACCCCAAAAAAGGAGGTGGGTACCCGATTTATGTGCAGCTTGCCCTTGAAAGGACTGCTGTTGACAGGCGTGTATCCTCATCAAACACCCGGTGCATGGCATAATGCTTGGCAAAGGTGTCGTAAGATGACCAAGTCGCCGCTCTGCAGATGTCTCTTAGAGCGATTCCCTTGAAGAAGGTTGTCGATGCCACCATCGCTCTGGTGGAATGACCCCTGGGCGGAACTAGCAGAGGGGTCTTACGAAGCTCATAACACAGTCTTATGCAGGATACGACGTGATTTGAAATCCTTTGTGAGGATAGGCCTTCTCCTTTCGACCTGGGTGCGAGGGACACCAGGAGTCTGTCCGTTTTCTGGAAGGGCTTAGTTCTGTCTATGTAAAAGGCCAATGCCCGCCTCACATCTAGTAGGTGCAGCCACGCCTCCTTGGTGGAGTTGTGAGGCTTAGGATAAAATGAGGGCCATACTATTGGTTCGTTAATGTGGAACTATGAGGAAACCTTTGGAACGAAGGCTGGGTGTAATTGTAAGATCACCGCTTCCTTTGAGAATACTGTGCAGGGCAGCGTTGCCGTTATTGCTGCAAGTTCGCTCACCCTACGGGCTGACGTAAATCGCAAGAAGGAAGGTTGTCTTCATGGTAAGTAACCGGAGGGGGACTGTGGGCAATCATTCAAAAGGTGGTCCCAACAGCATGTGGAGGACCAAGTCCAAGCTCCATGACGGTGGTAGTGGTTTCCAAGGGGGGTACAGGTTTGCCAGCCCCTTTAGGAACCGAGTGACAAGAGGATGGGCGAATATGGTTGGCCCTTCCTGTTTGTGTTGAAACGCTGATATAGCTGCAAGATGGACCTTTAGTGAGATAGGGAGAGCCCATCTCGTTTTAGCTCCAGCAGGTATTCTAGAATTACAGTTATAGGGACGTCCAAAGGAGCTAACTGCTTAGAAGAACACCAGGATATAAATCATTTCCACTTCTGCGCGTAAGTCCTTCTATTGGAATTCCTTTGACTGAACTCCAAAACTTGTTTCACTCCCTCCGAATGTGTGCTCTCTAAGGCGCTGAGCCATGGATTAGCCATGCCTGTAGGCAGAGTCCTTGAGGATGTGGGTGCACTATGGACCCCTGAGCCTGCGTGAGAAGGCCCGGCACTAACGGTAGGGGGAGTGGCGGGCGGCATGACACATGCAGAAGCAGAGGGAACCATTGCTGTCGGTCCCAGGTTTGGACTGAGTATCATGTGTGCTCTCTCCCTTTTGGCTTTCTCTAAAACCTTGTGGATGAGTGTTGTGGCAGGGAACGCGTAGAGTAGAGAGCCCTTCCATTGCACCATGGAGGCGTCCCCCAAGGATCCCTGTCCTATGCCTGCTCTGGAGCAGTACTGAGGGCATTTCTTGTTGTTGTGAGTGGCAAACAAATCGATTTGGGGAAACCCCCATTTGTGAAACACTTGTCGGAGCAGATCAGAACAGATCTGCCACTCGTGCGTGAGCGCAAAGCGTCTGCTGAGTTGGTCCGCCTTCACGTTGTGGACACCCGGTAAGTATGAGGCTTTTAGGGTTATATTGTTGACAATGCACCAGTTCCACAACCGGACCACCTCTGAGCAGAGCGTGCGAGATCTAGCCCCTCCTTGTTGGTTGATATAAAACATGGTGGAGGTGTTGTCGGTATTTATCCTGACTACTTTGCCGTGCAGGTATTTTCAAAAACATCTGCACGCATTGAATATTGCTCTGAGCTCTAGTATGTTTATGTGCAGTGTCTTTTCCGTGGGGGACCATAGCCCTTGCGTTACTTTGCTGCTGATGTGCGCTCCCCATCCTATGTGGGATGCGTCTGTTGTAAGAAAAATTGTAATTTGTGGTTGGCGGAAGGGCACCCCCACTAGCAAGTTCTTGGGATCTGCCCACCATGCCAGTGACCTTCGTACCTCTGTTGTGGGCGATACTGCCCTGTGGATGGTATGGACTATTGGTTTGTAGATGCTCGTCAACCAATGCTGCAGGCCTCGCATATGCAGCCTGGCATTCTGTACCACAAACATGGTGGTTGCCATGTGTCCCAACAGCTGTAGACATGTTAGGATTGGCACTGTGGGGCTGTACGTCATTACTTGTACCAGGGATTTCATGGCGCGGAAACAGGCATCGGGCAGGTATACTCTTGATGTAATAGAGTCTATGCGTGTCTCTATAAACTCTATATTTTGCGTGGGCGTGGTCTTTGATTTCGAAAGATTGATAACTAGGCCCAACAAGGCGAATGTGTTTGTAGTGATGCGTATCATGCGTAGGACCTCTGCCTTCGAAGCCCTTTTCAGTAGGCAGTCGTCTAGGTATGGAAAAATGAAGACACCCTGCCTGTGTAGGTAAGCTGATACTACCGCCAGAGTTTTGGTAAAAACTCTGGGCGCTGAAGAGAGACCGAATGGAAGAACTCTGTATTGGAAATGCTCCCTGCCTACTGTGAATCGGAGGAAACGTCTGTGTGCCGGGTGAATTGTTATATGAAAATACACGTCCTGTAAGTCGAGGGCTGCAAACCAGTCTCCATCATCCAGTGCCGTGATTATGGAGGCAATTGTAGTCATCCTGAAACGCCGTTTGCGCAAATGCCAGTTGAGGGCCCATAAATCCAGGATTGGCCTCCAGCCTCCTGTCTTCTTCTCTGTTAGGAAGTACTGTGAGTAGAAGTCTTTCCCTTGGAATTGTTCTGGTACTCTCTCCACCGCCCCTATAAACATGAGATGGTCTACATCCTGTTTTAACCTTGTCTCGTGAGAGGGGTCCTTGAAAAAGGACCTGGTGGGAGGTTTCGGTGGTGGTAGTGATTGGAAGGGGATCGTGTATCCCGTGGCTATAATCTCCAGTAACCATTTGTCTGTAGTGATGTTTTGCCATTGAGAATAGAACGGTTTGAGCCAATGGTGAAACATGTGCTGAGATTGGCATCGAGAGATGGTCTTGATCTTGCAGTCCTCGACACACCCATCAAACTTGCTGTCTCAGGGCTTGCCCTGAGGGTGTATGACCCTGCTGGGGGTGACGTCTGGGGGCCCTATACTGCTGCTGCTGTTGGTGGCGCCCCGGTCATAACCCCATTGATATTGTGTGCACTGTGGTTGATAAGCGTAATGCCTTTGCTGTGGGTAAAACTTCTTCCTCCTGTACGGGGGCGTGTATATACCCAGGGTCCTAAGTGTGGCTCTCAAGTCCTTGCTGGAGTGTAGGACTGAGTCGGTTGAATCTGCAAATAACCTTTGCCTATCAAATGGAAGATCTACGATTTTTGTTTGCACATCTCTGGGAATACCGGACGTCTGGAGCCACGATTCCCTATGCATTACCACTGCTGTGGCTGTGGAACGTGCTGCCGTGTCCGCCACATCCAGGGCAACCTGAACTCCTGCTTGTGAGGCCGCGTAGCCCTCCTGGACGATCGCATTCAGAACCGGTTTCTTGTCCTCTGGAAGGAAATCCATGAGGGAGGTAAGTCTGGAATAATTGTCAAAGTTGTGGTTTGACAGGTGTGCGGCATAATTTGCCATTCGCAGCAGTAAGATAGAGGAGGAATAGACCTTCCTGCCGAAGAGGTCTAATTTCCTCGCATCTTTATCTGACCCTCCTGACTTATTTTGGGGTGTCTTGGCTCTATGCTGTGATGATTCGACCACCAGGGAATTCGGCTGGGGATGGCTAAACAGGAATTCCATGCCTTTGGCTGGAACAAAGTATTTCTTATCCGCCCTCTTATTCGTGGGTGGGATGGAGGCTGGAGTCTGCCATATGTTGGTGGCTGATTCCATAATCACTTCATCTAGTGGGATGGCGATCTTGCATGAAGCCGGGGGTCTCAAATTTTTCAGGAGTTTATGATGTTTTTCCTGCACCTCTGCTATTTGAATGTCCTGTGTTTGTGCTACCCTCTTGAACAGTTCTTGGAATTGCTTAAGGTCGTCTGAGGGAGAGATATCCCCGGGGACAACCACCTCATCTGGGGAGGATGAGGAGGCATCGCTATGATATACCTCCTCTAATTCCTCAGGTTCCTGACTCTGTTCGTATACTTGCTCTTTTGAGGGTTCAGGAGGGGGGTCCAGGGCCTTTGGACCAATTTCCAGCTGGGAAAGCTGTGATCTTCCCACAGAGTGAGACTGTGTGAAGGGGTGTTGGCGAGGTGTGGATGGGGATCTACCCCCAGATCTGGACCCCCTGTGCCGATGTTCAGTATGGTAAGGATGGCCATAACAACAGGGGCAAGGGCCCGGTGATGGAGATCTGGACCATGACCGGAATGTGTACATATGGTGCCTAGAAGGGTGTGACCTCCAAGATGATGTTGACAATGGCGGAGATGCTCTGTGATAGTATTCATAGGGATCCCTGCTGGAGGTTGGTGAAAGTTGTCTGAGCCAGGGGGATGGTGGTTGAAGGAACGGGGATGGAGGTCTGAAGCAGGCTGCTGGAGTTGCTGCTCGGTGTATCTCGGGCGGGAGCGGGGGAGGTAGGCGATAATGGCAACGCGATGACGTCCAGAGATGGGCTGCGGTGCCGGGTTTTGGCCTTTGCTTTTCCCTGTTCCTGAGTAGCAGGTGCTGCCCCCTCCGGAGCCGGGGACCTTGGCACCGTAGTCGGTGCCACGCTCAGTGCCGCTGTGCACGGTGCCACGCGGGTAGTTTCCTCCGGCACCGTTGGGCCCCGTGCTGGGTACCCTCGTTCCGGTGCTGTCGGTGCCGCGATGCTCAGTGCCACGGGAGCCAGTGCCGCTAATTCCAGCTCCTGCGGGGCCCTCGGTGCCAACTGCCTAATGGTCGGACGCCCTTGCGCAGCTGCATGCACTGCGGTCTTCCCGCTATGAGCAGCCAACAGGTCAGGGCCCTGTGCTTCTCTCGTCCAGATCACGGATGTCACTGGCAGGGATCGAGCTGGGGACAGCTTCTTCTTCTTTTGCACAGAGGAGGTTAGGTAAGCCGCCTTCCTCTTGTGCAACCCTGAGGGCCCCTCTTTGTGGGGCTTCTCTGATGGTCCAGGTTGGAGGGCCTTATCAAATAGAATCATCTTCAGCCTCATTTCCCTGTCCTTTTGGGCTCTAGCTGTAAGCTTAGAGCAATGAGGACACTTTTGTGGAACATGGGTCTCCCTGAGACAACAAATACACTTGCTATGCCCATCTGAGGCAGGCATGGCCTCAGGCATGACACATTTCTTAAACCCCGGCGAAGACATTAAGTCTTTGAATGTTAATAGAGCACTTAACAGCTAATCAGTCCTGGAACAGATAACGTTCAAGGCCTTAAGATAGCAGACCGCCTGAGGCAGCCCCCTTCGTTCTTCCCTCTTTTTTTTTTTTTTTTTTTTTTTTAACTATATACACCTCTAACACAAACAACTTCAACGGTAATAACTAAACCATCAACTAATAACTATTAACGGTAAGAACACACAGGTTTTATCTTTCTCAGGCGTTGGAGCCAGAGTGGATATCGTCTGCAGGCATTGGCGGTTGAGAAGGATCTGGCGGGGACTGGATCGCGCACGTGACTGAAAGTGCGCGAAGGACCGATGCATATTGGCGCATGCACGACCTGACGGAGACTGCTGGAAATTTCCGATCTGCAGTGCCGGGGCAAGACTGACACCTACTGTGGAGCACCCACAGGGACCACTCAAAGAAGAACACCTCTTAGGTTTTGACTTCATTGGGACATTCACCTGCCTGCAGTTTCATTTGAGACTTATGTTCTTGTTATGGCATCATTTGTGTCATCCTTGCAAGCTCAGATGTTCTGTTGAGAACTGGATACATTTTTCCCCCTGGAAATTCTCAACTTTTCATTAAAATACTGAAAACATCCAAACTGACTTTTTAAACTGAAAATCAAATATTTTTCCATTTAAAAAAAATCTTTTGGCATATTTTGCCAGACCAAACCTCACCAAATCTTCAGTCTTTGGCTTTCTCTCTCACACATATGCTCACACTTCACACATAAGGAAAATAGGACACTCTCCAATAAAAAATGGAAAAGGTTTCAATAGAGAATTTTGACCAGCCCAAGTAATCTGGTCTCCTCGACTGATAATTTTAGATGCCAATCCAATCCTTGGACCTTCAATATCAAATTAAGGTAGATCCTGCCAAATTAAAGCAGACACTGATACATTGTGTTGACTATAAAGTGGTAGTAAATTTTGGGTCCAAACATGGAACCCCCAATTAGGAACTAGAACAGTGTTCTACAGTAATGATCCAAAATTCTGCATTAAGAAGCAGCTAAGCCATAAGGTTTTGATCATTGCTGTAGGACACTGGTTAAATAAAGCCATTTAAGAAAATTGGTGCAAAGGATCACAGAGTCATCTAGGATTGAGAATCACAATCCTATCTCTCTCATTGACTCAATATGCAAATTTAAAGAAGTCCCTTAATCTCTTTCTGTACATATTCTCATCTGTAAAATCACCCAGTTGCAAAATACAAGATGGAAAGTGTTGTGTTGGTGCTAAACATAAATGTTATCACTATTAACAAATTATAATAATCCCAGATTTAGACCCTTTACAATCAGCTAACTAGTTTGAAGTCAAAGTGAGTCCTGCAGGCTGCACAGGGCAGAATATGGCCCTAAACTTTTTCTATTTGATCTTTTGAGATTTGCTTACCTTCGATGGTATGAGACATGCCCCTCCTTAAAATCAAATTTATGAAGAAGTGCTTGGCCATCAAACAAATGATAAAATGGTTCCGAACCAACTTCAAATAAGCCAGGCCCACATCTAAGCAGACTGCCTCTAAGCCATATAGGAATCCTGCCTATAGGAAAGGCAAGCAAGAGGTAATTTTGTGAGCATTAGTTCCAAGACGATACAGGTTTTTCTTAAGGATGAATGAGAAGAATAAATATGCCAAGTGCAAATGAGTTGTTAAATATGCAAATTTATACCTAATTTACATTTTCAATTTACCTCATTTCCATATCTCTTTCAAAAGAGGAATGCAAGTGTAGACGCACCCCTTGGCTGGGTCTGCACGTGCCCCTTCTTTTCGAAAGGAGCATGTTAATGAGCAGGTTTGAAAGATGCTAATGAGGCACTGCAATGAATATTAGCATAACGGCAGCCACAGCGATTCGAAAGTGCGGCTTTTTGAATCATGTGCCGCCTGTGGAGACGGGACCTTCTGAAAGGACTCCCTCCCAGTTTTTAAAAGCTCTTCTTCCTATCGTTTCACAAAGGAAACTAGATTCTCACAAGCTCTGAATTCAGTTTTATTTCTTAGTCTACAGATGCAATATCTTGACTAAACCCAAATATGGAACTAAATAAATCAGCTAATTTTTATTATACAGATAAGCAGGGGTTTTAAGTTAGAAGATTTTTACTTCTATTGAATTTCAATCTTTTCTCCACTTTCCCTTCAAGGTTTAAAAATGACTTTAGTAGAAGAGTGAGAGCTGGATTTAAATTCTCAGTTAGAACTATAACAGTCTTTCATTATAGGATCCCAAGTCATGCTACACACTTAACTGGTTTGATGTACAACTTTATATAGCACCTTAAAGACTAACAATATTAGCATGTGGCACACTCTCTCACGTTAACCAGTGTAGTACATTGACTGTAATGGGTTTTTCACTTTCAGTGCATTGGGTATGATGTCCATCTTTTTGCACTTGAAGGGGAAAGTGTCTGTCTGGATCTATGCGAGTTTGTCCTTGTAGCTGATTGATTTCCACTCCAAACAGCTAAACGTAGTACCTTGCACAGTGAATAGTCTCAGAGAGGAAGCCATGTTAGTTTGTCTCCTTGCAAAACAAAGCAAGCAGTCTTGTAGCACCCTAAAGGGCTTGTCTACACTAGCCCCCTTCTTCGAAGCGGGTATGGTAGTGACCCCAAACGGGGAATAGCAATGAGGTGCTGCAATGCATATGCAGCACTTTATTAGGCTAATTCTTGCCACAGGAACTTCCAAGTTAGCAACTTCAAAGCACCGTCAAGCTGTGTAGCCGCTGGCACTTCCAAGTACCCGCGCAACTTCAAAGTGCCCTTACTCCCAAAAAGTTTCAGGAGTAAGGGCGCTTTGAAGTTGCACAGATACTTTGAAGTGCCCGTGGCTACATGGCTTTCCAGTGCTTCAAAGTTGCTAACTTCCAAGTTCCTGCAGCAAGAAAAATTAGCCTAATGAGGTGCTGCATATGTTTTGCAGCACCTCATTGCTATTATCTGCTCGGGCTGATTACCATGCCCCCTTCAAAGAAGCGGGCTAGTGCCAAGACTAACTCTTAAATGCTAACTAACACAGTTACCACTCTGAAAATTTATATAGGGATTACTTTATCCAACACTGAAGTGCAGCCTCCTCTGAGATGAAACACAGCAACTACTTAAGATCAAACAGTAATACCACACAATGGTTTTGGACAAGAGGTGAAGAATACTGCACACATGTTAAGCTGCAAGAGGAATTTACAGGCAGAATGCCATTTTTAGGAAGAACACTGCTCTTAAAGGTGGAGTTTGATCACGGCAGTTACCCTCTCTATTCTTACAAAAATGTCATGGGATTTTTAATGACCACAAGAGATCAGGCTCTGTCTCCAAATGATAGTACCTACAGCAGTCCAGTGCTTCCTACCAGCAAACTGGGTCATGTATTATTTTAGTATTAACTCAGAGAAAAAAAGTGAGACCTACAGAACTGTCAGTACTACTTTTTCAGCAGTTAGGTGTTCCTGTAGGTCTGTCCCAGTAATGACTCAGCCTGATGAAGAGATCAAGTGGAATCACAACTTCCTGTCCCTGGTACACATTTTACACGTTTAACCCATTTATCTCAGCCCAGCACACTAGGCTCAGGCAAGTAGCATGTGGTGATCCTGTGGAGAAGTGTTGGATTCCCACGAAGCGTGAAAGGAAAGCAATGGAAATGCACAAACCTGTGACATGAGCAGTTACTGGGGAAGACAGTTCCTCCACAGTCTCAAAAAGCTTTCTGTATCCAGCTGCTGGGTGCTCAATTCTGAAATGTTTTAAGAGAGCTTAGGTCAGAGCTCTGGACATGTGTCAGAGTTACAGTGCTTTGTTTCTAGATGCACCAAGTCAGAAATTATCCCAACTCTTGACAAAATTGCACCCTATCTTGGAGAGAAGCAGCGGCCCTGAGACGAACAAAGGGGTGAATGGAAGTGAGGGGAAGCTGATGAGCTACGGATTAAAAATAAGAGACTGAAAAATGAGCACAAGTGTCCTTCACTGCTGGATATCAGATTTGAACTTGTGTTTGTGATTGCCTGAGCCCCTGGGTGGCTGCTCTGCAACAGGGCAAAGTCCTAATACTATTGGCAAGGAATGGAGAAACTCATGACAGAAGTGGGCTGCAATTTTAGAGCTAAGAGTCAGAAGTTCAATTTTCCAGGCAATGTTCCCCCTAGTCTTTTCCATCTATGTGCAGAATAAATTTTAATATGCACTGAGGCATATGCAAATGTGCACCACTAATAGAAACACAAGATCTACCTGTGGGATGCTCTGCTACCAGCTGGGCTGCATTTGCAATTCTCCTTTGTGGCTGCCCAAGTGCACATCTTACAGGGAACACTGTTCCCAGGCCTCAGTTAAACAGTTTGCTGCCAACTGGAATGTGTGTGTATGACTAAGAATCATACACTTGATTCTCTTCCTACCAAGTACAGGCTAAAATATCCAAAGCACACTAAATATGTGCTATTCCCCTTGCTGCACTGCCCTCGCTTCTCATCCAGAGGTACAGACCATCATCCTGCATTGCACCCCCACCACAGACTGCACTCTTCTGAACAGTCTGAAGACCTACCCCAATTCAAATATACTATACTGCAACCCTAACCACAGGCTGAAATCCCTCTCCCACTCTGGGGCAGCCAGCTCTCGAGAAGCAGGTCACCTTCTCTCAGTGCTACTATAATGTTCCCTCTCCATGCCTGATCCACAAAGGATGCAAGTATGTTACAGCCAACTGCAGAGTGTGACTTTTGAGCACATGTTGTAGAGACTTATGCTTTCAGCTTTGGAGGTCCCCTGTCCATCCCTGCTGTTGGCCTTAATGACAACTATCACATTGCTCCTTAGAGAGCAGAGTGCTGCATTATTCCCATGTACTGCAACTTCTGTAGTGGTTTTACATTTCTGAGAACATAACAACCTGCAATAAGATGCTATGTGCCATGATCACGATAGGTAGATTCAGGTATCTAGTAAATCCAGCAGTTCCAGCTATGGCATGCAGGAAGCAGAGTCAGTGTAACTCTGCCCTCACCTCCCTCAATACTCCTTGGAGGAGGTGGTAGCTGATAGAGCTTCATATATGACTCCCAAATCATGTGAATTTGGGAAAGAAAATCTTGGAGGAGCCTGCCAGTAGGAGCAGAGTAGAGGTAAGCAGCTGCAGCAGCAGGCACCTGCAGAAGTTGGTGGAATCATCAGCACTCAATGGATTTCACTGTGCAGATGTGCTGACTGGCTGTTTGCACCCCATTTCCTCAGAGTCTCTTCTCTTCTCTTAGCTCTGTGTCCCTTAGTCCCATCTCCCTTCCTTTGCCTGGTTAGCTAATTCACTCCCAGTAAAACCTCAACAAATAAGTTAAATAAGAACAACCATGGCACTGACTTCATAATTGCATCTCATTATACTGATCAGTCTGGTCACGTGCTTTATCTCCCTTGCTTCCTCTCCCCGACCTGTCCTCTATTGACAGAGTAAGCTCTTCAGGGCAGGGGGCCTGGCACTCCGTACAGTGCCTAGCATAAAATGAGCCATTGTTCTTGGGCAGAGGCCCTGGGTGCTGTTGTAATACAGTTACTACATTAATAATAAGCACCAAGTCTCTAGTCCAGAGAAAAGTCTGTAGGAATACTCACTGGCTGGACATTTTCTTCCTGATCAAAGAATTGAGCTTTCCAGAGTCAGCTGCGGAGTGTGGTGGTCAGAGCTGCATGCTGGGTATTTATATGAGTGGTTAAGTCCCACTGAAGGGAGTAAAAGCTTCAGGAAAACAGCTCAACCAATCAGCTTGGTATCAGGGAACAGAAGTTGCTTTCACTACTGAAATCCTCCTGACCCTTCATTTATTATTTGTAGTGCTGGTCACACAACAAAGTCTTTGAATGTTTTCCAGAGACCTAATTCTTTCCCAAGTAGAAATGGATTACAAAGAAACAAGAAGGGAAACAGAATGCATTTGAGTCACACATTCTGCAATGTGCTCTGCCCTTCACCACCAACTCCATCAAGAAACATTGTGCGTGGCACTGCTGAGTGTAGAAAAACTTTTAATAAAAAGGGGAGGGAAGGAATTTGACATGAATTTGGGAAAACATCCAAAAGTCATAAACAAAACCATGAATAAAAGTCCGACACTAAGCAGGTTGGGCAATGTCCTCTTCCTCCTGGGTTCGTTAGCCCAGCAACCCAAATGTCCCCTTCACATGCCCAACCTTCCCCTGCACCCCTCTCACAGTTGCTGACCTTGGTCAGAGCAGATGCAGAGTTCAGGGTTGCATTTTCAGGGTTCACCTCCTGTTCTGAGTAGGGGAAGGTAAAGCAACATCTCACTCATTCGCCACCCTCCTGCTTACTGCTCTCCACCACTGCCCTGCTGGCTGCTTGTTGCACCACTACCGCAGTGCTGTTCCCACCAGCCATATTGCTGCTCCTGCTGGCCATGCTGCTGTTCCCACTGGGCAACTGCTCACAACTCCCATCAGTCTGTGGTGGATTTAGCTCTGGGAAAAGCTCAGTGATGTCAGCTCTTGGCCCAAAGCACAGTCACAAGAAGACTCCAGCACCCATTGGAGGACATTTAAAATAATAAAAGAGATACCTCATGAAGCCTGGTTTTAGCTGTCATTAAATGGGAAAAAAATAGAATGAACAAAGTCTACAGCTCATCCCTGGAGGGCATATATCCTGCTAGCTCAGAGTCCTGTCCTGTCCTGTCCAACTTCGGTGTCACAGGGTCCCTTATCCCTCCAAGGTTATTTAAACTGACAGTTGTTTCTCTCCCTTTGAAATGAGTTAAACATAGCCTGTCTTTTCTGAATTCCCACAATAATTGCAAGCATGTGTGATCGCAGTTCCCATTTTCTCTTTAACACTATCAGAGTTTGTGGCCCCACAACAACCAAATTGATTTAAAATATGCAAAACACCACTGTATCATTTCAATGTCAGATCTAAGCATACAGGAGTAAACCGTATTGACATACACATGCTCAGGGTTTCTCTCCCATTCCAGCAAGCTGTAATGGAAGCATTCCTTCATATTCTGCTTACATCTGTATCTGTGAGCCAGTCCATAAAAGGAGGATAACGTTACTTACTTTTCTTTGTGAATGTATTTACCATCTACAGATAATAAGTGCAATATCCACATTTAGATAATAATCATATGCAGCTATTCCTAATGTGTCTGCCACTTTGATGGGCAGTGGATCAACAGCACATTCTGATTTAGCAGTGACCACATCCCACATCTACCTGCTACTAATTCCATGCACCCCCACCCGCCAAGCTCCCACCTTTATGCAATGGATGACTTCTCTTCCTAGCCCCACACCACCTACTCACTACCATCTGCTTCCACCCCACGTTGGACCTGCTGCTAACTGTTCTGAGTCTGTGATTAGCTTTAAAACCTTGCTACACTGCCACAGATAATACCTTAGGCAAATCATATTACGTCAAATTATGCAGTATTTCCTATAGTAAGAATAAGATAGTTCAGATGCTGTGGGGTAGGGACAGTCTGTATGTTTTACGGCAAAAATCCATGCACAATAATACTGAAGTAACTGTAAGGGGACAAAGACTTGTACACAGCAAATTTTAAACTTGACCAATGTTGGCCCTCAGTAGCCATCAGTCCCTGCCATACAGAGATCCACATCACTGCAAAAACCCTGGGACTCTCCTTGTATAAGGCCAGTCTAATATGGGAGGAGCTTTTATTGCAAACATATCTCAGTTTTCACTTGACCAGAAGCTGAGATTCAAGAGGTTTCCAGTTCATTGAAATTGAAAACGTAGTATTTTCACAATTAAAAAAATTATAAGGCCTGATCCTCAGGTAGTGTAAATCAGCACGTCTCCATTGACTTCAAAGCAGCTACCTCAGTTCACATCAAGTGAAGATCTGGTCCTCAGCATATCATATGAACCATGACAAGTAGCTGCTAGCTTTCTTGTGATTTTTCACTGCTTGACATGAAGTCTGCTTTACATGAAATGACCTCTGGAAAAATAAAGCAACCCTCTCTTGCCCGGTACTAAATGTAATATGAAAATAAGATTGTAGCAGAGAGTTGATTCAAGGCATCGGAACCCATACCAGCTGAAATGGGCAAACTGTATCAGACATCATTCTTTAAATTAAAATTAAAAACTTAATAATCCCTTTTCAAAGCAATACAAAGTTACTAGTTAATTAATAAATAATAAATAATTAATAACCCTCAAAACCCCGATGCATATTTAAGTTCTCTGACCTGTAAAGTGAGAGCATTGAGACAAATGTTGTGAAGAAATGGAGTCAACTGTAATAAATCACTCAGACCATAATAAGAGTTCTACACAAACTTAACGTCAGTTAAAACCCTGTTAGTTAAACCAGTGCAAGTTTGTGTGTAGACCAGGCCTTCTGAGATTAGTCTATTGCCCAATCCCTACTGCAGCATGTAGCATTCAAAGAGAGAGAGAACTGGATCCTATCTGGCTCATATCTCATAATAATAATTAATAATAAATAAACAACAACCAGGAACTGTGGAATGCCATTTAAAGTGAGAGGCCCATGTTTGTTTGCCTCCCTTCTCCCCTTTCAGGCACCTCTACTACCTCACTATCCTAGACCCCACTCTATAAGCCGTTGTGCCCTTTGCAGCTGGCCAAAATTTGAGTTGAGAGTGGCACTGCCACTTGACACAAAGGGTTTGCAGTGCCACTCAGGTGTGGTCTTGTTAAAAATAGTCAAGTTGTGGCCTGGGTGCTCATACTCACTTGTCACAGGTCCCTGTGCTACAACAATAATTATTAACTAAATCCCCAGTGCAGAATCTTTACTGCTGGTGATGTGGGAAAAAAAAATGGTTTTAACTTTTAAACCCCAGACTGAGTTTGCAGAGTTGGTGTTAAACACCATCTTTTCATGTGTGAAATGAAATTTAACTTTGGTCACTGAGAGACAATAAACATGGAACCCCATGTTTTACAGTGCCGGTTTTCAGAACAGAAATACACTTTAAGAACAGACAACTCTATTATTATATATCGTACAGAACTCTGATAGGCTACAGGAAGCTGAGTGAACTCAACTGATAGATTAATTGTTTCCTCATGGCTAATTTTAACTTTGCAGCATAGTAGTTCCATTGCATACTGCCCAGCTTCTTAAACTTCTTAAAATGAGTTAGAAAGAAAACTGACAGCTCCATGTTCGTTTATTTTAAAATGAAACAAAGAATGACCATTTTTATAACGTCTCACCCGTTTTAAGGTGTTAACTGTGACACTGTCATATATGTTATTTAATTAACTGTTACTTTAGTTTATGTCAGGACTTTGGACTATAGATTAAACAACATGGATGAGGAACACTGAATAACTGGGACATCCCTCTGAAAGCTAAATCCTAAGAAATGTCAGCCTCTCTCCTAATAAGTTGTTTATCTGCAACCAGTAAGTAAGTAAAGAATTAACACAGAACAGAACAGTATGGAAGTTTTTACAACCAGTAAGGGGTAGGTACTGGGGTTTGCAAGCCTTTATAAATCCTGTTGGCTCAGACTGTGTATAGGTGACATACACCTTACTAGTAACTGCATCAATGCAAAACACAAAAGTTTCTGCTGGCAAGAGACATAGAGGTAGCCATGTTAGTCTGTAGCTTTGAGAACAAGAAGTAGTCTTGTGGCACCTTATAGACTAACAGATAAGACCTTGTCAGCTCTGGCCCTCCCTTTTACTGGGACCCCACTCTTTAAATACCCCTCTGAAACTACCCCCTACTCATGCATCTGATGAAGCAGGTCTTTGCCCATGAAAGCTTATGCTCCAAAATATCTGTTAGTCTGTAAGGTGCCACAAGACTCCTTGTTGTTCTGCAGGCAAGTGAGGCATTGGATTACATTACTAATAGCAGCCAGTTTACACTCCAGGTTAGTTTATCCTGAATCCTCCTTCTCCTGTCAAAGAAACAGCTCACTACTCTAAATGCTAGCCTATGGTGTCCAACAGACTAGAACGCACTAGCCGCATGTGGCTATTTGGCTGATTATTATTCAAGCCAACTAGGCACACTCAAATATATTTTCAGAAAAATGAGGCTAGTTCACTATAGCAGTTGCTACTATAGTGCTATAGGCACTGTGTCAGAACTGGTTGGATGCCACGGTACTATAGTATGGCAGGAAAGCACACATCAATGCTCCAAGACAAATACTGGCTAGAAAATAACCTTCTGCGCCAAAGAAAGAAGATACAAGCTCATACTACAGCCAGTGAGCATTCTTCTGTCTCCCTACATCACAGATGGGGCCTTTTGTGATTTCCACAAGCAGAGGCAAATACAATTGCTTTACCTGTAAAAGTAAGTAAACTAGTGAGAGCAGAGCTCCAAGACAAGACTGTTCCCCTCCTAGATCCCTACTTGGAGGGCCCCTCTTTGCATAGCTTTTCCATATGGACAGGCTCAGCTGCCTTTGTGGTACTTCCCCTGACCCCACTATTCATCCCTCCAGATTTTACTGATGCCTCCCCATGTGGCTCAGCTAGTTCATACTGGGTCAGGATATGGTGGGTGGGTGAGAAGAGAGCATGGCTGTGGGCCCCAAAATTCCCTCATGCCCCCTGTCCTGCATAGAACTCCTGAATAAAAAGAGTCTATATTACGTTTCCAAGGAGGCAGACCTGATTGAGGAAGAGCTTGGAGCCAAGGTGACAGGGAGGGAAGGGTGAGTAACAACTGAGTGCACAAGTCTGTATGCAGATGGCCTTGACTTTACGAGATCCTTCAGTTATGCTGACAGCAAACTCCATCTCCTTGTGGGAATAAAGAGGGGACATCTATAGAAGGTCCTTTGGCAGATTTCCTCATTTTGCCATCCGTGTCTGAAGGATTTTTTAAAACACTTTAGGATGAGAGTGTGTTGCTGCTATATACACAGAAATCTCACTACAGCCAAAGGGAGCACAGTGGGACTCAAGAATCAAGAAAACCAAAATTCCAGATGGCCCACTGCAAATGGTTGAGGATTATTAGACACAAGTGAAAGATGCATTAGTTAGTTTTCTAAAGGGAAAAACAGCAGTTATTTATTTTACTAAGTATTTCGTAGTTGACAAAGATTTGTATCAGTCTCTGTTAGTAGTTGAGTATTGCTCTTGAAATGCCAGGCAGCCAGGTTGTTACAAAAGAGCTATTTCATGCTTTAACATAGACTAAATGATAAAAATAGAAATTACTGTACCATCCTCAGGCAAACTCCATGCGAGTTATGTTAGCAAAACCATATTTTTCATAAGGGGAGGGGAAATTTAGGGAGAGAGGAGAAAGAATAGCACCGGGCTCTGTATGAAGAAGGAACATAAGATAGACATACTTCCTAAAAACAGGGCAACTTGCCACATACCCCCACATCTCCCCATTTGGCTCTGTAGCATACCACCAGGAACAGTGAGGTGCAGCCTAAGCTTGGGGGAACTGTAGCATAAAATGAAAGAAGTACATGTGAGTTTGTACAGCATCTGCCCCTATTATTGCATGCAATCAAATTATAATAGGGCCTCCGTTCCACACGCACCCGCAGAATAACACAGAACAAACAGATAGACAGTTTCAGAATTCATCAAGGACCAACACTGTAATTAAAAAGACAAATATGTAAAACAGACATTCAACTTCATGGGTCACCCTGCCTTTAAATCATATGCCAATTTCAGCTTCTTTTTTATGCAGAAATGATGTCATTTAGTGAACTCGTGACACTACATTTAATTAAACTTTCAAGGACTAGAAGAAATGAGACAGCAAGAGAAGAATTCTGTAGTAGAGTACATCTGAATACCAACTGAGATTACAGTTTGTTTTTTGTTTAAATGTGGACTTGAATATAGGTGTTCTGTCAAGTCGTATCACCTTAGGCAAAACAACATGCAAACTGTCAAGATTCAGATCAGGATACCTACGTATATCAAGTAAATAGCTGAAAAGAAACTAAGAACATGATTAAATCTGTTGTGATCAAATATTACAATAGTTAAAAACCTTATTGTAATCCATAATATTATATAAAATGGCTGTTTTTACAGAATATTTGAGTAAGTGGAGGGATGGTAGCTGTAACTGAGGGTGTTTACAGAACTAAGTGGTTATTTACCCAATAGGAACTGTAGTTCTTCAAGTGCTTGCACATGTCCATTCCAATGTATGCACGTGTGTACCCCAAGCACAGTCACTGAACAATCTTCCATCAGCGGTACCCTCAAGGTGGTTCTGGCAGTCTTCAAATTTGGCAGTGGTTCCTGATGTGAGCCTCTCCCAAGCATTTCAAGCAACTAGAGTGTGGTCACTCAGGCACATCACCTTATTACACAAGACACTGGGCTTGAAGCCCAGTGGCTGAGGCATGCCCTGGTACCAGTTATGGAGAAAACTCCAGTAACTAACACTTAATAAACTGTTACAACTATGTACAACAATAAGAAAGAAGGTCTGGTCTGAAGTTTGTTGTACCAAGAAGAACAGTTCCAGTAACCATCACGTAGGAACTGGGGGGTGCAGGATCTGCTGAGCCCTTTATACTAGCAGTATGAGGATGTGGCACCAGAGGTCCTGTACCAAGAAGGACTGGGAAAGTTGACATTTCTCCTCCTGGAGACAGCAATCAAAGCTGAGCTGATTGGACTCAGCACCAAACCCCTCAGTGTTGGTGAGAAGTACTTCTCCAATGGTGCAGGAATCCCTGGTGCTGAGGAAGAGGTACAGGGGATATCTAGCCACTAATAGATGTTCTTCAGTTCCAAAAAGTCCAGACACAGGGATGCATAAAAAGTGGGGGCATTTATTAGTCCAAGCAGCAGGGTACACATCGGTGAACCAACTACAGTGGTCCACCAGGGCCTACAGGATGACTGAGTGGTCCCCTTTGCGACTGACGTCCTGTGCTGTGATGTGGTCTGGGGTGTGGATCTGTATGTGGGTCCCATCTACTGCTCAAACAATCGGGAATCCTAGGGTGTTGAAGCTGGCCACAACTGAGTCTAGGTCAAAGAGTTGGATGAGCATCCTGAGCAGGATCCTGTTGATGGCCCTCACCACCTAGATGAGGAGGAGACCAAACACAAGTGAGGAACTGTGGGAGGCAGCCCCTGGTGCCCTGGTAGGCTCTCCTGCCCCTTGGCTCTCTGAAGGCCCCCCCTGAGCAGCCATCCCTGTGCAGCAGGTCTGTGTGAGGGTGGGACGGCACAGCTCCCAAAGGATGGGGCTTCCCCAACTCCCCTGCCCCTTGTTCCTCTGCCCCCCGACCTCCCGAGGATACCCCTTGGCCAGGAACCCATCTTCCCCCCACCGAGACTACAGTCCAAGAGCGGCTTACCCGCATGAGGACAACCCTGATGGTGGACTTCTCCACTCCGAACTGGTTCCCCACAGAGCAGTAACTGTCCAGGGTGGCAAATTTCCAAAGTGCAATGGCCACCCACACTGTCCTGTTGCCGTAATGTGAGGGTGAGCCAGGTATAGAGCTCCTGGAAGGTGTCCTTTCTCATCCTGAAGTTCTAGACCCACTGGTGATCATCCCACTCCCCCATTACTAGCCAGTCCCACCAGTCTGCACTGGTGTTGTATGTCCACACCAACCTTAGCACCCAGGGGCTGGGATGATGGCATGTGGGGCACTGGGGCAGCAGGGGTGTCCTCACCTTCCTCGGGGTCTGGCAGATCCTCCCAGATGTGTGGGACAAGGGCCAGTACTATGGTGAGCAGTGCCTGGAGCAGCTGCTGGGCAGTGAGGGGCCAGCCCAGGGGCTGCTTGTGGACCATTCCTCCTCTGAACTGTTTAATCCCTGAAGGGGAGCGTACAAGCTTTGTACCAGCCTGTTTGTGCCTCACAGGGGTCCACAAGGCTCAGCGTAGGCAGACACTGGCCCTGTGTGCGTGTGTGTGTGGGCTTTAAGGGCACACCTGGCCAGGGCTCCCGGGAAGGCTTGCTGGCCATGTGACCCTGTTTGACTGGCATCTGGGGCCCCATTCTGTCGAGAAAGTGGCCAGGGTGTCTAGCCACTTTTTGTCAACAGAGTGAATCACTCTTTTGATCCACTTTTGTGTGTGGATGCACTCTGTTAACAGACATTTTGTTGGAAAAACTCTTCTGACAGACATCTGTTGCCAGATGGTTCTAGTATAACCATAGCCAAGTTGTTTAGACTCTAAAACCGTATAATCTTGCAAATCTGTGAGGTATGGCAGGCAGAGAGGAGAGAGTTTATGTCTGTCATTATTTAAAAAATTCATTGGTTGCAAATAATCATGCTTGATGAAAGGGTCCTGCAGGAAGCAGTGTCCCAGCCAGCCTTACTTCCCGCAGCTCCCACTAGCCAGGAATGACTGAACAGGTTGGGGGGCCCATGCTAATTGCAGGGATGAAAAGTGAGGCTCAACATAAAAAGCTTGCTCACCCCTGGGTTAGGCTATTCCTCAGCATTACAGTCAGCACTATTGAATTTGGCTTTATGTGGGTACCACTGAGTCGGGTATTGGACAAACCATTGACACCAGGGGAACAGTGCAACAGCATTACCAAAGTGGTGCTATCAACACTGGAAGCACTTGGTGCTGCCAGAGACCTGCTGGCACTCTCAGGATCACTGCTAAAAATATAGGAGTCAGCAGTGTTGATGTTAGTGGCCATCAACTAATCTAACACAATAGTTAATGATGTACCTACTGCGGTCATACATACAAAAAAAGATTACAAAGACCATGAAGAATCACTAAGGCTCTTGTGATCTATAAGACAAGATGCTCCAAATAACTGTCACAGGTGACAGGAGGGAACTGAGAGGGTGTAGGGCCAGTGGAGCCTAATATACTGACACATGAGGGTAACAATCAAGAGGGCAGCATAAGTGGCACTACAATACATCTACTAATAGGCCTGTGAATTGTCTCTATTCCTATAAGGATCTCAGGGTTTCCAGAATTTCCACTGCAAGTCCCATATGGAAAATGTGGCCCCCATGGGGCAACTATACCTAACGTTTTCTCCTTCTGAATGTTTATTCAGCCTTCGACCATTCTGAAGGCTGGCTTCACCATGATTATGAAGGTCAGCTGTGTATGCTCTGTTGTGATTCCATTGAGCTATCCTTATCAGAATCTCAGTGGAGTAGTGGATGACTGTGGCACCCACCAGGGACAGTCCAACCATATTAGGTTACATAGCTCCCTTTTTTGGCGACTCTGTGCAGATACCCAAAAAAAGGGGATTAAAGCTCTGCTGGTACCAACAAGTCACATAGAAATAGAAATTTACCCAATACCTGTGAAAGGAACAGAGATGGCATTTTTCCTTCCTAACTCGTGTTACCATACCTGGCTCGGGAGAGCCACTGACTTAAACGTTGCGTTATCTTTACCTATAGCTGTAAGCTGTGACAATTGCTGGATGCTGTCTTGCCCACACCTCCTGTGTTCCCTCTGAAACAGCCATCTTAGATTTATGTGACTTCTGAGGTAAGACTGCGTGTTTTGAAGATGATGCTGAATGTGTTCCACCCAGTCTGCTCAGCACACAGTATGGAGATTATTTTTCCCCCAGCACTACCAGCTCAGTATCCCAGATTTTTGGATCCTCAGAGGTACAGCTAGGAGGATATTAAGTCTCTCAGGGGCTACGTCTATACTAGCCAAAAATATTTGTACATCCAGCAACCTCCTGGTCCCCGGGCTGTGAGATATGAAAGAGTTTACTGTAACTTCACAACACTATGCACACACATACTAGCTCTGAAGACACCACAGTGCAACATGTCAGGCCACAGGAATTGAGAAAGAACTGAAGTGGCAGCTGGTTTGACCCTGCATTACAAACCCTTGGAAAAAGGTGCAAGGATAACTAGGGCATGGGGTGGACAACATGGGTACTGCTGACAAGAAATCTCTGAATGCACATGGGGTGCAGCACTCTTAGGATAACAGGAAAGGTCCTCTCATGCATCAGTAACCAGTAAAAAGACAGGAAACAAACACAAATGATCAGTTTTTACCTCTCTACTCTGTGAGCAGTGAGGTCTCTGGAATCAGACCAGGGCTGTTCAATATATTCAAAGATTATCTGAGAAAATGAATAAAAAAGTGAGGTGACAAAGTTTGCAGACAGTACAAAACTACTCAAGTCAGTTAAGTCCAAAGCAGACTGTAAAGAATTACAAAGGGATCTCACAAATATTGCATCTGAAATTCAGTGTTTATCTGAAAGTAATGCACATTGAAAAATAATTCAATAATTCCAATTGTACACATAAGAAAGTAACCAGGTTACTCACAGAATCATGGGCACTTTCTCATGCTCCTCTACTAACATCATATGTGCCATCATGTGCCAAAAATGCCCAGATGCTTTGTATATTGGACAGACTTCTAACTCCCTTAGACAAAGGGTTAATGGGCAGAAAACAGACATCAAAACACTCCAGATCCACAAACCAGTTTGTGAACATTTTAATGGAATGGGGCATTCTATTAATGACCTAAAGGTATGTGTGTTACTGAAAAAGAACTTTCGCACCGTTCTTCAAAGGGAAGCAGCCGAGCTGGCTTTTATATTCAAATTCGGCACATTAACACATGGTTTAAACCGGGACGGGAACTTTCTGAGTCATGAGTCATTATAGGGGCTCGTCTGCATACTTGGGTTAATCTAATTCTTGACCTCCCGCCCTACCCCTCCACTCTCTGATTTGCTCACCTTGATTATCTTTTTCTGATTTGTCCTCCTTGCTTACTGTTTTTGGTTCTCTGTGTAAATATTGTCTGTTCTGGTCTGGCTACGGTCTGAAGAACTGGGTCTGTCCCACGAAAGCTCACCTAATAAACTATTTTGCTAGTCTTTAAAGTGCTACTTGACTGCTTTTTGTTTTGATAAGAAAGATCTTGCCACTCAAGAAGTAGAACTATCCATAGTAACTCCAAGATCTCCAGAAATATCTGCTCAATGTGCGGTAGTAGTCAAAAAATCTAACAATATTAAGTATCATTAGGAAAGGGATAAATAAAAAACAACAGGCTGACAGCCACTACAGGCCCTGGGACAAGGAGTCCAGCATGGCACTTTGGTGGTGATTCAAGGGGACAGAGACTCTGGCTGCCCTGGGGCAACTGCCCCCTTTCCCACCCTCCACCCCTCCCATCAGGCAAGATAAGACAGAAAGCATAATAATAACTATGTAAATCAATAGTACACCTGCACCTTGAATAGTGTGCGAGGATCTGGGTACCCCTTCTTAACAAAATATATTGAAATTAGAAAAGGTATGGAGAAGGGTAACAAAAATGACTAGGGTTATTTACTTTGCACCAAATAAGCAGACAAAAATTAATAGACAGGTTGAAAGCAAAACATAGTGAAGTATTTCTTCATGCAATGCACACTCAGTCTGTGGAATGTGTTGCTAGGGATGTTGTGAAGATGAAATTGGGGTAGTAAAGAACTACCTAAGTTTACGGAGTGTAAGTCCTTTGATGGTCAGAGATGCTACCCCAAACTCTGGATGTCCCTAAGCTTTTCACAGGTGATAGAATACTTCTTATGTAAGCTACTATTTCACAGCATATAGCTACTGATTTGGAATCTTTAAAGGTAACTTGCAAATGGAAAGGGAAGAAGGTTTCCTCCTTTTTCATTACTATACACTACATAAAAGCCTTGCTAAAAGAAAATCCTTTCCTTGCTTTTTTCACTAGTTACACCATCTCCCATAAGTCATGAAAGGTAGACAATATTTGCATTTCTATTATAAGAAAACACTCAGGATTTTTTTTTTTTTTGGAGGGGTGGGCTAAGACTTTCAGGATACAGTAGACCCTCATTTTGTGTGGACTCGACTTAACGCATTTTCATATTAATGTGAGCCGACTGCGGTGGGACCATACTTTATTGTACCCCACCTCTCTGTTCCAGCCGCATGCTTCCCCCAGCCAAGAAAATTCTGGGGATCTCCCCAAACTCCCTCCCCTAATTTACACAAAATTTGATTTATGTAGAGGTTGCCCAGGATGCAACCTCTGCATCAATCGAGGGTTTACTGTATGCTTTCACAAATGCCAAAAGAATGGCACAAAGCCTCTCCCTTTTTCATCCCAGCGTTTGCAGATCACTAAGGCTGCTCTTACTCAGCACTCCCCTTCCACAGGGGGAATGCAAATGAGCAAGATAAAAAAATTCAAATGAAGCGAGGATTTACATATCTCCCACCTCATTTGCATATTCCCACACAGTCATGTTTCCTGCAAAGACTTTTCGGAGGCAAAAACAGCCGTTTCAGGAAGAAGTGTTCTTTTGAAAATGGGTATTTTTACTCTGAAGGAACCCTGTCTATACGGCTGTTTTTGCTTCCGGAAAGGTCTCTTCCAGAAGTGCGAGCGTGCAGAAATATGCAAATGAGGTGCAAAATATGCATATTTGTGCTTCATTTGAATTTTCGATCTCACTCATTTGCAGTCCCCCTTCCAGCAGGGGAATGTTCCATACACATGGCCTAAGGGTATGTCTATGCCAGCTGCCTTATTTCAAAATAAGCTGTTCTGGAAGAGATTTCAAAATAATGCTGCTACACAGAAAAATGCATTTGGAAATAACACTTAGCTTTTCAAAATACAGCCTCTACATGCATACAGACTATTTCAAAACACAGCCCTTGGCTGCACTATGGCTTTTTTCAAAACAGGGTCTATGCCTTGGCCACTTCTACACATGCAAGATCTTCTGGAAGGCCAGCACTTTCTTCCAGAAGATCTGTGGAATGTCTACATGCGTAAGGCACTCTTCCAGAAGGAGTCTGGAAAAAGGCACCTCATCTCCTGAATTCCATACTCCACTGCAGAACCAGGAAAGAGAAGTTACTCACTTGTGTAGTAAAGATGGTTCTTCAAGATGTGTCCCTCCGGGTGCTCCAATTCAGGTATCAGGCCCGCTATGGCACCGCAGCTCGGAGATTTTCAAGCCGTAGTTAGCTGGACTGTGCATGTGCAGGAGCACGCCAGGCTCTTCGCATACTTTTGGTCATGTGCACGATCTGGTCCAAGCCAGTTCCTCGAAGACCGCCAGTGGTTGCAAACACTTCGCTTGTGCTCTACGCACGCATGAAACCAAAGTTAAAAATTGCCTGTAAATAGTTTGTTTTACTCTTCTTTCCCCCAATATTTTAAAAGTTTCTTTATTGTATATTGCTTAAAGGAAAAAAAAAAGGAGAAAGTTTTAATAAGTTAAAAATTAGCTGCAAGACAGAGGGGCATGGCGACCCCCTCAATGACACGCTCCCACCAGGGCACAAATGTTCCAGCCTCCATCCTGTGAAACAGGATGGAGTTCCGCAGGATGTGTGTGTTGTGCACCCTGCCTGGCCAGCCGACATAAATGTCTGTGAACCTCCTGCAGGCATCCACCGCTGCTGGACCATGACTGAGTGGTACCCCTTGCGGTTGACTTATTGGCTGCTGCTGTGGTCCAGGGCTCTGATGAGGATATGCATCCCGTTGACTGCCCCAAAGCACTGGGGGAACCCGGGCTCTGTGAAGCCCTCAATGAGCACATTCAGGTACCCGATGTGCACCAGCCGCCACATCAGCACGTGGTTGATGGCCCTCATGACCTGCAGGGGAACAGGAGCGGGGACACTGATGGGCGTGTGCAGGGGTGTCCCTGCCCCCTTCCCCATCTTTCTCCCTCCCTCCCTGCCTACTTGCCTGCTGCTGGAGGGATTCCCTAGGGGCGGCCATGTGATATGCCCCCTGGACTAAGCTTGCCTGCTCCCCGGTCCACCCCGCTGTCCCCAAGGAATCCCTCAAGCCTGCCGCCCCCTCCACAGCCAGGGTGGGGCCTGGGGCAGGGATTACCTCTAGTACAACAGGCTTGACCTTGGATGTATTCACCCCAAACTGCTGCCCGATGGACCGGTAGCTGTCCAGGTGGACAATTTCAATACAGCAATGGCCATGCGCCTCTCCACAGAGAGGGCTGACCTCATCCAGGTGTCCTGACACCACAGCATGGGGGACGAACCAGCTGCAGATCTCCAGGAAGGTCTCCTTCATCCATAGATTCTGCACCCAGTGGTCATTGTCCCATTCTCCCATGACGACCCTGTCCCACCAATCCATGCTGGTGGCGTGGGTCCAGACATATTGCACAGGCTGGCAGGGAGACCAGCAAGGGCAGTGTGGGGTCGGGACCCATGGGTCTGAGTCTCCATCAACACAAGAGTGCCAGGAGAGTGGCCAGGAGGACGGCCAGCTTGCAGGTCAGAGCAAGCCTGCTGACCTCTCGCTGCTGGGGCTCACAGAACAGGAACCTGGGTCTGCCTTGCTCCAAGAAGCTCAGTAGGCCTTGGAAGCTTGTGCAGGGAGGGGCTATTTGGGTGGGGCCCTTTGAAGGGCTGCGTGACCGGCAGACCCAGAAGGGCTCTCCAGCCGTGCGACCCTGTGCACGCCGTTTCCTCCCTGTTCTTCCGGAAGAGTGCCAATGCATGTGTAGATGCACTATTCTAGAAGAAGGGGCGGCTCTTTCAGGCACACATTAGGCCGTATCTACACGGGCCACTTTCTTCAAAAGTGGCATGGTAATACACGGCCCCAAATATGCTAATGAGGTGCAGATGCAAATTCCCCATGCCTCATTAGCATGCGGTCACGTGATTTGGAGTCCGGAAGACCATTCTTCTGGACTCCAAAACGCCGTTTAGAAGCGCGGCCCCGGGGAAGCTTCCGGAAGGAAGTCCTTCTTCCGGAGGCCCCTTCTTCCCAAAAATTTTTGGGAAGAAGGGGCCTCTGGAAGAAGGACTTCCTTCCGGAAGCTTCCCCGGGGCCGCGCTTCTAAACGGCGTTTTGGAGTCCAGAAGAATGGTCTTCCGGACTCCAAATCACGTGACCGCATGCTAATGAGGCATGGGGAATTTGCATTCGTGCCTCATTAGCATATTTCAGGCCATGTATTACCATGCCACTTTTGAAGAAAGTGGCCTGTGTAGAAACGGCCTTAGAGTGTAGACACTTTCTTCCAGATGATGATGCTCCGGAAGACATCCTCCAGAGGGTCATCTTCCGGAACAAGTAGCACACGTAGGAAGAGCCCTTGTCTCAACAGCACTTATTTCGAAATAGGCACTATTCCTTGTAGAATGAGATTTACTAATTTAGAAGTGATTGCAAAATAGTGGTTACATTGCATAGACGCTAGGATAGTTATTTTGAAATAATTTTGCTGTTTAGACCTATTCTAAAGTTCTAAATAATTTTGCCGATTGTTACTTCACAGTTACAATGCAGTTGCTTTAGGTATGAGCTGCAACTCTAATCCTACACAACACTTCTAAAGAATAGTCCCCTTGTAAGGGTTACTCACATGTATACATAGTTCCATGTGTTTGAATTTAGGGAGTGTATCTGGACTGTTAAATGGTGACATTTTGGTCCCAGTGAAATTAATGGTACAACTCTCTCCGACTCTAACAGGGCCAAGTTGTCATTCAGAAAGTTATCTAGAAATCCAGAGTGAGTGAGTGAGTGAGTGAGTGAGTGTGCACGCACATGCACACTTCTGTCTCTCTCTCTCTCACACACACACCCCCACACGCCACACAATCTAAGTTTAGTTTTGGTATGGTTTAAGATTCATATACAGAGTGCCAAAGAGTTCAATGGTCTGACAAAGTTTCTGATTTAGACAGATGATAAACCATGATTTAACTACATTAAATCACCAGCATAACTAACAGTGGCCATTTACATCTAATTTATAACTTAAATAATAGAAAATGCTTAAATATTAGACGAATAAGTAACCCATAGACTAGATGGATAAAATAACCCCCCCCAACATTCTTATATGAACACGTTGTCCTGAATTTAAATGGCAAAAACCAAACCCACCCACAAAAACTGTGACATTTACAAAAATAGAACACAAATTTTAGCATAGTGCATGGAAATTGCTGGAAAAGAGCCCTACTTTCAAGATTTTAAATGTATTGCACGGAGGTTTAAAATCCTGATAGCTGAAATCCTAGTTATCAAGTCACCAGGAAAACTCCCATTGCCTTCATTTGGGCCATACTATCACCCACAGGCTAGTGCTACACTCACCCCTAGTGCCGGCAGCTGACTGCAAAAGAGCAGTCTTGAAAATGCAAAATACCTGCTCATTTGCACATTCATGGTAGAAAACAAGCAGTGAAGACGTGGCTCTGTCAGCAAAACCCCTGCCACCAGACGGACACTTATCCTTGGAAAACATCAGGGATAAGGGGCTGCCGACAAAGGGGGTTTTTGCTGGCAGAACCACATCGTCACTGCTTGGTTTCTACCACAAATATGCAAATGAGCTACTCAAACATGCAAATGAGCAGCAATTTTGCATTTTCAAGACTGCTTATTTGCATCAAGGTGCTGGCACTAGGGTGAGTGTAGCACTAGCCATAATGTTTGAGAGGGAACAATGAGTCTTTTCAAAATGGCTTGAAAAGGCAGCTTAAGTTAAGCAGAACGCTGAAGCCTACTATACAGTGACTATATGCCAATTTGGTTCAGTGTAGGTATCATCCTTCCCCTCTTATTTTACCAGTATTTTGTTTGAGCAGTGTGTCAGTTCAGTTATCCATTTGAGATCAGCTTTCCATCAAAATTAGAAATACACATAAAACCAAGTATAATAATTTTAACATATATAAATATATAAAAAAGTTGACAAATGATTTACAAACAAGTGCAAAATGCAAATATACA
Source organism: Carettochelys insculpta (assembly GCF_033958435.1). NCBI lineage: Eukaryota > Metazoa > Chordata > Testudines > Carettochelyidae > Carettochelys > Carettochelys insculpta. Next base: position 20,385,555 of record NC_134145.1, read on the forward strand.
TACAAAGTGTGAAGTTGAATAAACAGATTATCCTAGCCTAGGGTGAATTTCTAGCCCTTTTGAAGTCAGTGGGGCCAAGATGTCATCTTTCTTAATCCAAAAAGGTAATGTTTTCTTGCAAGTAGACGTTATATGGAATAGCCAAGCAGAGCATTTATACAGTACACACAGAAATGATTAAAAACCAAAATTACCTTTTAAATGCATAATTCCCATAACAGATTTAACACAACTGTTATAACAATGTACGTATTTTTTCAGACTCTAGTAATAACACATACACACAGACATTTTTGGTTACTAATAACTTAGTGCTTCTTTTCACATTTTTTTTGCTTCTGAGATTCAAAACATACAACTAAACGTTTGCTTGCATGTATCGAATAACTTGTAAACATTAAATACTTATCTCATTTCGAGATTTGAAAAGTGATCTCCAGAACAAAGCTACTTTGGCACTTTACAACATAAAGTGTGCCTGTGCACATCTCTGCCCCTTCACAATGTAAATATCAGATTTTCATAGTATGTGTCCTTCACTAGATTACGCATATACCTGTCAGATGAACAGATTTAAGAAGTATAGCTGAATCAATATCTTAGGCTACGAAACTTTGGTTTTTTCAGGCTAAGCATTGGTTGCTTAATTGTTGGTTTGTCTTCAAATAATATTGCTTCACTTTCTGTAGTTGGAAATCTGTTTTTGTAGATCAGAGGATATTCCTTCTGAAACTTTAAAAAAAAAAAAGAGACAAAAAAGGAAAGCAATTTAAAAACAGGATACTTAAAAAAGAAGATAGAGAAGGCTTGAAAAATATAACAACCTGGTTATACACCTTTTTAGTCTGGGGAATAAGCCCGATAGCCAGGATGAAAATATCTTTGCAATAAATACCCTACACAATCCATGGCTCCTAGCCTAGAAGAAATAACTGTTTAACTTCAACTATAACATTATCCCATTTCTGTTTAATGTATTGATTAAAAGTGCTCCCTGGTATATCTGTGTGTTTTGGGGTGGTGTCAAGCCTTACCTTCAAGGCTTTACCCAATGTTTTCTTTTCTATAATATAGCATGGATTAACTCTTTTGTTCCTGTCTAGTCCTACACACTGGCTATGTCTACACTACAGACATCTTTCAAAAGAAGCTCTTCTAGAAGATCTCTTCCAAAAGAGCTTCTTCCGAAAGAGAGCGTCCACGCACAAAAAAGCAGATTAAAAGAGTGATCTGCTTTTTCGAAAGAGAGCATCCACACAGCCCCCACTCTTTTGAAAGAATGTGCCAGGGATCAAAAATGAAGACTGTTCTTTCGAAAGGGGGTGCTCTTCCTGAAATAGGAAAGGAAGAGTGATTTCGAAAGGACTGCCACATTCTTTTGATTTACTTTAAAAAGAATGCCTTTTGTGTATAGATGCTCCCTGGGCTCTTTCAAAAGAACTTTCTCGTGAAGCCTTCCTCCTTCTCCTCTCTTTCTACCTCTAACAGCTCCTGGGAAAGAGAAAGTTGTCTACACTGCCACTTTACTGTGCTGGCTCTCTCACTTGGAGGACAGAATGTGTTTTCACATTCCTAAGTGCTGCAAGTTACAGCACTGTAAAGTACCAGTGTAAAATAGACTCCCAGTGCTGTTAGCTACTCCTCTTATGGAGACCGTTAACCTGCAGAGCTGGGAGAGCTCTCTCTCAGTACCGCTCCCACGATCACATGGCCACTTCAACAGTACCTCAACTGCACTTTAAACTTACAAGGGCAGACGTCAAAAGGTGCTAGAAGAGTTACCAGGACAGCATGCTTGAACAGTGCTCATGGGGTCTGTCTTTCAGATCCAGCTCTCATAACCCTGAAGCCTCTCCTCAGAGAAAAAAGAAGTACATTCTCTGCCTTCCCCACTCCATGGCCTCTCGACTACTGTGTTTGAGATGGCGTTATGTTCAAGAACTTCTCTGTCCTGTACTCAGCCAATGCCAGTTATCCTTATGTAGAACTACATCCATCTTTCTATTTTAAACAGCAGTGACATTGACATGATGCTTATGAGTTTGCATTATCTATAAGTTCTGAATATTCCAGTCAGTTCTCACCCTTCAACAGCATAGCAAAACTGGAACTGTTTGCAAAGAAAGCCTTGCATTGGCACACACTCTTCTCATTTAGAATCTTACCACCACAAAAATAGAAATATAGGTTTTTGCATAAATTTTAGATCACGCATATATTGATAGTGGTAGGAAAGATTTCTACTCATCCTGTTTTACTGTGTGATTTAATATTTAATAACGTGAAGACATAGAGAGGTATTATGGTGAATGTAAGACCATGTATAAGATGATTAAAAATATTAATAGGAAGTGGCAGCCGAAGCAGATGGTGATCAAAGATGAGAACAAAGAGGTGCTCATGAACAATGAGAAGATGGGTGCAATATCTCATCCATCGCTGCACATTATGTACAAACTACAGTTGGACCTGAGTGTCTGAGAGAGACTGACTAAAGAACTGAAAGATCTCCACTGAGCATTGAGAGCGAGACCAATATTTTGAAGGAGGAAGTAGAAAGAGCAGTGGAACGACTGAAGAACAAATGAGCCCTGGAAATGATAAGATCACCGGAAAGATGATCAAATATGGAGGAGAAAGTGTAATCCAGGAAAAAAACATTGACTATGTAATATAGCGTGGAAAGAAGGAAGGCACCTAAAGAATGGACAAAATCTGTGCTAGTGACAATGTACAACAAACAAAGTGCATTGGAATGTAAGAGCTACAGAACAATTGCCCCAATGAGTCATCTAGGCAAGGTGCTGATACTGACAGAGAGACTAAGATCAAAAGATAGAAGAACATCTAGCGGATGAACATGTGGGGTTCAGGAAAGATAGAAGTACCCTACAGAATATACTGGCATTAAGATCGATAGTGGAGAAAGCTCGATGAAAGAACAAGAACATACACTTGCTTTGTCAATTTTCAGAAGGCATTTGGCACTATAGATCAGAAAGTGACTTGGGTGGTGTTGGAGTCGTATGGAGTGGATAGCAGAACGATACTGTTGTTGAAAGATCACATTGACGATGCAGAGGCAGTGGTGAAAATGTGCAGAGAGTTGGGAAGCTGGTTTAGAAAGAGTAGAGATACAATCTCTGATATCACCGAGTATCTTCATCACGCATCTAGAGAGAGTGATGGACAAGATCAAAGAAGAGATAGAAGGGATATCTGTGCACGGGATAAGAATTAACAACTTGAGGTTTGCAGATGATATAGTTATAATTGAGAAAGATGAGGAGAAGCTAGTGAAAACAGTACAGGTGTTAAATGAGAAAGGGAAGCAGTATTGACTAATTATGAACATCCATAAAACAAAAACAACGGTATTTAGATATAAGGAAATAGGAAGTGAGATCAGTGCAGATGGGATTGACGTAGAGAATGTAGAGAAATTCACGCATCTGGGGAGCAACATAACGTATGACCTAGACTGTAAGAAGGAAATAGTGACTAGAATAGCAAAAGCAAGAGCGAATATGAAGGGAATGGATGAGATCTGGACAAACAAAATAATTAGCTTGAGAACAAAGCTGAATGTCTTGAAAATGTGTGTATTCAGCAGCATGTTATACAAATCTGAGACATGGGTGATAATGAAAGATTAGAAGAGAAGAATATTGGCGTTCGAGAGGAGGTGTTATAGAAATATACTGAGAATAGTATGGATGCAGAAGGTCACCAATGAGGAATTATACAGGAAGATAAAGCCAAAAGAGAATGCACTGTGGAAGGTTACACAACAGAAGTTACAGCTATTTGGGCATAACCGCAGAATGAACAATGAACAAAAAAATCAAGACCCTGGTATTCAGCATAATGGACGGTTCAAATAGGAGAGGCAGACCCCACAGAGAATGGGTAGATGATATAGTAGACTGGTGTGGAGCTAGTCTACAGAAGCTAAGCCACTCCACGCTGGATAGAGAAAGATGGAAGGAAATAGTGAGAGAGGCACTAGATACCAACAGGCGCTGAGCCCATGGTTGTTGATGTTTTAATACTGCATCAAAATACGTTTCCGATGCTTTCCTATTATCTCTTCTATTTTTTGGTGCTGTTGCCAGAAAGAGGGTAAGTGGTGTAGATTCAGCCTCCCTGGTCTGGCACCCTCAGGACCTGAGTGGTCTCAGACCAAGGATTTTGCTGGAATAGCAGGGGTCAATTTCGTCCACCTTACCCTCAGCCCCTGCTCCTGGGCTCCCCTTCCTGCCACTCCCACCTCCAGCCACCCCTCCACAACCTCCCTAGGCCACAGATTCCTACCCAGCCCCAGGTGTGACTTCCCGGGGCCACAGCTTCCCTGCAATGAGCTGTGAGCCTGGGCTGCCAACTTACCAGCCCAGGACACAGCTCCCTGCTGCTGCTGCTGCTCGGTGCAGTCTTCCTGGCTGCTGCCCCCAACCCCCAACCAGCTGTGTCTGCCATGCCCTGGGCTTCTGCTGCTGATCTGGCTGGCCCCTTCTCCTCCCAGCCCTGGGACTCTCTGGTCCTGCAAAATCCATGGTCCTGCCAGATGACGATGTTGCCAGATGAGAGTGAAGGATTTAGGAGTTATATGAACTTTATGAACTCTATACGAACTTTATTCAAACAGACCAAAAGCTTTATGCTGATCAAGTCAACTTATTGAAAATGGCAGCACAGTTTTATAAGCTTGGGGTGGGTGGAAGAAACAACTGGACCTACTAGAACACATGGATTAAAAATAAAGCAACTTGTGCCCCGGGGTTCTCATTTTAGGAAAGTATGTAGTGTCTGCCTTGATTGCTGAAGGTAACGCTACAAATTCTTATACATTTTCTTGGCCTTAGGAAGTTTTACAAATTAATTGACTTTATACAAGAAGTTCCCAGACTGTGGACCATGTGCTTGTTGGAAATTGTACTCCTCCCCCTCAGCCTTTCAGTTTAAAATAAGAAGTCATTGTATGCATTGCAGCGTGTCAGAAATACCAGAGAAGCAATACACATTTGCCTGGTTATCTTTAGGTACAAATGAAGGAACAATATTGATCAACTATTTCAACACAGTAATTTTATTTAGCTGTTAACAGTATACTGTGATTGTGCAGATGAGCTCTGTACTCCTGTCTGGTTGGCTTTCTGCTAAGCCTAGGCCTCGGCCTCAGCCTGAGCTGCTGAGGCAAACTTGTAAATTTCAATATCACAACATCAGATTGTTGTTGTCCAAAAATACACATACAAACAGAGGCAGTATTGAGCAAATGCAGTGAGACCCAAGATGAAAGGGCCCCCCCAAAGGGAAGGAGGTATAAAGCTAGAACTCTCTCTACACTCACTAAAAACAAGAAGCCCTGTGACACCTTATAGACTAACAGATTTATTGGTGCATAAGCTTTCATGGCAAAGACCCACTTTGTCTGGTGCATGCGACATGCACCTGATAAAGTGGGTCTTTGCCCACAGAAGCTTATGCTCCAATAAATCTGTTATTCTATAAGGTGCCACAGGACTTCTTGCTTTTGTGGATACAGACTAAACATGGCTACCCCTCTGATATTCTACATTCCCTACTCTGCAAAAGTGGTGGCCTGACCTGTGGAGGCCTACAAGGGAAAATAGGCATGGGGAATTCTCTCCTGTCTCCACACAGAAAGAAAAGGGTAGTCAAAAGGTTAATCTACCAGTGCTGCTCCAATTTGTTTCATACAGTCAGTTGTCATTCATTTAAAAAAAAGAGAGGGCCAGCTTTTCAATTTTGAACATTTCAAGTACTATAAAATCATTCTTCTTGTAGAGACTGGGAGAGGTAAGTGGGGAGAAAGGGACAACTTAAAGATTGAAAAAGCTGCTATTGTGGAGCTGTGTTTGAGTCACAAGACATGCTTAGTAAATTCTGGGACAAATACGCTATTCACTGGTCAGAAATATTTGCCAAATGTTTTCTGCAAGAGGAAAAAAAAATCCTCCAGCATTAAATCTTGCCAAAATTGTTGAGCTTTTAGTTTAACTGTTAAGCAGCAGATTAGTAGAATTTAGAAATATCAGATAACTTGAAGCATTACGTAAGGAAGCGTTATGTAAGTTGTTCAGAACTCTGTGTATGTTACAAAGTACCAGTTACTTGGTCAGAAGAGGGTTTCTAATTCCAAATAGTCCGTTCTTAAAATTATACCCAAAACCACTGTCCCCCACCCCCCCAATGTTTATCCACTTTACATAGGAGATTTTGCTAGTGAAGATCCAGGGACAAAAATTGAAAAAACAAAACAAAACAAAACAAAACAAGAAGAACACCACACACCTGGTGCATCTAGCTTCATCAAAAGAAATAACTAATTCCTTCCACAGAGTTGGTATTTACTGCAGAGAGCTTTGAAACAAAAATGATCGGTTTTCATCTTAAATTGTGCTTAATGTGAAAACCACTGTTGCTAGCCAATATAAATTCTTGTACAGGTTCAAATTCTGAAAATCTGTGACTCTCTGGTTTGGCAGGACCACAGATGTTGCTGGAACAGAGAGCCTCTGGAGCAGGAAGCCGGGGTCAGGCAGTCACAGCCAGTGATGGGGGACCAGCAGTGGCCAGGGAGACAGTGCCCTGTGGCTGAGCCAGCTTCAGCTGGTGGAAAGCTGGCTGGGAAGCTCATAGGGCCAGGAAAGCCAGACAGGAAGTGGTGGGACTGTAGGCAGTATTGGGGAAGTGGCCGGGGCTGGCAGCTGGAAGCGTAGCTCCGAGGGCACTGATCCCTCTGGTCCATCAAATTCGCTGATCCAGGACTGCTCAGGTCCTGAGAGTGCTGGATCAGGGAGGTGCAAAAAGTAGTTGAGACTAAGGTCCCTGCAAAAATAGCATCAGAACTTGCCATTGGGACAAGCATTCACTTAGAGTCACTGCATACCATTCTTTTTGCTATGAGACTAGAATCCATTTTTAAATATGCTGATATGCAAACACCCGGTAATTCTTAATTCTCTCTTCCATCTCTTAATTTTTAAACCATCTTGCACACTACAGCCAAATGTTCTAAAAAAAACCCAAAACCAATGTCACCCCATCACAAATCAGAAACAATAGTTAGTTCCTTTTCTTACCTGCTTTAGCTTTTTCTTTTTGTCTTTCAGAGACAAGTTTTTGTCCCTGATAATGTTCTCCAACAGTTCTGCAACTGCGGCTTGAGAGGTAGAAACTTTTTGTTCATCAAACTCCTCAGGAGTTATCCGCTTACAGTATGAATAAGTTGGCAAAATGGCACTAATTTCCTCCCCTGGATATTGGAACTGTAACAAGAATGGCAATAAAAAAAGCTACACAAGCTTGGTTACAAAGCTTCTGCCTTACAGATATTCAGTTACATGGTTACATTGTAAAGTAAATGCAAGATTTAAAAAGCTAAATTGCTTTAAAAAAGCGACAAGCCTATTTATAATAGTGAAACTGCATGAAAATTTAACAGAGGTAGCCATGTTAGTCTGTACTCCAACAAAACAAAACAGCAGAAATGTAGCACTTCGGATTTCTGCTGTTTTGTTTTGCATGAAAATTTGTACTCCTTAAAAAAAACAATGTAGTTTTCTTTTTTACCTTGTCAGTAGCATAGGTTGCACCTCCCTCATCTGGCACCATCAGGACCTGACTGGTCCTGGACGAGGGAATTTGCCAAATAAAGGGAGGTTCCCTGCCTCCAGCTACTCAGTCTGCTGCTCGTCCCTGCTGCCAGTTCCACTTTTGCCCTCCTGCTCCCATCTCCAGCCCCATGGCCCTCTTACATCCTGCCCAGAACTTAGGCTGACATCCACCACACATGCTTGGGCTGCCTGCTGCAGAGGCTGGCCCCAGCCCAGCTACTGGACACGGCCCTGCAGGCACCACTGCCAGCTCCAGCCCTGGTCACACTTATGCTGGACGAGGCCATGGCCCCACGGGCACTGACTTTGGTTCTGCAGATGCTGGATATGGCTGGACTCCAGCCCCAACTGGACTGCTGGCACAGCCTGAACCCCACAGCTGCTGCTGGTACATCCTCAGCCCCACCTGGGTGTCCAGCCCTGCTCCAGCCCTGGCATGGCCAATGGACCTGGCTGTGACCCTGGCCAGACTGCCAGCACAGCCCCAGCCCAACGGTCACCAGGGTCAGCCTCCCAGGCCAGGGTGGTGGTGTGGCCCCAGCCCTGTGGAGGCTGCCTCTGGCCAGGGACACAAGCCCTAATAGGCTTCCTCCCTCCCACTGGCGCTGGCTCTAGACCTGGAGGCTTGCTCTGACCCCAGCTCTACAGTCATTGGATGTGGACGTGCAGCCCTGGTGTTGTGGAGACTGACCCCAGCCCTGGCGGGGCACCAGCTCCAGCCTGACCATGGGAGCTGGCTGTGACCCCTGCTTGACTGTTGGCATAACTGCAGCCCAGTAGGCGTCAGAATCATCCCTGACCAGGCTGCTGGTGTGGCCCCAGTCCCATGGAGACAGGCTCCGGCCAAAGACACAAGCCCTGCTGGGCTCCCCTATCATTGGGCTCTGGTTGGCCCGCCGTCTAATAGCCTCCCCACTCTGGTCCAGTAACATCTGTGGTCATGCTGGACTATAGATGTTGCTGAGTGAGAAGATTCTAGTTTTGGGAGATTGAACCTGTAGCTTAATACTCTAGAATTCATAAAAAGCAATTAGCAAAAGGGATTCAACTTTTCGTCACAGGACCCACCTGAGCTGTCTTTAGAGAGTCTATATGATCTTGAACTGCAACCTGTAGGTAAGTTGGAACCTGAAAAATGTCCTGCTGGTGATCCATTAGAAATGAAACTAATCTTGTGGCAAGTAGATCATCAAGATCCACTTCTTCTGCACAGCATAATACACATTGAGAAAAAGTCTGTATCATCTAGAAGTACATAATAGGTTGTTAGTATGTACAGCTATGGTATTTGGATTCTTTTCCCTCACCCTTCAACTCCATATTGATTTGCATCAAAGTACCTCACCTTCCTCAACTATTGACATATATTACTGGAGCAAGGAGGAAATCTGCTCGTCTCCCCATTTGAAACAAACTGACTCTTGCAAAAGAACAGGGTAGAGTTCTAGCTTTATGATTAACTAGAGCTTACGGTTTTGGAGTTCAAATAAAACATTTAACCAGAAAGAAAAGTCCAAGAAAACTGCTACATGGTAGCAGCCGCTGAGACTTTGAGACAGCTCTAGAGTAGTGGTTCTCAACTCATGGCCCAATTAGCACATAGCTGCAACCTATGTCACATCCTTAAGAATCATCTTTGGGATGAAATATGGCAGTTGTTGACCATTTTGCAGTAATACAGCAATAACTTGGGTAAGAAGTGAACAATATCCAGTTGAAATTAAAGGAGAGAACTTCCCCTAACCAAAAAAAAACAAAAAAAAAACCAACCCTCAAACACATTATTTGTAGATCTCAAGTCACTTATTTTTTGAGACTATTGTGGCAGGATCTAGAGACATCAATTAATGTTAAAGTGCCCTCATCCCCACTGTACACACTGATTTGGGAATACAACTCAGATCCATCTAGCTTCTAGCTCCATAAATCAAGCTCACTATCCTTCCAGTTTTGTAGGAAAACTTTAGTAGTCTAGGACACAGTGGCTAACACCTTTGCCTCTTGCACAAAAAAGAATTGAGAGAGTTCAAGATGGCATAAATGGTCAGAATATCTGTTACATCTCTTGCAATAACTGAAAAGTATTTACAGTAGACCGCTGAAATACCTGCACTCCAGTTGCATGTACATTGGGTTAACACAACTCTGAGTGGTGGGGAAACTGACTAGTACCACTGTGCTCATCAGTTTCCTCGTTCTTGTCGGGGTGGCAGCCCAGTCCTCTCCGGTCAGTGGCAGCAGCAGTTTCCCTGTTCCTGTCAGGGGCAGCAGCTGAGATGCTGCCACTAACAGGAGTGGAGAAACTGCTCTTGTCAGGGGCGGCAGCCTGACTCTCGCCATGTGACAGGAGATCCACTGAGTGGAGGGGAGCCAGGAATCAAGCAGCAGCATGGTTCCTGGCTTCCCTCCACTTGCTGGAGCCAGGAAACTGACCAGGGATACTATGCTCTGAGTTCTCAGCTGCCCACCACTTGCAGGAGACAGGAAGCTGACCAGTACTGCTGCAGTGGTCAGTTTTCTGGCTCCCCCAGTTGTGCAAACTTTGACTTATGCAGGGTTGCACAAGAACACAACCCCATGTAAGTCAAAGATCTACTGTGCTCATCTCATGCTTTCCATTTTTAGTTAATGTTCTTTAGTCAGTATTTAATGTGCTTTAAAATCACAGCATCTGATGAAGTGAGTCTGTGCTCACGAAAGCTCATGCTCAAAACTTTTCTGTTAGTCTATAAGGTGCCACAGGACCCTTCGTTGCTGTTAAAATCACTGTCAGTACTATGGTAACAGAACTAAAACACACGTTTGGTGTCATTGTTAGAAGTGTAAATACCTCTATTCTTTCCACTCAGAGCTTAAATTCAGTCCTCACCACTAGTAAGACTTTAACAGACTTCTCCTGTATCCTTTGTGATATTAGATCTACTAGACTTAAAACCCTATAGTTAGGTCCATTCTTTAATTTTAAAGACCTAGTGGCATCAGTGTATAACAGTTAGAATTCTGACATAACATTTATATATTAGAAAAGCTGTGCTTACGCTCAAGTTTGGAAATTCACTCCATAATGGACAAAACAAAAAACAAACCACTTTAAATAGATATATTGATAGAATTTTGGCCACCCTCCCCCCGCTTTATTTATTGATGTTAAATATATCAATTAGACTTTTTAAGTTATGGGAAAGCAAAATAAGTTTTGTGTTCATATCAGTTGAAAAAAATGCCTAGCAGTTTTTGTAGGAATTTAATTTACAATATCAGGTTAGCTGCTGAAAGGGAGATACTAACTAGTAGATGTTGCAAGACAAAAAGTTCTTCCTTTAATATTGAATATTTTTGCTTTTCTCAGATTCAAGCATTATTTTTATTCCACTGAATACATTAAAGCTATTTATACTCTTAGAAAAATGTGTCTTACCAGAGACCTTGTGCCTATCGTATCATGAAGTCGAGGCATATCAACATTTTGGCTGATTCGAGAGATCATACGCATTAAGAGTTGAAGTTTTCTACGATTTGGTGGAGGAAGCAACAAACAACATACCCGTAGTGCTTCAATAGCAACCCTTTCTAAATGAGGCTGGAGAAGATCTAGAAGTTATTGAAACACAGCAGTAATTAAGTTTTGAAACAATATGAAAGATAGCAGTATCATAATATAAATAATTTCATTTTATCAAGTTAAGACAGCAGCCACTTTGTAGCACAGATTGTTCTAATATAAAAAAGGATCAGAGTAATTTTGACATTTTTCGCTCTGCTCTTCACCCCCACTTAACCTCATTTTGTTTTGGTATAATTATTGATGCAAGCAAAGACCTGCTAAAGGACATAACTGAGGCTAGTTCTGCACCTCAGTTTGGAGTATTTTCTAATATTTTAGAAACTTCACTCAGCATCCAGTTTCAAAGAACATGAAGAGATGTCACTTTGAAGCAGAGAAATCTATGCTGATTCCCCTTTTCCCCTCAGATATTTGGATCACAAGGAACAGTACTTACATATACAAAGAACAAAATAAGGGGAATTGCTTAGACACCACTATTTTGGGAAAGAGAAGATACAACCAACTAGCATGCATTATGAAATATTCAAGACCTTATATTTGATATAACTAGTTAAGTTACTTAACTTCGTAGCTATTAGAATATTCTTTAAACAAAACCATAAAGTATGCAATTTAAAAACCCAACAATGGGGGTCAAAGAAAGTAGAAAACGAGAGACAGTTAGTCAACACAGTAATCCAATATCACATGCTTTGGAAAGCAATCTTACTTCGCGTGCCAGTCAACATAAAGGAAGCTGGAGTAAAAGTATTTTCTGAAAGTTCTGCTGCACTTTTGCAGAGTCTTTTATTGACTGTGATATTAGAATTATTAGGCTCATTTTCTACTGTAGTAACCTCACTGGTAGTACTTGATTTCCTTTGTCCAAGATGAACTATTGGATATGGTTTTACTGTGATTTCAGCAACCGGTGTATTGATGCCACTACAATTTCTGGAGTTACTGCTTCCAAGCAAACTCTGAGACCTGAAAAGTTGCTTACTTTTGCGATTCCTGTTACATAGCTCATGCTTGTGAATAGTTGATGCAGACACTCTCTTGAAATCATACGGTTGTTTCTGCCCAGTGCTAAATGAGCCAAGATCCAACAGCGATTCTGCTTTGTACCCAGAGCATAATAGTGGGTTTTCCTTATTTTTGCCTGATTTTATGTTAATGTCAGATTGATAGAGGGAGTTTGATCTTATTTCACTACAAGCACTTGAGGCAGTAGCTGCAATTGTTTCCAAAGAACAGCACCTTGCCCTAAGTTTGAGAGCCTGGGCCTGTTCATTCTTTGAACATGACAGATTTTGACAGCTTCTTTTTGTGAGGTCATCAGCACTGGCTCGGTTATGTGCCACGTTATTGCGCCGTAGTTTTTTAGCACCTCCTTTTTGACAAGTATGTTCTTTTTGGAAAATATTTCCAGAAGACTCTGATTCTTCCTCTTGCTTATCAGTCTTTTTTTGAAGTAAACTTAGTAGGAGACACTCAGTTGACTTGAAAGAGTTCAAGTGCAGAGTTTTTGAAGGACATGGGTCACACGCCACATCTTGGATACAGTATTTTCCACTGGGTCTATTTGGAATTATGATGTAGCCACACACAACTATCAGAAAATGAAATACAAGTTAAGATGCAAATAGCGTGAAAGTGAACAAGAATGCACTGTAAGTAGCTAAGTAAAACAGAACAGTCAATGAATATAACACATTAATGTAGCACACATTGTTAGTTGTAGCTAAAAACATTAAAAGCATAAACAGGACATGCAACAAGTCAGCTCATACATGCAAGACTGAAGACAAAACTTCACAGTTAGCTTTTGGAACTATGATTAAGATCAGTGGTTACTAACTTTGAAGATGTCAGACTAGATAACTTATAGATATATTGTTACAAGAATGTAGTAGTACTAATGCCCTAGCAGCCTCCCACAAATTCGTAACACCATACAGGCTGGTAACCAGTTCTGCATGTATTTACATATATGTAACCCACTAGACACAAATTTGTACTGAAGAGTTAAAATGCGTTATTTCTAAAGTCATACATACCAAGAATGTTCACAAACAGTTCATAGTATTCAAAAGTAAGCAAGGGTTCAGGTAGACTGAGGAAGTAATCAGCAACTGTTCTGAAAACATCCCGTTCAAAACCAACATAAGTTGGTTGGCTCATGTCATTACTTCTAGGCCCTAAAAAGAGGGTGAGGAAAGAAGGCTCATGGCAGTACTGTTTTTCCATAATTACATTTAAAAAAAATACTTCTGCAACATTAGCAGAAAGAAATGTATTTCTCAAGGAGTTTCACGTCAGCCGATTATTAATTTACAAACATTGGATGAGAAGAATTCAGCCTCATATAGAGCTCACAATAATGCAGTGACAGAATAAAACTGTTTGTATAGCAATAGATGGACAAGAAGCTATGCTCAACTTCAGGAGATAGATACTTCAATACAGTATTAATAATTTAGAGCAAGTCCCTTCTTAGACTATTTCAACCCTTTCTGCTTCCCATAAATCCCTAACAATGGAGTCAAAAGAAGCAAATCAATCTTAGTTTTTCTGTTAATGAATACACTGCCCCATTCCCCAAGCCAAACATATTACCCACAAATAAGCAATAAAAGCAAAAGTCACAGGCACTTGGGAGTTTATTTTCAGATATTCACAATAAGTTAAAAAGATTTATTCATAATCAATAAGTTTAGAGCTCAGCTAATACAGCTGCTAACTTTTCTTTTGGTTGAGGAAAGGCGTGTGCTTTTTTTTTTTTTTTTTAAGTGCATGCACGCGAGCACGCACACACACACACACCCCCTCTGCATAACTGGTGCTGTAACAGTACGCTGCTCACTTCACATTTGCTCTTCATCCAACAACAACATTTTCAAAACTGAGCAATGAATCATGCAATTAACTAATTTATGGTCATAAAGACAAGGAAAGATTAAATGAACCCAAGTTCCCATGCAGCTCGGTTTCCAGTATACTCCCACAGAGAGATGGGCTAGAATGAAGCAAAGCCACAGCATCTTCCCTGTTCCAACTTTCCTTTAGTTTTCCTCACAGAGAGACTATGGTTTTTTAGGACCTTGAATAGAATTGGGGGAACATCACCCACTGCAAACAACTCCAAGCTCTATAAACTCCATATGGACCCCTCCTGCAGCTGCCACCAAAAAAGTTACTTGACTACATATATACATGTAATGAGACAGTCAATGCCCCCATAACTTCTTGAGCTTTGTTGGAGGTTGTAGGAGATATAGCAACGAAGCCACACAATGTCATAGGCACCAATGCAAATATAGTTTTCACCATTTCATGTGTAGTAAGTTGGGAGACATGACATTTCTAAATTCTGCATGCCCCAAACCGCTTCTTTTGAGAACTGCTCTGCAAAAAAGTTGATCATCTGAATACCTCAAATTGTTAGATATAGTTGAATTTGCTTCAGTGTAAAAGAGAGCAGTACTTCTCATACATAAGTTAATACTTTGGAAATTCCACTCAAGATAAACTTCTTCATATCTGAAATTTTGAAGACTTGATATAACTTACAGTATGCAAGACACTTCATGGCTGATAATACCCAGTGAGGGAGGTCTTCTAATAAAAAAAAAAAAGTTTGAAAAAATTATTCAGCAGCTACCCCTTTATTCTGTATACAGTAGCCTCTTGCTATTATACTTGAAATACAGGAAGACAATATAAGGAATTTAACTAGCTTTAGAAGGATATACTGAGCAATTTTAAAATAATTATACTTATTACATTCTCATCTGCCCTGCTTTTTCATTTTTCTCAAGTTAGACTACAGAAGTTCTCATGCTAAGCAAATCTATTTTATTACTGTAGCTAATTACCGTAACCCCCCCATTGATGATAACTGAATCTGCCCTTGCAACGAATGTCAAAACCAAAACCAAACCTGATTTGTTTTGTAGAACAACAACACCATGTTTACTTGTGTTAGTCATATTGTATATGACATATTGAGGAACTACTTGGGCTGAGTGCAAGACTTCTTCCAAAGATGGTACACCTAAAATGGTTTGCAAGCTGTGGGGTGGAAGAGAACAAATGTTGTTTCAGAAGTCTTGATAGCACATGAATACAAGCTACTTACTTTAGAACCTCTTCAACAAGCAAAAACTCTAAATTTAAATTTACTAAACTATAAACTTTTAGTACAAGACTTATGCTTCCAAGTGTCAGAGGTGTTTTTATGCCACAGATGATGAAATGTCTGAACCAACAGGAAAAGTGAACAAGAAGTAGGACACAAACTCAGTGTCTGTTGAAGCATGAAAGATGAGTGCCACAAGTAAACAAGCAAGAGAAAAGCACCTACTCATTCTGCAATCTTCATTCCCTATAACCGGGTGACCAAACATTTTACATCAGGCCCCAATTTTCATCCCCTCATTTAGCAGGGGACCCCCAACCTGGCTAATATAATCCAAACAGACGGAAATTTCAGTTATCTTCATAAGAAAAAAAAATCCGTTGGGCATGTGTAAGGAAATAAGTATGCCGAGTGTAAAAACTTTATCAGTATATAAATGTGAATATGTACATCAAAACTAACATATTTCAACATTTGTAATGATGAATGAACCTGAAACACAAACAGCCAATCATGCTGTACCCCATGAAATTTTGCCCCCACAAGGGGGCACACACCTCCAGTTTGCTCACCCCACCCTACAATATTTTTAGTAGTGTTACTAAATATAACATGCGATCCTTGATAATATATTGGAAAGTGCATGCATATCTTAACAGAATTACTCCTTCTGTGTGATAAAAAGTTTTCTGAAATCTTCCAAATACTTGTTTAGATCATTGATTGACACATTCTGTGTCATGGATATAACTTTGCCTCTCACAGTATGTTGAAAATAAAATTGCATAATTCCTACGTACTGACAGGAAAACACACAAAACACATACCCTTCCCAACAATTTCCAGTTTGTTACTGACTTACTGTATCAAAATGATATTTTGCCAAATTTCTTCTATATCCTCTTGACTTATTTTCCTCCCGTGGAAGCCTTCCTTGTCCTCCTCCTCCATTATTTTGTTTTTTGTGTCTTCTGTATTCTCCTACCAACAAAAATAAAAATAAAAAATGCATATTATATTTTCTTGACTCTCTGAGGTATCTCAAAACTCAAAATTCCAAAAACGTACCCCGCCCCCACACATGTAAAGATTGCTTCATTCCAAATTAGAGAAAGTATTTTTTCCCCCACAATCTAAACTCTTTTATCACTAAATGGATCTTTCCTGATTTTAAAAATAGAAGGCTAAATCTCTTTTCCATTCATAGCTAATGCTTGCTATCTGCCACAGGAAAAAATATCATACTTCCATAAGCTTGGAATTTTAAAGGAAAAGTAACAAAAAGGTAGGAGGACAAAGCTGTACATATTGAATGCATGACTAAGATCTTGTAGGTTTGGGACTGGGTCTTAAATTCAGAAAGACAAAAGAACAAAACAAATAAAGACCGGGCAAATATATTCAAGGCTGTGGAGTTAGGCAAGTTGACTGCTAAGTAAGGGACCCCTTTTTAACTGTTCCCAAAATGTACAAAGTTTCTAAGAATGTATGAGGAATCAATCATTTGACAAAAAGAGAATCAAATATTTAAATATATAAAACATATTGAGGTGGAACATTTTCAATTTTATTACTTAACTAAATGAGGAAAAAAAATAAGCAACTACCAGACTATTCTTAATATAAACAAAGTTGTGGGTACAAGAACTTGTATGTGGATTTCAGTCTACAGCATATAATTCGAACCCATAAATACTTAATTTCGCTATTTCCAATTTGATGAATAACAGAGAGGTAGCTATATTAATCTGTATTTTAACAAAACAAACAAGCAGTCATGTAGCACCTTAAAGACTAACAAAACAATTTATTAGGTGATGAGCTTATTTTTCTTCCCAGCTGGAGAAGAAAATCTTATAGAAGTAGACGGTTCACACACTTTAAAAGCTGATTTTTCTTTTCATAATGCTGAAGAAAATCCTTGATTGATAAGAAACATGTTATTACCGGAATATCAAGTAATATGTGTTTTTTAGGAGTCCTCCTAGAGAAATATGGTACTTTAAAGACACTTTCTTTCTCTTTTGAAATATTTTCTGTGTTCTCTTTCAATAGCGATCTCCTTGGCAAAGTTTTAACTGGCGATGTTGAAGGGAATCTATAATTAACATGAGAAAATATAAATGCATTAGAACATCTTACAAGAACTTAGTTTCACCAAAAATATTAGTGACCAGTGATGACCCTATAAGACTCATTAGAAGATTAAGGTAAAAAGAAGAAAATACAGAACACCTCTACAACACACATAAATTAGGTTAGGCAAACTTCCAAATTAGCTTTGGACCACCGTCCCCCTCTCTCAAATTCACACACGCATGCACACGAGATCAGTGGGGGCAGTTCAACTATCAAGTTAAGTCCTTGGAGATTCTGCTGTGTCTATGCCTTCTTATATGCTCTAGAAAGCACTGGCATGGAATGGAGACAGCACAATGTAGGACCGCAAAATTTGCACGTTATGTATCTTTCAACCTCTGAGACCAGGCCTGTTGCACTCAGTACTACAGAATTATTAATGAATGGTTAACAGAAAAGTAGACTTCCTGGTGAATCGGTATTTTTTTACTGAAATGATTTTCCCCACAGAATATAACTGTTGATCCAGTTACAGAGAGCTATTGGTTAATTCTCACAGTTTAGCAATTTGTGTACACCTGTGCAGCACCTGAATAAATTGTTGTTGTCATCAAGATTTTCTGATCCCCATCTTCCTTTTATATCCTCAATTACATGATTCTTGAGAAACTTTCTTAGCAATTGAACCGTTTGCTGCCTGGTAACTTCTGGACCAAAATTGCTGTTATTCCTTAGCAGTTCGTGAAGCCAGTCCACGGCTTCCATGGCACTAAAACAATTCCCATGTTTTCTGAACCGTTGCCTGTGCATCCTCAATGGCATCCCTGCTCGAAAGTATTTCGTAACTTCATTCCACTGCAAGGGAGAGAGAGCAGGGGAGAAAAAAGGAAAGAAAATTTAAAGACAAATTTCAGTGCATTTAGGCTATGGGCCCCCCCGCCCCACGGCAGCCGGGCCCCCGCCCCGCCTCACCGTCCCCTGCCAGCCAAATCTCCGGGTCTCCCCAGTCCCCTGCCAGCCAGGCCCCCAAATCTCATCGCTCCTTGCTGTCTTCTCCCTCCCCCATCATCCGCTCCCTCAAGGGCTCCAGCCATTTAAACGGCACCCACCAGAGTCCCCGCCTTGTGCGCTGACCCGCAGCCCTCCCATACCCTCACCAGCTTGGTGGCGCGGTAGGGTCCCGGTGTCACCAGCCGACTCTCCATGCTGCGCGCCGCAGCCCGCACACAGGTCAGAGGTGAATAGAGAAAACCAACCACCCAGCAACTGTCAGTAACCGTCTCTACTGTTTGAATTGACTGCTCGAGCACTTCCGGGCTCCTGATTGGTGGAGCCGACAGCCACGTGACGGAGCGTGCGCTGAGGGGACACAGTACCCGGAGGTCTAGGGTTGTGTGTACGTGTGTGGAGAGCAGTCCCGCGCTGAGGTATTGTTCTGGGCGCTAGTCTCATGTTCTCACCGGCCCCTGACTCTAAAGCGTCTGCCATAGGCATAGCTGCGAGCCTCAGTTAGGCAACGACCTCGGTTCTGTAGCGCACGGCATGGCGTGGGGGTGTCAGTGCTGCTGTCCTCCCTCCCCAGTGTTTGCAGACGGGGGGCCATGTGTCCTACAGCGTCACGAGGGAGCTCTAGAAAGCGCGTTTACCGTATTACGTATTTCTGCGGTCATAGGTGTTCAGAGCCCCGACGTCTGGATTCAGAGAATTACAGAAGTGTCTCAGTTTTCGGGGGTGCGTGCACGAGGAAGGGCGGGGGCTGGGTGTGCATCTCTCGGGGCTGGGACTGGATTACTTTACCTAGCTAGCAGCCTGGTCTCTGCCCTGCTGCTTCTTTTTGGATGGCTGTGTGGTTGCACTGCTGCAGGCAAGTGGGTGGAGGCAGTGTGTGAAATGCCCTAGGCTGCTGCTCCCTTTCTCTAGTTTATTCCCAGGCGCTACACGTGCACTGCCCAGTTCCCAGTAGTGGAGGGGTAGCAGGACCCTCGCTGGGAGTGCATAGCTGTTCTCAAATGTCATTGCACCATGCCTCTCTTTTGTCAGAATAAAATTACTATGTAACTGCGGGGGTACTGATGTGTAAGCCCACTTAAGGGAGGGGAGTCAAAGCCCAAGCCCCAACACTGCATGAGTGAGCTAGCAAAAGCTAAAGCCTGTGCTTTATCTTTGACTGGGCAGTGGGGCTTGGGCTTCAGCCCCAGCTGTCAAGAAGTCTAATTCAAGCTCTGGCAACTCTGTTAAAGTTGAGTTCTGACCCATAATTTGAGAACTGCTGCGCTAATAGCAGAGGGAAGGGTGATTGGAAAGTTTGTGTACCACTGCACTACAGACTGGTTTTAGCGGTAAGCATATGATTTAATGCCCCTAGCTCTACTTACACTATTTACAATCACTCGGGATATTCTTATTAGCCGTATAATATCCAGGCCTTTTTTGACTCTTGATGGATTTTTGATCTCAGAACTTCCTGCTGCCGTTCTGTCACTATCATACATCATATGAAAAATTCTTTTATTGGTTTTAATTTAAATGGCCTCTTATGAGACAAAAAAGAACCTCCCAAAATACCTTCTGTAGATCATTAATAATTGTATATGTTACCTAGTATTCCCTTTTATTTGGGGCTTTTCTGATCTAAACAATTACAGTCTCTCCAATATCTCTTCCGAAAAGAGATTTCCATGTCCTAGATAATTTTGATCACTCTTCTCTTTTAGACATGAGGAGACAAGCACTACACTCAGTATTCCATCTAAGGCCACTTCATTGATTTATGTAAAGGTATTATATTGTTCATCTCATTCTGTGCATCTAATGTTTTGTTAGCTTTTTTTAAAAACCATAGCTTCCCATTGAGATCTTTAGCAGTCTGCCAAGACACTCAAGAACAATGTAGATAGTACTGTGAGCAGAGTGAGTGCTGCTTCTGTTGTAGGATAGATACTAAGCCAATATTATGTATAACTAACACTCACTCCTTTCTTCAGCACCTCAGTTTAATTATTTGCTAACACATAGGCCAGGATTCTGTCTTTCCAGAGGGCATCACATGGAGTTAAAATTGAGAGTTATTACCATCCTGATAAATGTAAGTGTCCAGTCTACTTTGAAGCACCATACTAGTTTTTAGAAAACAAAAATAATGCACACAGAAAACATTGTAAATAGTATTTGGAATACTGTGAATAATTACTAAAAATCTGTTTGGTAGTATATTTACAGTTATTCCTTATGCAGGTTTTGCCACTTTTATTTCAGTGATATATGTTTAAATATAAGCTTCCAACATACTCACACGTGCACTTTAGCACACATATAAATATATATATATATATATATAAATATAATATATATATAATTTACTTGTGATCTTCTCTATAGCAAGCATTCTCAAACCTCATTGCATCATGGCCCCGTTTTTGACAACAAATATTACTATATGAACCCAGGATGTGGGGGCCAAAATCAGCCTGACAATTTGTAGGGGAAGAGGGAGATCAGTGCAAAAAAGCCTGAACTCACCACCGTAAAGGGCTGGCAAAGCCAAAGTCCCAGGACTTCAGTTCTAGGCAGAGGGACTGTAACGTGAGTCCAGCCACCTTGGCTGTGACTACACTAGCCCAATTCTTCGAAATGGCCACGCAGATGGCCATTTCAAAGATTACTAATGAGTCTCTGAAATACATATTCAGCGCCTCATTAGTGTGCCGGCAGCCGCGGCTCTTCAAAATTGCTGCGTCTCGCTGCTACGCGTCTTGTCCAGATGGAGTCCTTTCAAAAAGGACCCTGTCAACTTCGAAATCTCCTTATTCCTATCAGCAGGAATTCCTTATTTCCCCTTTTCAACAAGGACCCCTGTCTGGACGAGCCATGTAGCCTCGAGATGCAGCAATTTTGAAGAGCTGCAGCCACTGGTGTGCTAATGAGGCGCTAAATATATATTTCAGGCGCTGATTATGTATTTCAGCACCTCATTAGTAATCTTTGAAATGGTCATTTGGATGGCCATTTTGAAGATTTGGGCTAGTATAGATGTAGTCCTTGTGTTGAAGCCCTTGGGCAGTGGAACTCAGGCTTTGACTTCAGCTACAGGCCACAGCAAGTCTGAATCAGTCGTGGTGACCCTATAGGAATGGCTTCGCAACCTACTTTGAAGTCCTGGCCCCACAGTTTGAGAACCACTGTTCTGCAGAGATAACTTCTCTGCCTTTATAACATGCTCTCAGTATGTAGTGTGTATCATTGTTAGCCTGTGGCCACGTAATGTGCGGTGAGGTACTCCCCTGGGTCCTAAGCAACCCAGTTTTTTACTGTTAGAGCAGGCAGCTCCTAGCACACTCACCCACGGCCAGGCTGTAGTAACCAAACGGTTAAAGTTCTTTTGTTGTGCCGGCTGTGTTGCAGTGACAAAAGGGTTAACAAAATAGTTAGGCTCAGAGCTTAACTAGTTACAAGTTTATTTAAGCTACAGTTATAAGCGTGCGGTTACAAAAGGCTATTGTTTACTTCTTATATGCTAGCAAAGTACAAGTGTTAACAAGTTACGTTACAATCCAATACAAAGATATCTGTTATCATCTAACACAATGATATATTGATACTAGTTACAGAGCTCTAATTCTTTAGCTGTGCACAAAAAAAAAAGTCAGAGACCTAGCATGGGTGTATCTTACCCTCTCTGCGTCTCTCGATACCAGCGTAGCCAAGCCGGATTGGTCACTCAATTCCGCGGAAAGACGAATACGAGGTTGGGCGTCCCCAGTAGTGGACCTCGGGAGGCAATCACCTGACCCGACCAGCAGGAAGTTGGTTGAAATGCACTCAAAGTTAGAGTTCTGCTGGACCCATCTTTTATACCCCTTTTGGGTTATGTATTCTCTTTCTTATCTATGGTGCCAGATCATACTGGTCTGTCTTTGTGACTCCAGTTTGTTACAAGGGCATTTCTACTTAGTTTGCACTTGTAAGACAAGAGATAAACAATTTAGGAGTACAGGACATTCTTTTGTGCGGGCGGGGCACGTCCCCTTCTGGGTGATTGTGTGTGTGCATCATATTGATCAATGCCAGCTGGGGTGATTTCTTGAGGGTCCACCCCCCTCTCATGTTGACAGTCTGGCCTGTTAGCCTTCTAGCTGTACTTTCTGCTTCTCAGGGTCACGATAAGCTAGCATATGTGGGCCTCAATGAGGGCATCAAAGACTGTGCTGTCAGCAGCCGTTTCCGTGCCCTGTGTGCTCCTCAGTGGAGGGGGGGCAACGAGCAAGCTGGCTTGTAAGGGGGAGACTTTGTCTGGCTACAATCATCTGGATTCTTCAGTGTCTGAGAATGGCAGCATCTAATTTTTTTCCAAACAGTTCAGATTTAGAATATGGGTTTTACATCTATGATAGATTAAATGAATCAGCCTGATGTTTAACCAGAGAAAACAAAGCAATTAGTATAAAAACATAGCTGAAAGGTATTTAGTGTTTTGTGTCAATGGGATTTACAAGATAAGGTGTCATCCCCGTGTGCTTGCAAATAAAATGTTTAAGCAGATTTTTTCTTTCAAACAATGTTTTGTGCCATTCCTTCAGTATTTTTAGTACGAGTGCAGGTTTTTTTTGGTTGACATAACTTTATAATTTTTGTGCTATTTGGAGATGAGGTCTTAACCCCTGGAGTTTGTGTCTATGGGGAAAAAATTCCCTTTGAAAAAAGCCCGCAGGAAGTATCACCATTTCACAATAATTAAAATTCTTTTGAAAAGCAATTATTTGCCTTTGTAATTCACCAGTTTGTACAAAGTGGCATGTTTTAACAACATCAGTGGATCCCTGGGGATAGCTTTACCAGAGTTTCCTAGTGAAAACTGGGACACCTTTTATTTATGGGAGATGGTGTTGTGGAGAAAGGGAGATGAAAGAATGCAGGAATTGTGCTGGTGGGCATAATGGAGATGTACATGCCAAGCCTTTCATTTCCACACCCCTCAGCCGAGCACTCCCATTCATTTTCCACCACCCTGTGATTTTGGCTTTACATTCATGGAATGGCTGGTTTAAGGAGTGATGTAGTGTGATGCTTATTGGAGAGTGTGAAGAGGGGAGTGCTTCATACTATGATCTGGTTCATACCATGAGAGGATGCCATTCTTATCAAACCAAGCTATTTGCAGAGCTTCTCTACACTTCATCTTAATATCTCAGACCTATTTGCTGATGTCATTTATAAGTTTCTTTCTCCTGCAATGCATGCTCCTCCTTCCAGGCTCAATGGAGGGTGCTACAGAGAGAGGGGAAGGTGTCAGTTTGTGACAGGCGTGTGCACAGATGCATGTGCCCTTTGTGACCCTGTTGTCACTTTCAGCAATTCCGCTCAACAGTGGGTCTTTCAAGTGGTTATTTGGCAACAGTTACCAAAAACTGAGACAATATGGTGATATTTTCTATAACTGATGGGTTCACCACAAAATGCCTTGGGTCTGTGATTGCCTTGGGTTCAATGGATCTCTAGGTATGACCCAGTATGGCCATTCTTATGTTCTTATGTTCTTAGGTTCCCCTATAAGTAATTCATTTCTGCTATTCAAAATGTGAACACCTAGGATGTACATTGCCCATGAACCAAATGTTTTAAAGCAAGCCCCCTACATTATAAAAACACTTTGTATATTTTTCTCCCTTGAAACTAGTTGTGGAAGGACAGAAAATCAATATACACAGACTTAATTTGTGGCAGAGCTTGCCAGGGCTGAGCTCTGGCTCTCTAAGAATATTTTTCATGTTTCTGTTTTTCTACATTAATGCTGCTGGTAATGCAAGTGTTGTTATAATTAATGTTACGATTATTTACATGTACTGTGATATACATTTATTGCTTGGACTCCATTTTGTGAATAGATGCCATCTTGAATGGGCTAAAGGACATTAAGGATTCCATCTTGGTAGCACTTCACTATGGACTTTGGCACTCTTTTCTCTGAAAGGCAGGGAAAGGTTCCAGGAGGATCCAGAACTTCAGAACTTTCACACCACTCAGGCTATATAAGGGCACTACATATAGCAACCATTGCTGTCCATTATAGAGGCAGCTAATGGAAGAGTCACTTTATGCAGGCATCAGGGACCATCAACACCAGCACTGTTTACCTGAAGAAGACCATAACTGAGATACAATACTTGCTCCAGATTCGGTGGTTCTGTGTTCCTCCTGTCGTAACTACACTGGGGACATAAAGAGACTGGAGCCCATTGGTTGCCCCTTGACTGGTTCCAGAGTACACTAATCGATGTCTACCTTCTGCTTGTCTCTGCTATCAGGATCTGCAAGTATAAAAGGATTTAGAAGATCCATGGTGTTGACATGAGTAGGTTGGAGCCAGGTTTCATGATTACACCAATGATGTAGTTTGAGGTATTTTATGGTATTTGTTTATTTTCCCCTGGGTTTTCTCTAATTTCTATATATTTCCCCTCAGTAATCTTTGGATTGTTTCACCTTATTTTGGACTGCCTTTACCTGCCTGAGACAGGAAAAGTGGGTGGGTCCAGGTTTCAGGAGGGCAGGCAGTGATGGAGGACACAGGGAGGGGACAGGAAGGAGCTGATGTGTGGGAGGGATCCAGTATCAGGGAGAACGGATGTGAGGGATCTGTGGGTCCTTGGGACAAAGGGCAGTTAAGGGGCATGACCTGTCTCCCTCCCGCGCTTAGTGCTCAGCAGGCACCTGGAGCACACAGGCTGCAAGGTACACCCATAGGACAAAGGGGGATCCCGCTGGATCCTACTTGAACTCCACCCACCCTTCCGAACCCGAGCATGGTGTCCACTTTCCTTCCATGGTGCATGTGCTGCTTCCCTTGTTTCTAGACCCATGTCCAGCCCTGCCCAGACCTTCCTCCATGAGGCAAGAAGGGGAAGAAAGAATAGAGGAGGGAGCACAGGAGGGATCTGGTGCCCTGGTGACAGGATCAGAAAGGGGAAGGGGCACAGAAAGGCTCTAGAGCCAGAGGAAGGGGAGACCTGTCTCCCACCATCACCTTCTTTGCCTGTCCATTTCCCAGTCTCCAGTAGGACCACCCCACTCTTACTGCTCAGCAGGCAGCCCTGCCACATCACTTTCCTGCCAGCGGGCCATGCACTGCTGCCCCAGTTTCCAGCCCCATCATTAGCCTTGTCTGGCTTTCCCTATGAAGTGTGCCCATGCCCACAATGTTATTTCTGGGGCCAGGACAGTAGCACATAGCCAGGCTGATGGGCGACCAGGTGGGGTCAGGAGTCCCAGCCTATGGATTCAGGGAGGCCTGGATGCAAGTGCATGGGCCACGGTCCACTCAGGGCCACCCCAAGGTTTGCCCTTGGCCTGAGGGGTGGAGATCTATTTTACCAGTCGTTGGATACTGGATGCTTGGGCCAACTACCGATCTTTAAGGCAGCTGTTGCCCTTACATTCTCAGTGCAACAGCACCATTAGGCTGGGCAGTTCATAGCCCTGGTGCCTCTAAGCTTGCTGCATCAATTATGAATGTATGGGAGATAAAATGGCTTGAGCCCTGGCACCCTTGCAAACTTAAGTACTGACAGTATGTTATTCACAGTATCACCGTCTTTGTTGTGAATCTAAGAGAACGGCAGTTGTAGTGCAGTTCACAAATGAGAACTGTAGACTTTGGCATTGGAGGAATGTCAACATTAAAACTTTTAGCTGAATAACAAATTCAACAAAAGGTTTCAACAATTATTGGTGGATCAATGACTAATAACTAATTGAGATAATTTTTAAGATGAGATAAAATAGCTTTGGAGTAGAAGAGATTCTGCTTAGCAAAGTGAGAACAACTGTAGCAATGGGCAGCAAATTAATGTTTTACTTATCTAGATTGGGAGATCACTCTCCTTGCAAAGATATGTTAATTTAATATCAGATGTATGTATACAGTTAAGATGTATGTGATCTTTGAATTGTCAGAAATGTTCAGAAAGGGATAGTTTGGAGCTTAGCCTATTAACATTAGCATCAAATATGCATTCAGACTTTGAAGAAATATTTAATCTATAATTAATAACCAGTGCTTTACACCCTTCTTGGAAAACGGCCAGGGTTTTAATACCAACTTTTGTTTTTCATAGGATTCAGATTTGTTCAATACAAAAAAAAAAGATAAATCACATAGCATAAGCATCAAAGGGACCTGTGGCACCTTATAGACTAACAGAAAAGTTTTGAGCATGAGCTTTCGTGAGCACAGACTCACTTCATCAGACGCTGGTCTTGACCAGCGTCTGATGAAGTGAGTCTGTGCTCACGAAAGCTCATGCTCAAAACTTTTCTGTTAGTCTATAAGGTGCCACAGGACCCTTTGTTGCTGTTACAGATCCAGACTAACACGGCTACCCCTCCAATACATAGCATAAGCATGTGTGTTTACAGTGCAGTATCTGCAGTTATTTTACAGCTGTAAACAACATCTTCATGGAGTGTGCACATAAGGTATTGTGTGTCCAAGCATTTAATGTATACAGCTGCTTTAAACCTTGAAGTAATTTGAACCAGTGATAAGAGAGAACCATTTTGCTGTGTGCATATATTATTTACTAACTTGTCAAAGGTGTTTTTATATAGGGCATCATTATGTAGCAATTAACAGACGTGCTTTCCCTTCAGTCCTCCGTCAAATGAGTTAAGCCTTAGTCAATGTTAAACAGATTTTATGGATTTTGTATTTAATTATGATAATTTTAAAAAGCTTGGAGATTGTAGTGCAACTACCTGTTCTTAATTTTGCATTCTGAGAATTTATGTCTGTTAACTTTTTTGAACCTTTCAGGTAAGACAAAAGATGAAGTTCTAATCCTTCAAGACTCTGAGGCTTTCTTTATGACAGAAAGATTGTTATTCCTGGTTTCCTACTCATATTCTAATGCTGGCAAGTACATTTTGCTTACCTAGAATCTCTGTAGATTTAAGTGGATAAGATTTTCGTCACATTCTGTCTTACACAATTGTGTGGTGTGTGCCATGAAATAATTACTGGAGAGTTGCTTGCATTTCAGTGGTGTATAAATCTGTAAAGTGTCCTTGATTTATCTGGTTGAGGGGCCAGATTTTCAAAGGTATTTAGGCATCTAAAGATGCAGATGTGCGCTCCTAGTGAGATTTTAAAAGTGCCTAAGCAGGTTAATGCCTACGGCCAGATTTTTAAACAATATTTATTTTATATTGCTGTGATCAGCATAGTAAGGCCTATGTGACTCAGATGGCTAAATGCCATTTTTAGGTGACTTAGGAACTTATATCCCACTGACTTGCATAGATTTCATCAGGTGTTGTTAAAAATCATACTAGGTACTTATCTGCATCCATGGACACTTAAATCCATTTAAACATCTAGCCCTAGATCATATATATGTATGTGTGTGGTGATTAAAAATGCTGAATCCTGTCTACATTAGCCCTCAGATTATTGGTACCTTCTGTGGAGCTTCGTCAGTGGGTATGAAACAGTAGGAGATATTCCAGAGAAATGATGATATAGATACAGCTAAGCAAACACTGTATTTGCTTCCCACCAATTGACATTTATTCATCTATCTAAGGAGGTGATTTAACAGCAGAGGACCAGTTTTCATAGTAGGATTTGGGAATCAGGTGGTAGGAGCTTTTTAAAAGTCCATTATTTGTGCACATTTTGTAACAGGCAGAAATTATTTTGTGTTTTACAATCCATGAACTAGAAAAATGAAAAGGGAACAGGTAAACAAGCCTATGAAGCATGGAGAGAACAGAAGAGAGAAAACCTAGACACAGGCCACCTTTGATGCATTTATTGTAATCTTTAAAATTGCCTCCTTTTAGGCCATTAAATTGCCTAAATTGGTCGTTTTCATACCACAGTGTTGGTTGGTGTACTTTATTTTATGTGCATTACATGTTAGTTTAAATAGTCCCTTTCAAAGTGTGGGTGGAGTAGTTTAAAACTGTTCTGCAGAGAATTATTGTGTAATGACCACAGATTGCTAAGAGGAAAACAAGAGTAATAATGTTCCTAGAGACTATCTTGGTAGCCTTTTCCATCCAGACATGAGGAAGCTCTTTGGAGTATTTATTTTCTCACTGAAAATCATGTCAAAGCAATCTCAACTATCATAAAAAAGTAGTGTTAATTGTATGTTTTAAGAAAAAGTATGTGCCTTCATCAGCTACTTCTCATGGATTTCTGTATGCATTCAACAAGTTCTTTGAAAATATCTTGCAAACTGAAAAACAAATGCCAATGCATGAAGCAGCCTGATCAACTGAAGGGGAATTTTGATTCTAACTGAATCTGTTCAGTAAAACTGAACAAAACTTCTCCTGATAATTTGTGCAGAATCTCATACTTGTGAATATCTGCTGGAATGTTCGCATAAGAAAATTCGATACTTTAAAAGGTACTTTTTTTTCCCTTGGGTTTTTTAGGGAGAGAACAAGGGTGGATGGTGAATATTGTATCTTACAGAGTGTACATTATTTTCTACTATACATTGCAGGACGTAACACAAGTTGAATGACCTGACTCAGTATCCATTGGTATTTATGAGCATGTTATTGATTTTGGTAGGCACTGAACCAGGGTACTTTTCAGAGAGGAAAAAGACAACACACTGGACAAGTACTATTCACTTCTGCTTTTGTTTATACTTAGTGTAATTCTCTAGTTTCCATGCAATAGCGCTATGCTGGTGAACTTGGATTGCATATGCTGCGCTAGAACCTGTGACTCCAAACAAAGAATAGTTTTCCTTTGAATTTATTTTTAAACTAACTGAATCCTTTCTAGTGATCCGAGATTTTAGAAGACATTGACTTTGCTCAGCTTAAATTTGGATCTAAAGTGACCTGAAAGTGATACTTCAGTTTTTCAACGTATGATTATTCAAATGGACAGTTAAAATGATAACTTAAAATAATAAATGATAGATTCAGTACATGTTGAGATATTGTTTAGCAAGGGCTCCCCCACAGGCTTTGTGCAAGGGTCATGCATTCCGGACTATGTGTTACATACGTTAAAAGGTCAATGTGTAAAACTGATAAGTTCTTTCCCAAGAAGATGTCAGCTATGGTTATTTCTGACTGGGAATAACCAATGGATGTTTGTTCTGATAATTTAATGCTTGTAACTGGACACTTAAGAGCTATGGTGGAATTGCTATAGAGGGCCATGATACCTTTGCTTCTGCCTGTCCATCTTGCTCATGCAATTTCTCTTTACACCGAGTTGAATTAACCCTTTTTTATACAAAACACAATTATTTTTCTGATTTAGTCATGAACACTTAAATAACAGTTGCTTTGTATACAAACAGCTGTTTCCTGTCACTGTGATCCACAAAGCTGCTACTTCATTTTAAAAACTATACACTGTTTCAGCCAAGTTGTTCTGAAAAATTTAGTTCCCTTATGCAGTAGCTCTCAATTTGCAATTATTCATTTGTGAACTGCACTACAGCTGGGCCCTGTTTTCTCACAAATTAGTTCATCAGGTCTATTATTCCATAAATGCGAAGCAGCTGTTACTCAGATCCAGCTTGATTGTAAACGTCGTTTACTGTTCTACTCAGTTGGTTTATTCCAAACATTTTGTTGCAAAATCGTATATTTGGCTCTAACCATTCAGACAGAGTCTATGTGAAATGCTTCTTACTGCAGCAATTAGAGTACTAATTGTTAAGAACATCAAAGAGTGAGAACAGATATGTTTTAACAAGAGCAGACTACTAAATAGGGTATTATCTTTTTCATGCATATACATGATTCCTATTGTTGCTAGTGGAAATCTAATGCACACATTAACAGAAGAATCTGTCTGGTCTACAGAAATGATAAATTTATAGTTTCTTAATCAATGAAATTTGAAATCTGTAGAGAATATATAGTTAATATTGTACATTTATATAGGTACTTCACCCCAAAGATTCCCAGTATTTCATAAAATACACAACACATTCCAAACTACCTACTGAAATGCGGCAACCTCTAGAGTGGGAGGGATTTGAAGATGAGATGTGGTGTGTAAGGCCCCAAGAAAGCAAAACATATGCATGTGCGTAAGATTAAGCATGTTTCAGTACTTAACAGGACGCAACTCTAAGAGCCAATTACTTTTCAATTGTATAATACTTTTACAACACTGGCTGATATGATGTACTCTTCAATGAATATTTTATACCAGTTAATTTGCTTTGTGTACACTATGTTTCACTTTTACAAAACACTGA
This sequence comes from Carettochelys insculpta, assembly GCF_033958435.1. Classification (NCBI taxonomy): domain Eukaryota; kingdom Metazoa; phylum Chordata; order Testudines; family Carettochelyidae; genus Carettochelys; species Carettochelys insculpta. The sequence continues at coordinate 20,416,203 of NC_134145.1, forward strand.
AGCTAGCTTCAAGAAACTTAGCACTGACGTTCACACATCCTTACTATTCTCCTTAGGAGACATTTCAGCTACTTTTTTAAGAACCATCATATAATGGAGAATCTTATTTTGAATCTGTCAGGGATTTTTCCATCCCTCGGGCATAATCGCCCCCGTGGGTCAGGGGAAACAGGCCTTTGGCCATTTAACAGCATTACAGGTACAGGTATAAACTAAGAACCCCATAGGCTGCCTTTAGCAGCCCCTTGTAACGGTCTCTCTGAGTCAGTTGGTCTCCCTAGTAACCCTGAACTCATACACGCTTCAAACCTAGGCCTCTGATTGGACATTGGTGAAAACCTTCTAAAAACATCCATAGCCTGGAGGACTTGATTGAAAACCAGGGACAAACTCATAAATATTCAAATAGAATCATGAATTAAACATAAGAACACCAAATAAAAGGCGGCGCAGGACAGCACCCGGGGTTCAGTCTGGGGGGTCTGGCTGCGGACGAAGAGCTCCTGCTTTGCGAAGAGCTCCTGCCTGGCCTAGAGCCACCCCCTATTTTCTAAAAGAGCTTTTAGGGCCATAAGTAGGCTGAGGGCAAGGCGGTCGGGTGGCGAACTGGCCTCGCCTTAGTGGTGAGGTACTGCGTACCTGACAAGCCAAACCCAGGGCCCGCTTCCCGGCGGCTAAGAAGCCTCTGTGGAGTGGCAGCCGAGTGTCGAACTGGCCTGCCTCAGCAGGTGCTGCGCACTCGGCTGCTTAACCCAGGGGCCGCCATTTTGCCTTCTCGGAGCAGCACCATCGCTTTCGCTGCCCCGTGACGTCACCGCACCCGATTGGACAACCGGACACGACCACCGCACCTGATTGGACCACCGGACACGACCGCTGTACCTGACTGGACCATTACTACTGGACACGTAATATCCCTACAAGCCCTGGGCATAGCCTGGGGTACTGTCACCAGCCACTAAACTTCTTTCAGACATTTCAAATCCTGTAAAAGGACTTGAAAGGATTGTAGCCTAGGCCACGGCTCTACAGGGCCAAGAAAAGGCTACGTATAGCCTCAATCTTGGAGCCAAAGTTGTTCGCTCCAGCTGCACACTTGTTTGATAAGTTCCATAGTTAAGGTTTAAGTGGTTAAATGTTAATTGTGTTTGTAAGAAAGTTGTCTCGGTAGAGGTTTAACCTCCCAACTTCCCTTTTCTTTTCCCAAGTTCTGATTTCTCTTACCTATTTTTGTTCTCCAAACCCCACTGGGAAGTCCTTCATTTACTAACCCATCTGGGAGGAGATCTTGACAGGCTGGACCTCAGGATCTCCAGTAGGGTGGCTCAGCTAACCACCCAGAGTCTAAAAGGAAAAGGCCATTCTGCCTTCCCTTGCTCGGAGGAGAAAATTAACTCAACCCCTTAAAGTCTTAAGGCTTTCTTTAACCATTTTACTTTTCTGTCCAATAAGAAAACCCACATAGACTCCCTACATGGATTTCCTGTTAGTGGTTAGTGTAAGTGTTTGAAAAACATACTCCTATAGAAATAATAAGGTTTAGTTAAAGTTGTTGCTAATATTTCTTATAATTCAAATGTTATAATGAATTGTTGTATGGGTTTATTTTATATGTTATGTTGCTTGTTTGCATGTTGGTGTTTTTGTTAATAAAAGCAGTTGTGGTTTAATCAGTCTTCCTCTTCTTGTCTCACCCTTTCCTCCTTCGAGCGAAATAGCCTCCTGCCTACCAGGGAATTAAGCACCCTCCAGCCTCCCCCCTCTACTACAGCGCAAAGTCAGTGCGCAACTCTCTAGACCCCCTGCCGAAGGTGGGTGGGGTTGGCCTGCAGAGGAGCGGAGCGGCCTCCGCCTGCTGTCGGGCCTCTGCCGTCTCCTCTGTACCCTTGTCCGGGGCCCCGTGGGGATCCGAACGGTACGCTGGTGCAGGGTCAGTGGGGGTTTTGCCCGCGACTCTGCTCGTGCCGACAGAATCCAGTAAGTATTTGCCCATCCCACTGAGGGCAGTAACATTTTCTGATTAGGAGATACAAGTAAGACTGCAATTTCCATTTAGGCAGATGGTTGGGTTGCTGCTAACAGTTAAATCAAGAGTGTTATAGCAGTTCACTGAACACATCGTCCCTCTTTTGAATGATAAAGGCTACATAGTCAGTGAGTGTTCAGTGCTTGCCAAAGTGGGTAATTTTTCTCATTGAGTCCGATCTTCTTTCACTTTTTTGATTGCCTATAAGAAAAATATTTTTTTATCTATCCCCAAACACTGTAGCAAGCAGTAGTTTAAATAAGGGAGCCAGTACTCAGCCAGCTTCTCACTCCAGCCAATCCCATGGCTAGGACTGCTGAGTTGCCGGTACTCAGTACCAGCAAGTATTGGCACAAAAAATCCCATGGCTTATAACTGGGTCTCTTCACAACCATTGATAATTTCTGTGCGCCTTAAAATTAACCAGTCATGGTTTTTCTAAGGCTATTTAATTTATTTAATTTGTGCAATGTATATATTTGCTCAATTTGTTTACCTTGGCAGAGGAATTAGCTAATTTAGTCAAATAGTCTTAGATCATTATTGCTGATGCTGTTAGCAGAGGATGGCAAGCAAGATTCTTTGTTAATTTTGTCTTTTTGTTACCTAGGGCTGTATTGCTTTAATTCAAAACTTGTAGTGTAATGATTTTGTGACCCACTGAAGTGACCTGAAAGACAGGTATATCTTGAAAGAATAAGAAGAAAATGCTAAGAAACCACTGGGTACTAGTTGTTTTCTGGAATAAAACAGCGTCAAGGTTAATACCCACTCTGACACTCCACATACCATATCAAATATGTTATCGCACCCCTTATCAAAAATCAAAAATGACATGGAGGGCTATACACTTTTAAATTCATATTAAATATGCGTAAAATAGTTTTATGTTATTACTCACCACACATAATAGTATGCTAGGCATACAAAAATACTCAGGTACTACCCAGAGATGTTGAGGAATTTTGCTGTGGAAGTAAACCGTAACCAACATGCTAACAGTTAGTGGCTAACTGAATTCATATGTAGGTTTGATGAAACAAAGTAGTTGTATTTATGTGCCTGTGCTTAATTTGTGTTTTCGATGATTTACTTTCTAAAAAAATCTGGCATGTCTCACACCCTGAAAAAGGGCCTCATGTACCCCTCAGGGTGCATGTACCTCAAGTTAAGAACCACTGCTGTAATGGGATTCAATAGCCTGGGATGAGTTCCTGTGACCTTATGGAGCTGAGTGACTTCAAGCTAATAGGACACCAAGTGGATTGAGAAATTTGAATTAGCTGATAAGATGACAGGATCTGCCTGAATTTAAGTAAATGTGAGCCTAGTGAGTGTAATTATAATAGGGGGGATCAAAGTAGGAAGGATGAGAGAAGCTAAACTGAATGGCTGTGGTCACACTAGCAGCTCATTTAGAAGATTATTTCGAAATGAGGGGCAATTTCGAAATGAGCAGGAGCTTGACTACACAGCAATTGCTCATTTCAAAAGTAATTTTGAAATTAAAAGGCGTTTATTTTGAAATGGTTATTCCACTCCTGTGTTGGGAATAATGCCTCCTTTTGATGTTAATTTCTAAATTAAATGTGTGTAGCTGCTCCCTTGCTGCTATTTTGAAATTAAAAGTCCTCCACAGAGCCGGCCCCTCCCACCAGCAGCCAGAGCTCTATGGCTGTCAGCTGTGGGTGCCTTATAGCTGCAGGGACACAGAAACCCCGTGCAGGAAACTGAGAGTGTGCTGGCAGCCATAGGAGGACGAGGTGGCCAGCTGACACTCCCTAGCTCCCTCAGAAAGCAACACCCCTCCGTAGCCAGACAGATGGCTACCAGCCAAGACCCCAGGATCCTCATGGAGCCAAGGGGTCTGGGTGGAAGGGCTCCCAGGGATCTGGGCAGCCCCCAAAAAGGAGGGGGACCCTCTGGCTGGAAGCTGAAGTCTGGGACCTGCTGGCTGTCTAGGGGGATGAGGACATCCTGCTCAGGACGGAGGGGCAGAAGAGAAATGCGGACGCCTTTGCCCACCTTGCCAGCAACCTCACCGCAAGGGGCCACCCCCTCCAGACCCCCTACCAGGTCTGCTCCAAAGTGAAGGAGCTGCATCAGGGCTATGCCCAAGCAAGGGACTCAGCCAGGCAGTCAGGGGCAGCGACGGCCACCTGCATCGACTTCAGGGAGCTCCACCAGCTGCTGGGACCCAGGGAGGCTGCACCACCCGAGGAGACCCTGGACACGGCAAAGTCGGAGGGGCAGGGCGAAGAGCCCTAGCCAGGACCCTCGATGGTCCCCCCTGCTGCAGGCCCTGAGGTACCTGCTGGCACCAGGGACAGTGACAGTGGGATCAAGGGACTGTTGTGTGTTGCCGAGACCTCCGAGGGCTCTAGCCAGGCTATTTCCACCTGGGCCTCCCCTGAATCACCTGAGGAACCCTCAAGTAGGACTGGTCGTGGGGTGCCCTGGTCATGCGGGAGGGGTGGTCCTCAACGCAGCCAGTACGGGTCTGGGCACGTGGCCATGGGCCAGGGACCCGGGGATGGCCGTCATCACTGCTGGGGAGGGCCTGCATGGGGCTATGGGTTGCCATGAGGGTCAGAAGCCCGGGAGAGCTGGGGCAGCCACTTTAACAGCCCCGCGTTGACGGACCTAACAGAAGACGGGCCACCCCAGAACCCCTCACCACGAGTAGGGAGGGATGGCCATTGGCCCACAGAACCCAGGATCATGACTGATGGGGCACCACCCTCTTGCCTTATGTCTTCACAGCCTTGGCATCTGCCAGCCACCCCCAGCCCTCCGACGTGCCCAGGAGCCCCGCAACAGCTGAGGAGGGCGAGGGGGTGACACCTCCCTGGACTGGGCACCGTGGTGGGAGGAGCCACGGCCGCAGCTGGCAGATGATTTGGAGGCAGCCCACACAGCTACATGGCGAGAGCAGAACCACTTGCTGCGGGATGGCTCTCCATGGAGTGAGTGGCCTGGGACTGGGTGGCCGGGTATCTCGACACCCTGACCGAGGCTGTTGCCAACCGCCTGGCCCAGCTGCCCGGCCCAGGGATGGCCTTTCCTGCAGCACCCCTCTCTGCCCCAGCCCCCCCTTCCTCCCCAGTTCCTGGCCCCCCCATCCACCCCAGTCTCCCCCTATTGCCCGTCCCCCCCATCCCAGCCTCCCCTTTTTCCCTGACACCCACTTCTTCCTCAGCTACCCCCTCTTCCTCAGCCCCCCCTGCCCCTCCCGCCGCCCTTGCAGCTCTGCTCCCAGCCGACATGACCCCAGCTGAGTGGCAGGAGCTGGCACAGTGGCTTTCATTGGTGTGTCATGTGTAGGGGTGCATTAGCCAGGCCTGGAGTGGGTAGGCAGCATCGGCGACTGTTGTTGGGGGAGTCCGGATGGTGATGTGGGTGCTGTCCAATGCACTGATGCAGCTGGGGAGTCCCAGCTGTTGGAAGCCGGCTGTGGCAGCGTCCATGTCTCCAAGGTGGATCAGGCAGTGCAGGAGGCGACAACCTGTAGGGGGTAGAGGGCACAAGTGCCTGTGAGTGTGTGGTAGCATATGGGGGACCCCCTCCCTGGGACCCCACTCCCCGGGGCCCCACTCCTTGGGACACCCCCCCCAGACCCCATCATGGGTATGTGGACCCGTGTGCCTTACCTCAAGGAGGACAACCCTGACAGTGGCCTTCCCCACCCCAAATTGGTGGCCGACCAAGTGGATGCTGTCCAGGGTGGCCAGCTTCCACAGAGCAATAGCTACTCGTTTCTCCAGGGGGAGCATGGACCGCATGCGGGTGTCCTGGTGGCGAAGTGCTGGTGCCAGCCAATGGCACAGCTCCATGAAGGTGGCCTGAGTCATCCGGAAGTTGTGGAGCCACTGGTTGTCATCTCACTCTCCAGGGACGATGTCATACCACCATTCCCTGCTGGTGGGGTCCTGTCAGAGGCAATGGCAGGGCTGGAACAGGTGGTGCTCTGGATGCATCATGGGGGGAGCCTGCAGGAGGCTGGCCACATGTCAGGCACCATGTGGCCTCATATGGCAAGCTATCAGGATGGCTCTCCGGCTGGCCATGATGTCCAGGGTGTCCCCATCAGTTAAGTGCTGTGGGTCCATGTCAGGCAGTGGTGTGGTGGCTAACCAAGGCTCTGCTGAGTGCTGTGCTGGAAGTTGCGTGCTGCAAGCAGCCAGGGTCCTCAGCATGTGCGTGGGGGATGTGTTTGGGAGGGGCCCTTTAAGGGGTCGGCTGGTGCGTGCTCCAGGAAGGGCTTGTTGGCCATTCGACCCTGCCCCCTTATTTTGACGTGAAGCTGTGGCTTTGTAGCTGCTCCAATTCAAAATGACTGGGAGTCTTTTAGATGTTGCGGATCGCAACGTTGACCTATGTTTTGTATTTAGTCGCTTCCATAGCACTTACTTCGAAATAGCTTATTTCAAAATGACGGATAGGGATAAGCCATTTCGATGTCACTCCCTAGTGTGGCCACAGCCAACATGCCTGCTTTTGTAAATTTAAATCTCAACTTTCTACAAATCTTTTTGTGATTTGATTGTTTTCTGCCACATGATGGTGGTATTGCTTCTCATTTTAAAGTTGAAAATTGACATCTGATTGTGGTTGGAGGAGGAAAATTATTCAGTGCAGCCCAATGATAACACATTTGTTTAACAAATGTTAGCACAATTTTCATGTTATTTTTGTAACTAGCTATAATTAGTCTATTTCTTCATTAGAAAACAGATCTGCTATATATCAGAAAGGATAGTATCCCCATCATCCACCATTTTTCCAGTCATCCCAGATCCTTGAATTTTTGGAAACCTTACTGAATTCTAATTGCCTGACAGTGGTGGTGGTGTTTTGTTTTTCAGTAAGACAAAGATGATGCTGTCTGAGAAGCAAAACATGAATTCAGACTTTGTCATTTATTATCATTCTACATAATTAAACTCATTCTTTTAAAGGCAAGTTGGCAGGCATTATGTTTTATGTAATATAGTACAGTTTCGTCTCTGTAGGTTTCAGCTTGTGCTAGCTCAAAGACATCATTCTTGATAGCTGGGTAACCATCTTGTTCAGGGATAGTGATACATAGAATGAAATAGTGATCTGTGATTTAGCTACTGTAGTAAAGTCTGCCACAGTATCCCAGAGCTCTAGATTTGCTGAGACAAGAATCAAGATAGTATGGCCCAGCATTAGCTGTGTACATCAATTGCCCTGTGATGGTACCATAAAGGGGAAATTAAATCTGCTCTGTAGGCACCCTGAGAATTGCCCTTGTATAGAGGGGGTTCCGAAGGTGATGTGGTACCAATACACAAGGTCTCTGCCATTATATTGCCGGTGAGTAAGGTAATAAGAAAAGGGTTTCTGTTTTCCAGCAATCCTCAGCCATTGAAACAGTCCTTTTGAGCTATAGATAGGTGTGTGGGAAACAGAGTAGATCTGAGGCATATGCTCTAAGTGGTCCCAAGGTTTGAGTCCTCTTGTGTCCATTGTAAGAAAACTGCTGGTGTGGCATAAAGTCAGCCTTTCCCATCTCCCTCCAGTCCTGCACTGAGCACAGCTATAACACACTCAACAAGATATGACTTAATTCAGATTTCTCATGCATAGTGTAAGCTTACTGGCATATGCTTCATGTAATAAGCTTGCTATTCATCCCATACAGTCGTGGATCACCATTAGCAGTCAGAAAACAAACAGGCATGGAAAAGAAAACAGAACACTTTTGCAACTTTATTGGCACAAAGACAGAAGTATTAAACAATCTTGCCTTGTCATTATGGTCATCATCCTTAATTAGTTAATGGGCTCTCCCCTCATGTGTTATGGACTTTCTAGACTTTCCAGAAGGGACAGCGGCTGTCTAGAGAAGCTCAAAATGCACGGACAGGTAGTCATATGGACAAGAGATTAGGGGAAGAAGAGGAGCAAATAGGTACCTAGATTCACTGTAAGAACCATGTTGAATAGTAACAGAGAGGTAACCATGTTAGTCTGTATCCTAACAAAACAAAAAAGCAGTCATGTATGACTTTAAAGACTAACAAAATAATTTATTAGATGATGAGCTTTCATGGGGAAGACCCACTTCATCAGATGTGGGGATAGTGTTGTACTGGAAATGGTGCTGAACGTACATTGGCATGACGATTGTATAACAGAGATAAAAGCAAATAAAATTAAATGAAAACTGACAAATCAGATACAGAGGATAGAAGGTGGTGCAAAGGTTGGGGAGGAAGCGGGAGACAAAATTACTAACTGTGTCTATTGAATTAAGTGACCTGCCTGAGATCACTATGAATATCGAAGATGGGGAGGTTGTCTTTGTAATGCATAAGGTAATTGCTATGTCTATTAAGACCAAGTGTCAAAGTATTGAATTTGAACATAAATGCCAATTCAGAGGTTTCCCTCTGTAATCTGGTGTTAAAGTCTCTTGGTTGTAAAATCCATGTTCTCAGGTCTTTAGCAATATGATTCAGTCTGTTGAAATGCTCACTGACGTGTATTCAGATTGCTAAGGTCTGCTTTGTGTCCCTTCATTCTTTGGTGAAGTGATTGCCCAGTCTGTCCAATATACATAGCAGAGGGGCATTGCTGGCACAAGATGGCGTATATAATATTGGTTGAAGTATAGGAGTATGAGCCCCAATCCTGTAACTAACATGGTTTCGTCCAGTGATGGTGTCTCCAGAATAAGTATGTGGACAAAGTTATCACCAGGGTTAGTTGCAAGGAAATGTTCCAGGATCAGTAGTACTGTGGTTGCTAGTGAGAATTTTCCTGAGGTTAGGTGGTTTTCTGTAGTAGAGAACAGGCCTCTCACCCAGAGCCTGCTGGAGTGCAGCATCATATTCTAGTATAGGTTGTAGTTTGTTGATGATGTGCTGCAGGGGTTTGAGCCGCAGGTCTATAGATAATGACAAGTAGTGTTCTGTAATTGACCTATCTTGAAGTATTAGAGAGGTAGCCGTGTTAATCTGTATCATGCTTCACTCATGCATCTGATGAAGCACGTCTTTGCCCATGAAAGCTTATTCTCTGAAATATCTGTTAGTCTATAAGGTGCCACAGGACTTCTTGTTCTCTATCTTGAAGTAGCTGGTTTGTGGGTCAATCTTCTTCTTCTTCTTTTTTTTTTTTTTTTTTACTTCTCCCAGTGGGTGATTAAAAACCATGGCAGAAGAAGTTTTTTAAGGGAGACTTAAAAATGTAGACAGAGTAAGAATTTTACAGATAAGCTGAAGGAGGCTCTGTAGCACAGAGGGCTGTGTGGAATAAAACACAGAGGCAGTTGTTCAAACAGCTGACAAGATGAGGAGGCTGGGTACACAGACAATGTGTAGAAGTTGAAGGAAAACGTGATGAGCTCTTGGCCAGACCATGCTAGTAAGGTCTTTCATCTTCTTAGTCATTTTTGATTGGTATTACAATTTGGTCCATGCACTTAACTCCTGTTGAAGTCATGGGAGTCTTACTTCCAAAAAGTCTGCAGAATCGGGCCCTCGCTTCCCAGATAGCAGCAGCTTGTAATTGTTTTCCTGCTGTGCTAATACAGAACATTTGGATTAGTGCTACGGAAGAAAAAGGTGAACCACTGAATATTCTCCATGATTTGATTAGTGATAGAAGAGATGCTGATTAGGTAAATTCCTAGCAAAAAGATGAAGAGGACAATTTGACCACATGAAATGAGAGCAGGATTTATACTGTGTAACAAATAGAAGGCATGGTAAAGTTTTAAATAATTCACCTTAAAATCCAGCAAAAATTTGGATTACTGTTTTTCCACAACTCAAACAACCTAACTTGACTTATGTGCAATCTTACTATATAACATCATAGGTCTGATCTTGCGCTTCACACCCCTCCTCCCGAGGTTAAGTATTATTTTCTTTTTACTTGAGCTAAAAGAGTAGCTGTTTGTCATCTATGTAGACCAGTGCTAGAGTAGGATTGGACATCTTGTTGGTGAGTACCACAGGTGTCTGCTGACAGCAGAGGAACAGTGAGACTCAGTACTTTTGGGTTCCATTTCCCATTTTAGAAAAGAGTATTCACAGTGAGCACAGACTTGCCCAGCAGTTCCTCCTAAGCTTGATGCTTTTTGCTCTGTCCTCACTAACTTATCCTCCCCATGCCCAGTTTAGTTTCTTGACCAGGCTCATTTACTCCTCCCACTTCTTGTTCAATCTCTTTCTCCTCTCCTCAGGGTCCAGTTGAACCCTGTTCGCCTATATTCTCCATTGCCAAAGGCTCCCAGTCCCAGTCTCTCTCCCAGGACTCCTCATCTAATTTACTCCTTCCTCCCCACAGCTGTATCCCAGTCTCTTTGCCCAGCCAGTCTATCTCTTCTGAGGTTATACTGGACAATTGAATGATCCCATAAGCTTAATATTTGTGAGTCTATAAATCCTTTGCATGTGCTAGATTGCCCATTCTCCTCCACAGGCTCCCAGTCCTAGTGATTTTGCCAAGCCAATCCCAGTCTTTTTTACACAGCTCTGAGTGTTAGGCTTGGTCTACACTAGACCTTACAGTCGACTGCAGATACGCAATTCTTGCTATGGCAATTGTGGAGGTAGAGTCAGTGTATCTGAGTCTGAAGTCTACAGTAAGGTCTGTCCTCACTGAGGGAGATCAACGGGAGCATTTTTCCCATCGACCTCCCTTACTCCTTGTGATAGTGAGGGGTACAGGAGATTGACTGCCAACCCCAGAGAGATTGATTTTGTGTGTCTTTACCAGATGTGTGAAATTAAACTCTGGAAAAATGACCCTGAATGGGTTGATCTTCTGGTGAGTGTGGAGAAACCCCTAGTCTCCCTTTATCCATAAAATTTCCAGTCTTAGTCATATGTTGTCATCCCACAATCTCCTTGTTCTGATATTTTCTCCCATGCTTGACCTCAGCTCTGGCTTTTGTCTTCAGGTTTAGGCAGCTTCTTCCTCCTCACTGCCTAGGCGTTAGTAAAGGAAACAGGCTTCTCACTCTCAATTCTAGTGCCTAGCCCTGGTGTTTCCTGCAGTATCTCAGAGCTGCAGTTGCAAGAAAAGCCCTACTCCACTGGGGGATGGAATTAACTGTTGGTGGATACCTTGGTAAATCCCTACAGTGTTTGTGTGGATGATGATTTTTCAAAGGCTTATCACTTGGCCAAATTCCAACAGATTTTCCCAAGAACAAAAAAAGGCACAAATGCCTCTTTCTGACAGATTTCAAGTCCTTGCTCAAGAGCATGTGAATGGTGGAATCTCTCAAAGAAAAACTCCCCAGAATTCCTAGAATGGGCAAAACAATATATTTTTCTCAGCTGTGGGAAAAATATGGATTATTTTTCCTGAAATTTTTCACAAAAACAAAACAACAACAAAAAACAAAACCAACAGTCTGAGACAAACACTCAGCATGGAAAATTTTGCCTAAATTGTTGAAGTTTGGCAAAATTATAAGCAGCTCTGTGTAAAAAGTCTTATAATAGGACAGGTCAGGCAAATTTAAGTGGTGGTACCATCTCTTCTATAATTAACCTGATCTCAATTCTTTTTAGCAAAATTTAATTTTTCCTGAAAATCTTTTGGTGACTCTAATTTTAGACTATAAATGCATTTACAGAATTGGAAATGCCAAATGTGGCATAGTAACATGTTGGAAATCAATTCAAGTGAGTGTTGATGATGCTGATGGAAATATTCCAGCCTACTCACATTCCTATAGCCAAAGAGCAATCTGCATTTGTCATGCTTTTTAGTGCCAGTTACGTATATTTTCAGCTTAGTTTATATATGGAACAAGTGACTTGGTTAAGAGTATTCTTCATGCATATACAGAGGTTTGTCACTAAAATAAGCTTTCCTTTCAGCCGAAGGGGTCTAATTCTTTCTTTAGTGTGCATGAATAGATCCTATTACTGTTAACATGACAATCTCTAGAACATAAAGGTTACTGTTAATGTAAATTATGAATATGAATTGATAGAGAAATAGATCCTAAAGCTGTAATCTGAGTTCAAACTGAATATCAGCACATAGGGAGTTTAATACATTTTTTCAGGGATGATCAGACAAAGCCATACAATATTTGCATTAATCCCTACATTTTCAAAGCAAGGTATAGTTTTCTAGCTGCAGAGCCACTGTTGACTTCAGTGCAAGTCAAAGCCCATGCAGTGCTTTGAACTCTTTTCCCTTTTAGAAGCTGTTGTTTTGGTAAGTTCAGTTGCTTCTAAGGCTGCTGTAAAAATGACTTTTTCTTGGCCTTACGTAGATGAATTTACAAGGAAAATATCACACTAATATGCTCTTGGGAGATTTTTTTTTGCTGTGGAAAGGTTCCAGTTTCAGTTACCTATAATTCTATAAACACAAGACAAAGTACTGTAAAATCTTTCATATCTGACACCCCCCAGGACTGGGAAGTTGCTGGATGTTCAAGTGTGCTGGATGATGGAGAGCTGTCTTCTCCTGTGCCTGCTTGCTGGGGTCTCTCATCTCACTCCTGCTACAGCATGGTGGTTTCACTCAAATCCTCCTTTTCCACCTCATGGCGGATGGCAGCTTCTCTCATGGCTTGTTGAACTGCTGCACTGCCCTTCTTCTCCCTGGTGGCCCGTGATGAGGCCTCACCATGCCACTCCTGCTCTCATTGTGCCTGCCCTGAGTGGTGGGGCTCTTCCCCCTTCCAAGGTCAGCACACTGCTCCTGCTGCCTCTGGCTTCAGTGCAGCCATGTGCTCTGGGGTGCTCATGGGCATCTCCAGGGACCCGCAACAGCCAGAGCAGTCTTCCCTGCCTGGATCATTCAGCACCTCCCCATAGCGGGGCTGCCTTGTCCTGGGCCACTGGCTTGGGGCTCTGCCTTGCCGGGAGCCGCCAGGCACGTGCCACTCCCTGGGCAGCAGCTGGATTCTGCTCCCCATGTGACCAATGGGTGGCAGAGGAGTGGGATGGGGAAGTGGCTGCAAGCAGCGCAGCTCCCAGAAGAGGGAGTTTAGGTGCTGAAACAGCACATACTTCTGCTTCATTTGAGAATTGCGGCAGATGGAATACCAGTTAAAAGTTTATTGTAGTTGTTTTGTTTCCTAATTACATGTTTCTTCTATATTGGAACAATATTTCACATGGAAAGCAAGCTCTGCTTCCCCTTATTAAATCAGTATTTTAAAAGGTAATTTTATTGCATTTAAGATATGGATAAATTGTCACCTTTTTAACAGCTGTAAAAAAAGACACAAGTGTGCTGAAAAATTATCACTTATGTATTCAAGTTTAGCTCCTGCTTTAGCAAGTTTAGAAATTGTAATAGTAATGATAAGCCTCTTTGTGTTTGCACAGGAATGTACACAGGGACCATAATAAAAAATGGTGGCTGTTGATGTTAGGGTCAGTCAATATCTATTGAAACACAAACACCACAATCCTGCATGAAGTTGCACACTTGAATTCATGTTTGGACAGTTGGTGCTATATTATGTGTGAATGCAATTCCAATGGAGGAACATGTGAATTGCACAAATAACTTACTCTGCATACATTTCAGAAAAGTCCAGTCTCAAGAGATCTAGAATGCATAGAGTAGCATTGCAAAGGAGAACCCTAGGAATTCAGTAACACCTTTAATACAGTTTTTACTTTTTCAGTCAGATAAGTTTAGATTATTAATATATTCATACCCTGGTATTGCCCAATCAAGATTTGTGTCATATAATATTGAGTTATGTGGGCTTGATCCTGTTCCCATATAAGTCAATGGCAAAACTCTTATGGAGCAGGACCAGACCCTGCTTTAAAACATATGTAGAGATGATTCCTGACAGAAAGTTTGTTTGAGAGATCATAAAGCTAAATAAGCCCTCTGGAAACAGTATTCAGAAAAAAAAAGAGGAAATCTGTTAATGATGTCGCATGTTACTGGCATGTGATCTGTTATAGTGATTTTTACCTCTTGGACCTTGGTTTGACACCACCCCAGATTTATAGCAGGCAAAATTCAGACCTGAATTTTAAACGTCCCAAATGCTGATTATGGTTAAATCAGGTTTGCTTTGCCCAGTTATAAAGACAGGGAAAATCTGCAAAATCCAGAGCTGGATCTCAGTGCAGAATTTGAAGATCTAATGTTCTGAAATATTTTATTGGTTTGATTTTCTTTGGAAACAGAGTTTTGGCATAGGCAGTGCTTTTTTTTTGTGGTGTTATGGGCTGGTACTGCTTACCGACACGTACTCGACAGAGTTCTTGATTATCAGCAGCAGCCCAGGAATCAGAAATAATTGTGGGTGAGAACAAAGTTACCAGAATTATTCTATTTGCTACCCAAAGTCCATAAACCTGGAAATCCTAGGCACCCTATCAATTCAGGTGTTGGTACCCCTCTTACAGGATTGTCCTGCTATGTGGACTCTCTCCTCAAACCCTATGCTACCAACACTCCTGGCTATCTCTGACATACCATTGACTTCCTGAGGAAATTACAGTACATCCAAAATCTTTCTGAAAATACCATCTTTGCCACGAGGGATGTAGAAGCTGTTTACACTAATATTCTACATGAAGATGGACTGCAAGCCATCAGGAGCACTATTTCAAATGTTATCATGGCACATCTGGTGGCTAAGGTATGTAACTTTGTCCTCACCCGCAGCTATTTCCGAATTGGGGACAATTTTTACCTCCAGATCAGTGGCATTGCCGTGGGCACCCTCATGGCCCTGCAGTATGCTTTCTTGGTGGTCACTCAATAATGAGTAGGACGTCTACATGTCACCCTCCAATTTTGTGAGTCCGTTGATGGCTGATAAGCCCAATTCTGGAGCTGCAGATCTTATCATAGAAGAAGCCAGTGTTGATAGCTGTTGGAGTGGTGTGGGGCAGTTTTTGATGCTCTTTTCTTCTTCTCCATCTCTCCTCATCTGCACTATGGCATGACCTCTCAAATTGTGCCACCCCCTCAAAGGTTACCATTTTCCACTGAGGACGGTCTTGGGCAAGGTTCTCCTAAGTTTCGACACCAACACTGCTGTTCTTCATATGTGCCTTCAGCATGTCCTTTTACCACTTCTGCTGGCGCCCAACGCTCCTCTGTCGTTCCTCCAATTCAGAAAACAGAATCTATTTTGGAAGGTGGTGATCAGACACGAACCACATGACTAGTCCAACAAAGTTGTTCATGAATGATACCAGCTTTGGTGCTGGTCATGTTCATCTCTTCCAGGATGCTAGTGTTCGTACGCCTATCCTCCCAGAGATATTTAGGATTCTCCTGAGGTAGTGTGAATGGTATTTTTCAAGTGCCTTCATATGACACTTGTAGGTTGTCAAAGTTTCACATGCATACAGTAGCATTTGAACAACCACTACACTTTATACAAGGAGCTTTGTCTTGGGATAGATGTCCTGATTCTTGAAAACCCTTTGTCTCAGGCGGGCGAAAGCAGAGTTTGCACAGCTCAGACAATGCTGGATTTCCATATCAATGTCGACTTTAGTAGAAAGATGACCTTCAAGGTATGGGAAGTGCTCCACATTTTCCAGCAGTTCTCCATGGACTTCAGTAGAAGGTGCATGAGATTGTCCAGTCAGTGAAAGTTGGTAGAGCACCTTGGTCTTTTCAATGCTCCGTGTGAGGCCAAGATTTTCATATGCTTCTGTGAAGGCACTTAAGATGGTCTGAAGGGGTGTGGGAGAAGAGCAACAACCATGTTGTCATCCACATATTGGAGCTCCATGACCGAGGTTGTGGATGTCTTGCTTTTTGCCTTCAGTCTCCTGAGATTAAAAACCTTCTCATTCATTCTATAGACCATCTGGAAGTCTGCCATCAATGAGGTGAAGGGTCATGGCAATGAAGGTGCAGAACAGTGATGGGGCAATGACACAGCCTTGCTTGACTCCTGTTTTGACCTCAGAGAGGTCGCTTTGGGATCTGTTGTTGCTCAATACCATGGCAGTCATTTTGTTGTGAAGCAACGAAGGGTCCTGTGGCACCTTATAGACTAACAGAAAAGTTTAGAGCATGAGCTTTTGTGAGTTAACTGACTTCTTCAGATGCTGGTCCTGGAAATCTGCAAGGCCAGGTATAAATAGGCCAGAGCAAGGCTGGGGATAACGAGGTTAGCTCAGTCAGGAAGGCTGAGTTGTATTGTCATCAGTAGATCTGGAGGTGTGAACTCCAAGAGAGGGGAAGCTGCTTTTGTATTTAGCCAGCCATTCACAGTCTTTGTTTAATCCTGAGCTGAGGGTATTGAATTTGCAGATGAATTGTAGCTCAGCAATTTCTCTTTGGAGTCTGGTCTTGAAATTTTTTTGCTGCAGTATAGCTACTTTTAAATCTGCTACTGCGTGTCCTGGGAGATTGAAGTGCTCTCCTATGGGTTTTTGTATATTGCCATTTCTGATGTCTGATTTGTGTGCATTTATTCTTTTACGTATAGACTGTCCAGTTTGTCCGATGTATATGGCAGAGGGGCATTGCTGGCACATGATGGCATAAATTACATTGGTAGATGTGCAGCTGAATGAACCCACGATGGTGTGGCTGATCCGGTGAGGTCCTGTAATGATGTTGCTGGTGTGTATATGTGGGCAGAGCTGGCAACGAGGTTTGTTGCATGGATGGGTCCCTGAGATAGAGTGACTGTGGTGTGGTGTATAGTTGCTTGTTAGGATTTTTAGTTGCTTGTTAGGATTTTTTGTTGTGAAGCAGCCTCAACATGCTAGTGAATTTTGGGGGGCAGCCGATCTTTGAGAGGATGGTCCACACCGTGGTACAATTGACTGAGTTGAATGATTTGGTCAGGTTGCTGAAACTCATACATAAGACTTGGTTGTGTTCGTGACATTTTTCTTGCAGTTGCTGAGCAGTGAACATCATATCCACTGTTTCTCAGAATGGTCAGAAACCACACTGGAATTCTGGGAGAATTTCTTCTGAGAGTGGCTAGAGTCAGTTTCAAGGAATCGAGCTAAAATTTTCCCTGCCATTGCCAGGAGGGAGATGTCATGATAGTTTTCACAGTCCTACTTGTCACCCTTCTTGTAAAGACTGATGGTCAGTTTGTCTTTGAAATCTTGTGGCATCTGCTCCCTTCCCAGAACCTGAGAATCAGGAGGTGGAGCTGTTTGTGGAGCTCTGGCCCACCTTCTTTGAAGACTTTGATGGAGATTGCATCTAGTCTGGTTACCTTGTTGCACTTCATCACTTTGATGGCAGCTTGGACCTCACTCAGGGTAGGAAGTGTTGCAAAATCATCTCTGCGTGGTTGTTGAGCGATTTGATCAAGGGATTCTAGGACCATGGTGAAAGGGCACTTCAAGAGGCCATTATAGCGCTAACTCCAGCAAAAAGCAACAGCTTTATTGTCATTCAAGAATTGGGTACCATCCTTTGATCTCAGGGGATTGAGTC
Organism: Carettochelys insculpta; assembly: GCF_033958435.1. Taxonomy (NCBI): domain Eukaryota; kingdom Metazoa; phylum Chordata; order Testudines; family Carettochelyidae; genus Carettochelys; species Carettochelys insculpta. The sequence goes on from NC_134145.1 coordinate 20,433,640, forward strand.
CATGGTTTCTCAGTCCATAAACAGCTTTGGTAGCATTGAAGAAACCTCTTGTATTGTTGATATCTGGGAGATGCTGGAGATCTCATGCCTTCTTCTCTGTCCACCACTGGTTTTTCAGAGTCCTTGTTTTATGTTGCACTTCTGCCTTGGTCTTGTCCTTGGCATGCACTTCTCTCTTTGTTGTGCAATTAATGCCCCTTTGCCAGGCCCTGAAGGCTTTCTGTTTTGCCTCACTCCAGCATTCAATTTCCACGTTGTTCTCATCAAACCAGTCCTGATCCTTCAGTGTGTGGTAGCCGATGGTTCTTCTTCGAGTGTCCCCGTGGGTGCTCCACAATAGGTGTCGGGCTCGCCCGGCGCCGCAGATCGGATCTTCCAAGCAGTTTCTGCCGGACCGCGCCGCTCACTTGCGCGCTCCTGGCCACGTGCGCGATCCGGTCCCCGCCAGTTCCTCTTAACCGCCGTCGGCTGCAGACGGAATCCGACGAGGCTACGGCCAAGTTAGCGTATTCAATGGTTTTAACTGTTTTCTTTAAAGCTTTCAAGTTCTTAGGCTACTGTTAAGTTAGCCAGTTGTTATTTTCAAAAAAAAAAAAAAAACAACAAGCGGGACGGCATTCAGTCCAGTCCTAGTAACAAGCGGAACACCGGAGGCCAGGAGCCTAGGGCCATTAGCCCTCCTGCCGTGGCAGGCCATCGGAGAAGGGGAAAAACAGCACAGAGAAGGTGCTAAGTACCCATTAACAACTGAAAGACTCACCAACAATGTCCTCTTCAGGATTTAAGAAATGTGAGTCCTGCCGAGAGGCAATGCCAGCATCTGATGGACACAGTCTCTGCATAAGGTGCCTGGGGGAGTCCCATGTCATGCAGAAATGCTCCTTCTGTGCAAAATTAACAGCCAGAGAAAGGAAGGACAGGGAGATGCGGCTTAAAATGCTGCTCTTCGACAAGGCCCTCCAGCCAGACGTGCTGGAGCGGCCGCAGCAGGAGGGACCCCCCGGGGCCCATAAAAGGAAAGCCGCCTCCCTCACCCCATCAGCGCAAAAACGGAGGAAAGCCTCCCCAGCCCGATCCCTGCCGGCAGCAACAGCGAGCGGGACGGGAGGAGCGCGCAGCCCCCAGCCGCAGCAACAGCTCATCAGCGGTGGCATGGAGAGCCACGTGGAGGCGGCTCAGCCTCCGATAATCAAACAGCCGCCCCGCACCGCAGGCAGGGCGGCAGCTAAACAAGCGCCGGAACCGGCGGCACCGCAAGCAGCGGCACCGACCCCCAGGGAACCGGCGGTGCAGAGCGCACAGGCACACAGCCTGCAGGCACTGGAGGACACCGCCCGTGCGGCACCGCCCATGAGCGTGCCGAGCACAGCGCGGACGGGGTCGAGATCCCCTACACATCAGGGGGCGGAGTTACCTCCTCAAGGGAGGGGGAAGGCTGCACACAAAACGAGGCACCGCAGCCCCTCTCCAGACAGGGCTGCAGAGTTGCTTTCTCTCAGCCCTCCGCTTATGCTGCAGACTCCAACCAGAAGGCAGGGGTCCCCCCTAGCCTACCCGGAGCCCCCGTCTCCATTTTTACAACCAGCCTCGCCCTGGCTGGAACCACCTTCACCCTTCCTGGGGTTTGAGCCGCTGGAATACTATCACAAATCGCTCTCTCCAGTGTCCCAGATCTCTCGACGATCTCGCTCCCCCAGACGTAGAGGGTATGCACCAAGGGAGTGGTCTAGGTCACCTTCCCAAGAACAGTGTCTATCCTGCCATGGTCGCCCCTATCACGCGGGGCATAGACGCCACCGGCAATCTACCAGGGAAAGATCCCCACAGACGGTCCCGTATCCCCGAGGGCAATCGCGAACGGGGACAGAGACTCAAGTATCTCAGGGGGAACTGGTTATGCAACCCCGAGATTTTCCCTTGCAAGCTTCCAGTGAGAGGATGTACCATCACCAACAGGAACCGGAAGGGTCCAGAGGGGCGTACCCCAGTGGTTCCTCGCTCTCCTCCCCGGACGAGGCTACGGCCCCGGGGGATGTCCATCCTCCGGATGATCTCAAACAGTTTCAAGAGCTGTTTAAGAGGGTGGCCTTTACGCAAGGCATCCAGACAGCAGAGGTGCAAGAGAAACACCATAAGCTCCTCAAAAATCTGAGACCTCCGGCCTCCTCCAAAATAGCAATACTGCTTGATGAAGCAATCTTGGAGTCCGCCACTATGATATGGCAGACCCCTGCGACTATTCCGCCTGTCCACAAGAGAGCGGATAAGAAATACTTCGTGCCGGCGAAGGGCATGGAGTTCCTGTTCAGCCACCCACAACCAAATTCCTTGGTGGTGGAGTCGTCGCAACAAAGATCAAAGACATCTCAATTCAAGACAGGGGGAACAGACAAAGATACCAAGAAGCTAGAGCTGTTCGGCAGAAAGGTCTACTCCTCCTCTACTCTACTGTTGCGAATGGCAAATTACGCAGCGCATTTAGCGAACCATAGTTTCAACAACTACACTAGGTTAACCTCCCTCATGGACTCGCTTCCAGAGGACAAGAAACCGGTGCTCAAGGCCATCGTGCAGGAAGGCTACGCTGCCTCGAGGACAGGAGTTCAGATCGCCCTGGATGTTGCAGACACAGCAGCACGTTCCACAGCTACGGCAGTGGTGATGCGAAGGGAGTCCTGGCTCCGGACTTCGGGTATACCGAGGGATCTGCAGGCAAAGATAGTCGATCTTCCCTTCGACTCGCAGAAGCTGTTTGCTGAATCAACTGACTCGGTCCTTCATTCCAGTAAAGATTCAAGAGCCACACTTAGGACCCTGGGGATTTACACCCCTCCATACAGAAAGAAAAAGTACTACCCTCAACAAAGACGGTACCAGTACCAGTAACAGCGTCCCCAGTACCACAGGGGTTACGAGCAAGGGCGACATCAACAGCACCAGCAGTACAGAACTCCCAGGTGACGTTCCCAACAGAGCCGTGCGTCCTCGGGGCAGGGCCAAAGGCCACAAGTTTGACACACAGATCCAGGGCTGCGCCATCACTACCATCGCACAAGGTCATCCGAAGCGGCTATTCCACCATCGCCTCCAACCATTCTACGACCAGTGGCAAAGGATCACCACAGACAAATGGGTGCTGGAGATCATAGCCACGGGGTACGCCATCCCCTTCCAGTCGCTCCCACCGCCACGACCTCCACCCAGGCCCCACCTCCAGGAGGCCTCCCACGTAGCGAGGCTCAAGCAGGAGGTAGACCATCTCATGCTCATAGGGGCAGTGGAAAGAGTGCCGGAGCAACTGCAAGGAAAAGGGCTCTACTCGAGGTACTTCCTCACGGAGAAAAAGACAGGAGGCTGGAGGCCCATCTTAGCTCTTCGAGGCCTCAACCGGTACCTGCGCAAGCAACGCTTTCAGATGATCACAATCGCCTCCATCCTTACGGCACTGGACTATGGAGATTGGGTCGCAGCCCTCGATTTACAAGACGCGTATTTTCACATAACTATCAATCCGGCTCACTGGCGATTCCTCCGGTTCATGGTAGGCAAAGAACATTTTCAATACAAGGTCCTACCGTTTGGCCTTTCCTCGGCCCCGAGAGTCTTCACCAAGACCTTGGCAGTGGTGTCAGCCTACCTGCACAGACGGGGGGTATTTATATTCCCGTATCTGGACGACTGCCTACTCAAAGGGGCCTCGAAGGAGGAGGTACTACGCATGATACGCGTCACAGCAGGCACATTCTCTTCGCTCGGCCTGGTTATCAATCTGGCAAAATCAAAGATAGACCCCACACAGGACATAGAGTTCATAGGGGCACGCATAAATTCTATTGCAGCAAGAGTGTATCTACCAGAGACTCGCTTTCGGGCCATCGGCTCCCTCGTGCAGGTCATCACCTTCAGCCCTACGGTGCCGGTCCTGACGTGCTTACAGCTGCTGGGCCACATGGCAGCGGCGACGTTCATAGTACAGAATGCCAGGTTACACATGCGCAGCATGCAGCACTGGCTGGCGAGCGTATACAAACCGGCAGCACACACTGTTCACAGGGTGGTGTCGCCCACAGCAGAGGCGCGCAAATCCCTGCAATGGTGGGTAAACCCCAAGAACTTGCTAACAGGGGTACCCTTCCACCAACCACAAATATCGGTTTTTCTTACTACAGATGCCTTCCTCATAGGGTGGGGAGCACACATGGGCGAAGAGGTGACTCAAGGGCTGTGGTCCTCCACGGAGCAGTCACTGCACATAAATATACTGGAGCTCAGAGCAGTGTTCAACGCCTGCAGACACTTTCGAGACCATATACAAGGCAAAGTTGTCGGGATCAGTACAGACAATACCTCCACCATGTTTCATATAAATCGGCAAGGAGGAGTTCGGTCCCGTGCCTTATGTGCGGAAGCAGTCCGGTTATGGAACTGGTGCATCGCCAACAATATAATCTTGAGAGCCTCGTACTTACCAGGCGCTCACAATGTGAAGGCAGACCAGCTGAGCAGGCGTTTTGCACTCACGCACAAGTGGCAGATCCGTCCCGATCTGCTACGACCGATTTTCCACGCATGGGGTTTTCCCCAGATAGACCTGTTTGCCACTCAACACAATAAGAAGTGCCCACGATTCTGCTCCAGGGCAGGACTGGGACGGGGGTCCCTGGGGGACGCGTTCGCGATCTCGTGGAGGGGCCCCCTGCTGTACGCTTTTCCTCCCACAGTGCTGATCCACAAAGTCTTGCAGAAAGCCAGGAGGGAAGGAGCCCAAATGATCCTGATAGTCCCAATGTGGGATCGACAGCAATGGTTCCCCCTACTCCTGCGCATGTCGGACCGTCCACCGATGCCCCTTCCGGTGGCGCCGGATCTGCTCACGCAAGCCCAGGGGTCCATAGTGCATCCGCACCCCCAAGGCCTGCGACTACAAGCGTGGTTAATCCATGGCTCAGCTCCCTAGAGAGCACATGTGTGGAGGAAGTGCAGCAAGTCCTAGAAAGTAGCAGGAGGACTTCCACCAGGAAGACCTACAAGCAGAAATGGACTCGCTTCACGGCATGGTGTTCTACCAAACGGCTAGCCCCCCTTTCGGTGCCTATACCTGTGATATTAGAGTATTTACTGGACCTCAAGAAAGGAGGACTCTCACTATCCTCGTTAAAGGTCCACCTTGCTGCCATTTCGGCATTCAGACACGAAGAGGAAGGGCACACGGTGTTCGCCCATCCCATGGTTACCAGGTTCCTCAAAGGGTTGGTAAACCTATACCCCCCTCGGAAACCGCTTCCACCTTCGTGGAACTTGGACCTGGTGCTTAATGTGCTAATGGGACCACCGTTCAAGCCCTTGGCCACGGTTTCCCTCCGCCTCCTTACGATAAAGACGACCTTTCTTCTCGCAATCACGTCAGCTCGCAGGGTGAGCGAGCTTGCGGCAGTTATGGCAACGCCACCCTGCACTGTTTTTTCCAAGGAGGCGGTAACCATACGGCTGCATCCAGCCTTTGTTCCCAAAGTTTCTTCTGAGTTTCACATTAACGAACCTATGGTTTTACCGTTGTTTTATCCAAAGCCTCATAACTCTAACAAAGAGGCGCGCCTACACCTCCTGGACGTGAGGAGGGCGCTAGCCTTCTATCTAGACAGGACCAAGTCCTTCCGGAAAACGGATAGACTCCTAGTCTCTCTCGCTCCCAAATCGAAAGGAGAAGGTCTCTCTTCGCAGAGAATCTCGAAGCACATCGTATCCTGCATAAAAATGTGCTACGAACTCAAAAAGACTCCTTTACTGGCCACGCCCAGGGCTCATTCCACTAGGGCGGTGGCGGCATCAACAGCCTTTTTCAAGGGCGTTGCGCTAAAAGACATTTGCAGAGCGGCAACCTGGTCATCCTATGACACCTTCGCCAAACATTACGCCCTTCACAGGGTATTCCAAGAGGATACCCGTCTCTCGACAGCGGTCCTCTCGGGGACAAGCTGCACATAATCCGATTACCCACCTCCTATCTTGGGTTACTGCTGGGTAGTCACGTATTGTGGAGCACCCACGGGGACACTCGAAGAAGAAAGACAGGTTACTCACCGTAGTAACGGTGGTTCTTCGAGATGTGTCCCCGTGGGTGCTCCACTACCCGCCCATCCTCCCCGCTTCGGATCTCTATTTAGTGTTTTGCAGGAGCATCCGAGGCGGTTGGTCAAGGAACTGGCGGGGACCGGATCGCTCACGTGTCCAGGAGCGCGCAAGGGAGCGGCGCGCGCCGGCGCATGCGTGGTCCGGCAGAAACTGCTTGGAAGATCCGATCTGTGGCGCCGGGCGAGCCCGACACCTATTGTGGAGCATCCACGGGGACACATCTCGAAGAACCACCGTTACTACAGTGAGTAACCTGTCTTTTCTTCACAGGCTCCAGTGATGGCATTTTTCATTTGATGCCAGTGTTCTTGCAGATCTTTAGGATATACTGTTGGCAGCTTCCTTTTGAGCGCTATCTCGAAGTGACTTCATCTAATGGAGTCCTTCAAGCCTTGTACATTGATCTTTCATCGGATCTGTTTCCTCTGACTTCTCTGTTTGGTGATGGTCCTAATCGCCTTCATGGATCAAATAAGGCAGTGATGAGTCCTGCAGTTGTCAGCACTAGTCAGTGTACGTGTGAGAAGGACATCACGTCAGTCCTGAACGTGGATGATGACATAGTCTATGAGGTGCCAGTGCTTGAATTGAGGATATTGCCATTAGATCTTAAATTTTTTTTTCTGGTGGCATCTCTAGAATTGGACTGATCAGCCATCAACGACCTCACAGATAGGAGGGTGACTTGAAGGAGGGTGAAATGAGGACGTCCTATTCATTATCGAGTGATTGCCAGGAGACCTGAGGAGGATGCTTGTGTGAGACATCTTTTAATATGGGGGGATTGTTGCATTGGAGCCACCACACAGTTCTTGACAGATAGAAAACTCAGGTCTGATGGCATGGAATCCATGACATTTGGGAGTTTCCTGTCCACTACAGCCTTCATCTGCCTTCACAGCTGTTGTAGTATTACCTTTGTTATCCTCTGCCTATTCTCCTATTGAGGACTTTTGGGATCATTCTTTGCCTAGACCCTCCCCCTTGATCTTGCTGCCATGGGTGACCCTGCTGGGAGTATGAGACTCCTTGCGGCATTGCTCTTGGGTTCACTGGAACTCACAAGCTCACCCACCACGACAAGGTGACAATCCAGAGAGTAGGTACAGTATGCTAAAATTTTTATGGCTGACTTAAAACAATATTTCCTTAGCTCTCATCCCCTATTACCCATCTTTTACTTATGCTACATTGATGATATCTATCATTTGGACCCTTGAATTTCACAGGGATTTCAACAACTTGCAGCCCATCATCAATGTCAACATTGACTATTCCACATGAGAGATCCATCTCCTGGACACGACAGTACAAATAACTGATGGTCAAATCAATACCACTCCGTACTGGAAACACACAGACTGCTACTCTTACCTACATGCCTCCAGCTTCCATCCAGGACGCATCACACGATCCATCAGTTATAGTCAGTCCCTTAGATACAATTGCATTTGCTCCAGTCCTGCTGACAGAGACCAAAAACTTCAAGATCTCTAAGAGGCATTCGTAAAACTGAATTACCCCCTGGGACGAGTAAAAAACCAGATACCCAGAAGCCAGCTACTTCTAGATAGGCCAAAGAAGGTTAATAACAGAACACTGCTGGTAATCAGCTATAGCCCCCCAAATCAACCCCCCCTCCCCCGTGCATTATCAACAATCTGCTACCTATACTGGAACATGGTGCTGCACTCTCACAGGCCCACGGTGTCAGGCCTATTGTTTCCTACGGCAGCTGCCCAGACATAGGAAAATTCTCATTAGCAACCACATGCCAACAGAAATACTAATCCTGGAACCTCACCTTGCAAAAAAAAAAAAAAAAAAAAAAACCATTGGCAACTCTGTCCACATATTTACATTGGAGACACCATCTCTGGACCTAACCACCTCAGTTACACTCATAGCCCTGCCCTTCCACTAATGTGATTTGCCATCATGTGCCAGCAAGTCCCCTCTGCCATTTATATTGGACAAACTGGACAATCACTTCACCAAAGAACAAATGGACACAAATTGGACATTAGGAATCCGAATACATAGAAATCTGTTAGTGAGACTTTCAATCGAGCAAGACACAGTATTCAGCACTTAATCATGTGCATTTTAAAACAAAGAGCTTTTAACATCAGGTTGCAAAGGGAGATGTCTAAATTGGAGTTTATTTTCACATATGATACCTATCACCTCAGACTCAACAAAGTTATTGATTATCTTATGCATTACAAGGGGCAGTTTCCCCACTTTCCATATTCACAGTGACTGTGGCATCCAACTTAACTTAATAGAAGCTTAGTGACAGAGAGATAGCCGTGTTAGTCTGTGTTCTCTCAGAACAAAAAAGCAGTCAAGTAGCACTTTAAAGACTAACCAAATAATTTATTAGGTGGTGAGCTTTTGTGAGGCAGACCCACTTCTTCAGATCATAGCCTTACCAGAACAGACTCAATATATAAAACACAGAGGTCCAAGAATTACCTGGCCCATTATAAGGACTCTTTCACATGCTTTGTTTGATCTAACTCTTAACTTCCCCACCCCACACCCACCTCCTGCCACCCCTCTGCTCTTCTGATTTGGCAGCCTCTATACCAATTTTTCTGATTTGTCAACCTTGATAACAGTATTTGGACCTATCTCTGATAAATTATTTTGTTAGTCTTTAAAGTTTTAAAGGCTTTTTTTGTTTTAATAGATGCTTGCAGGGGCCTTTTTTCTCTCCCCCTTTCCCACCTTTGTTCTGCCATAGTTTTTTCTTTCATTTTTTTCTGTTTTTAAGCTTCTCTTCCTCTCAGGTACCAGTATTCTTCAGATCTGAAGAAATGGGTCTGTCCCATGAGAGCTCATCACCTACTAAATTATATTGTTAGACTTTAAGGTGCTACAGGACTGCTTTTTTTTTTTTTGTGAAGATACAGACTAACACAGTAACTTCTCTGAGACTATTTGAATTTAATGATGTCAAACTTTCATGAACTGCTCTCGCATAATTTCAGCCAACAATGTCAGAAATTTTATGCAATCAGCTAAATTTATGCAATTTCAGCTCTCTTGAATGGTAGAAACCAGACAGAAAGATATATTTTTGTGATATTTCTACTTAACTCATATCCTTTCCTGTTTTGGATACAACCTAAACCAATAGCCGCAGGAGTGAGTTGAGATCTCTGGATCTGAACTTGTTGCATGCCTAAGTAAAATACTTCAGATTACAGTAAAACAATGTTAGGAGTGAGATATAAATGAAGTTGGGAACAATACAAGTTCACAGAGTGCACTTAGTTCAAGTCTCCTTGTTCAGGGCTGGATTATTGTATTGCAAAATTAGGTGTGGGATAGGGAGGGGCAGTATCCAACTGTATAATACACTCATTTTGGTCTTGTCACCTCTTCATCACAATGGGAGTTGGTAAGCCAAGATTGAGTGAGGGACATTGCAACCCCATGCACAGGGCTCCAATGTCCTCAGGTTTGTCAGAGGGCTGCTTTTCCATCATGAGCCAGGCCAGATTTGAATGACACTTCAACTCCTCTCACAGGGTGCTTCTACACTAGCAAGTACATTCGAAATTAGGATCGGAAAGCCAAGTGCTTTCGAAAGAAGCCACAGAGCATCTACACTGACACGGCGCTCTTTCGAAATTAATTTCGAAAGAACCCCCCCAGTTCTTTCGAAGTTGGCCCTCTGCTCCCGGGATGGGAAAAGCACCCTCTTTTGAAAGACCATTTCGAAAGAGAGCAACTGTAGATGCTCTGTGGCCTGCTCTTTTGAAAGAGTGGGTCCTCCATGGCCACAATCAGCTGGCAGGCGGCAGCGCTGCTCATAGCACAAGCAGAGCTCTATGGCTCCTGCATCCTGCTGCCTCCTAGTACGCAGGCTCCCAGAAGTCCTCAGGCAGGAAGCTGAGAGCATCCAGGCAGCACAGAGCCCATGCTGCCACCCGCACAGATCCCAGCCATGACACCCTGGGGGAAGCCACAGCACCTCTGGCACCATGGCCAGCAGCTGGGACTCCTGCCCACCCCAGGAGCCATCCAGGGACCAGGGTAGTCCTTTCGGGGAGATCCAGCCCACCAAACCTTGGGCACCCTCCGGGACAGAGGCCAAGCTGCAGGACCTCCTCACCCTGTGGGAAGACAAGGATGTCCTGCAGCAGATGGGGGTCCGGTGCTGAAACGCCCGCTTTTGAGCACATGGCCAAGGGCCTCACCAGCTAGGGTCACCCCACACAGACCCCGGACCAGGTGAAGTCAAAGGTCAAGGAGCTCCGGCGTGCCTGCTGCCGGGCTCAGGACATGGCTGGGCGGTCAGGGGCAGCACCAACCAGCTGTCCCTCTTACTGAGAACTGGACTGCCTCCTTGGGCCCAAGGAGGCGGGACTCCCGGCCGTGTACCTGGACATCACCAACCCCTGACTGAGCTGGAGGAGATGGGGACGGGGACTGAGGAGGAGGACCAGCCTGAACCAAGGATCCAGGACACCAGCGATGATGAGGGCTTGAGGAAGGGTCTCTCATCATCAACATTCCCTCGGCCCATCCAGCCCGGCCCCCTCTGACCGCACCTTGCCCGAGTTCTTGGAGGGACCCACAGGTATGTACCATGGACACTGGTGGCTGCAGAGTGGGAGGGAGGGGGCACGCAGTCCTGCCCAGGGTGGCCGCAGCCCACCCGCAGGGACATCGGCTCCACGGCACGGACAGGCCAGATGGCCCTGCCACCCCGGCCTCACAGGGCTGACGTGTGGCATCCAGCACCATGAGGGCCGGACAGTACCATGGGCTGCTGGGCTGCAGAGGGACCGAGGGAGCCAGAGGACACGGCCCACACAGATGTCCTCAAGGAGCTGATGGGTGTCAGGCAGGAGTAGCTTGCCATGGAGTGGCAGGCATGGGACCGGGTGGGGTCCAACTTGGACGGCCTCACCCAGGCTGTGGTCGGCCACCTGGCCCTTGCCACCACTCCGTCGCAGGTCACTCCTGCACCCACACCCCTCTATCACCCCCCACTGTCCCCACACTCCCCTCTCCCTCCCAGAGGTCCTCCTCCACCCCAATCACACAGCCCCCCGCCTCTGTCCCTGGGGTGCCCGCCCATGCCCTTCCCCATCCCCACCCCTGGGCCTGGGCTGCCTGCCCTTCTCCCGACGGTGCCTGTCGCCAGGTTGCCCCCTGCATGCGGTCTAGGTGTGAGGTGAACATGGCTTACCTTGATGAAGACAGTCCTGATGGTGGCTTTGCCCACCCCGAACTGGTGGCCGACAGATCGGTAACTGTCTGGGGTGGCCAGCTTCCATAGGGCGATGGCCACCCTTTCCTGCAGGGGGAGCGCTGGCCTCAGGTGTGTGTCCTGGTGCTGGAGGACTGGGGCGAGCCAGTGGCACAACTCCAGGAATGTCCCCTTGGTCATCCTGACGTTCTGTAGCCACTGGTCATTGCCCCAGTCCTCCAGCACCAGCCGGTCCCACCAGTTGCTGCTTGTGCGGGAGCTCCACAGGCGTCAGATGACCCACGGGGACTGGCTGGGGATGTTGTGCCTGAGGATGGCATCCAGGAGGGTGGCTACTGTGGTGGCCACCCAGAGCCGCTGCAGCACGGCAGCCAGGACCACAGCCAGAACGCTGGCCATGGCTGCGATGGAGGTGGGGTGTTGGTCAGGGTCCATGGGGGATCAGGATACCACCTCCGATGCCTCTTGCTCTCTCTCTCTCTCTTTCTCGCGCTGCCTGCGGACAGGATTGCTGGCCTTTGGTGTGTGCAGGCTGAGGTATGGGGGCGGCCCATTAAGGGGGCAGTGGTTGGTGGCACCAAAAGGGCTCATCCGCTATGCAACCCTGCCCGTGGCGCTTCCTGTCCTTGCTCTTTTGAAAGAGTGCCCTGGTGTGTGTGGACACTCTCTTTCGAAAGAACAGACCGAATCTTCAGTCCCTGCTGGTGTGTGTGGACGCTCCGTTTTGAAAGAGCATCTTCGATGTTCTCTTTCGAAAGACGTTCTTTCGAAACAGAACTGTAATGTGGACGCAGCCACAGTGAATAGCTCCACAAAGCAGTGGCAGGATGAGCCGCTGATTCTGCTACATCCACGGCATAGCCAGCACAACTGCAGTAAGTGTATTTCATGGTTGTTAGCTGTTATAAATGAGAAGATAGGGAAGCCATAAGTGTGTTCTGCTTTGGCCCCACTGATAGGTTAATATAGTCCTGCACTTGTCATAAACCTTATGACATATTGTGAATTCTACATGTTGAACTGGTAACAATAACTACATTTATTATTGTAGCCATAAGGGATTGTCCTTATGCCTCATTTTGGTTGTGTAAGACTAGTTTATTTAAAGAATGCAGTTGCCTTTTTTTGTGTCATTGGGACTAATTACTACAATTTACATAATCTACTATCAAACAGTCCTGTGATCCTCCACAAACCTATATACCCCCAGTAGTTCAGTATTACATAATACAGCTACAACAAGAGTATAACAAGTGGTGCACAGAATATTTATATATGCCACAAGCTCCTTTTGGTAGATTAAATATTTTCTCAGTGGTATGTACCAACTTCATTTATCACTGCAGAATATAGAGAAGTATATTTGATAGCACAGTTTCCTTATGGGTATTTTGTATAACTCTAAATGTTGTCTTACAATTAAAATGACAAAAACTTTCAAAACATCCAGAAGGTATAATGATTTTCATAAGTGTCTTAAATGCTAGTTCTCTTAAAAATATACACTACCAATTTTTAATTCAGCGGGTAGAGAATAGAAACATGAAGTTATAATGTGGTTGCAAACAAAAGTAAGTAAAGCTTACCAATATTTAATTCTAAATCAGGAATCCAGTAACTTTAACTTTTCCATTCTTCCTCTTAAGACCCTTTTCATGTAGTGTGTCTTTAGAGCCCCAGGCAGTGCTGTAATACTGAGCCATGTAATAATTTTAAACAGAATTAAATCCTCATTCAATATACAGGATAGACAGCAATTATAAATTAAATATCTATTTATAAATGAAGAAGGATGGTCTGGTGGTTAGAGTGGGACCCAGAAGACCCTACTTTATCAAATTTCCTGTCTGAGCTAGGTCACTTTGGCTATGACGTATCCCAAAAATAGATCTGTTGTGTCGACATAGCCTTTGTCTTTTTTGCTCTTTGATTTTTCCATCTGTAAAAATGAGGATGATACCATCTGAGCAATTACTTGCCTATGTACTTCTCCTCCACCAGTGTATATACTCTTCCTGGTTCACAAAGAACACTTATGACTGTTCATTTCATCTGTGATGAAATGTGCCAACAAGGATGTGATGGAGGCAGACTGCATGTGGGCAGGGAAGAGCACAAAGTCTTCACATAGATTTCCATCTATCAACAATTGGGGGACAACACAAAAGGCCTCTTTGAAGTTCCACTTCTGACACCTTGCTCTGCTTACCACAGTGGTTTTGGACAGCAAGGCAAAAAGGGTGTGAAAGGGAGAACAAAGACCATCAGCTACATTAAAAGATAGGCCCTTAAGTATGGGGGACAGACTGAGACCTAGACCACTGCAGATGAATGAACTGGGATAAGAAAAGCCTCTTAGAACAGCTGGTAAAATAGACATGCATGTAGAATTTTTACTGTTTTAAAAATCCTTTTCATTATGTTATGTTTGGTTCCTGCTGTTAAGATTAAACAATGCTCTGTTCTAAGAAGGCTGTTTGGGAGTCAGTGACTAGTGGGTTCAGTGACCCCAAAAGGGAAGAACTGCAAGTGTCTGAACCCAGTCAGACCTGAATGGTAAACAAAGTTGATACACAAGGAACTATAGCCCAGGCTCCAGTCTAAAGGTGGGAGAATAGTAGGATTCTACTCAGAAAGTGATGCAGACACAAGATCTGAGGGCTGAGGAGGATGTGCTCAGGTGCAGCCAGCCCTGTAACCATGGCAACCAACCAAACCAGTTGTAATAGTGATTTTTGTAACATGGGCGCTTGTCCACCAGCAATTTGACTGAGACCACCCACTCCTTTTAGTTAACATATGGTGACAGGGTAATCTTACCCCACCATCATGTTGGTACTATTCAAGTCAGTTACTTAGCAGTCAGAGGATCCATGTCCTATCATCAGTCTCTTGTTTCATCAACCCTATTATTTCTAAAACCAGAGCCCAGCATTGATACAAAATTGGTATTCACATCCACATCTGAAAAAAATGATCTGCATCCATGATATAAAGCACATGTCCCCAGATTTGCAGGATTCTAAATACAAAATTTGTATTCATATCTGTATCTATGTCTGAAAAAATGAGCCACAGATATCTGCATCCACATCTGCAAATGTGGGAAAGCATAGATTTACAGGGCTCTGTCGAAGACTCTTTTGCTCCTTTGTTGTATTTATCTGGATATTTACATTCAGTACAAATAGTTGCAGTCTGGTGACTAATGCAACACAAAGAGTGCTTATAGGGTGAGTAAAATGTTTTAAAATAGTTGAATACCTCATTAATCAGTAGCGTATAATGATTTTTAGGGCTTGATCCAGTAACATGCTGAATCACTCTCGACATGAAATAGACAAGATGTCTAGTTAAGAGTAGATTTGCAATCTGTATTCCTTCTAACGTGAATAATCAAAAATCCAAACAACATTTTCCTAATTAACAACTCCTAGAACTAAGGATTTAACACAATTGTGTCATGAAGTAGAGCCTTGCTGTAAAACACAGCAATTTTTTTAAAAAAGAAACATTTAATCGTGAGATTTTATTGTTTTGTTTTAACTTGGGGGAGAATGTTCAGTTTTAAAGGATACCCCCATGCATGTTACAGTTGTGATAATTATGTGCTGCATGTCATTCAAATAAGTCTACTGTCATTAAAGCTGTTAGAAATTATAATGGACATGGACAGATGTTGCAACGTTTAAAAATAATACTGAAACAACAGAAACAGTCTAGAGGCTCATCAGAATTCATCAGCAATCAATTTAATTCCATGGTACTGTACTGTTATCTGTCAACCATTCATGCTATTAAGAGAAAATATCTACCAGCGTTTCCATGGTGCTAAAGCATTCCCATAGAACAACCAGCCCACACAGGACCCAGAAGCTTTAAAATATTAATTCAGTACAAGTACATTTTCAATAATTTCAACATTTATTACAGGCTATAGTAATTCAGTCCTAACAAACTGTTCTATTAAATAGAATATTGCCAAATCTTGCAATGCTCTACAATGATTTGTTTTGAAATATTATTTCAGATAATGTTATTTTTTATGGGATTAGGAATGTAAAACTGATGGAAAAGCTTTTGTGTCAACAATATAAACATCAGAAATTACAGCCAAGGAGAAAGGTTGAATGAGACAGTGCTTATTTAGCATACAATAGAAGTGTGGTTCAATAGGCTTAGAGACCACAGAGGAGATTCTATTACATAATCAAGAAAAGAGTGTGATTTTTCCCTGAGCCGATTCAGAAATCATAACTATAGGAAAGGTGAGTATCAAAGCAAGAGAAAGCAGTTTAGCAGTTTTCAAAGAAGGTCCCCTGTTATAGAGATGAAATCCAAAAAGAGAGGGAACTTGAAATTCTTTCTGTGCTCTAGCATAATGTATCTGCTGCATGGTACTGGGATAACAGTGCATACTATCAGTTTCACTGCAACAGATGAAAAGTGGTCCCTTCGCTGTAGTAGTACTAGCTTGTCATAGTTTATTAATGTAACGTGTCTGCAGATACCACCATGCTCACATTTTGGAGAAACTGTTCTTCTGGCAGTAAAGCCATATGATAAACATCGCCTAAGAAATTAGACTGGCCTATTATTAGGATATGGCTTTCACTTAATTTTCATTAACCTTTTTCTTGCCCTCCCCAAAGTTTTTCCTGCATTCTGCAGCCACTATTCTTTTATTTGTCTTCTATTACAGGTTGGGAAATGACACTTCAGACATCGGTGCTCATGTAATCCTCTGACATGGATTTTGATACATTTGTACTGGTTTAGCAGCATTTTACTCCATGGGTAATCCCACTGGTTTCACTGGGGCTATTTGACCAGTATGGCATTACTCTTGTCTGAATAAGGTTACCGGAATCCTAAAATATTCCATTTCCACTTGCCTAGAGAGGTTTTTGGTCTTTAGTTCATGTGTGTGAATATGACATTGTCCCAATCTTCATTTTCTGAACTGTGTGTGTATGGTATAGTCATGCTTATTTGATTTTTAAATATTTATTCATACTAGAGTGAAATTCACTCTCATGTAAAAAGCCAGTGTAAGTTCTATGAAGCATTTAACTCCCATTTAAATCCTCCAAATTGCAGTTTGAGCGGTGTGTAGACCTAGAACTCACTCTCTGCACAGTGACTAATTTCACTCACTAGCCCATGCAGAACCCTAAACCAGACTAACACTCTAGGAAACCAAACATGAATTAAAATGTGCCCAATCCTGCAATTCTTGCTCTTATGAATAATCCTTCTTCTTCGAGTGGTCCCTGTGGGTGCTCCACAGTAGGTGTCGGGCTCACCCCGGCACCGCAGCTCAGAAAATCTTCAGCAGTCTCCGTCGGGTTGCGCATGCGCCGATGCGCATCGGCTCTTCGCACGCTTACGGTCACGTGCGCGATCCGGTCCCCGCCAGTTCCTTCTCAACCGCCAACAGCTGCAGACGGAATCCTCTCTGGCTCCAACGCCCGAGACAGATAAATCCTTATTTTTTCTAGTGTTAATAGTTTCAACAGTTATAGTTAGCAGTTCTATAGTTATTATAGTTAATCTCTCTGTTAAAGTTGTTTAAAACCTAAAGACTATCTTAGAACAGCAGCGACCGCCTCTGGGCGGGCCCGCCGCATTTGTTGTCAGTCTTCAAAGGCCAACGGTTATTTAACATCAACTAATAGACTGTTAAGTGCGCTATTAGCACATAAAGGACTCAGAGTTAAGTTTTAACAATGCCATCCCCCGGCTTTAAGAAGTGTGAGTCTTGCCGGGAGGCCATGCCTGCTTCGGATGGCCATAGCAAATGCATACGGTGCCTCGGGGAGACACACGTTCCTCAGAAGTGCTCCCATTGTTCTAAGTTGACTAATAGAGCTAGAAAAGACAGAGAAATGAGGCTGAAGATGCTGTTAGTTGACAAAGCACTTCAGCCTGCTGCATCGGAGACAGTACATGCGGAAGGCTCTTCAGGAGCGCACAAGCGGAAGGCTGCCTCTTTGACCTCCTCTGCGCAGAAGAAAAGAAGAGCCTCACCTACTCGATCCCTGCCCCTGACTGTTGGGAGTGGGACGAGTGTAACAAAGGGCCCGTGCACGCTCGCTTCCTCTACTGGTAAAGCCGCGGCACATGCAACAACTCAAGGCCCTGCAGCGACTGGGGAGTCGGCACCGAGAGCCGTGCGGGCACTAATCAGCTCGGCACCGGCTACTGCGGCACCGATCGGGACTTCCCCAGAGGCACCGCAGACGGCGGCACCGAGGACAACGGCACCCGGATCGCCGGCACCGAGGACGACGGCACCCGGATCGACGGCACTGGGATCGGCGGCACCGGTGATGACGGCACCGGCGACGACAGCACCGACAGTAGCGGCACTGACAACAGTGGCACCGGGAGCAGTGGAAATCAGCATGACACCTGCTCCGGTACCAAGTTCACCAATAGGGCCACCCAAGAGGGTAAAGGCTAAAATGAAGACCAGGCACCACAGCCCCTCTCCTGAGGGAATTGCACTGCCTCTATCACCGCGATCACCACCAGAGATTCGACAGGCAGCAACACCTTCAGCCTGCCACAGACGTCCTTCTCCTTTCCTTCGGAGCCCATCACAGGGATCTGCATGCTTTTCTCCAGCATCTAGCAGAGATCCCTATGAGTCTTCTCACAGAGGCTCTCCTCGCACGTCGGTATCATCTCGGAGGTCTCGTCATTCCAGGCACCACCCTTACATCCTTGGGTCATGGTCCAGGTCTCCATCGCCAGGCTCCTGTCCCTGTTGCTACGACCGCCATCATTATGCGGGGCGTCATCATAGGAGTTCGACGTCTCACTATGGATCCCCGTCGACTACTCCTCAACGCCAAGGTGTTCTGCTTCCACCTGGGGGAACACCACAGCTGCCCCAATCAGAGGCTGGGTCTAAGGACACTGAACCCCACCTCGAAATTCCACAAAGACAATCACAGCAATACAGCCAGGATCCAGAGGAATTGGAGGAGAGATACCATAGTGACGCCTCCTCATCCTCGCCAGACGAGGCCGTGGTCCCTGGAGACATTTCTCCCCCAGATGACCTGAAACAGTTCCAGGAGCTGTTCAAATGGGTAGCTCAATCCCAAGATATTCAAGTGGCGGAGGTGCAGGAGAAACACCACAGACTCCTTAAAAACCTCAGGCCTCCATCTTCTTCTAAAATTGCTATTCCCTTGGATGATGCAATCATGGAGGCAGCCACTAATATATGGCAAACCCCAGCATCCGCTCCGCCTACCAACAAAAGGGTGGACAAAAGTACTTCGTCCCTGCGAAAGGGATGGAATTTCTATTTAGTCATCCACAGCCAAACTCGCTGGTGGTTGAATCGTCCCAACACAGGTCCAAATTGGCCCAGTACAAATCTGGGGGATTGGACAAGGACATAAAAAAGTTGGATCTTCTGGGTAGAAAAGCCTACTCCTCCTCTACCCTATTGCTACGTATGGCCAACTATGCCGCTCATTTGTCAAATCACAATTTTGACAATTATTCCAAACTTACTGCCCTCATGGACTTCCTTCCAGAGGAAAAAAGGCCAATTCTTAAGGCAATCGTGCAAGAGGGTTACGCGGCTTCTCGAGCGGGCGTGCAGATTGCACTCGATGTGGGGGATACAGCGGCCCGTGCCGTGGCCACTGCAGTGGTAATGCGGAGAGAGTCATGGCTTCATATATCCGGCATTCCAAAGGAGTTGCAAGTCAAGATTGCAGACCTCCCCTTCGACAACATAAAATTGTTTGCTGAATCGACTGACTCAGTTCTACACTCGAGCAAAGATTCCAGAGCGACGCTTCGGACCTTGGGGATATATACCCCACTGTTCAGAAGGAAGAAATTTTATCCTCAACAACGCCGTTATGGTTACCAACAACAACGTGCCCAATTTCAACGGGGGTATGATCAAGGGCGTCATCAACAAACACATTATAAAGGCCCTAGGCGCTGGCCTCAGCAGGGCAGCTCCCCCACAGGGCAAAGTGCAAGACAGCAAGTTTGACAGGTATGTCGAGGGCAGCGAAGCCAAGACCGTACCTCAGTGCCTATCTCAGTACATGTTCCATCACCGACCCAAGCCATTCTACCCACAATAGGAAAGCATCACGTCGGACAAGTGGGTACTGGAGATTGTAAACACGGGGTACACGATCCCCTTCCAGTCTTTACCTCCACCAAATCCTCCCACCGCACCCGTCCTCAGAGACCCCTCTCACCTACCGGAATTAAGGCGGGAGGTGGACCACCTCCTATTCATAGGGGCGGTGGAGAGGGTACCGGAACAGTTTCAAGGCAAAGGCTTCTACTCCAGGTATTTCCTGACAGAGAAGAAGACAGGGGGGTGGAGACCCATTTTGGATCTACACGCACTGAACCAGTACCTACGCAAACAACACTTCAAAATGACTACGATGGCTTCAATAATCACGGCACTAGACCAGGGCGATTGGTTTGTGGCCCTCGACTTGCAGGACACGTATTTTCATATTGCGATTCATCCAGCCCACAGGCACTTCCTCCGGTTCTGTGTGGGTACAGATCATTTCCAGTACAGAGTCCTCCCATTCGGACTCTCTTCAGCACCCAGAGTTTTCACCAAGACCTTAGCGGTGGTGTCGGCATACCTACAGAGACAGGGAGTTTTCATTTTCCTGTACCTGGACGATTGCCTGTTAAAGGGGACCTCCCGGGAGGAGGTACTATGGATGATACACATCACCACAAACACATTTACCTCACTGGGCCTCATCATCAATTTCTCAAAATCAAAGACCGACCCCACACAAAATATAGAGTTTATAGGGGCTCGGATAGACTCAGTCACGTCAAGGGTGTATTTACCCAAGGCATGTTTCCGTGCCATCGAATCTCTCGTACAACTACTAACGTACAGCCCCACTGTTCCAGTTCTCATGTGCTTACAACTGTTGGGGCATATGGCAACCACCACGTTTGTGGTGCAAAACACCAGGCTGCATATGCAAGGATTGCAGCACTGGTTGGCAACAGTATACAAACCCTCAATCCACAACGTCCACAAGAGAGTGTCACTTACAACAGAGGCACGAAGCTCGCTAATGTGGTGGGGAAACCCCAGGAATCTCCTGACAGGGGTGCCCTTCCGCCAACCGCAAATCACGGCGTTCATTACAACAGATGCCTCCCACATGGGATGGGGGGCTCACATGGACGACAAAACCACTCAAGGATTATGGTCCCCCACGGAGAAGACACTGCACATAAACATATTAGAGCTCAGGGCAGTGTTCAATGCGTGCAGGCATTTTCTCAATTATCTGCGCGGAAAAGTAGTCGGCGTGAATACTGACAACACCACCACCATGTTTTATATAAACCGACATGGGGGAGCCAGGTCTCGTACGCTTTGCGCGGAGGCGGTCCGGCTCTGGAACTGGTGCATCACCAACAATATAACTCTAAAGGCCTCATACCTGCCGGGGATCCACAACGTCAAGGCGGATCAACTCAGCAGACACTTTGCGCCCACTCACGAGTGGCAGATCCGTCCAGATCTACTCCACCAAGTGTTTTGCAGATGGGGTTTTCCCAAAATCGACTTGTTCGCCACCCGAGAAAACAAGAGATGTCCCCAGTACTGCTCCAGAGCGGGCATGGGACAGGGGTCTTTGGGGGACACCTTCATGATCCCATGGAAGGGCCCTCTACTTTATGCGTTCCCTCCCACAACACTTATACACAAGGTCTTGGAGAAGACCAGAAGGGAGAAAGCACGCATGGTACTCATAGTCCCAACATGGGACCGACAACAGTGGTTCCCGTTGCTCTTGCGCATGGCTCAACATCAGCCATTTCTCCTACCAACAGTACCGGACATCCTCTCTCAGGCTCGGGGGTCAATACTGCACCCGCACCCGAAGAGACTTCGGCTACAAGCCTGGCTAATCCATGGCTAAGCGCCCTAGAGACTACATGCTCAGAGGGAGTACAACAAGTCCTTGAATGTAGTCGGAGAACCTACACCAGAAAGACTTATCAGCACAAATGGTTGCGTTTTTCCGAATGATGTTCCTCTAGGCAACTAATACCCCGGGGCGCCACCATACCTACAATTCTGGATTATTTGCTACAACTCAAACAAAATGGACTTTCACTATCCTCTGTAAAGGTGCATCTGGCGGCTATATCAGCATTTCGGCATGAAAAGGATGGATCAACCACATTTGCCCATCCTGTTGTCTCGCGTTTCCTAAAGGGGTTGGTGAACCTGTACCCCCCTCAGAAACCAATACCGCCATCATGGAGTTTAGACCTAGTTCTACACACCCTCTCGGGACCGCCCTTTGAACCATTGGCTACAGTCCCCCTTCGACTACTTACTATTAAGATGACTTTCCTCGTGGCAATCACATCAGCTTGCAGAGTGAGCGAGCTCGCGGCCATAATGTGCACACCACCCTGCACGATTTTCTCAAAAGAAGCGGTGGTCTTATGATTACACCCAGCCTTCGTTCCGAAGGTCTCTTCAGACTTTCACATCAACGAACCAATAGTGCTGCCCTCGTTCTATCCTAAGCCTCACAACTCAAATGAAGAGGCACGGTTGCACGTACTTGACGTAAGAAGGGCACTGGCCTTCTACATCGATAGAACTAAACCTTTCTGGAAAACGGACAGACTCCTGGTGTCCATTGCATCCAGGTCAAAAGGAGAAGCGCTATCTTCACAGAGGATTTCAAATCACATTGTGTCTTGCATAAGACTGTGTTACGAGATTCGCAAGACTCCTCTGCCAGTTCCGCCAAGAGCCCACTCTACTAGGGCAATGGCGGCGTCAACAGCCTTCTTCAAAGGCATCGCGCTGAGAGATATCTGCAGAGCGGTGACATGGTCTTCCTATGACACCTTCGCCAAGCACTACGCCATGCACAGGATGCTTGATTAGGATACACACATGTCGACAGCAGTCCTTTCACGGGCAAGCTGCACATAAACCGGGTACCCACCTCCTTTTTCGGGGTGGGGGTTACTGCTGGGTAGTCACCTACTGTGGAGCACCCACGGGGACCACTCGAAGAAGAAAGAGAAGTTACTCACCTGTGTAGTAACGATGGTTCTTCGAGATGTGTCCCCGTGGGTGCTCCACTACCCACCCGTTCCTCCCCACTTCGGAGCTCTGTTTGTGTGTTTTCAGGGGCGTCTGGAGCGGTTGATCAGGAACTGGTGGGGACCGGATCACGCACGTGACCGTAAGCGCGCGAAGAGCCAACGCGCATTGGCGCATGCATGACCCGACGGAGACTGCTGAAGATTTTCCGAGCTGCGGCGCCGGGGCGAGCCCGACACCTACTGTGGATCACCCACGGGGACACATCTCGAAGAACCATCGTTACTACACAGGTGAATAACTTCTCTTTACTTATTTGATAATCATGTACACCAAGGCATCCCCAGTAGAAACACATGCTGCCTGCTGTGCGTCCTCTGCTAATTGGCAAGGTAGCACCTGAATCTCTCTTGAGTGGTAGCCCAAGCACTCAGAATACAGGGAACACTGATTATGGCTATAGTGTTTGGCCCTAAATTGGGTTGTGCTGCTATACCAGGCTAAAGATCGCTGTTTCCATGGCTCTTATGTGTTCAAAGCACTTTACAATATTTTGGTACTCTTGCAAAAAGCCTGGGAACAGGCTTACTGTGTCTCATGCTATAAATACCTAATGTAGGTGCTTTGTAGAGTATATTGCTCATGCTTCATGCAGAGAACTTGGGAAGGAACAAAGATAAAATATTTGTCCCATGTCTGCTCTTCAGCGATTGTAGATGAAAGGCCCCTCACAGTTCCTCCATATTCCTTTCATCATCTCTTTTATATTGTGATTGTTTCTGTTCAGGCCATTGCTATAAAAGAAAAGAAGAAAAGTTGGAAGCCTATAGGGAAAATCATACGCAAACAGTTTCTGAGGGTCTGATTATATATTTACAGTCATACACCATCACTTATTCACTATTAGAAACATGCATAACAAAAAGATCACACTTGTAACTTCATCTTTAAAATCACTGTCAGCCAAAGGTTAGACTTCAGCAGCCAATTATTATATTTCCTTAAGTGATCAGAGTGCTGTAAGCATACATTTTAAATTACGTTAGTCATAGACTATTGGAAAGTAGAGGTGTAATACCCTGTTGGGTCAGCTAGATAATTCCCCTGCCAATGAAGTACAAAGGAGGAAAAAATAGGCCTGAGGCCTATTTTTTTTTTCTTTTTCTTTTCCTCCTTCTTCTTTAAGATGTATAAATAAAGTCTGAATGGTGGAGTCTTTTCTTGTTGCATAGCATAAGAAATTCATGCCCTGTCTATTCTGCAATGCTCTGACTACAGAAGTAGTGAGGTGATGATGTTGTAAGAGCTAAGAGTACAGAATTTGAGCAAATGAGTGGGGAAGGATTTCTAGTCCAAATGAGTGACGGTGTTTGATCTTTATTTTACTCCAATGTCCAATTAACATTTCAGATAAACAGAGCTTTTGTTAAAATTTAACACCCCATTCCTTCATTTACCGTATGAGAAGTGACCGTTCACATCTGCTGAGATTTCCAGAAGGAAAAAGGGAGGATCAATGTTGGTATGCCCAATGTTTTAAAGATTAAACAGAAGTAAACAAATCCTTAAAAATAACTGTCAAGCCTTCATTATAGATAATCATGAAGCAAAAATAGATACAACCATTCTTTTCTAAAGATACTGTTGAGATCACTGTTAGTATCCCAATACAGTAGACACCCAGTTTACATGATTTGGACTTGCGCTTTTCTTGAAATAGCGTGAGTTGAAATTCTGAGTGGTGGGGAGCTGGGAACCAGGCAGCAGCCTGGCTCCCGGCTCCCTTCCACTTGTGGAAGCCCAGAGCCAGGTGCAGCAGTGCTGGTGAGTTTCCCGGCTCCCGCAAGTGAAGGGGAGCCGTGAGCCAGGCTGCTGCTTGGTTCCTGGCTCCCTGCCACTCACTGGAGCCAGGAAACTGACCAGCACAGTTAGCACATCAAGCCCCTCTATTCCTTTAATCACTTTTATTGTTTTCCTCCATCATCCTGTAGTTCACCTATGTCTTTCTGGTAATGCGGTGGCTAGAACAGAAAGAAAGTATTTCTATTCAGTGACTACAAGACAGAGTGTTGAAATCTGAAGGCACAAGCAATAATGCTCAGATCTGGACAAAATATAGTCTAGAGTTTGGGGTTTACATTTAACAATATCTAAATATGTATGCTGCTCTTATGAGACTTTAGTCCTAGATGATGGAAATCTCATGCTAATATTCCACCAGATTTTTGCCATCCCAAATTGTGGAAAGTTTGGGAAGTCAGCTGCTCTTTTAAGCTTTCTTGTTTGTTCATCCAAAATGTCACCCAAATGGGTTTTTGAGGAAATTATAGCTCCATCTGCTCTGTATCAAAGGAAGGCCCCTTCTGGTTTTAGACTTCACCCCAGCTAAAATGAAAATTGGAATGGTGTAAGTTTACAGATCAGCAGACACCTGTGCAGATTGGAACCAGCATCATAGTGGATTCAGCATCTGAATTGTCTGAAATTTGAAATGGTACTGATTTTCAGTTATGGTCACAGTTCATACTTAGGTGAAGGTCAGTCAGTAATCATGTTGCTTGTCAAGTTATCTTTGGTGACAACAGTGACACAGAAGTCAACGCTTCATGATATGGCAAAAACTGCTGCATCTAACAGATCAGCATATGTTAGAACAAAATCAGTTTTGTCGTATGGATATCCGGCTGAATGAATTCTCATTAAATAATTGGCATATGATTACCAAAGCTCTCTGGTGCTAACAACAAATATGAAATCTTAATCAATACCAGTAGTCCTAAACTAGGAAGTGTGCCCCCTACAAGACCTCCCAGTTTCCCTGATGTAGTGGGAACAATTAGGTTTTGGATTAGGATGAAATTAGGATGAAAAGTATGATTCACTTATGAGGCCTGCATACATCATACATCTTTCCCATCATACATCTTTATAAAACAGTCAAACAAAACCAAGTCTTGCTCTAAGTGCAACATCCTGGATTGCTCCTGACAGCACAATAGAAGAGTCATAACCCTAAAATAATTTATGTAACACTATACAAAAATCAGTAGGTTTTCACCAGAAATGTTAATTGTGCCATTTTTCTCTTGTATTGCTAATGAGATATTTAACCTTTAATACATTTTAAGCCTTCAGTAATATGCTAACTTGGCAGTTTATTGTACAATTTTAATGTGACATAGTTTATTTTGTTAATTACCATGTGAATATCAATAACAATCTTCCAGATCTCCATCTTCTGCAATCATTTTCCTTTAC
The DNA here is from genome assembly GCF_033958435.1 of Carettochelys insculpta. Taxonomy (NCBI): domain Eukaryota; kingdom Metazoa; phylum Chordata; order Testudines; family Carettochelyidae; genus Carettochelys; species Carettochelys insculpta. The sequence continues at coordinate 20,459,373 of NC_134145.1, forward strand.
TATTGTTCCTTCACTGTGTGTGCCATTTCTCTACACCAGAACCCACACAAAAAAGGACAGTGTCAGACCTTGAACCTATTCTTCTTGTGGGGATTGCTCATTTGTATAATCGGGCTTATGCTGACAGGGAGGAGATAGAAGAGATTTTTTTGTGGAACTGAATTGCTTCTTAGACCTCATCAATACTGTGGATGTAAAATGCTGAAATTTTCAAGAAGTGGTACAGAATATTAATATTACCTTTAGACTGCAGACTCAGGGAGTTACCTGACAGTTAGATATCTTATCATGAACAGTATCCCAACTCAGCAATGATTCTTTCAGTTTTAAGAGAATTGCATTAGAGCCTGCAAGGTGACGTGGGTGTACTATTGATTTCTTCTGTGGCGTATCTGCATTATAGCTAGCCTGTTGAGTAGATGGCATGATGGTGAAGGATATTTTGATAATGGGATAAGTGTTAGTCTAGCAGCTCATCCCTTATTAAATTGCACTGTATATAAGTTTTTAAAATTATTTGTACAATTATATATTTTCATATTTCTGTGTAACTTGGTTTCTTGTGACTTTGGCTATATGAACTGCAAAATGCTATTTTGCTGGTGAATGATATTTTCAATCCATGGCAAAAATGAAGCATTTGGTAGTTATATCTGGGAACATGTTAGCCTTAAGATTTTTTTTTTTAAATACTGAGTATGGCTATGTAATGTCCTTACTACCTTGAATTTCAGTAGAAAGGCTCTATTGATCTCAGTCCTCCTTTTTTCTAGTCTTCAAATCCTTTGCTCATGGAGCCCTTTTGAGTAGTTTGGCATAAGCTAGTTTTGCCTGAAGGAATACAAGAACTGGAGGGGCCTCATGTTACTGTCTATTCCAGGTACAGTGTTCAATGGGATTCTCTTGAAGAGAATGAAGACAGAAATTGACAGATAGCTCAGGGAAGAACAGGCCATCTTCTGAAACAAGAGCTCCTGAACTGACCACATAGCAGCTCTGAGATCACAGAACAACTGGTCGAGTGTAACTCGCCCCTGTACATAACTTCCATAGATTTGAAAAAGCCTTTGACAGTGTTGATAGAGACACTTTAAACTGCTGCAACACCATGGCATCCCATCCAAAATTATTAACTTGATTTGTTCAACATATGAACCCTCCACATGCCAAGTTGTTCACAATGGTGTCGGGACAGAATCCTTCAGCATGGTGTGGGGAGTGTGGCAAGGGTGCCTATTGTCACCTTTCCAGTTCTTGATCACAATGGACTGGATTATGAACAGGGCAACAGCTGGCCATCAACAAGGCATTCAGTGGACAACTTTCAAACAGTTAGAGGACATTGATTTTGCTGATGATGTCTCCCTCCTTCACCACCATCACACTGGAAGGGGATGACCTGGATGATGTGGAACAGTTTACCTACCTGGGGAGTATTATGGGTATAGATGGAGGTACAGACAGGGATATCAGTGCCAGGAGAGGGAAAGCAACAGCTGCATTCAATACTCTCCTTTCCATATGGAGTTCACAAATAATATCTGTGAAGATGAAACTGCAGATCTTCAACCCACATGGATATATGGATGCAGGACCTGGCATGCTAAAAAGTCTTCAAATCACAGGCTACAGACATTCTTAAACAGATTGTGAGGTACATCTTCACATCAAATGGCAAGACTTCATCACAAATGAGGAACTTTGGAACAAGAGCAGGACAAGAACCAACTGATCTTGAAATCAAGGGAAGAAAGTGGGGCTGGCTAGGCCACACTCTCAGAAAACCATCATCCATCATAGTCCATCAAGCTGTCCCATGGAACCCGCAAGGAAAACGCAACAGGGGAAGACCTTGGAAAACATAGGGAAGGTCTACTGAGATTGGAGGACAACAACTGGAGTACTCCTGGAGCCAGCTAGAAATTTTGTCCCAAGAGAGTGTAAAGTGGAGGAGACTTGTAGATGACTTATGCTCCACATGGAGTACAAGGTTTAAGCAGTAAATACGTAGTAGTTTTGCCATCTCTTTCTCATGACAGCAAACCTTGCCTTCTCTGTTTCTTGCAGTAAAATATGTGTAGTTCTGCTATGCAAAACACAGAGTCTAGCTGTGGGCACTGTCTCCATGCCCATAGTTGCTGGGTCTCTGGTGGATTTAGAGGATCTGCTGTGATCCTCTCCATCCCTCCTCCTGTTGGGAGGATAGGATGCTAAGAAGCTAAGTCTTACAATGGTTGTAATGTGAGAGTTGAGTTTGGGACTTACAGAAACTGTGATGGAAAGAAGAGTAGAAAGAAGTCAGGGTCCATTTGTAAATTAAACACCATTAAAAAGTGAGTGAGTTTGTTTTGTAGATTTGTGGTACAAACAGTTGTTTAAAATAATCACCCTTTCATCTAATACACTTTTAAGGGCAAAACCATGCTTAGCTAAATCCTTTCAGCTGAGATTTAACTTGCCCTAAATAGTAAACTGAACGGTTCTTCTGGGACTGGAGACCTTTATAGAATCCTTTATCTCCATGTAACTGTCCCCCTTTAATCCAGTCAGCCCCTTCCATATCGCTTTGCAATTTCTTACTTCCCATTTTGTCCTGATTTGTTGTAACCATGTGCTTTCCTCTGCTTTTCCATCTTATTTCTCTGACCAGAAGGACATTAGGGGCCACTACCAGCAGTCACACAAAAGAAAAAAAAACAAAAAGAAAAAAAATACCTCTTCCCAAGCTTCAGAATAAGAACAAACCAAATGATTATGCGCAGTTTCCAACTCTGCAATGGGGAGCTGCTGTTTTGTCTTACCGCACTACTGTATTCCTGACAACAGGTGATGCTGCTGGACTATATAGAAGCACATGCCAGCTTCCAAGTGCTTTTTCACATGACCAGAAATGGAACTTAGTCGTTAGGAGACACATGCCCTCTCCTGGTTCCAGAGAAAATTCAGGGCAAAACTCCCCATGTTTCTGTGTTTTCAGATGATAGCAAGAGGAAGAAAAGAAGTTAGCTCCTCCTGTGTAGCCTGCATTTTGGCTCTCCTTCCTTGTCTTCCTTAAGACTTTATACACAGTTCAGTAAGTGAACTACTTACTGCTATTAAGACTTACTTTTTTAAATTGTCCCTGTAACATAAGGATAGGCAAGATATGCCCACCCATCCCTGCCTATATCCCACATAACCCTAACCTTGTGCCCCACTCCTGCACTCATACACCACGTAACCCCTCCCAGACCCTGCACTCCTGCCCCAGGTCACAGTTCCCTCCTTTTGTAGGTCAGAGCTCAAACCTCTGCGTTCCCTCCTGCATCCCAGACCTCTGTCCCAGGTCACAACTGCCCCATTCACCCAAACTCCCTCCCATACCCCACACCATCTCCTGCATTCCAGTCCTTTACTCAAAGCTCCCTTCTGTACCCAGTCCCCCTCCCAGACCCCACACCATCTCCAAGCTCCCTTCTGCACCCAGTCTCCCTCCCAGACCTGACACCTTCTTCATTTATATGGAAGGGTGGCTCTTGACCACATCAAAAATTATTGCCCACTTCTGCTTTAAGAGTTCCTTCCCTTGGATTACGTGAGTAGTCCCTCTGCCAGTAATAACCTCAGCCTAAGTAACAGGTATTATTATTAAGGTTCATAAATAGGGTTGCCAACCTTTTTATTGCACCAAACACCATTGTCCCGCCCTTTTCTTGAGGCCCTGCCTCACCTCTTCTCTGAAGTTGTGCACCCAATACACTCAATCTTGCTTCCTTCTGAGAAGGATTGTCACCTGTTCACACTAATCCCTTCACAGTGTTCGTTCCCTTTCATTCATAAGTTGCATTCAACTTTCTTTTTATTTTCTTGAACTTAGTGACACATTCTTTTGGCTGAAATTTGGTATGTACAGGTACAGTAATATTGATTTTTGGCGGTAACAAGAGGCTTTTTGCATCTCAAGTAGAATAAAGCATCTTGCTGTGATACAAAGACATGCAGGTATTTGACACAGTCATGTTTTATTTTACAATTGCCAGCTGCTGTCCAGGAGCAGATTGCTCTTTGAGGGTGTTTTTTTGTTACTGAATATAAAGAAAATTTTCAGGAGTAGTTAGGTGAAAAGGAGAAATCTGAGGTTCACCTTCTGGAGTTTTACTTGAAATGTTATTCTTGTGGGAGTGGAGTGGAATTTGGAGGTCAAAACTCCTCCTTAGAGGGGTAGGTGAACCTGGCAGTTTGTGCTGATGAGCTGTCTTGCAGGTACATCTGCTGCTTCTATTGTCAAATCTGTCTTTCAATCTTCCTGGATGTCTTCTGATTTCAGTCTTCCTGGATGTCTCTCTTTCTCCATCTACCTATCCATGCAGTCTTCTAGATATATACATGCTCCTCATTGCCATGGTAACTGAGTGGCCTGGCAACTTTTAGTTAAGGGGTGGAAGACTTGATATTTAATATTATATATTGTAATCTGGAGTATGTATTGCTCATTGTAAGAGCTTGCTTAATGGAGATTATTGTCAGTAGCTTTGCCTTCATGTAAGTGAGAAAGGTGAGAGTGGATCAAGATATCTATTCATATTTTATGCTTATTTTATTATTTTAGTGTTTACAATGACCTCCCCAGACATCTTAACATTGATTTGCCTCTGGTTTATTTTCTTTAACTTATAAACTTGATATATCATACTTCTCTTCCTCCAGACAGGAGTTGCAGAATGGCTGTTTCTTTGGAATAATTTACACTTCTTAAAACGGCAGGAGCTCGCTCCTGGTGCTTAGCTGACTTCCTATCTTATTATGGCTGAGTGATGGAGAGTTTTCTCTTTGACCTATATTATTTGTTCTGCAAAATTAAAAAAAAAACATATTTTTCTTTCCTTGTTTCCTGCCATATTGTACATAAAGATGGGTTGTAGTATCTGCCTGTTCACAGAAGACCTGCCAAGTTCCACTTCTTTGCTGAGAGATTCATTCCTTTTGGGTTAATTTTAAGTAAGCTTTTAGAGTATTTCACTCTTGCAACTAAGCGATTTGCAATACATCTTGGAGGACTATTTAAAATTTCACTCCTCACTCTTAGAAAGGTCTCTCATTTAAATGATCACAATTTGAAAATAATGACTAGGGATGCATTTTGATGTGTGGATTTATTTGGTGGCTTTTTATATTATGTTGGGGCAGCTGATATCAATTCAGCAATTAGATTAAATATCCTTTTAAAACATTTTGGATATTTCTTATATTTTTATATGTATCTTGTCTTCACTGTTTCGTTGGTGCTCCTGCTGAGTCATAAGCATGATATTGGTCTCTGGCTCATAATAGGCTGTATTGATCCTAATGTAATTTGTGGTTTGTGTGGATATTTAAGAACACTTTATAAGACAGCACAATGTAAATAAACAGGATTATTTATAAGATTAATATATTTATTTCATATGCTGTATGCACTATATTTATGCTTAAATTCTGGTAATTTTTTGAGATTTTTTCTTGTTTTATGTTTTGTTCAATTGAAATGCACTCTGAGGTGTGGATAGGAAGACAATATATTATTTATTGCATGTAGAGTACCATGGTAAGTCTCTTTTCTTAGGAGGTAATGGAAGGTAGGTCCCACCAACCTCTCTTTGACTGTCTAGCTTGAATAGACCTGTTGGCAAATATGCACAAATTGTGCAATTTGCATATCTCCTGCAGACAGTTCTGTCAGGAGAGGCTTTCCTGACATTGTCCTATCTACATGGAGCCAAATATTGGGAAAACCCCCTAAGCCATCATCTCCCTTCTTCCTTGTGGACTGAGGATGTCTGGAATGTCAGCAGAAGGCTCCCAGAGCATCAGACTTCTATCGGGAAACCTCCAAGTTCTCAACAGAAACCTGTAATCTAGACATAGACTTTGACTTTAGTGGGGAGGTAGTTGACTAAGAGAGGTAGTTGACTGATCTAATTCCCATTAATTTAAATGGAAAGAATTTCCCTGACTACAGTAGGAGTTAGATCCAACCCTAATTACTGATTCTGGCAATGCTTGCACGCATGCCCTTTCTACCCTGACACAAAATACCCTGTCTTCCGCCTTTACCAACACCTGTGCAAAATGAGAGTTTAGGAGACTTGGAGACCCTGTTCCACTGGAATGCTCTGTGCACTAACTGGCAGGAGGTGTGGAGCTGGGATGGGAGGCAGAAGATCCTCAACTTTACAGATTCTTCCTTCTTATCTTCTACATCTCCTATATATTTGGGAGAGTTTGTGAGTCTGTCTGCCTCTGTGTCTGTCTGTTGAAGAACTCCTCCTAAATGCTAAAAGTTAGGACCACCAAATTCAGTATACAGCTTCCTCTTATCACAATTTCAAGCAAGGTAAGGGTTTGGTTGTTCCAGGATCACTGGATGTTCCTGGAAGGGATTGCTGCTCATAAAACCACACACACAAAAAGGGGCTGGTTTGGGGCATTCCTTTCCCAGATTTCTTCAGCCACAAGCCTTCTGCCCTCCAGGCATCCTTTTGGGGAATACCACTGAAGCCTCCCCCTCATTTGTATAGGAATATTTGCTGGCTCTTCCCCTTCACTAGGGAGTGAGGGGGAAATGCAGTTTGCTGGATTCCTCACTTTGGCTGGGGAGTTCAGGGAACAGACAAACCTGGACCTGCACCAGTCAGGGGGCGTGCACCCTTCCCCTGGCTGGCCACTGGAGCTGCAGCACTCATGGGGAGGAACTTCTCAGCTGGCTCCAAGCTGATGTGGTGAGAGAGAGCTAGGGTAGTCCTTTCTCCCCAGGGCAGCCTGCATATCAAATCCCTCACACCCACTGAATTATTTAAATAAAGAAAAACAAAAATTAATCGTGTTAAAGACTTGAGCAGTGCCATGTAAATCTTCTAGTAGCAAATAAGTGAATGTTTTAAGCAGAAAGTAGAAACTAGTTTAGTGTTATCTAAAAGTTACTACAAAGTTTGACTCACATTAGAGAAAGACGCCTATGTCAGCTGCAAGCTTTCCCCATATTCTGTACGGCAAAGTCCAAAGTTTGCAAGTCATGAAACCTATTTTTGCATGAACATAAGCCAGTCTTTTTCCTCCAGATTCCCCAGAGGGTGTGCAACTTCAAAAGAAATTAAAGTCAAGGTAAAAGGAGCATTTCTAGCTTTTTTTGTGGTCTCTTACCTTGTCACTTTTTCCTTTATTTTAAAATGGTGAGGAAAATTCAGTACTTATGAAAGTCTGGAGCTAATAGTGCTCATATGAGTCAGGAATACTTCAGGCATATGTTATGCAAAATGTACCACGTAGTTCTCTGTCAATTAACCTTAATTTTGGCATAGAACAGGTTTGACCCACTCTTGAGCCTATGATAAGCAGACTGTAACCTGCGTATTGACTTTCATTTGCATATGAAAGTAATGTTGCCTCGTGCAACCAAGAGAAGGTTAGCACTCCTAGTACTGGGATTTAGCCAAACTGGGTGCTCTTGCATTTGGGACAGTGGCATAAAATTAAAATAGGGGAAATGTAGTTTGATGTTCTTTTTGTTGGAGTCAGTTTTGTATAAAGAAGGTGGTGTTACCGAAAGAATATTTTTGCATTAACAGGCTTTCATCTCTGAGTTAACTGGAATTTATATAAAGAGAGAGAGAGGAAGATTGATTCTCTTGGGTGGACAAAGTAGGTAATATGGAGTTTCTTCCCTGAAAGAGCTGAGTTGAACAGGTCACCAGATGAGGGCTTTTTGGAAAAGTTAGGCTACTACTGAAGTAATATGGACTGTGACAAAGTCCCTTGTCAGCCCCTGTGGGTCTCTGCGCTTCCTGGCGGTTTCTTGGTTGTGCCTCAGAGACTCACAGAGACCCCTTATCTGCCCAGGCCTTCCCAGAGGCAGGAGTCTCTGCTTAGTGAGCCATCCTCATCACAGGCAAGTCCAGAATGGGGAGGATAAAGCCAGTCCCCTCGCAGGCCTCTGCCTGCTCCAGTGGAATAATCCCTCTGGGGAAGGGTGGGGGGAGTCCAGACCTGCCCTGTACCCTGGACTCTGGCCCAGGGTCCCTATGAGGACAAGAGGCAACTGTCAGGGCCTTCACCCCTGCCCCAAAGTAGCAACCTCACCCTGGGCCATTTGGCCCACCTCTTCCCCATGGTGCTCTCTCGCTTTACTCTGCTCAGCTCTGCCTTCCAAAACCTTCCACCCTGCTACCAGATGGGGAGCCTTTTATAGGGAGCACAGGGCCTCAGCTGACCAATGAGTGCTGATTCCTAATGAGGCCCCAGCTGCCTGTCCTAATTGGGCTTACTCCGGAAACAAAAAGGCATTAGCCCACCCTCTGGTATACCGTCCTTCCAGAAGTTTCCTGCAGCTTCCAGGTAGGGGTCTGCCACAGGACAAAGAACTTGAAATGAATTCATATGCTTTTAGCTGGGATTTTAGGGACTTATTTTTGGTATTAATTAGCAAATTAAATTAGGTTAGTATCAAAGAATCTTTTGTATTTTGACGTTTCCCTCTTCCACTTATAATTACGAGCTATGGAAATAATTTTTCCACAGTTGTTCGATGAACCTGCAGTTCTCAAGTGTGCCCATAACCTGCCCAGAACTGGCATGACACAGCCCCTTCACATACAGAAGGTGAAATCCTGACCCTTTAAAGGGGAGAATTTTATCCTTTTTTTTCTAGAACATGTTTTGTAGAGACCTCTGAGTATGCACAGGTGCAGAAAGATGTGATCCATACTGGCTCAGTCATTCAGAAAGGCTTATGCAATACTAAACTTTCTATAAGAGCTAAAATACAGGTATCCCACTTGTGTTCTGCTACCTGCCAGGTATTTTCTAACATGCATAAGCCAAAATTTTGGCTCGATCACTATATTTTTCAGAATGGAGGCAGAGATTATTATGGCTCCATTGCAGCAGCAAATTGTTGCAGTAACTTGAATTTTTCATGTGTTGTTCACTCTGGTTTGGTGAAAATATACCTATTACGGCATTATATGCTTCATGTGGTACATACATACATGTTATAGCACATGTGTAAATAAATTTGGGCACAAAGCATTATGAGTTTTAGCTTCCCTAAATGTGGGGTTGTTTAGAGACAGGTTTCCACTCAGAGCCCTTTATAGCGATAAGCCAAAATTGTGAAAATAATACCTTTATCAGAAGTTTTCCAAAGATCAATGTGTGTGTCAGAGGGGATGGGTTTTGAATTCTGGGCTTTAGCCACCTCTGGTTTATCACACCAGGATATTGCATGAACTTTGTTTAAATGTTTGTTTGATAAGCACCAAGACTGTTGTGTAGTGAAAAATTAATTGAAAAATGTGATATTTGTAAATAATTCCCACAGTGCCACAAGCAGGGCATTAGGTTAGTATTTTAGCCAGTATTCTTCTGCACTGTTAAGATGCTGATTAAACATTACCATCTGTGGAAGTCTTCCCTGCTTATAACAATGCAGCTATGTGCTCATGGTGCCAAGGCACCAAGAATAATCTTGGTTTGGGACCTGGCTCCACTAAAGTTCAGGGCCGAGTCTCTCTTCTGGTCCTGCCTGCTGGTCCCGTGAACTTAGCACGTGATCTGTCCCCCAGCCCTGCCTTTGTTGCTCGTGGGTGAATTAAAACAGCCTGGGCAGCTCTGCCATCATCATTGGCAGTGCAGTGGGGCTAGAGTAGCTTCCTGCCATGTGCTCCACAGGGCTGCCAGTACTTCCCTGTGGCCCCTGGTCAGTGCAAAGTGTCTCCGCATGCACCATGAACCCCTGTGGCCAATGGGAGGCTGTGGGTGTAGTACCTGCAGGTAGCAGAATGTAAAGACAATGCCTAGGAGCTGCTGCCAGAGGTGGGTGTCCCAGGTGAATTCTGAACCCTCCAACCCATCCCCCACACATCTCCCCTGCATCCCACATCCACCTTCTGATTCAGCCTAGAGCCTGCTCCCCAGGCCTTCTGCGACATCCACATTCCCTCCCAAAGCTTGATCCCTCATCCCATGCTGTACCCACACTCACTTCTAGGGTCTGCATCTCCTTCTGCACCGCAACCCCCTGTCTCAGCCCGGAGCCTGCACCCAGCACCTAAACTCCATCCCTGACACCCTCCTGAAAGCCAACTCCCTCCCAGAGTTTCAGGCAGGTGAGGGGGAGGGTCTGTGGGTGTGAGAGAGATTCAGCATCTGTTCATTCTGGACATCACCAAAACTTCTGAAAACCTGTTGTCCTGGCTTACAATCTATCATTTCTTTATTCTGTAGATCTTTCTTTTATTATTCTACAATACATGATCACAAAAGACAATCTTGCTGATGAGAAAAGCCACTTGGGCAAAATATATTATGCTTAACCTTAAATCTAGACTGCATATTATGCATGGATGTGGTACTTCAAAAAATATTTTCATTACTTTTATGGCTTTCTCCCTTTAAGTCTGTTAAGTGATGGTATATTACTTAGGTATGTGTAGGTAGCAAATTGCCAAGATATCAAACTATGTGTGGTTAATTGACAGTATACCCTTTTAGTGTATTAAGTATACATTAAAACCAACATACTTTTTCTAGACAGACACTTTTGAAATAAATTGAGGTGACATAACATGGAGGCTAGCCGTTGGATGATACAATGGGCCAAATGTGAAAAAAGGGCTATTTGTTTGGATTATGTATTTACTACCAATTTTGGTTATATTTTTTGAAGAATAAATCTAGTGAATTTATGGTCATCTAAGAACTAGAAAGTATAGTACTGCTGTTTACCGACCAGCCTTATTATTTTCTTATTTGTTCATCAGTATGCAGCGTGTCTGTTTTTTTGGTTAGTACAGCTTCATAATTAGAGGGTTTCAGGCAGAGTAACACCAGACTCCTTTATACTTATTGTGACACATCACTAATTTTTAGCAATATATTTTTTCCAAAGGCTGTTTTCTCCAAGAAGCAATGAAAGAAAATCCATAGTGTTATATTCTTTAAGATGAAAGCTAGGCATTTTTTTTCTTGATGAAGAGGTGGGAGTGGAAACAATTGTAAATAAACATCTTCATTCATGCATGACTATGCCATTTGGCATTCAGCAACACAAATAAGTGTACCTGGCTGTGTCTACACTACAAAATAACTTTGAAGTAGAGCGTCCACACACAAAATGCACACTCCCTTACTTCGAAATAGGCTTTCCCCTACTTCAAAGTTAAACGTCCACACACAAATACTCCCTACTTTGAAGTAAGGAGACAGGAAATGATGAAGGCATGGGGTTGCTTGGCAGTCCAGGGCAGAGCTCGTGCTGCCCCTGTTTGTGGCACACTCTCAGCTTCCTGCCTGGGGTTGCCAGGGAGCTGCTTCCTTTAAGGCAGGTGTCAGGGACCATAAAGCCCTACCTGGTCTGGCCAGAGTGTCTCCATCCTCCATTAGGAGCCTCTCCTTGGAGGACTCCTTACTTGGAAGTAAGGAGTGCGGAGCATCTACACACATTAACTTTGAAGTTACAGGTCGAAGTAAGCCACTACTCCATTCCTGGGAATGGAGTGACTTCGAAGTTAGCTTCCCTTATTTCGATGTTAACTTCGAAATAAGAAAAAGTGTGTGTAGATGCTCTGCAGGCTACTTTGGAGTAGCCCCTTACTTCGAATTAACTTCGAAGTTAACTTGTAGTGTAGACACAGCCCCTGTGAGGTAGAGCAGTGGATTTATGCACTTGGGCTAAAACTATGTTCTGGCATCCAGTAGTCTTCCAGGTGGCCAGGCTGGATGCTGGGTAGATATTTAGAGTCAAGATTATGTGAAATACTGCTCAGTGATGGACATCCCAACTTAACCCCCCTCTGCTGGTCTACTGTGCTCTCCTTCTCCATGCTCACTTCATTGTTCCTACACACCCAGCTTCCAGTACCACAGCAGAGCTGTTCCTGGTTTGCTGCAAAAGAGATTCTCTATAGCTAAGGAAGAGTATTCTGGATTTGCCCCCATAACCAAATTTTCCAAAACAGTGCTGACATGCAATCTAGGGAAGCTCTATGGAAGGTGGTATCTGCCCATCTACTTCAGGCACAACTCTGTAATGAGATTTAATACTTATATGTGCGAAAGAAAATTGAGGAAATGCATGGAAATCAGCAAAAAAGTTCTGAATAACTGAATTTTAACTAGCTAACGTAAAGCACTACAGTCTTGTTCTCATCAATCAAAATTGCATGCAAATTACATGTACTTCTCAGTTCTAAACAATTATACCTAATGATAATGCAGCAAGTAAAATACTGCTGTTAAAATGTTACCACTCTGCAGTGTAGCTGACTGCATCTGGAAATTATAGGCCAAGGACAGAATTTTGTTTCGAATTTTGAAATAATTGAAGTAAAAAAGAAAAATCTCTTGCATTGGCACTGACTAACCTGCACCAATTCCAGTAAAAAGCATTTAATACTGTGATTGGATTAATCATTGTTTTATTGCTGATTCTGATTCCTGCGTCTTTGTTTTTTTTGTTTTTTTTTACCGCAAAATAGTGCACGTATAACTTTGCATTGTTATTCAGGAAGATACTGCAGGTCTGCATTCATGACAGCCTATTGAAAATGTGCAAGAAAAGGAGCCTTCTATAAAAGGGTTATACTGTATTGATTTATATTCAAGTGCTTATGTCTTGTATGTGCCATTTCCAAAAAGGGAAAAAATCCACATTATTTTGTGTTCCAAGAGATTTTGATGCTGAATGTGAATCTATACGGTAAAGAAAATATGAAGGAGATTTATTTTGAATATCTGAAATGGTTTTTATTCACTTTCTTTACAATACACTTTTCATAAAACACTTAAAACATAAAGCTCATATCTATGTAAAGATACACACTTTATATCAAATCCTTCTCTGGCCTTCCCCAAACTAGATTTTGGGAAACAATATCCTTTGCAATGCAAAATTAACTGTTACTTCAGTGGATATACCTAGGTCTTCTATGGGAAGTGTAATGATATAGAGGTTCTAAGCTGAGTCCTTCACTAAACAGCATGGCAGAAAGATTAACAAAAATACTTCCATAATTAAAGAAAATATGTTGCTACTAGAATTTCTGAGAAACATAAGTGTATTGCCAAGTGGAAATCTTCTCTCTTTTTGTGGGGTTTTGCCAAATCAGACAGAAAATCACCTGAGGAACCTGCAAAGTGTAGCTCCTCCTTCATTTTTGAAAGGCATCAGATACCACGCCTGCTGATACGGGGTGTGGGGGGGGTGGCAGATGCACAGGGATCCAGAGCTCCAGCCGCTGCTACTTTGGCAGTGGCAGCAGCCAGAGCTCTGGGCCCCTTTTAACTACCGTGGCAGCACTGCTCTGATGTGCCACACAGCTGGGGGCGGGGACAGGGGTACAGCACTGTAGTTCAAGTGGTGCTAAGAGCTGACTGCCGAAGGCCTACCCCTTCTGCCCTTGGCCCCACCCATTCCAGGGGCACAGAGCTGGGCCTCCCTCCCATCTTGCTCTGGGGATCATGGTGACTGTCAGTCCCACTGTCAGATACACAGCATCTGATGATAAACAGTTTGCATAGATAATTATACTGACAATATAGTGAATGTACTTCTGCAGTTAAATAGACATATACAACTAGCCCTCAATTTACAAACTTTTGATTTATGAATTTTCACTACAATGTACATTTATACTAATTTTTCGATTTATGAACATATTTTTGCTACAAAGAACCACCAGTCTTCCTGTGAGCATCTGCTTCGTGAGTAACAAATAAAGAGGAATACAGCAGAATGCAGGGCAAGGCTGAATCATTTGCCTCGGCCACCAGCTCTTCCAAGTTGGTTGGCGCACTTTGTTGTGTTTGTGTCAACTTGACTGTGGGTGATATCAGTCTTCAAATATCTTTGTTATTTGTGATCATCATGGGTCCTAGATGTGAAAAAGTTTCTTCAGGAGCTGTCACTAAGGCCAAGAAACCAAGGAAAGCAATCAAAAGACCTATGCTTGACGATGCAGGTGACAGCATCATCAGTGCATACAATCTTCATGCAGAAAGAAAAGATAAAAGCAATGACATAAACATGTGGGCTATGTCTACACTAGCATTCCTCTTTCAAAAGACGCAAGCAAATGAAAGAAATAGAAAATGCAAATGAGATACAGATTTACATATCTAGGACCTCATTTGCATATTATTTTGAAAGAGCTTTTTTCAAAAGAACAAAAGCAGTATAGACACAGTTCTTTTGAAAGTAAATCCCATCTTCGAAAGAGCCCTTCTTCCTAAAAAAAAAAAAATAGGAAGAAAGATTCTTTCAAAGATAAGGATTACTTTCAAAAGAGACACATCTACCCTGCTTTTCTTCTTATGAAAGAAGTTCTTTTGAAAAGAGATTATGCAAATGAGGGTCCAGATATGTAAATCTGTGCCTCATTTGCATTTTCAATTACCTTAATTTTATGCCTTTTTCGAAAGAGGAATGCTAGTGTAGACGTAGCCATGTTGGTGCAGCTAAAAATTGCATTGAGTAGTAAAGGCCAGGGATGCAATAATAGGTAAACTTGAAAGACTATTAATAGATTGGATCAACAGCTATAATTAATGTCTTTGTTTGAGGACTTGAAGAAGAAACCCAAGGAAGAGAGACAAGTTGGGACTGCTGAGTAACAACATTAGCAGCTCAATATTTTATTTATATTATCTTCATTAATATCTGTCATGGGTTTATACAGAATTTGTATGTTTCTTATGTCTCCTTGTGGAAACAGGCACTATCTTCAGTTATTAAAAAAAATTCCACCTGCTTTTTGTAGTCAGAGGGCTTATTTTCATTAGTGTGAAGTGCTTAGCATGCAGCTGGTGCTATGCAAATTGCAAGTAATTAATACTTAATGATTGAAGCCTTTACCCCTTTTATTTTTTCTGTGTCAACCCTGATAGATAAATAAGAGGGAGAAATGAAATTTTCCAAAGAATTTTTTTAATCGTTGGGCTTCAAAATTGAGAAATGTGTGGTTTCTTTGATCAGATGTTCAGATTGGGTTCCTAAAGGCAGGCACCTAAATTCACGTATAGGCACATAAATAAGTATCCTTATTTTCCAGAAAAATGTGCACGTGCTCAGCACTTCTCAAAATCTGGGCCATATTTTGATGCCTATTGATGTAGTTAGGTACCTAACTTTATCACTCAAGACTTAAAATTTGGGCCTCTGTTTTTCACCTTCTTTAATTTGCAGTAGTGAAAGAAACCTGCTTGTAACATTCTGGGTCCATACATTTAGGGATAGAATCAGCGGAGGAAAGAACATGCTGTAGAACCTGTGTGGGTGGAGGGGAAGCAAAACATGCCACACAGTATGAGAAAAACATCTGTGAATTTCCTTTCAGTCTGCATATACTGTACTCTTCATTGGTTCTTTCTTTAGAAGAGACTGCAACAGAGCAAATTGAGTTTCCCTGCCCTGTCTTACTTTGATGGTCACCCTAATGGTAATGATCATCAATAGTTCAAGAAAACGACAGGTGTCTGAGCATCAAGATACACTGGAGCAGGGCTCAGCAACCAAAAGCGGAAGAAGACACCCCTCCCCCCTTTTTTAATTTGATTTAAAAAAATCAATAATTCAAGAGCCACAATGCATGTGACTATGAGACAGTCCTTAATAAAGAATGTCAAACCATGCTTTTTGTAACCCCTATTTTAAGAACAGCACACACTCATCCCACAATGCACTGCACATATTAAAGGAGGAGTTATCTGATATTTCAATATCGCGTGTCATTTGCTATTTAAATGTGAGTTGTTCATTGTTGAGCTGTTAGATGTTCACTGAAATCAAAAATAATCAGTAGGATTCTATTTTTACTTTGCAGTTATAGTGTTGAGAGCCACAAAGGAGTCCTTAAAGAGGAGCATGTGGCTCTGGATCTGCAGGTTGCAGACCCCAGCAGTAGATCAATAAAATCAGAGGAGTACTGTAATGATAGTGGATCTCAGAATTTGTCAGGAAAGACCACAAGAATAAGATTATCGGCATATTTCAATTCTTAATTACTAAGGATGGAGACAGCTGTGTGAATTTCGTGAATGAAGATATAATTGAAGCCTATTAAAATTGCCCTAAAAGGCCGTAGAATAAAATCCTATTTATAGAAACATGAATCTTAAAGGTACAATAAAAGAAATTGAGGGACATACTTGAATGCGAGGAAAGGCAGCTTTCATTAGAACTTCAGCAAGATAGTAAAAATGAGAGTCCGCAAAAATATGATTAAACTTTTATTATTTATTTATTTTAAAAGGAAAAATAAGATCTGAGAAGGAAAAAATAACATTTAACTTCACTGCTGGATAAAGGTGAGTATGAGTAATAATTGATATAGCTAATATTATTTAAGTGCAATTTTGTTCTGAAAAATGACTTTATAAAAACAGCCAAGGGGGGTTCTGTGTTTGTTGTCTCCCAGTGATTTCCAGACAATGTGTTCAGGTTTACAAGTGAAAACGTGTTTATACTGCGCCAGCCCTGCAAATTCAGGGTTTGTCTACAATGTGGACATTCAGGAAAGTTAATCCAAATTAACTAAGAGTGTGAGTTTCAAGTAGGTTAATTAAATTGTATCAACCCCTGTGGGCACACCTTCATTCAGAATTAAAGTGGGCACTCAAACCTTTTTATAAAACTAAGCCTTTCAAATTGTCTTAGCCTGGACACACACGTCAGTAGACATGTGGAAATCTTGACTCATGCCCTTTCCATCCTTGGCCCTTATGCTGTTCCATCCCTGTAGTTAATTGTTTTCCTCTGCATATTTTCAGAGATTTCATTCCATTCAGAATTATATTTAAATAAAATCTACAGATGTTTTGAGTGTAAGTAATGTCAACTTCTGGATGTAAAGTTTATGCTTTGGGTTTTCTATAAAGATTCTTTTGTAAGAAATATGGAGCATCTGGTATTGGGACAGTTCACTTCAAGTGTAATAACATCAGTCTTCACTAACAGTTTTTTATCAAGATTATAACAATGGAGGCTACTAAAAATTCACTTGGGTAAATTGCTGTTTTGTAAGCTACTCCTGTTAAATTATTCAAATGCTGTTACTATTGTACTGCAAGCTTTGTTTGTTCACATTGTGGAGGAACATTCTAATGGTCCCCTAGTGTTGTCTGCAACGTAGAAAATCTCATTAAAAGAAAAATACTTTTGCTGTGTATATACAAGATTCACAAAACAATTGTGAAATCCTTTTGTCTGTTTTTTTTAAATGTATCCAATTGGTAGAAGTGGGATTTTTAACACTATTCAGCTATCATTTCTGGCTGTATGGGTGCAAATGCTTCACCATCCAGTTTCCAGTGGTTCAGGTCTGCCATATTTCAGAGGACGGCCTGTGTGACCATGGACTCTGCATGTTGGTGATCTGCTGCATAAGAAAGAGTTTCCTTTTATGGATTCCAAATTAAATGCTTTTTAATTCATTCGTGTATCCCTTGTGTGTTTTGTGTGAAATGGCAGAATATTTGGAAAGATGTAATAAAAATAATATGTCAGTGACAAGCTTGAGACAAAGCTGGTTGTTTACCGCATGCCCTTTATGCTAGTATGCTAGGACTAAATACATTCTTCATTCTGTCTGGATTTAGCTATCAGATCAACATACATTTTTATACCATTTCTCACTTATTTCTTTAGTCAGTCAATTGTGCAAGCTATTAAATGCAACAGATAACATCAGAAAGAAACAGATTTCTATGATTTCCATATATCTGTCTTTCTAGTGTTTTGAATCCATAAAGCATTGGTACGCATTGTCATCTCTTTTGAGCCTATGTCCACTAAAATGTCATTCTGCTGTATGTTGGAAAAAGTTGGATGTAGGTAAACTTGAAATGCCTGAGACGCAAGGACTGCTTCCACTCAGTTGTGACATTTCCCTGGTCATCAACAATGAAGGTCCAGAGTATCTAGGCATGCTTGTGGATGGACTGGATTAATGTCAAGGAAACAATAAATCAAATTGCTATTAAAGTGCTAGGTTTCTGAACAGGCAAACCCAGGGACGGATTTGATAATAAGGTTACAGATGCCCAAGTTCTTCTTGATAAGTTCCACGTGACACACCTGGCTTGGGTCAAAGATAGTGAGTATGCCTCCAGGAAATCACTATACATTCAAGCTAAGCAGGAGGCATAAGTCAACTTATAGCAAAAGAAAGCAGACTAGTGGAAATGTAAAGTAGTCAAACTTCAAGACACAGGTGATATACATGATTTTACAGCATTCTATGATGGGCAGAGGGTATATGCTGTTGGATCCGCACCAGTGCACTCTGCTGATAGTGCTGCTGGGCTGAACATGTTTTGTGGCATATCAGACCAGACATCAACTTTTGGTAGAAGCATTTTTGAAGATATTCCTTAGTGGGCTAATAATTCACAGCTGGCTGTACTGTCAACTCTTGATGATGTACAAAAAGCTGTCAAGCAGATGAACTCTGGAAAGGGACCTGGGGGTGATGTTTATAAATCATGATGAAACATCAGGGCTGTGTCTACACTAGCCAAAAACTTCGAAATGGCCATTCAAATGGCCATTTCGAAGTTTACTAATGAAGCGCTGAAATACATATTCAGCACCTCATTAGCATGTGGGCGGCCAAGGCACTTCGAAATTGACGCGGCTCGCCGCTGCGCAGCTCATCCAGACAGGGTTCCTTTTTGAAAGGGCCCCAGCTACTTCGAAGTCCCCTTATTCCCATGAGAAGATAGGAATAAGGGGACTTCGAAGTAGGCGGGGTCCTTTCGAAAAGAAGCCCCCTCTGGATGAGCTGCATGGCAGCAAGCCGTGTCAATTTCGAAGTGCCGCAGCCACCTGCATGCTAATGAGGTGCTGAATGTGTATTTCAGCGCTTCATTAGTAAAGTTCAAAATGGCCATTTGCATGGCCATTTCGAAGTTTTTGGCTAGTGTAGACATAGCCCAGATGTTTATAAAGCTGGTGTTGGCCAACTGATGTGCTGTCTGACCCGTTTATTTATCATGACTTGGGAGAAGGCAAGTCCCCCAGAAGTTCAAAGATCCTCTGACAGTACATATATACAAGAGAAAAAGTGACTGTGCATGCTGTGATGACTCCCATGGCACTTCACTGCCGTCTGTACTTTTTAAGGCCCTGACCCACATTTTCTACAACTTGCTGTTATTACATGTGTTCACAAATGGCATCATTCTTGAAAGTTAGTGTGGCGCTCATGCTGGTCAGCATGATATTCATAATCCAGTCAGATCCAAGAAAAATGTAGAGTAATATTAGGATCTCTACACCATTTTCATCAACTTGGCCAAGGTTTGAAAAGGACAAGAGAAACAGGCCTTGAGCGGTACTTGGGTGAAGGAGCTATCCTGAAGATTGCATCAATATAGTTTGGTCCTTTCATGATGGTCTACTGGATCACATCCTTAACAGTAAAGAGACATACCCTTTGAAGTATCAAATGGTACAAAGCAAGAATATATCCTATTCAGCATCTGCTTTTTAATGATGCTGTTAGTTGTTTTCAAGGCTTGTGAGTTGAGCAAACATATTTAGTTCTGAGCTGACAGTAGCATTTTCAAATACTGAAGACTTCAGGCTTGCACCAAAGTGTTCACTACAGCTATCTATGACCTCCGGCTGCTGCTAACTGCACTGTTGACTCATTCAGTCATGGATTCACAGGAGCTTTTTCATTGTTTTACTGTCTCTGCTTGCCATTTTGGACTCATAATGAGCCTCAAGAAGACAGAGGTTAGGTCTCAATCTGTTTGGAAAGAGCCCAGCACTCCTGTGATCACTGTTGCAGATACTGTCCTTAAGGCTGTTGATAAATTTTGCTACATTGGAAGTTTACTGTCCTCCAGCATGAACACTGATGATGACGTAACTGCTTGACCTAGCCAACACTGCCTTTGGAAGATTGACAAAAGTCTTGTGGAATAACCCTGATGGTATCTTAGTCTGAAGTTTATCAAGCAGTTGTCCTGGCTATCCTTCTGTATGAGTCATAGTCATGGATCATATATCGCTGTAACATTTTAAAACTTGATCAGTTCCATGTGTAGTGCCTCCAAAAGATTGCCCATGTGAATTGGTGGGGCAGAATTCAAAACATGTAGGTCCTTAAGCTCTGTAATGTCACAGGCAAGGAAGCAATGCTTATGGACAGTTTTTTGCTAGATTGGTCATGTTATGAGGATGAATGTTACATGCATATTGGAAGATGGCCTTCTTCAGCCAGCTTGTTCATGGAAAGTGCTCTATTGGTGGTCAGTATAAGCAATATAAAGATACCTTAAAGACCAATATGAAGCCATGCAGCATATCTCTGGTGACCTAGAAACCATAGCTCAAGACAGATTGTTTTGGTGGCAAACTTTTGCATGCGCTCTCAAAGAATCCAAGAGTCTACATATTCAGGCCTTATGAGAAAAGTGAAAGATATGAAAAGAGTGCACAATTCACACAGTTGGTGGATTTTTATGTTACCCCTGAAATTGGATTAGCTGATTGGTGATTGCTTTAATCAGTCACAAATGGCATCATAGAAAATGAGTTCCATTGATCAATGGCTCAGTCCATAATAAGCATAAGCTGCCTCAGGTCTATGATTCTGAGTGAAGGTGTCTTGATTTCCTCATTGGGCAGGCTGCTGAATTACTCCATGGATTGGAATTTTCATTAAACACAGTCAGATTTCTGTTTATCAAAATGACTTGTTTAAAAGAAGCATTTTTACATGCATAGATTTCTGGTGTAAGGGGACAACATTACTTGCCATTGCAGAGGCAGAGAAGAGGGTTCAGGAAGCCCTACCCCCTTAGTCTCATGCACTGGAGCTAATCACAGAAGCAGTTGCACTCTTTCTGCAAGAGGACTAACTTGAGCTGTTGCCCACAGACATTCCAACCTCTCCAAAAAGGAGAGTCAAGTAGAGGACAATAACCTTCCTCCCAGTCTTCATCAGTCAGGGGATAAAGACTACATGAAGTAGGAAGCAATGCCCCCTCTAATCTTTTACATTTATGTTGGATTTTTTTCATCCATGAGCAGAATAAGTATTTTTATGTACACCGAAGCATCTGTGGATATGCACCACCAATACAGACAAAAAGCTCTTGCTTTGGGCACTCTGCTGATCAGCAGAATTGCATTTAAATCTTTCCTGAGCAGCCACACAAGTGCGTGGCTTACAGGAGACACTGGTAGGGAGCCACATGATGCACCTTCTTGAAGGGAATATAGTCAATCTGTCCTGCTGTCCATTAAAGCACTTGCTCTCTGAAGTCTCCTGTGCTACCCTAGCAGATTCTGACTTTATAGCCAAAATTTGTCATTGTACATTTGCATTAATATGATAACTTTGCTTTTCAGTCTTCCACTGCTGTCAGTTTTTGGCCAACTCTTGAGGCTTTTATTTACTTTTTGCTCAGTTCCATTGAAGTCAGTGACTTCAGGATTTGGCCTACACATGTTTTAGGGCTTGTGGTTATATTTTTATCTGGGAGCAACCCATTTGTTTTATTCTGTCATCTGTTTACCACATCATTTTCACATGTCATCTCCATGATTAAGTTTTGATTACTTCCTTCTCTGCCTTATTTGATCTATGTTCATCTGCTAAAAATCCATTATATTAATCTATATCCATCCTATTAATTTTGATTATAAAGTCCCTTTATGCTTGTTTTTAGGTCACGAATAAATATTACATCCCTTTTGAAATTGTTTCCACTGTACTTTTACAAGGTAAACAATTTAAAGTTTTAATGTAACTCTAGTTTGTCTATTGATTGGGATATATATATATATATATATATATATATATATATGTACACACACACACACACACAAATGTCATGAAAGAGACTGTGGAAAAACAAAAGTGATGGATTTGATCATAAGATTTTAAACATCCACAAGGGCTGTTCTTTATACAAAGTGAGAGAATCATAATTGTTTTAATCATAAACTGTGTAGTTTTAGACCTATTGTGTATGTATCTAGGTAACTTGATATCACTTCTGAACTATTAAGTTGTACTATCAGTCATAAAAAGCATTACTGTGAATAATAAGCACTGCTTGAATCTAGAATATTCAGAGATCCATTTAAGGCTGTGCACTGTTTAGGGCTTGGATGATTCCCTAATGTGCTCTTCATCTGGTTCCATTTCTTATTGATATTTCCAACATCATTTTCTGAAATTTGCAGCCAGCTGTTATAAAGTTGCCATATTGCTTTCTGATAACAACTAGAAAATTTTGTAGTGTTTACTTGCAAGGTGGGTTAATGAGTGTTATCTCTGTCTTGTGGAGTTAGGAGAGAGAAATTTAGTTGTCACACATATGGATACGCTGCAATAAAACACCCACAGCTGGCCCATGTTAGCTGGCTTGGGCTGTGATGCTATACAATTGTAGTGGCAGACTTTCAGGATCAGAACGGAGTCTGCCCTCTCAGAATTTCAGAACCTTCACTCCATCCCAAGCCCCATCAGCTACACCACAGTGTTAAGGCCTGTGAGCCCATATCAGCTGAGACATTGCAGCCACAAGTGTTTTATTACAGTGCAGACATATCCACAGAAAACCAGTAGCTGAGCCAGGATAAGAATACAGTTGATCTCAATAAAGTTGTACTGCTGTGCATGAGAGCAGAATGCATCCCAACGTGTAGTAATGTGACAATTTATAGAATATATCCCAGTGGTTTTTTTTCATACTATATTGCAACAGTTGATAGTAACTAGAATTGTTTGCTGGCAGAGGAGGCACAGGCACTGAGCAACAAATAAAGGCTACAGCTGCATTTTCTCAACATGTTTTTGATGTTACTGGTGGCACCACCCTCTTATACATGTCAGAGTTTGGCTTCACTCATGTTATTAGGGATTTACAAGTTTTGCTGTTAGTTCATCGTTTGTGAGATTATTGCTGGCTGGGAAATGACAATAAAACCATCAGTTAATGATTCTCCTGTTGTGGGAGAAATGGATTTTAAAACAAAAAAACAATTGTAAATGTGAGCAGAAAAGATGGGGGCAATCATCTTTATAGCTTACTTTTGTAATTTAACTATTTTTATATGACGGTAACTCGCATTAGAAAATAAGGCATTATAATGATGAAAAATTAGCAGTCAGCTGTAGAAATAAAAGCACAAAAATTATAAAATGCTCATGTACTGCATTTAAAAAAACTTTTTATTTGTATTTGGTATTATGTCTAGATCAAGAACATAAATCTTAACACATCTGACCTTTGTGATATTTGGAATTTGAAACTAGTTCAGATTTGGATTTTTTAGTTTATGCCAGTATCTGTCTATCTTAGAGAGAGTGTGTGTGTGTATGTGCACGTGCGCACATCAACCTGTGTGCATGTATGTCTGTCTGTCTGTCTCTCTCTCTCCATCTGTGAGCCCATTTGTTCAAGAACTCCTCCTAAACCATAAGAGTGAGGAACATCAAACTTGGTATGCAGCTTCCTCTTATCCTAACCTAAGCAAGGTCAAGGTGTGGTTATGCCAGAAAAATGGGCTGTGCCTAGGATCCTGTGGTCTTCCATAACATGGAAAGGGAGGGAGTTGTTAAGAGGTACAGATTTACTGCAGAGTGACTCCTCAGAGCAGCAAGTGTAGGGGACTGCGATATTACAGAGTGACCACAGGGCATCAGCTGCTGCAGGAGGACAGTGGCCATCTGGGGCTGAGGCTTTCCATACTGCCAGCCACTGGACTGAGTAAGTGGCCCTCTTGTGTGAAACCCCTCCCACTTAGCTGCAGCACCAGCAGGAGGGGTGGTAGCTCACTGGCTGCTCGTATGGCCTCCTCAGAGCTGCTTATTGGCCTGGGCAGCACAACCACTCCCCACACTCCCAGAGATGCTAGGGCTAGGTACCAGGGCCTGCTGCCCCCAGAGGAGACACTGGGGCCAGGAATCACAGCACACACCCCCACTTCAAGGAGGCTATTCTTCCGTAAAGCTAAGAGGGTAAATTGAACCTCGCTAATCAGAACTCTCTCTGGCAAACTCCATAATCTGGCATGATTTTATTGTAGGTGTGGCCAAGTTCCCTGTGGTCCCATAAAGTTTGTTTACAGCCACCAGTCCTGGCTCTCCGTTTTCTGTGCTGTTAGCTGTATTTTACTCCTAAATGTCTTCAAAGAGCCCAGTAAGCAGTGGAAATGTTGGTAGTGCTGCCAGACAATATTGACCTCCCATCATCTGACAAATTCTCTCATCTGGCACTGGCCAGGTTCCAATGGGGGCTGGATGAGAGAGGTTCAACCTATATTTGGACCTCTGGAAGAACTTGTTGGGAGATGTGATTAATTTTTCTGAAGATGTTATGCCACGTAAGGTTTTTGTTTTTGTTTTTGTTTTTGTTTTATTTATTTAAAATACCCAATTCCTGGATTTGAGCATCCCCACACCCTTAGTTCAGGCCCATCTTTGGTTTTAAGGATAGAGTGTTTGTTAGCCGAAGGCCGGGTAATGAGTGGTCTGTGAGCCTAGTTACATCCGAGTCTTTGACTGCTAGGACTGACAGTCCCTTTGCAGAGGGCAGACAAAATGGCTGATGGATACCCCAGAGATCCACCCGAGTCTTTAACTGCTAGGACAGACTGTCCCTTCGCAGCGGGCAGCCAGGATGGCTGTTGGGTGCCCCAAGAGTCTGTCCCATGGAGGCAACACGACTCAGCGCTCAGCTTTTACTGCACCTTACCACTGACCAGGCTGATATAGCAAAACGGCTAGAGTTCTTTGTTTTGTGTTTGGCCGAGTTACAGTAACTGGAAGGAGTCAGGCTGAAATCTTAAATGGTTGCTATTTATTAGAAGCAGAAATAAGAATCTTAATGGTTACAAGGTTATTGCTTTATCTTCTTAACTACTAGTAGTATGATACATATGACATGTCAATTAGATTACAAGTGAAAAGTTACCCATTTGAGGACCAGACGCCTCAGCCTAAAGAGCTCTTACTATTAAATGTGCACAAAAGTACATTGCAGGTATAATTCTCACCCCTGCGTCCTTTGACTCCAGTGTAGCCAGCGTCGTTCACCAAATCCCTCGGGAAGAACAGTACGAGGAGGGCGTCCCCTGGGACCTCGGGAGGCAAAGACATTACCCGACTGGCAGGTATAGGTAATTGGAGCTCAGTTAAAGTGGTCTGCCAGACCCTTCTTTATACCCCTTGGGTCACGTACGCTCTTCCTTATCTAAAGGTACCAATTGTACTGGTTCGTCTTTGTGATGCCAGTTCTTACAAGGGAGTTGCAACTTAATTTACACTTGTAAGATAGAGATAACTAAATCATTAAGACAGGACATTCTTTTTGTATGGGCGGGAGATTCCTCTTCTGGGACAATGTGTGGGCGTATCAATTATCAGTACCAGCCAAGGGCAGTTTAAGGCCCTTTGGTCATCAGCTGGCTTGTTAGCCCTCTTATCTGTATTCTTCCGTCCAGGGTCATGATGAGGCAGCACAACTGTGTTTTGAAGCATCAAAGACTGTGCTTGAGATAAGCACATCTGTGCTTTCAGACATTCTAAGACTGTGCCGTTTCCTTTGTGCTTTGTGCTCTGAGGCATCTAAGAGGGGCAAGATGGAGCAGAGCAGGGAGATTCTGTCTGGCTACAGTGTTAGAGTCCAGTTCAGCAGTGTCTCAGTGGCCCTGTGACAGGAGACATTTACAGAGCATAGTGTGTGGAAAAAGTGTTGAAGTGGAAGAACTGAGGAGTGGCTTAGCACAGTGACCTCTTCCTTGGCTGGTTAGTGACAGATCTGGCTTCTGTTTGTCATTTTTAACCACTGTATATGTGCCAGCCTTTGCAGGATCAGGGTTACCTAGAGGCTTAAAGAAAGGAAACAGTTGGAATAGGGAAATGAGGGTTGCAAGGTTGAGTGAATTTAGTGGTATAGCATAAAATATTTATGTTCATGAAGTTATTATAAGTGTATTCCATTGTGTGCTCAATTTCTATTTTAAATAAAATGAAAATTGTTACTCTCTCAACAGCAGTTTTTTTAAAAAAAATAAAAGGCAAATAAGGTCATATCGATATGATTATTTAATCTGGTTTTAAAACACTGTGCCACTTGTCTTCTGTTTATGTGATATGAAACAATATATTTTTCATAGACTGGGAAGTAAAATTAATTACTAGTTTTGTTGTTACTAACAACAAATTATCTTATCTCTGTTGCTTGATAATAGTTGGAACTTGGTTGTGCAAACCATTTCACAATAAATGGAATAGATACAATTCTCTATTTTTGTGTGTATGGATCAGATAAACTGATCCTTTGGCTCATAAGCGGGAAGCTGTTTTGACTCCCCACCCCCACTCGTTCCTCATTTAATGACTCGTGATGCACAAGGTAGCCGTGTTTACACGTGCACGCTACTTCGAAGTAGCGGCACTAACTTCGAAATAGCGCCCATCACGGCGACACGTGTTGGGCGCTGTTTCGATGTTAACATCGACATTAGGCGGCGAGACGTCGAAGCCACTAACCCCATGAGGGGATGGGAATAGTGCCCTACTTCGACGTTCAATGTCAAAGTAGGGAACATGTAGTCGTTGCGCGCCCCGCAACTTCGAAATTGCGGGGTCCTCCATGGCGGCCATCAGCTGAGGGGTTGAGAGATGCTCTCTCCAGCCCCTCAGCTCAATGGTGGCCGCGTGGAGCGGCCCCTTAAAGGTCCCCACCCCCTCCCTTTCTGTGCAGGAAGCTGAGAGAGTGTGCAGGCAGCAGCAATAACATGCGGCGCGCCTGCACGCTCTTCTTCAGCCACCCAGACCCCCAAAGGACCTCATGGCCGCCCGGCAGCGCCCTTAGGGAACCCCCCTGAAGGGGAGCCAGGGTAGCCAGGGCAGGAGCCAGGCCGGGAAGCGGCAGCGGGGCCCCTCCTGGATGGAGGCCGAGCTTCGGGACCTGCTGGGGCTCTGGAGCGGGGAGGAGGTACTCCAGGTAAAGGGGAGCAAGAGGCGGAACGTGGATGCGTTCGCTCAGCTGGCCGAGGGCCTGGCCGCCCGGGGTCACCCTGCCCGCACTCCGGACCATGTCCGGAGTAAAGTGAAGGAGCTGCGGCAGGGTTACACCCGGGCCCGGGATGCGGCCGGCAGATCTGGGGCAGCCCCCGTCACTTGCCCCTTTTACAGGGAGCTCAGGGACATCCTGGGCCCCCGGCACACCTCCTCCCCTCCGGCCACACTTGACACCTCAGCTGAGGAGCCCCAGCAGGCCCCGGAGCCGGAGTCTGCCCCGGAGGCAAGCCCCGCACCCCGGGGCCCCCCCTGGAGCCCACCCCCGGGGCACCGGAGGAGGAGGAGGAGGAGGAGGGGGACTCCTCCTCCACCAACACCGGGCTCCAGATCCTCCTGCCATCCTGGAGCAGCAACCGGGCGTCCGCCCCCCGGGTGTCCCCCGACCGTGGGAGTGGACCTACAGGTATGTACCCCCCCGGTGTACACCCCCGGGGTTGAGGGGCGGGGGTAATAGATATGTGGCCAGGGCCCTCCACATGCCCAGATGACCATGGCCCCAAGGACAGCAGTGGCATGTCCCTCACAGGAGTGCATCAGCCCCTGCCCCCCCCAGCACGACAGTGCCATGCCCCATCCCTAGGGCAGGGGGGAGCGGAACCTCTAGGGTCCCCCGGGAGGAGGGGGTGGGACACCCAGCAGCAGCAGCAGCATGTGATGGAGTCGGGGGAGTGCAAATGCGAGACTCAGGCTAGATGTGAGCAACAAGCTGAATAGCTCCCAGTGGCTAAGGCTGATCCTGGGGCTAAAAGTGGCAGGTTACACCTCTGCCCTGAACAAAGAGGAGGGAGGAGCCGAGCTGGGTTTGAATCGGGGGCCGCAGTTAGAGGCTAGGGGAAGGGAGAGCTGGAAGGCAGCCAGCCTGAGGAGGGGGAAAGCTACACCCCAGAGGGGCACCCCTCGGGGTCTTCTCCCCAGGATGGGTTGGAAGGACTGTCTCTGACTGCTGTACTGTCACTTCTGGGAGAAACTGGGCATCTGTTGCCTAAGAAACCTCTCCTGTCAGACCTGCTGAGTGAAGTGAGAGTCACTTCCGCCAGGGGACGGGGTGCAGTGCAGGGGGACCCTTGAACCCCATCACAGCAGCATCTCCCAAGGACAGGGATGGGGAACCTGCAGCACAGGGGTGGGGGGACAAGGGCCACGGCTCGGGGCCCATACTAATGGCTGTCTCCACTCTTCTTCTCCCCCTCCTGTGTTCCGCAGCTGCACCATCGGAAGGACCGGAGAGCGCCGGCGAGGCTTCAGTGGTCCCGGAATCCCCTCCGGGGCCATCGATCCAGGCCAGCCCCTCAGCGGAGGACCGACCGGCCCGACGGCGGGCAAGACGGCGGACCCAGCAGCAGCAGCCGCCGGCGATGGACCCCCAGCTGCTGGCCCTCCACCGCTGGCAGGTGGAGGTTGCGGAGCAGTGGCTGCGGGTGGAGCAAGGCCGCCTCCACCTCCAGGAGCGGGCACTGGCCTGGCGCCAAGAGGCATGGGGGGCCTACATGGAGACATTCAACCGCATAGCGGATTACCTGACCCCCCATGCCGCGCCAGCCGCCGCTGCACCCGCCCTGCCTGCTCCACCCGCTGCGCCACCCGCTGCTCCTGTTGCCGCGCCGGCCGCCGTCGCCCCGCCACCGAGGGCCATTCCGCCAAGGGAGACCTGGGGCCAGCTGACACTCGCCGGCCGTATCTTCCGGTCCGCCTGGCCCCCAGCCAGCCCCAGCCAGGGCTGCGGCCGAGGCGGGAATCCCGGCCGCCCACCCCCAGTGCTGGACTATAGGGGCGTGGGGCCCAGGACATGGCCCTCCCCCCTTGTATATATTCCCCCCACTGTTTTGTTGTTCGGCCTTGTATATAGTTTGTATTTATTTATTTGTGATCCCCATTTTCACAGTCTGATCCTTCCCCCCCATGTAAATAGTTCTCCCCTTCCTTGTTATCCCTGTTTTTTTTGTTAATATATACATACATATATAATATTAAGTTACTTAGAAGTTCCTTTAGTTATTATTAGTAAGAAAAGAGTTGCAGTAAAGAAGTTTGATTTCACAAACAAGTGTCTGCTTTTATTTGTCCAAGAAAAGTGGGGTGTGTGTGTGCTGTTGGGTGCTCCGTGGTGTAGGCGTAGGGGCAGGGAGTGTTGTGGAGGATGGGGGGGTGCAGTGGGAGGCCTGGCAGCGTTCACCCCACGGCCTCATCGAAGTGGGCCCGCAGGGCCTTCCAGACCCAGGTCCCTTCGGGGTCCACCTGCCGACTGGGGGCAGCGGGTGGCTGCACATCGGCCCTGCCGGCCTCCACAGCCCAGCCCTGAAAGAAGGCCTCCCCCTTGCTCTCCACCAGATTGTGTAGGGCGCTGCACGCACCCACAATCTGGGGGATGTTGGTGGGGCCCACATCCAGGCGGGTGAGGAGACACCTCCAGCGCCCTTTGAGGTGGCCAAATGAGTGCTCCACCACCTGTCACGCATGGTTCAGGTGCTGGTTGAAGCGCTCCTGGCTGGCAGAGAGATGGCCCGTGTACGGGTGAATGAGCCAGGGCCGGAGAGGGTATGCCGCATCTGCGATGACGCAGAGGGGCATGGTGGTGTCCCCCACAGGGATCTCCCGCTGGGGGATGTAGGTCCCCGCCTCCAGCCGGCGGCACAGGCCCGAGTTCCGGAAAACCCGGGCGTCATGGGTGCTGCCAGGCCAGCCCACATAAATGTCTTGGAAACAGCCCCGGCTGTCCACCAAGGCCTGGAGGACCACTGAGTGGTAGCCCTTCCGGTTGATGTAGCGTCCTCCACTGTGCTCCGGGGTGCGGATGGGGATGTGAGTCCCATCCAGAGCCCCGAAGCAACTGGGGAAGCCCAGGGTGGCAAAGCCCACGATGGTGGCATCTGGGTCCCCAAGCCTCACGAGCCTGTGGAGGAGCATGGCGTTGATGGCGCGCACGACCTGCAGGGGAAGCACATGGGAGAGCACCAATGAGGGGTGAGCAGGGTGTGTGTGGCCCTCCCCTGCCAGGGCCCCCCTCCCCTCCCCTGCCCTCCCCTGCCAGGGCCCCCCTGCCCTGCCAGGGCTGCCTCCCCCCTCCCCCCATGGGTCCTCTTACCTCCATGAGGACAGCCCTGACGGTGGCCTTGCCGACGCCAAACTGCTGTCCCATGGATCGGTAGCTGTCTGGAGTGGCCAGCTTCCAGACAGCGATGCCGACCCGTTTCTCCACAGGGAGGGCACGCTGCATGGCGGTGTCCTGGTGCCTGAGTGCGGGGGTGAGCCACTAGCATAGCTCCATAAATGTCTGCCAGCTCATGCGAAAGTTCCTGAGCCAGTGGTCGTCGTCCCACTCCCCAAGCACCAGCCGCTCCCACCAGTCGGTGCTGGTGGAGTAGCTCCACAGCTGGTGGTGTATGAGGCGGCGGGGGGTCGGGGTGCTGCAGGGTTGGGGGTTGCGTCCTCCTCCCCTGCGGGCATCTCCTCCTCTGTGGCAAGGAGGTGCTCAGCTGCCTCTTGCATGGCATGGAGCAGGGCGAGCACTGCTCCTGCAGGGGCGGCTGGGTGGACCTCTGGCTGCTGCTGCTGCTGCTGCTGCTGGTGGTCCATCATGACTGCGTCGCCCGAGGTGTGCGTGCCTATGGCTCTGCAAACCGCGTGCTGTGCAGGCTGTGTGTGTCTGGGAGGGGCCCTTTAAGGGAGCGGCTAGCTGTTGCCCCGGAAGCGCTAGTCTGCCCTGTGACCCTGTCTGCAGCTGTGCCTGGCACCCTTATTTCGATGTGTGCTACTTTGGCGTGTAGACGTTCCCTCGCTGCGCCTATTTAGATGTGGTGCTGCGCAACATCGATGTTGAACATCGATGTTGCCAGCCCTGGAGGACGTGTAGACGTGATTCATCGAAATAGCCTATTTCGATGTCGCTACATCAAAATAAGCTACTTCGATGTAGGCTTCACGTGTAGACGTATCTGGTGTGTAATAATGGGGATGGTGCTGCAAGTTGTAGCTGAAATTCAGCTTTTAGTGGCATACTGTCTTAACTACTAATATTTCTGACAGGGTTGGTACAGCTATCTGTCACAGTGAGAAGTGCTTGGCAAGGGAATGAGGTCAGATTCACGTCAGAGGAAATGTTGAAAGCAAGTACTAAATAAGATCTGCCTTACCACAGAGGTATGAGGATTCCACACTGTTTGGAATTATAGATATGAAATACTAGCTTCTTTTTCACATTAGGCAGCATTTATAGGTCTGTAGAACTAGTGATGATGTAGCTGTGTTACCAAGCAACAGCTTGCACTTGCTTATTTATTAAATTTTACAAAAGCGATCATCACATAAGCACCGAACAATAATAGAAAAAAATATACAGAACTAGCTGATCAGAAGATTCTTCTCATGGGGGATGGAAATCCTGAAATAAAATGGGTCCTGTATTATGCCCTGAAGGATAAGAAGCTTAAGCTTTGGTAGAGTGGTAGGGGAAATTTTGTTTTAGGGAAAGAGGCGGCAATTAAGAAGATCTGTTAATTGATCTCAGACATTTAAAGCTAGAGGCTGTTAGCATGAGAGTACTCACTGATATTGGCTGCTGTGCTGGTACCTAGGGAGAGAGTCCCCTAGATAGTGAGGATACGAGCTCTATAGATCAGTGGCAACACCTTAAATTACATCTCAGACTCAAACTGAGGGAGATAGAGGCACAGTGGACAGGGCACTGAACTGGGACAAATAGGTGCTATCACTAGTTCACTTCACACATGCTGTGTGAGCTTGTGGATGAGGGAGTTACCGCGTTTTGAATATCTTATGTATTTAGATTGTAAATTCTTCATTGCTGGGGTAGTGGCTTACGCCGTACAGAGTTTGTCAGTTAGTACAGACTTGGGGTACTATTCTTCTTAGCCAAAAGAATCGCCCTGCCCATTTTTAATTGATTCCCTGCTTTTTCTGTTTCTCTGTCTGCTGGTGGTTCAGTGCTGATGTCCATTCCACTTTGAATGCTGTCCTCTTCATCTAAATATCTAAAATTTTTGCATCTGGATGAACTACAGTGAAGAGCACTTTGTCCAAATGATTCTTCCATACGTTCAGCACCTCCTTAGTAACTGTTTTCAGTTCACTGGTAGCCGTTATTACTGTTTGAATTGTTGCCCTGATTGTGTTTTCGTATAGTTTAACCTTTTTGTTTATTGTGTTCATGTCTTGTTTTCTAGACACCCTTAGTTGTTGAGCCTCTAGTTTCTAAAACTTTTGCTTGTCTGATCTTGATTTTTTTTCAGTGCTTTGTGTAATACTTTTATTTTTCTGTTTTCCAGACAATCTTGGCATGTTTATACTTTTCCAATAATGTTCTTGTTCTGTTGCTTGTTCAGCTTTTTCCTTGTTTGCTTACATCTTCCAGTGACTTCCTGCAGTGTGTCATTTTCTTTCAATATTTCCTATCCAATTTGTTTTGAGATTTCTTCATTGTTGCAAATATACGGTTTGAAATGCCTTTATATATTTCCTTCAAAGAGTTGTCATTAACTTGTCAAGATCAAGTATGACTCCAGTTGCATCCATCTTTTTCTTGGACTTAGAGTTAATCTTTCCCACCAGTAGTCCTTGATCACAACCCCACTGAGCACGTCTATATACTGTAACATATATAAATGATGTTTTACTAATGATGATAATGTGGTCAGTCTGATTTTCAGTTTGGCCATCTGCTGCATTCCATGTAACCTTGTGCATATCTTTGTGAGGGGACTAAATACTGTATCACAGCAAGTTCTTAACCTTTCCTAATTATTGTGTACTATGGCCCAACACTCTTCAGTTGCTATCGTATTCGCTGCCAAATTTGGCATTCACATTGTCAGGAATGAGAGTCTGCTAGCCAACTGTAGTTGAAACGCCAAATTTACCAGATCACCTAGTTGGGTGAGTGCTGTAGCCAAGACTATTGTTGGGCCCATCAGAAGCACTTTGCTAGTGGATGATCCATTCACTAACCCAAAACTGTGCTCTTTCCTGAGTTTGCCTTGTTCCCAGCCTTGTTTCTGCCCTGCCTGGTTCCTGACTGCAGAGCTATCAAACTTTAGATAATATCTGTCCTCCTCTTCCACATTCATAGCTTCTGAGTTGATAGTGTATATTCATAGCTTCTGTTGGTGCATAACAGCAGATCAATTATACATAGTTTTTTGTAGACAGTTCACTAAGACACCAGTTTTTGGCTGTTCATTGAAGTAATTGTTCCCGTCTGCTGCCATTGCAATCCCATCCCTATGTTGTGCTTGTCCACTTGAATGCCTGAAACAAAAGTAAAATTTCCAGCTGTGAATGCTTCTGTATCACACCCATGTATCTCCTGTATGGTATCAGAGGAAACTTAAAACTTCTGCATCTTGGGTGCTCTGGAGTGAACAGAGTTCTAACATTCCACTCAAAGAGGGCTGTGCTATAGAAGAAAATACTAATATAGCTGTGTATAGATCCATTTCCTCCTGTTTGGGAAGGACCTGGGACTTGGGAAGTTTGGGTTCATTTTCCAGTTCTTCTGCAGGCTCCCTGTATGGCTACGTCTACATGTGCACGCTACATCGAAGTAGCTTATTTTGATGTAGCGACATCGAAATAGTCTATTTGGATGAATAACGTCTACACGTCCTCCAGGGCTGGCAACGTCGACGTTCAACTTCGACGTTGGGCAGCATCACATCGAAATAGGCGCTGCAAGAGAACGTCTACACACCAAAGTAGCACACATCGAAATAAGGGTGCCAGGAACAGCTGCAGACAGGGTCACAGGGCGGACTCAACAGCAAGCCGCTCCCTTAAAGGGCCCCTCCCAGACACAGTTGCACTAAACAACACAAGATCCACAGAGCCGACAACTGGTTGCAGACCCTGTGCATGCAGCATGGATCCCCAGCTGCAGCAGCAGCAGCCAGAAGCCCTGGGCTAAGGGCTGCTGCACACAGTGACCATAGAGCACTGCAGGGGCTGGAGAGAGAGCGTCTCTCAACCCCTCAGCTGATGGCCACCATGGCGGACCCGCTATTTCGATGTTGCGGGACGCAGATTGTCTACACATGCCCTACTTCGACGTTCAACTTCGAAGTAGGGCGCTATTCCCATCCCCTCATGGGGTTAGCGACTTCGACGTCTCGCTGCCTAACGTCGATTTCAACTTCGAAATAGCGCCCAACACGTGTAGCCATGACGGGTGCTATTTCGAAGTTGGCGCCGCTACTTCGAAGTAGCGTGCATGTGTAGACACGGCCTATGAAAGGCAAGTCATGCTTCTGTTTTCCCTCCGTAAAACAGGGATAATAGTATTTCCATTCTTCCACCTTCTCTCTTTCTGAGGAATACAGGCCTTTTGGGGCAAGAACTCTGTCTTATGTCTATGTGCATCAGAAAGGACAAAGGTCCCTCCTTCTGTTTGGGGACACAGGGTGTTATTGTCATACAAATAATGATGAATTGTGACAAATAAATTCAGATTAGTGACACAATAGTCTTAGATAGATATGTCACACAATGGGAGTTCTAAAAAGTACTAAATTAAGTTTTCAGGGTCATCATGAGCAGTGAGGTTTGATTAATATTTGTATAGGGCTTAGTTAAACATTAATATCTCTGGCAAATAAATGTGCATATTCTGTATTTGTGAACCGACGTGTTCTTGGCAACTCCTGTACTGACTATTTCTTCCTATTTATTGTTATTTTTATTTGCATTTGTTTCTTTGGATAGCTGCCATGCATTACCAGATTTGTTGCATTTTAAAAAACATAAAAAAGTCTGCATCTTTGTCCCTACACGTATTTTTTACATCCCTGTGTTACCACCTCATCCATTTTCCTTTTCTGAGTTTAGAGTAGCTTCAGGAAAATGCTCAGTTGACATCTTCTCAGGTGGTGGGCAAGTTTTCTTCATTTCTCTGATTGTTCCTTCAGTTGATAGAATTCTGCTCAACACTCTGGTTCAGAGTTGTTCCAAGAATATCAACTCGTTGCTGAAAACGAGTTATTTATATTTAGTGATATTATTGTATTTGCTGATAGTTGCATACAAGATATACACTGTATCTTATAGCTGTCCATAGCTTCATTTTTTGGAATAACTGGGATTAACCATCCAAACTATTGGATGTGTTATTCAGGGATTAAAGAATTTTCCTCTAAATTCTTTTTTTCAACTCTTTAACTACTGCCAAGGTAATTTTTCATGTTACAAGTGTATTTGTAAAGATGAGAAGCAGTTTATCTCTCCTCTGTTACTCTTTATTTCATATGCGAGCTATGTGATAATTCAATCAGAATTTTCTTCCCAGCCACAAGCTAGCCAAATATTCATTCAACCACAAGATCCTCCCCATGAATGCTTACCCTTTATGTTCTGCATTAACAACTGAAGAGAAGATGTGCTGGTATTTAGGTATAGAGCTATCATTACTGGTGCATATAAATCTGTGAGATAAAAATATACACCCCACCCCCCAGGTAAATTCAGCAACAATGTTACGTGTAGCTCTTCTCCTCTGAGTCAACATCATTGCCATCCACAGTGTCTGAATGCACCAAGTTTTTCATTTGTAATTCTCCTGCTATTTGCCAGTTTAATTAAATCAGCATTGCCAGTGACCTTAGCCCAAAGGTGCTGCTAATAAATGGATTATACGAGGCAGAGAATGAACACCGAGGTAGCCAGCAACTCAGACTAAGGAAGACTGTGAACAAAAAAATATACATCTGATTTGGGAAAGTATCTAGTCAGTAGATAATACAAACTTTATCCTTATGTCATTTCACCTTAATTTTTCAGTTTCAGTCTCCTGCTACCTTGTTACTACTGACAGTGTCTGTCTCCCTAATTCATCTTTAATAAGACCACTGCTTGCTGGTAATTTTGGCTACATCTACACTACAAGATAAGTTTGAATTTAAGGCAGTTAGCTCGATATTATCATTATCACTATAAATGCCATTAGCTCAATTTAGGGAGCACTGTTATTGATATCATAATATCGTTGGTCCCTGCTGGGTGTAGCATGAAGTTTGAATTTAAAAGTTCAAATAAAGGCCAGTGTGGAAGCACCATATCTTAAAGTTGAATTTGTTAGCCTCCAGAGGTGTCCGATATGTAAACCACAATGCCCCACAGTGCTCTGCTCTGGCTGCTGCTCTCTAGGTGCGTAAGAATAGGTAACAGGAAGACTGAATTTCAAATTGGGACCAGGAAGCCTCCGTCTGTGGGGTCATGTTTGTATAAGAGTCTAAGAAACCTCTTTCTTTCTTTGCTATTAGCATTACAAATAGCCCCACTAAAACTCCTTCCCTCTCTAACAAGGCCCTGGGGGGTGGGAGGGGCTGTCTGCTGCTGGAGGAAGTGTCCTCTGACAGCTAAGATTTTCAGGGCCTTTCTTCTGCCAAGGGGAAGTCTCTTCTGGCAGCTGTGAATTGTGGTGGCCTACAACAGCCTGGGTGCCTACTTTAACTGGCTGCCCACTGAAATCCCCCTGTTCCCCAACCCAACAATGCCCTGGGGGGCTAGCTGCTGCCAGGGGGAAGTCTCTCCCAGCAGCTACGGATTGCAGGGCCTAGCTGGCTAATGGGAGGAAAGTTCAAGTGGCCTTTGGAAAAAGGGCCTTGCACCCCACAGCCATAAACAGATTTTCAGGGGCCATGTCAACTGGCCATTCAACCTCCCAAATACCAAACCACCCCACAGTGGCAATGAAATTTGGCAAGCCCCATCCTCCATGTTGGCAATACCTGTGTAGTGAAGAGGGAAGACAAAAATCTTTTTTCCTAGCCTTTTCAATCCTCTTTCTTCTAACTTTGGATCCTTCATGCAGAGAAGAGTGAGTTGAGGGCCAGTTGAGAATACAGACTGTGCACAGAAGCTGTATAATAGACTGGGAAGCCAAATACCCTCTCCTCAGCAACTCTTTTTTTCAAAAACTTTGCTATAAAATCTTTTTTCAAGCTTTTCATTGTCCCTGTGTTATTTTCAAGATCAGGTGTAATCAAGGGAGGGGGGACAGTCGGTGGAGGGCCAGTTGAGAAGACAAGCACCTGATGATTTTTATAAAATCATAATTCAGTTACAGCTACAGTTTTAAAAATCAATTCAGTTATAGGAGAAAGACTTCTGTGCATGTGGCATTCTTTGTTGTCACATGAGTTTTCCTTCCTCCCATCTGGAAAAATGGACATTTGCATTGCCCTCATTCCCCTCCCATGATAAGCAATGTGGGAAGATGATGTCAAATACCAGTGAAATGCCAGAACGCTACGGGGCTGAGGGAACTGTGAGATAGGTTCCTATAATTCACTACTGCAACAGTCTATGTTTGCCGATTGAGTGTGGCATCAATAAAAGTCTGAGGAGCAAGTGAGAAGGTCGGATTTGAATTTATAAAATCCAGTGTTACAAAATCAATATTAATAAATTTAAATGTATCTTGTAGTGTAGACATAGCCTTTGTTCCTTCTGCACCATCAGGATGCACTGCTTTTGACATGCTGGCTTAGGAATTCATTCCATTGGCTAAACATCACTCCATACACATTTCCTTTGGTGGCCTTGACCTGGAGAAAACCACTCTTCCCTTTCCTCCATCAAACTGGCAATGAGCCCTGACTTCAAAAAAACAAAACAAAACAAAACAAAACAAAATCTGGCTTATTCAAAGACCAGTTAGATAGTAATTGTTAAGAGATGCTTACTCCATCTATACTTACAAAATTATCAGTTGTCTGCACAAATTAAATATGTTCCCTCTTTTTTTCTGCTTTTTAAAATGAATGTTAGCATCTCATACCATCTAAGGAAAAGTAGCATTTGATAAAATGGAGCCCATAACCTTAGCCAAGAGGCACCACAGCTTTTTTTTTTTTTTTTTTTTTTTTTTGTGCCAGCACTCGCTGATATTGAGCAACAGCATCTTGGCAGCCCCTGCTATGGGATTGGCTGCAGGGAGTTGGCTGAGTACTGGAACCCTTTTTTTTTTTTTTTTTTTTTTTTTAAGGCACTGGAAGGCACTTAAACTAACAGAGTTTACATCCAAGATCCCATGAAATGTAGAAAATGTAACTACTTCTTCGAGTGATTGCTCATGTCCATTCCAAGTTGGGTGTGTGCTGGCAGATGCCCAGTTGCTGGAACCTTTTTGCCCTAGCCAGTAGCCTTATGGTTGCTGCACCCCCTGACCTCCCCTTCTGCCCCGCTCAGTTCCTTCTCACCATGCTGCAAGTGGTTGGAGCTCTTGCTTTCTCTGCTTAAATCATTAGCTAGTAGCCTATTGTAGTGTAAATAGTTCTGGAAGAAGTGTAAATAGTTTTAATACTTGATAGTTAGTCTTAATGTTTTAATTAATAGCCGAGGCAGGGATTTCTGTCCCCCTTGGCGCCTCGGCACTGGAGAATGCCTGGCTCCCCACTCTTTAAGACTTGTTCAAATTGCAGCAAATGTATGCCCAAAGTGACCCCAATTCAGCCTGTTTGATTTGCTTGGGATTGCTGTTCAATTTGTAAGGCCTTTAAGCCCAGAACTTTGAAAGATAGGGCCCAAGACCTTAAAGTCCTCTTAATGGAGGCAGCTCTTAAGCTTCAAGAGTCTCCAGCAGGAGTGGAGAGTGAAGTCTCCTCTGTTCAAAGTGCACTGGTGCCATCAACCACGGTGCTGCCTAAGAACTCCCAGTACTGGGAGCAGGTGTAGGCACTGGCATCTTCTCAGCGCCATAGGAGTCAATCTCCGGTGCCGAAGAAGAGGAGGAGGCACGAGAGGCATCGCTTGCCAAAGTCAAAGCAGGACAGCCTCTAGTCCAAGGCTCCAGCATACACTTTTAAAGGGCAGGAGGCACGTACGTTGAAGCCGGTGTGGAGCAGGAGCTCACAAGGTGCTGGACTAGCCCTCAACGCCAGAGGCGTTTTGAATGGCACAAATACTTCTTCAGATGATGGTGCCGGCTCCTTCTCCGTCTGTGGAGGACAGGCGCCGTAACACTGAAAGGGAGCGATTGGGGCTCATGGACGTGACACCGGTGCCAACCGCTGCGCTCATGTCAATGCTGGCACAGACACCATATTCATTGCTCAGTGCTCTGGTGCCAGCCCAACAGGCTGTGGGACAGTTTCAGGTGCCCTTTGCTCTGGCACTGTCTTCAGTACACATGATGTTGGTGCCAACACGGAGGGCCCCACTGTGGTCATCTGCCTCTGAATCGGTGTCAGATTTAGACTCGTTCTACTCGAGCTCTGAACGCAGTGGGAGCTCAAGAAGGTTGCACCATAGTCATCACAGGCACTGTAGTCATTGCTCAGATGATACAGGTTGGCCGCTGGCTTCGCAAGCTACTCAACAGTGTCCCTTCTGGATCCTGTGGGCATTTCACGAGGCACAGGGTCAGGGCGTTGAAGTGCCTTTAATGGTGGCAGTGGCTCTGCTGATCCCGTGCTTGGCACTGTCAGTGTCACTGGGGTCCCCCCACGACCGGAACAAAGACATGAAGCGGTGGTCATCATGGAGCTGCCTGCGTCGACCTTGGCACCGTTGTCTGCGCCGTTGCTGCAGGACTGGAACCTTTCAGTGCCAGCACCATCTGTAATTGTATCTCGGGTGCGGATGGGACAGGCACCAGCTCAAGAACCAGCACCAACTGAGGTACATGGAGTGGTATTGGTGCCATTTGTGCCACTGGTTGCGGGGTTTTCTGGCCAGCCAGTGCCTATGCCAGCTCCACCTACATTGCCTCCCGGTTGCCCCTCAGTTCCCGTGGGGGCCAAGTGATGGAGCAGGTCACCACTGTTCTTCCCCTCCAAATGGAGGCTCAGGGGCTATCATCTTCTTTCTTCCCGGATGAGGCGATGGCGGGCTCATGAGCCTCCCCTGTATTGGAGGATGGTAGGGCATTTCAACAGCTCCTCTAGAGAGAGGCCCAAAATCGGGGGTGCAAGTGGAGGAGGTCCAGGATGAAATGGATCCTGTCATGGATATTTTGTCCTTTGCAGCTCCATAAGGGTGGCTCTGCCCAAAATCAAAACAATTGCCACTATGGCTAAAAAGGTTTGGCAGACCCCTGCTTACACTCTTCCTGTGGCCCGTAGGAATGAGAGATAGTACCTTGTAACATCCCAAGGCAATGAACATTTGTTCACGCACCCCCCACCTGATTCCCTCATAGTGCACACTGCTAACCATAGGCAGCGCCAAGGATTCCAGGGTCCCTCCTCAAAAAATAGAGAAGCTAAGCACTTAGACCTCTATGAGAGGAAGGTTTATTCAATGAGAGGGTTGCAACTAAGAATTGCTAACCAGCAGGCTCTGGTTAGCAGGTATGCTTATAACACAGTCAGCCCCCTGTCTAGGTTCTCCGAGATGGTACCACCCGAACACAAACAGGACTTCACAGCCATGGTGTAATATGGCAAACTAGTTTCAAGGGTAGCCCTGCAGGCAGCACTGGATGCTGCAGATGCTGCCACGGGGGTTATGGCTTCTGGAGGGGCAAAGTGCAGGGGTCTTGGTTGCAGGTTTTGGGCCTGCCTCATGAGGTCCAGCAGACAATCCAGGACCTTCCCTTTGACAGCTCTACCCTGTTTTCAGACAAGACACATAAAAGACTGCATAGTCTGAAAGACTCTAGTGCCACCCTTCACTCCTTGGGTGTACCTACACGTGCCAACCAACGCGGGCATTTTATCCTCCCTCCTCAGCAAAGACAGTTTCCTCAGCCACAAAGGGATGGTGGTAGAAGTTGGAACAGGACAGGCAGGCACTGTTCAGGCTAGCAACCTGAGGGCCACCAAAATGGCCCACAGGAGACCAAGCCTCAGTTTTGATGGCACAATTGAGAGCATCAGACTAGTCTCACCCATTCCAGCATCCCCACTTTTTTCATTCTGAATATCCCCTTTTTACCATACATGTTGCAGCATCATCACAGACCAGTAGGTCTGGCTTATGGTAGATAGAGGATATGCTATTCAGTTCTCTTCGTACCCTCCTTCTCAACCCCCTTCCCTTTCCCTCTTCTGGGACCCCTCTCACGAGATCCTGTTATATCAGGAATTGCAATCCCTCCTGGGTTCTGGGGCCACAGAAGAATTTCCTCCCAGGTTCAGGTGACAGGGGTTTTATTCTTGGTATTTCCTAATTCCAAAACCAAAGATGGGGCTTGAGACCCATTCTGGACCTAAGAGGTCTCAAAAAGTTCATAAAAAAACATAAAGTTTCATATGATATCTCTAGGTCTCATATTCCCAATACTGGAATGGGGAGATTGGGTCGCATCTCTCGACTTACAGGATGCATATTTCCATATTTCCGTTTAGACTTGGTGGTTACGGTGCTGACACAGACTTTGTCAACCCTGCACAGCTGGTTGGAGGAGCAGATCATCTTCACAGGAGTCCACTTTGCCCCTCTGCAGACTTCAGTTTCCCTTGTAACGGACACTTCGGACTAGGACTGGGGAGCGCACCTGGGTCAGCTATGAACTCAGGCTTTTTGGAGTGTCTGGGACCTTTGGCTCCACATAAATGTGAGGGAGCTCAGGGCCATCACACTAGCATGTGTGACTTTCAAGGCCAAACTGGTGGGGCAACATGACAGCAATGTGCTGTGTCAACAGATGGCGGGGTACGAGCTCCTCTCCTCTGTGTCACGAGGCCACAACGCTTTGGGATTTCTGCATACAACACAGCATCATAGAATCATAGAATGCTAGGACTGGAAGGGACCTTGAGAGCTCATCAAGTCCAGCCCCCGCCCTCATGGCAGGACCAAGTACTGTCTAGACCATCCGTGACAGACATTTATTTAACCTGTTCTTAAATAGCTCCAGAGATGGAGATTCCACAACTTCCCTAGGCAACTTATTCCAGTCTTTGGCCGCCCCGATAGTTAGGAACTTTTTCCTAATGTCCAATCTAAACCTCCCTTGCTTCAGTTTAAGCCCATTGCTTCTTGTTCTTTCCTCAGAGGCCAAGAAGAAGTTCTCTCCCTCCTCGTGACACCCTTTTAGACACCTGAAAACCACTATCATGTCCCCCCTGTCTTTTCTTTTCCAAACTAAACAAGCCCAATTCTTTTAGCCTTCCTTCCTAGGTCATGTTCTCTAGACCTCTGATCATTCTTTTTGCTCTTTTTCTGGACCCTTTCTTCTAGGAGGAGGAAGCTTGGGTATGGTGTTCCACCTGTGCCCTGCAAGGCAGCACTACCAGGAAAAGGAGTCTCTAAAGAGAAGAGCCTGAAGAGCGATGGGGGAAGGTGGAGCTGGGGGCACTGAGAGCATCTGGGGGGAGAGGGGCCAGTGCAGTGAGGAGGGCGGACGTGGGAGCAGATGGGGGTAGTGGGTTGGGGAGGGTCCTATGGTGATGGTAGCTGGGGGGAGGGGCGGTGAAAGGTGGGGAGGAGGGTCCTGGGGATATGAGGTCATTGCTCTGCAGGGAGCTATGGTGACTCGTGGTGACAGAGAGGTATGAAGTAGTGGGATCCTTAACCACATTTTCCACACCCCACTGCCTTGTGGATTATCCTGGGAAGGAGAAAGGCTAAGGGAGTAAACCCTGACAGAAAATCTGGAGTGGAGTCCGAAGCAGTTCGGTGTCATCTTCTGGCACTGTCCCGGCAACTCCTGCAGCTGAGCTGGTACCAGACGTGGAGGTTATCCTCTCCTTTGGACTATATCAGTAAAGCTGAGAGGGGAACACTGGTGTCTGGGCAGCCCAGAGTCTCCATAATAAGTGCCCAGGCTCGCGCCCGGAGAGGTACTCCGGCATCGCTGAACAGCGT
Organism: Carettochelys insculpta; assembly: GCF_033958435.1. NCBI lineage: Eukaryota > Metazoa > Chordata > Testudines > Carettochelyidae > Carettochelys > Carettochelys insculpta. The sequence goes on from NC_134145.1 coordinate 20,502,191, forward strand.
TGCATCAACACGGGAGGCAACAGATACCGGTTATAAGCTCTTGCTCAATTGGCCTAGAGAACGAGCGCCTTCGATGGTGGGAGAGATCCTCGCATCTCACTGGACAGTCACCGCCTGCCTCACGCTGGGTAGCCCCCAGCCAGTAGGGTACTGTCCCGCCACAGTTCACCTGCCTTGCTGGGTGTGTGAGGCTTAAGGTTCCTGAACTTGACAAGTGACTGAAATTTGGGCACCAGGCAAACCAATAAGAAAATCAACAATAAATGAGAAACATCAACAATTTAAGCTTGCTTGCTGGAATGTGCGGACCATGCTGACCAGCTTGACTGAAGATCTTCAGGCCATCAGTGACACCTGCAAGACCGCTGTCATCAACGAGGAACTGAAGAGGCTCAGAGTTGATATCGCTGCACTGAAAGAGACGCGACTCGCAGATTCGGGATCTCTAAAGGAAAAGGACTACACCTTTTTCTGGCAGGGTAAAGCCCAAGAAGAACCCAGAGAACATGGTGTTGGCTTTGCTGTCAGAAACACCCTTCTACAAATGGTTGATTTAGTCATGGGCAGATCAGAAAGACTTCTTCGGATCACGCTTCAAACTTGCGCCGGTCCCGTCCACCTGATCAGCGCTTATGCTCCAACCCTGTACGCCACACCAGAAGTAAAAGACAAGTTCTATGATGTGCTTAGTGCTGCTGTAGCGCAAATATCTGCTCGTGAACAACTGTACATCTTGGGTGACTTCAATGCAAGAGTTGGAGCTGATTGGGCCTCCTGGCCTTCCTGCTTAGGACACTTTGGTGTGGGAAAAATGAATGACAATGGACAGCGTCTCCTTGAACTGTGCACGTACCACAATCTGTGCATCACAAACACATTCTTCCGAACGAAGCCACAGCACAGAGTGTGGTGGAGACACCCACGCTCGAAGCACTGGCATCAACTAGATGTGGTCATCACTAGGCGTAATAACCTCAAAAACGTCCTTCTGACACGCAGCTATCATAGTGCTGACTGTGATACAGATCACTTGCTAGTTTGCTCCAAGCTCAAGCTGAGACCCAAGAAGCTGTACCGCTCTAAACCTGCTGGAAGGCCCCACATTGATGCCAGAAAGACAGCAAACTCGGAGAAAGCTGAAAAGTTCAGAGAGACCCTCCAGGAAAATCTGCGCAGCGGCCCTGGAGGCGCCGATGCGACATCCAAATGGCAACATCTGAGGGATACAGTTTACAACACGGCCTTGTCGGTGTTTGGATGAAGAGCTAGAAACATGAACGACTGGTTTGAAGCCAACTCCGATGAGATGATTCCAGTCATTGAAAAGAAGCACGCTGCACTCCTGGAGTACAAGCGCTCACCGAGCCAGAGTACCCAGCAAGCACTTACAGAGGCCAGAAGAACAGTACAGCAGACAGCCAGGTGCAGTACCAACAACCACTGGCTCCAGCTATGCAGCAGCATCCAGACCTGTGCCAATTCTGGTAATCTCAGAGGAATGTACGAGGGTATGAGGAAGGCATTAGGACCCACCCAGAACAAGATGGCACCTCTGAAATCCAAATCTGGTGAAGTCATCGCTGACAAAGCCAAACAGATGGAGCGCTGGGTTGAGCACTAGTCTGAGCTGTACTCACGCGAGAACATTGTGGTTGACGCAGCCCTCAATGCTGTTGAGCTCCTACCAGTAATGGACGAACTGGATCAAGAACCGTCTGTGGATGAACTGAAGAGAGCCATCGACAGCATTGCAGCAGGAAAGGCCCCTGGTCAGGATGGTATACCACCAGAGGTAATCAAATGTGCCGCGGACACACTCCTGGAACCCCTACATGAGCTACTCTGCCTGTGCTGGAAAGAGGGTGAGGTTCCACAGGATATGTGCGACGCTAACATTGTAACATTGTATAAGAACAAAGGAGACAGAAGTGACTGCAACAACTACCGTGGAATCTCCCTCCTAAGCGTCACTGGTAAACTGTTCGCTCGCGTCATCCTTGGCAGACTCCAGAAGATTGCTGAGAGGGTGTACCCTGAATCGCAGTGCGGATTCCGTGCAGAGAGTTCTACCATTGACATGGTCTTCTCTCTAAGGCAGCTGCAGGAGAAGTGCAGGGAGCAGAGAAAGCCACTCTACATAGCCTTCATCGACCTGACCAAGGCCTTTGACTTGGTCAGCAGGGATGGTCTGTTCAAACTGCTCCACAAGATAGGCTGTCCTCCACGGTTACTCAGGATGATCCAGTCGTTCCACGAAGACATGAGAGGAACCATCCAATATGACGGCGCATTATCGTATGCTTTCAGAATCAGGAGCGGCGTCAAACAAGGATGCGTGCTTGCTCCGACATTGTTCGGGATCTTCTTCGCACTCCTCCTGAAGCATGCCTTTGGATCTTCAACAGAGGGCATCTTACTGCACACAAGATCTGATGGGAAACTGTTTAACCTTGCAAGGCTGAGAGCTAAGTCTAAGGTGCGAGAAGTCCTCATCAGAGACATGCTGTTCGCAGACGATGCTGCTGTAGTGTCTCACACAGAAGACCAGCTTCAAAAACTGCTGGATCAGTTCTCCAAAGCGTGCAAGGACTTTGGGCTTACCATCAGCCTAAAGAAGACAAACATTCTCGGTCAGGGTGTAGCTGAATCCCCATCAATCAGCATTGACAACTATATGTTAGAGGTCGTCCACGAGTTCGTTTACCTCAGGTCCACCATCACTGACACCCTGTCATTGGACACTGAGCTAAATAGGAGGATCGGAAAAGCAGCCACAACTCTGTCCAGACTCAGCAAGAGAGTGTGGAATAACAACAAGCTGTACACTCACACCAAAATGCAAGTCTACAGAGCCTGCATCCTCAGCACCCTCTTTTATGGCAGCGAGACTTGGACCCTGTATGCCCGCCAGGAAAAGAGGCTGAACGTCTTCCACTTGCGCTGCCTCAGGTGCATCCTTGGAATATCATGGAAGGACAGAGTGACCAACACCGCCGTCCTCGAGCAAGCTGGAGCAAGCAACCATGCACACCCTCCTCAGGCAGCATCAACTCCGCTGGCTTGGCCACATCCACAGGATGAATGATGGAAGGATTCCAAAAGACATCCTGTATGGTGAGCTAGCCTCTGGCAAAAGACCTCCCGGACACCCCCAGCTGCGCTACAAAGATGATCTGCAAGAGAGACCTCAGAGAGGTAGACAACGAGCTGGACAACTGGGAAGAACTAGCAGACGACCACAGCAGATGGAGGCAGGGTTACACAAGGGCATTCAGAAGGGCAAGATGAAGATCAGACAGCTAGCAGAGGAGAAGCGAGCGCTCAGAAAGCACAATAAGGACTTGCCAGACACCCACTTCATCTGCAAGAGATACAGCAAGGACTGTCACTCTCGTGTGGGTCCTCATAGTCACAATAGACGCTGTAAATGAAGTCCTCAATTGAAACTTTAAAGGGCGCGATCCATAGTCTATGCAGACTGAAGGACCCTTTCCAATTTCTCCAAATCTTTCTTGAAATGCAGGTGTGCACAGTTCACTGGCAGAGCAGCTCAGCACATCCTTGAGCGATCACAAGTGGTTTCTCCACCCGGAAGTCATTCATTCTGTTTTCCGAACATGGGGGTATCCCCAGGCGGACCTGTTCGCCTCCCACTTCTATGCAAAATGTGGGACATTTTGCTCCTACTGCAATCAGAGCCCAGCATCCTTGGCAGATGCCTTCGGCGTCCCCTGTTTGGGCAGGCTGATGTATGCGTTCACTCTAATTCCACTAGTTCAGAGAGCCCTCCTCAAGATATGCTCAAAAGAGGCATTGGTCATGTTAGTGGCACCGGCAAGGGCTCATCAGCACTGGTACTTGACCCTCCTGTACCTGTCGATCAGGAAGCCAGTGATGTTGTCGATGCAGCTGGACCTGCTGACACAGCAAGAGGGGAAACTGCAACATCCCAGTCTTTAGTCGCTGCATTTCACAGCATGCATGCTCAGTGGCTGAGGCACCAGGAGCTGGCCTGTTTAGATCCCATAAAGGAAGTGTGGTAAAATAGGAGAAAACCCTCCACAAGGGTGACTTATTTGGCTAAGTGGAAAAGGGTTTTGGTGTGGGTGTCTCACAGAGGGCTATCTCCCTCACAAGCCACCCTCCCATTGATTTTAGATTACCTATAGGGTCTCTTGCAAGAGGGTTCATCCCTCTCCTTGGTTAGGGTGTGCTTAGCTGCTATCTCAGCCTTTTACCCAGGTCATGGAATGTCTTCTGTGTTCTCAGACCCATAGTAAAAAAGGTTTCTGAAAGGTTTAGAAAGAATCAAGCCTCAGGTTCAGGCACCACTGCCCCTGTGGGATCTCAGTTTGGTGTTAGCCACATTTATGGGTGCCCCCTTTGAATTCCTGGCTGTCTGCTCCCTGCTGTTTCTGAGTTACGGTGCATATATATTGGTCCCCATATTGGCGCCACACTGACCCTATGGCTCCTGGCTAGGGAAAAAAGCTTCCGGCAACTGGGTGTGCGCCAGCACACACCCAACTTGGAATGGACATGTGCAAAACATCTCAAAGAACAAAAGTTACAGAACAGGTAACAGTCTTTTTCCTGTTTTCAAAAAATATTTTTTTGAAAAATGGCTATGAAGTAGTATAAAGTATTTCAAATATGTGCAATGATCCACAGCTCAGACTGAGTATAGAATAATCTTGAAAAATGTGTGGTTTCTTATCCTGTGGTAAAGGTAGGAGAAATAAATTATCTAAATGTTCATACAATGGATATATATGTGGAAGAGGCCAAGAAGGAACAATAGTAAATAGATCTGGGGATAACTCCTGGCTACTTTACTCATGTGAGTATTAGCACTGACATAACTGGAAATTCTTGTACTGTAATCCCCTGAGTTATGTGAGGGTTCTGTTCTTGCATACCTTTGCACAACTCAAATTTGGAGTTAAGTCGGGCAGGAGAGCTGGGAACCAGGCAGCTCCTGGCCCCCCTGGGCTTTTAAAAGCCAGGTGCAGTTTCTCCTTGGTTTCCGCAGCTATAGGAAACAGCCCACCACCTGGCGGAGCCGAGATGGGCAGACAGCCCCAGTGGTGCAGCTTGTCCCCAGCTGGGGGAAGCTTGGGGAGCTGGTCTGGCAGACAGCCATGGGGCTTGTCCCCTTCTTCTCCTTGCTGTGGGAGCCGGGGGCTGGAGTTCTTTCAATTTGCACTTAATTTGCATTATTGCAAGTTAAGTACAAATTGAAATCGCACATACCAGGGGATTATTGTATAAGGCAAGCAGGAATGGATTCAGTGTACCAATGGGCATTATTAAACAGAACTCAGGAAGTAACACAGAGAAAACTACCTTAAAAGTGTTCACAGGAAATGAGTCAGTTGATTTTTTGGGCACTTGAAACTTGTTTATGAGCTGTTGGTTACTGACATTTTAACATGGATATAATACTAGTTAGCCAATGTTATGTTATTTGTAGAATCAGGTTTATTTGAATTAATTATACTAGGGGAATTAGGATGACCCCGTGCCATTTCCTCTCCCTCTCCCAGGTTGACTGAAATGCCTACTGACTGGTAATACATGTAATCCAAAATTTTCCAAAATGGTCACTAATTTAGAGTAACTCAGTTTTGGGGAACCTCCTAAATGTGTCTGTCTGGACATCGAAGTCAGTGGCACTGCAAATCAATGAACACTTAGGAAAATGTTGACCATAGGAGATATTTAGGATGCATCTACGCTACAGTGATATCTTGAAAGATGATCATTTTTCAAAAGAGTGCATCCACACACAAAGATGTAGAAAGATAGTGGGAACCCCAAAGAAATCAGGCCCTTTTTTGAAAGAACACGTGGAGTGTCCACACAAACAATACACTCTCATGATCCGAAATCAAAAGAATGCAGGTTTTTCCAGAAGTCCTCTTCTGCTCTTAGATCCTTTCAAAAGCTTCTTTTGGAAAAAAAAGCATGTGAACACGATCTGTGGGCCCTTTTTTCAAAAGAGCAGTCCTCGTGGTGCTGGATTTTTCTATCTGTGGCCTGTTCTCTGGGGGTGGGTGTGGGGGTGTGTGGAGGCTCTCTATCAAAGAGTGGATCAATCTTTCAATCTGCTTTTTTGTATGTAGAATATCACATGTTTCACCTGCTAGAGTTTTCCATTGTTAGGTGTCAGTTATTCAGGTCTTGGGGTTCTCACTATCTTTCTAGATCCTCCTATAATATATGTTTATTTTAGACAGTCCATAATAATCTATTCATGCTATCCCAGAGAGTTATGTGACACACACACCTCATGTTTTGCCCGGGTGCAGCGTTTTAACTCTTCTGCCATCACCAGGTAACAGTGCCAAATCAAGTGAGTCACTGCCATGCATATCAGTCACAAAATATTTTAGAAAATTCCCATTTAATCACATGCACAACCAAAACAACTGCTTATGAATAATGTTTAGGGCAAAATTTATTAATGCATAATGAAATTCATCCCTGTATAGAAGGCCATCACAGATTATAGGTGGGAATTCAGTGGTGTATAGATCTTCTACTATCAGGCTTCAACAGAGATCCAAGCTTCATCTCTAAAGTGTTTGACAAATATGTCTAATTTGTATGTTTGAGAGTTGTTTTTGTCATTTTGGACACTGTGCAAAGATGGAAAAAATGATACCTGTTGAATGAATTAGTCACCCGCTTCCAGATCTGAGCACAGTATCCTTCCATTGCTATTTGACATTACGTCATGGAAAAGCTTGGAGTACCAAAAATAGTTGCATACATAAAGGCATACTTTAAAATTACAGAGCAGCTAAGCAACAAAAAATATACAGTTCATACCAGGCTTCAGCTGCTTGTTGGATGCTTCAGCTAAAAAGACTTAGTTATTCAAAATGAAATACTGTGGGCGGTTAATCTTGAAGCCACCAGGGATCCTGAACAATATGGCAGCACAAGGCAGACACAGCAGAGTGGGAATATCTGTTGCCATGCCAACCTTTTAATTTAAAGCTACAGCAGAGCAAACACTATCACCTGTTAAATGTGATTGCCCACAATATTGTTCATGGCACTGCCTGTTTATGTTGGGGAGTGTTTGGGATGTTAAACACCCATCAGCAACCAAAAAGGTACCTCTAATACTGCAGCCTTTAACATTTTTTTATAATGTGAGGTATTCTGTCATACCAGTTAACTTAGGTCATACATTTCATGTGTTGGAATACATCTCTTATGCTTAAGAAAACATCTTAGTGGAGCATTAGCCAGTGGGCCTTGGGACCAGTGACACCAGCCAACTGGGGGCACCCAGAAAAATGGACATCATAATGCCCCAGCCTGCTCTGCACACCCAGCACTCCTGCTAGAGATTGGGATTGGAGTGCAGGAGCTTGTCTTGTTTTGCATACCCAGTGCTCCTGCTATGGATTGGGGGAACACTGCATGGGCAGGCTGGGAGAAGCCTTGGTGCTCTGACCTAGCTGCCTGGCAGTTATGTGGAGTGGGGACGAAGGGCAGGGCAAGTCCTCATGTCATAACCCCATTTCTCCAGAAAAAGCCCATGAGTGCTTGGGATAAAGACTGCAGGCTGAAGGGGTGGAGAGGGTCCTCACTTGCTCAGGGTCAAGGCCCCATAAACTCCTAATTCACCTCTGATCTTACCATCACAAAAGCTACACCCACACATCCCTGCAATGGTGTATTCTTGTGAAACAAACACTTCTATTACCTGTCAACCTGATTCTCAGTCCCACCTAGATAGTAGTCACTCTTTTTATTTTGACTGAAGGATTTAATCACAAGTCAGGGTAATGGAGTATACAAGATGCAGTCTTCCTAATGATAGCTGCAAACAGGAGAGCTTACTGCAATATTGTTAAAGTGGAGAAAAATGTTCTCATAAATGTTGCTGGCTTCAGGCATTCCCTGGGGATTAGCTATTTATCACTTGTGGAATTTTTTAAAATACACTTTTTCAAGTTTGCCTCTGAATGCGAATAGAACACATATATGTACATGCAAGATAAACTGTGCATGCGTCTCGAAAAAAAATCGTGGCCCAGGGATCCATAGCATAGACAGTGAACAAAAGGAGTAGTTCTTGTAATTCTGGCCTCACTCCATAGCTCTTGTATATGCTGACAGCTACTGATTGAGAGGAGTTACTCAAATGAGGAAGTACAAACCCAGTAGAAACAAGGGCTATGGAATCAGGCCTTTACTCAGCAAAGAATAAAGAGTATAGCTGATGGGATTTTTCCAATTTCAACTAATATTGAAATATTAAATGTTGCTTAGAAAAATGGATGAATTTTTCATGAAAAGCTTTTTCCATTTTTATCTGCTCAACTTTTAGTGTCTTCTGACTTTCCATTTAGTAGAGGGCAGAGGTGTACACATATACCAGATAGTTTATTGCAGCCTTCCTATAGCACCTCTGGTGTGGGCACTTGTCGTTTCTCTTCAGGGCAGTTCGTGCACCTTTGGTCCCCACCTGGCACCCAGCTCTCACCTGTGGCTCCAAGAAGCTGTAGCATGCAGTGGCCACACCCCAATAAACCACTTCGACAGGCAGGCTGAACCAGGTGAGGGTAGGCGGCAGGTCTGAAACCTGCAGTGATATAGGGAATTGTCTATCCTAGCATGCAAAGTTGGCCCCGGCGGACTGGGCGGATGAGATCAACAGCAAGATCCAACGACCAGGAAGGCAGTTCTGCAACGCTCTGTGGAGAGCGAAGGGCATGACAAAGTACCAAAGACGGCATGGCCATCCACTGCAGCCTTGGAAGGCCCAGCCGTGATGACTTTTTGTACCACTGGAACCAGGCTTCTGAGGTCGAGAGAGTGGAACTGCCCCTGTGCAATGGCTTTTCCACTTTAAACATTCTCCCACACAGGTGCTTTGCACATTCTCGTCACTTCTGTCTATCTCAAAGTCCTACGGCGATGGTGGAGGGGCGAAGCGACAGATGGAGGTGACTGCTGGGAGTCGTAGCTCCAAACCTGTACGTAGGCAGCCTGTGGACTTCGGTCACTCAACTCTGACCCCAGGACGACAGAGGAGTTCGGCAGCATCCCAGACAAATGAGAGGGCCTTTTTAGGAAAAGCACTGCTCACCCTCAAAATGAGGGAGGGAACTAGAAAAGGTGTCCCAAAAATTGCTTGTCCCAACCAAAATGGCCAGCATGCCACAGCTGTTAATTTTACCCTCATAGCGGTTGAAAAACAATGAAAAGAAAGATGATATTTGCAGAATGGAAAGTTCGCACCCTCTTGGACAGGGAGAATGCTATGAGGCCTGAGAGAAGAACGGCCCTTGTAGCAAGAGAACTGGCACGTGGTAACATTGACATAGCCGCCCTGAGCGAGACCAGGCTGGCAGAGGAAGGATCCATCTGCGAACCAAAAGGAGGTTACACCTTCTTCTGGAAAGGCAGGCCAGAAAATGAAGACAGAATCCATGGAGTGGGACTTGCCATCAAGACATCACTTCTGCACCAGCTTCCTGACCTACCAACTTGCATCAGTGAATATCTGATCAAGCTCCGCTTCCCCCTCAACACCTCTCGCCACGTTACAGTCATCAGCGCTTAGGCCCCACGCTGACTAGCAGCGAAAAAGCAAAAGAAATTTTCTATGAGCACCTTGACCATCGTGTGAAAGCAACTACTCCTAGTGACAAGCTTCTCCTTTTGGGTGACTTCAGCGCCAGGGTCGGCAAGGACTGACCTGGAAAGGAGTGCTGGGGCATCATGGTGTTGGTAACATGAATGCCAATGGCCACCTTCTGTTGAGCTTGTGTGCAGAAAACGACCTGATGACTACCAACACTCTCTTCAAGCAAGCCGACAAATACAAGACCACATGGATGCACCTGAGATCAAAACAGTGGCACCTGATTGACTATGTCATCAGTCACAGGCGGGACATTCGAGATGTTAAGATCACCAGGGCCATGCGGGGAGCTGAGTGCTGGACTGATCATAGACTTGTCAGATCAGTCCTTATGCTGCACATCACACCACTGCACTGCAAGAAGCTCAAGACTGTCAGACCCTCCTTCAACGTCAGGAAGCTGCAAAATACTGGTCATCATGAGAAATTTGCAACCTGCCTTGACCAAGGGCTGATGTCCCATGGACCTCTGACTGGAGACCCAACACAAAAGTGGGACCAGTTCAAAACTCTGGTGACGGAGTCAGCCAAGTCAACACTAGGACTGAAAAAGAGAGTTCACTGAGACAGGTTTGATGAAAATGACGAGGCCGTCATGAAGATCCTAGAAGTAAAACAGAACACATTTCTCCTATGGCAAAACGATCAGTCCTCTATCTGCAAACATAATCATTTCAAACACCTTCAGAGCCAGGCGCAAACGGCACTTCACAAAATGCAAGATGAGTGGTGGGAGAGTAAAGCTGATGAAGTCCAATACTACACTGATACCAAGTACTCCAATATGTTCTTCAGTGCTATCAAAGCTATATATGGACCTTCAAAGCCAAGTACTACACCTCTCCTGTCTGCAGATGGCATGAGCCTTCTGAGGGAGAGAAACAGCATTAACAATAGATGGAGAGAGCACTTCAGCAACCTTCTCAACAGATCCTCCATTGTTGACCCTCTGGCCCTAGGCCAGATCCCTCAGAAACTCACAGTAGACGGTCTTGACCTGCCCCCTACAATGGATGAGGTCAAAAAGGCAATCAGCCAGACCAGCTCTGGTAAAGCCCCTGGGATGGATGGTATCTGTACTGAAATTTTCAAAGCGGCAGGACCAGTGTCACTTGAAGCCTTTCACAACATCTTGATCAGCATCTGGGAAGACGAAGACATGCCCAAAGACTTTAAGGATGCCACAGTCATCTCGCTCTTCAAGAACAAGGACAACAAAGCTGACTATGGAAATTACCGAGGCATCTCCCTTCTCTGTACTGGTGGGAAGATCTTGGCTCGAGTCATCCTCAACCATCTGATCACCACCATCTCAGAAGAGAACCTACCAGAGGCACAGTGTGGTTTTCGTCCAGGCCGCAGCACCATTGACATGATCTTTGCTGTTCGTCAGGTCCAGGAAAAGTGCATAGAGCAGAACTTGGATCTGTACTCTGTCTTTCTTCTTCGAGTGGTCCCCGTGGGTGCTCCACAATAGGTGTCGGGCTTGCCTGGCGCCACAGATCGGAATTCTTGTAGCAGTTTCTATTGGATCGCGCATGCGCTGACGCGCGCTGCTCCCTTGCACGCCCCCGGCCATGTACGCGATCCGGTCCCCGCCAGTTCCTTCTCAACCGCCATCGGCTGCAGATGGAATCCGCTCTGGCTAAAGCCAGAGACAGGTAAGATAGTTGTTGTTTACGTGTAGTTCATTTGTTTTGTCACTATTTAAAAAAAAAAAAAAAGAAGAGAAAGAAAGAGAATATTAGACAGCAGAGAGAAGAGGAACGAAGGAGAGAGGGGCGGGCAAGAAGGCTGGTAAGCCATCCGCTGCCCTGAAGGCCGTGAATGTTATTTTGGGTTAGAAAGCACTGATTAGTGGCTGAGTACCCTATTAACAGTAAAGGCTCACCGCGATGGCTTCTTCGGGGTTTAAGGAGTGTGAGTTATGCCGCGAGGCTATGCCGGCCTCTGATGGGCGTAGTGAATGCATTCGCTCCCTGGGAGAGTTGCACGTTACCCAGAAGTGTTCCCACTGCACTAAGCTTACAGCCAGGGCCAGGAAAGACAGAGAGATGAGGCTCAAAATGATCTTGTTTGATAAGGCTCTCCAGCCTGAACCGCCGGAGAAGCCTCATGCAGAAGGGCCCTCTTGGTCGCATAAAAGGAAGGCAGCCTCTTTGACCCCCTCTGTGCAGAAGAGGAGGAAACTCTCCCCGGCTCGATCCTTGCCGGCAGGCCCAGCGGGCAGGACGAGCAGAACGCAGAGCCCCCCAGCCACGAGCTCATGAAAGTGGCAGTGCAGCAGCGCACGTGGCAGAGGCCTAGCCTCCGATTACATAACAGGCGGCACGGAAGGCGCTGTGAGCGCCAGCACGGCAAGCGCCGGAATCGGCAGCACCGACGCATGCGGCACTGGCTTCCGCGGCGCTGATGGTGCAGGGGCAGCCGGCACAGAGCCTATCGGTGCTGGAGGAAGCTACCGGCGCGGCACCGCCGCTGACGGTGCTGAGCGCTGCGCTGACAACAGGGCCAAGATCCCCGGCATGGGAGGGGGCGGCGCCCACCCCACAGGGGAGGGGCAAGGCAAAAGCAAAAACTCAGCACCCTAGTCCATCTCCAAGCAGGGCCGCGCTGCTCTTATCACCCAGCCCCCGCCCCCCGATATACACACGCCACACCGCCGGGCTGTAACTCCACCAGCTTATCTCGGGCCTCCCTCTCTGTTCCTCCAACCAATTTTGCCGTGGCTCAGGCCACCTTCACCATTTTTGGGCATGGATCCCCCTGAGTACTATCACAAACCGGCTTCACCACTATCTATGTCATCGCGGAGGTCCCGCTCTCCCAGACATCATGGGTACACTCCCCAATCGTGGTCCAGGTCTCCATCACCGGGCCCTTGCCCATGCTGCTATGGTCATCCTCATCATGCTGAACACAGACACCGCAGGTCTAGATCCAGGGGCAGGTCCTCTCCTACTACTCGTCAATACTCCCAGGTACACTCTCACTCTGGGATGGGAACACAGTTGTCCCAGGGGTAATTAGGTCCAGAATCCCGAGACTTCCCTTCACAGTCCTCCAGGGAGCAAGTATATCACCGAACTCAGGAGCCAGAGGATTTGGGGGAGGTTTACCCCAGCGGTTCCTCTTCATCCTCCCCAGATGAGGCCATGGCCCCCGGGATTGTCTCCCCTCCGGATGACCTTAAACAATTCCAGGAGCTGTTCAAAAGAGTAGCTTTCACGCAGGCATTCAAATAGCTGAGGTGCAGGAGAAGCACCATAGACTCCTGAAAAATTTGAGACCCCCGGCTTCATCTAAAATCGCTATCCCGCTGGACGAAGCCATTATGGAGTCAGCCACTAACATATGGCAGACTCCGGCCTCTATTCCGCCTACGAACAAGAGAGCGGATAAGAAGTACTTCGTCCCAGCCAAGGGCATGGAGTTCCTCTTTAATCACCCGCAACCCAATTCTTTGGTGGTCGAATCGTCCCAGCAGAGGTCGAAGACGTCTCAGTACAAATCGCGGGGGTCGGATAAAAATGCTAAGAAGCTAGAGCTGTTTGGCAGGAAGGTCTATTCCTCCTCTTCCCTATTATTGAGAATGGCAAATTACATGGCACATCTATCAAACCATAACTTTGACAGTTACTCTAGACTCACTCCCCTCATGGATTCACTTCTGGAGGACAAGAAGCCAGTGTTAAAGGCGGTTGTCCAAGAGGGCTACGTGGCATTGCGGACGGGAGTCCAGATTGCCCTGGACGTGGTAGACACAGTGGCACGTTCAACAGCCGCAGCAGTGGTAATGTGTAGGGAATCCTGGCTCCAGACATCTGGTATCCCCAGAGACCTACAGGCGAAGATCGTGGATCTTCCCTTTGATAAGCAAAAGCTGTTTGCGGACTCAACCAACTCGGTCCTCCACTCCAGCAAAGACTCGAGGGCCACACTTAGGACCTTGGGTATTTATACTCCCCCATACAAGAGAAAGAAATTTTATCCTCAGCAAAGACGCTATGCTTACCAACCACAGGGCGCTCAATATCAGCGAGGCTGCGACCAAGGGCGCCATCAACAGCAGCAGCAGTACAGGGCTCCCAGGCGATGTTCTCAACAAAGCCGTACACCTTCAGGACAGGCCCAGAGACAGCAAGTTTGACGGGTATGTTGGGGGCTGCACTATCAATACCATCGCTCAATGCCATTCTCATCTCATGTTCCATCATCGCCTCAAACCGTTCCACTCCCAATGGCAAAAGATCACCACAGACAAATGGGTGCTAGAAATTATAGCCACGGGTTACACGATCCCTTTCCAGTCACTTCCACCAGCAAAGCCTCCCGCCCGGCCTCATCTCAGGGACGCTGCCCATGAGGCGAGGCTGAAGCAGGAGATAGATCACCTCATGTTTATAGGGGCAGTGGAAAGAGTGCTGGAACAATTCCAAGGGAAAGGTTTTTATTCACGCTGCTTCCTAACAGAGAAGAAAACAGGAGGCTGGAGGCCGATTTTGGATCTACGGGGCCTCAACTGTTACTTGCGTAAGCAACGCTATCGGATGATCACAGTTGCCTCCATACTTACGGCACTGGATGATGGAGACTGGTTTGCAGCCCTCGACTTACAAGATGCTTACTTTCATATAACAATCCACCCGGCACACAGGCACTTCCTCCGCTTCATGGTCGGTGGGGAACATTTCCAGTACAGGGTTCTTCTGTTCGGCCTATCCTTGGCACCCAGAGTCTTTATCAAAACCCTGGCAGTGGTATCAGCCTACCTGCACAGACAGGGGGTGTTTATTTTCCCATATCTGGACGACTGTCTACTGAAAGGGGCCTCAAAGGCAGAGGTCCTACGCATGATACGCGTCACCGTGAACACGTTTGCTTCGCTGGGCCTAGTTATCAACCTCACAAAGGCAAAGACCGAACCCACGCAAGATATAGAGTTCATAGGGGCACGCATAAACTCTATCACAGCAAGAGTATACTTGCCCGACGCCCGCTTCCGCGCCATCAACTCCCTGGTGCAAGTCATGACATACAGCCCCACGGTGCCGGTCCTAACATGTCTGCAACTGTTGGGGCACATGGCGGCAGCGACGTTTGTGGTACAGAATGCCAGGTTACACATGCGAAGCCTGCAGCATTGGCTGGCCAGTGTTTACAAACCGGCATCCCACACTGTCCACAGGGTAGTGTCGCCCATGACAGAGGTGCGCAGATCCCTAGCATGGTGGGAAAACCCCGAGAATCTGCTAGTGGGGGTGCCTTTCCTCCAACCACAAATTTCTATTTTTCTTACTACTGACGCCTCCCACGTCGGATGGGGAGCGCACATTGGCAGCAAGGTGACGCAAGGGCTATGGTCCCCTGTGGAACAGACATTGCACATAAACATACTGGAGCTCAGAGCAGTGTTCGACATGTGCAGACATTTTCAAGAATACCTGCATGGCAAGGTAGTCGGGATCAATACCGACAATACCTCCACTATGTTCTACATCGATCGACAAGGAGGGGCACAATCCCGTGCATTATGCGCGGAAGCAGTCCGATTGTGGAACTGGTGCATCGCCAACAACATAACGTTGAAAGCCTCGTACTTGCCGGGCGCCCACAACATGAAGGCAGATCAGCTGAGCAGGCGCTTCACACTCACGCACTAATGGCAGATCCGCTCCGACCTGCTACGGTGCATATTTCGTACATGGGGGTTTCCCCAAGTTGATTTGTTTGCCACCCAGGACAACAAGAAGTGTCCCCAGTACTGCTCCAGAGCAGGAATAGGGCGGGGGTCCCTGGGGGACGCATTCATGATTTCATGGAAGGACCCTCTACCCTACGTGTTTCCCCCCACAACGCTTATCCACAAGGTTCTGCAGAAAGCCAGAAGGGAGAGAGCTCGCATGATACTCATAGTTCCAACTTGGGACCGGCAACAATGGTTTCCCTTGCTTCTACGCATGTCGGATTGTCCACCACTCCCCCTACCAGTGGTGCTGGACTTACTCACGCAGGCTCGGGTCCATAGTGCACCCACACCCTCAGGGACTGCACCTACAAGTATGGTTAATCCATGGCTCAGTGCCTTAGAGAGCACGTGTACGGAGGGAGTACAACAAGTCTTGGAGTGTAGCCGAAGGACCTCCACCAGGAGGACTTATGAACAGAAATGGACTCGATTTACAGCCTGGTGTTCCATCAAACAGTTAGCTCCCCTTGACGTTCCTATAACCATAATACTAGAATACTTATTGGACCTCAAACGAGATGGGCTTTCTCTATCCTCGCTAAAGGTCCACCTCACTGCTATATCAGCTTTTCGGCATACAGAGGAAGGGCCTACTGTATTCGCCCACCCTATCGTCACAAGGTTCTTGAAGGGGCTGGTATACCTGTACCCCCTCGAAAACTGCTTCTGCCGTCGTGGAGTTTGGACTTGGTGCTCAGCACGCTATTGGGACCACCCTTCGAAACATTAGCCATGGTACCCCTCCGACTCCTTACGATGAAAACAACCTTCCTCCTTGCGATTACGTCAGCCCGCAGGGTGAGCGAGCTCGCAGCAGTGTTGGCAACGCTGCCCTGCACAGTATTCTCAAAGGAGGCGGTAACCTTACGGTTACACCCAGCCTTCGTTCCAAAAATTTCCTCGGAGTTCCATCTTAATGAACCAATAGTTTTACCTTCATTTTACGCGAAGCCTCACAGCTGCAGCAAGGAGGCGCGCCTACATCTCCTAGATGTGAGAAGGGCATTGGCCTTTTACATAGACAGAACTAAGTCCTTCCGGAAAACGGACAGGCTTCTGATGTCTCTCGCTCCCAGGTCAAAAGGGGAAGGCCTCTCTTCACAGAGGATTTCAAAGCACATTGTGTCCTGTATAAAAATGTGCTACGAGCTTCGAAAGACCCCTTTGCTGGCCCCACCTCGGGCTCACTCCACCAGGGCGGTGGCGGCATCAACAGCCTTCTTCAAGGGCATCATGTTAAAAGACGTCTGTAGAGCGGCGACCTGGTCATCCTACGACACCTTCGCCAAGCATTATGCCCTGTATCGGGTATTCGAGGAGGATACCCATCTGTCGACAGCAGTCCTCTCGGGGGCAAGCTGCACATAAATCGATTACACACCTCCTTACTTGGGTTACTACTGGGTAGTCACCTATTGTGGAGCACCCACGGGGACCACTCAAAAAAGAAAGAGAAGTTACTCACCTGTAGTAACGATGGTTCTTCGAGATGTGTCCCCGTGGGTGCTCCACCACCCACCCATCCTCCCCGCTTCGGATCTCTGTCTGGTGTTTTTCAGGAGCATCCGAGGCGGTTGGTCAAGGAACTGGCGGGGACCGGATCGCGCACATGGCCGGGGGTGCGCAAGGGAGCGGCGCGCGTCGGCGCATGCGCGATCCAATAGAAGCTGCTGGAAGAATTCTGATCTGCGGCGCCGGGCGAGCCCGACACCTATTGTGGAGCACCCCCGGGGACACATCTCGAAGAACCATCGTTACTGCAGGTGAGTAACTTCTCTTTATAGACCTGACCAAGGCATTTGACACCATCAATAGAGAAGCCCTGTGGATTATCCTGTCAAAACTTGGCTGCCCAAGAAGATTCGTTAACCTCATACGCCTTTTCCACGATGACATGACTGGCTTTGTTCTTTCAAAGGGTGAGTCCTCAGATGCATTTGAGATGTCCAGTGGTGTGAAGCAAGGGTGCATGCTGTCCCCGGAGTTACTCAACCTCTTTTTCACATGCGTCCTTAGCCACGCAGTTAGGGACCTGGACCATGGAGTCTATACAAAATGCAGACTTGATGGGTCACTTTTTGACCTTCATCATCTGAATGCTAAAACCAAGAAACTTGAGAGGCTCATCCTTGAAGCCCTTTTTGCTGATGACTGTGCACTTATGGCACACAAGGAATCTGATCTCCAGCTCATCATCATCAAGTTTGCTGATGCCACTCACCTCTTTGGTTTGACCATCAACCTAGGAAAGACCGAGGTGCTGTTTCAACCTGCTCCAGGATCTGCTGCTCTCCCCACTTCAATCTTTATTGAAGGAACAGAGTTAAAAACAGTAGAGGAGTTCAAGTACCTTGGCAGTGTGATAGCCAATGATGGCTCCCTTGACAAGGAAATCAATGCCAGAATCTGCCAGGCCAGCTGGGCACTAGGACATCTGAGAGCATGAGTGTTGAATCAGCACAATATCCTGCAGTCTACTAACTGAGAGTGTACAAGACTGTAGTCCTGACCAGTCTCCTGTATGGCTGTGAAACCTGGACCTTGTACAGAAAACATATAAAATTGCTGGAGCGCTTCCACACATGCAGCCTGAGGTCAGTACTGCACATTTGATGGCAGGACAGAGTTATGAACCTGCAAGTCCTGGACAGAGCAGGAACCATGAGCACTGAAGCCATGATTCTGAAAGCCCGGCTTCGCTGGACAAGGCACATCATACGAATGGAGGAGTCAAGAATCCTGAAGCAACTCCTCTATGGTGACCTCTCCCAGGGCAAAAGGAATCAAGGTCTTGCAAGAAGTATAAAGACTGCGTGAAGGCCAACATTGCTCATGCTGGTTTAAAACCAGATCAGCTAGAGCAGCATGCAAAAGACCGAACAGGCTGGTGTGCTCTCATACGACATGCATATGACACCTTTGAAGAGCAGCGCCGTGTATGCCTCATTGATGCTCGTGAGAGGAAAAAAGCAACAGCAGCAGCCACACCAACAGAGCCAGGACAATTCCCTTGCCCCCACTGTGAACGCCCATGTCGTTCAAAGCTTGGACTCCTCAGCCACATGCAGTCCACAACCAATCAGCCTGTGGAAGCTCAAGATGTCATCATTGGACACAACGGTCTACCTACTACCTATGTAGTTACAGTTACTTGTTTTTCATTTCATGACAGCTTTTTCCATTGTTCTTTCCATTTAAAATCACCTCTTACCTTCTCTTTTTAAATGTTTACCTATATAAAATGTTATGTTGATAATGTGCTTTAGTTTGCAGTTCTATTTACACATGGTATATGAATTTTACATGACAGTAAGCACAGGTATACGACACAAAACTTACAGACTTAGAAGTTATTGTGCTATCGCAAGGGATCAGAAATCACAGTTTTGCAGTACTAGTAATGCACCAGTTTTGCAGGGCTGCCAAGTGATTGAGGCAAAACATCAGTTTTGTTACAGTGTCATTTTATTTAGAGAACTGAAAGATCCACTTGCATCACTCTACCTGTTCCTACTCAAAGTTGAGTGCAAAGCTGATCTCAGAAGCCTTTGTGTCTGTTCTTAGCCTAACTTAGTGTCTGTGTCATCACACTGTTGTCTGTGCTGGAGTATAATGAAGTCTTGAATGTACCAAAACAAGCTTTGAATATTCTGGTATTTGGAGTTCCCAATTCCAGTTGAGTGACAAGAGATCTACCTTGCCAAACAAGAGTTCTTTTACAAACCTGTGCTATGCTGGTTTCATCATGGTTGTAGCTGTGCTCCATGTTCATCTATAACAGTGAGTTATGATGACAGAGGTGGAGAATTATCAGATGGAGATTGGAAGGTCAAAAGGGTACAAAGGCACAGTGACAAAGCTTTCCATAGTGAAGAGCAAGGGTGCCATTTCAGGAGGGCCGAAGGGGGCAGTAGCCAAGCGTACCATGACACTGCTTGTTCTTCTTGTTCCCCTGATTATTAGGGAATGAGGGGACAGTACACAGATGTCATGATTTACTCCTCCACCTGCTCCCTTCACCAGCCAGGAGTGAGAGGCATGCATGCATGCAAGTCATGTATTTTCCTCTTGCTCCTTGATAGTCAAGGGAATGGAAAAAAGAGAAGGCAACGTCCTGGTGTGCTTGGCTGCTGCCATCCCAAAATGGTGCATATGGTGAAGAGCAGAAGAACCTTTTCCTTAGCTGCCAAAACAGTGAGAGTCATATCTTTAATTACTACCTTGAAAAAAAGGACAGCCATTGTTGATAATACACATTAATATTTGGGAATGCTTTAGGCTTCATTAAGGATCTGGCTGTAAGAAGTGTAGAGCATCCACAAATCCTGTTCCCACCAATGTGAGCAGTGGGTGTTCAGCAGCTCTGAAAATCATGCCTAAACTCTCTTCTCTACTTTTGAAAACAAGAACAGAAGAATCTGTATGTTCTCATTTAGGCATGTACTTGATTGGACTGTTAACAAGCTGTTCTTATTCCCCTGTATAAATATGTCATTCTTCTTTTAGAATTGCTTTGGCAATCCACAGATGGAGTTGTGCATAAAAACATTGTGTAAAAACTTAGCCAGAATACAAAATTAAGATTTGAATAGGGTCTAAAAGGTGTTACTTAGCATAAGCTATTGAGTATGTTTATATGTCCTTAGACAGTATTGAAATATACCATGGTTAAGTGGATACAGTTTTGGACTGGAACTGGAGAGATGTAACTGCTGTTCTTGGCTCTGGTCTGCTGTGTGACGTTGAACAAGTCATTTCATCTCTTGCAAGTCTGTTTCCCTCCGACCTTTTGTTTATTTAGATTGCAAGCTGTTTGGGGCAAGAACTATGTAAGAGACAATAATTATAGTAACAACAGTATAGTAATAGACAATACTTTGCAGACTATGGATCCTATGTTAATTCTAAAAGGTTGTAATATGTATATAAAATAATAATGCAGAGCCTATCAAAATACCCACTTCTGAAATGATTCCTGAAAACATTACCCAAAAATGAATGCTTGGCTTATGAAATTTGGAAACAACTGATTTTATTTATAAAACTGAAATTTATTAGGGTCTGGACTCATCAACCTGTGCATATAGCATGTCAATCCATGTAAATGCATAATCTTCTTGCTGGTACTCTCCCTCTCCCTCTGCCCCTTCCCTAGTGTTTGTTACACAGATTAGTTGCACCATGGTTCAAACTAGAATGTGAACTCTTTCTTTGTTGGTATGCTATCTGACATGAGCTGATTCTGATTGTTTTTAGGGACTACTACAATATAATACTAATAGCAAGGGCATGCTTTACTGAGTGAGGAATACACATTTTCATGCAACATAGCTCTAAGAATTGAATAACTGGGCCATGTTCAAAGGAGGACAGCTCTGCTTCCCAGACCTTTAAAAGATAGGAGGCCAAATCTTTTACTATTGGAACTGTCTCTGCTCCTTTAACATCAACTGAGTATCCCAGTTTATGTCAGTACATAGGTTGGTCCATAGTCTTTCACCATGTGTATGCATACTTCAGCTCTGAAATCTTTAGATTTTCCCGCTGCTTGACAAGTATCTCTACTGGGGGGCAGGCCAGCCCTCACTTCTGCTTGAAGCACTACCTGAGCATGGAGCAACCCTCCCAACCTTACCTTGTCCAGACGCTCAGCAATTCTGTTGGCCCTCAGGTTGTAGCGGAGAGGACCAGCATAGCCATAACTTGACAGCAGTAGTGTGTTCCCTTTTTTTCTTTGTAGTGATCCCCAATTTTCACTTTCTTTCACTTCATATGAGCAGAAATACACTCTAACGTTAGGACTGTTGAAGAGGCCTGGTGTGCACTGCAGGTTTGAGAAAAGCAGCTTTTCAGTCAGATCTGTACTATATTACAGTACTCAAAAAAAGAGGTGTAAGAAACAAAGCTGCTTTTTAGGTTCCAGGTTTGATACCAAATCAGCTTCTCCATAAACCATAGGAACTTCACCCAATTTGCATGATTCACCATAGTATGTGATCACCTTACATGTGTCAGTGAATTAACCTTCACAACATCGTCAATAGGAAGGAAGGTACTATTGTCCCCATTTTACTGACAAGGCACTGAGGCACAGGGGAGCTTTCTTTTTCTTATGTGTTTGTACAGTTTTAAGCATTGGAGCCTGATACATAACTAGGCTCCTTAGACACAGCTGCAATATCAATAAATATGAAGTGACTTGTTCAAATTCCTACTGAGTTTGTGCCTAAACTAGGGACCAGAGCTGGGATATTCCACTGGAATTGTATTTGTAAGGCCAATCACAGCACAGATGCAAGATGGCTGAGGTAATAGTCTTCATTGTAAAAACTTCTGTTAGTGACCTGAAGAAGAGCTCTGTATCACCTTGAAAGCTTGTTTCACCAACAAAAAAATTGTCCAATAAAAGATACTTACATCATGCACCGTGTCTCTCTAATACTGCACCCTCTACAACAATACTGCATACAGTATCATAAATAGCATACAGTACATGATCCTCTTCCTCTGTCCTCTTCTTGACCACTGTCCGTAGCTTATCCCAAGTGGAGGAGAAACTTTAAAAAAGTTTTATCAGCACCCCAGAGCAGGGGGCAAAAGCTAATTAAGAATCCACACCATCCTCCTTCCCATTCAGAGCTAATCTCTTGCATTTTATGGCCCCAGTAGCCCTCAGATGCAGCATATTCACAGCCTTGAGAGCAATTAGATGTCAAGAAGTCCAGATGCTGTAAACTGTTTTGTGGGGCAGGGAGATTAACTGTTAGTTTGGTGGTAAAGGATGGGGGTGGGGGGGTAATTGTCCCCAAGAATGTACTCTAAATCTTAGGCAACTGTGACATCAGGGCAGACACATCACAATCAATCAACAGACATTGCTTCTCATCCAAACATCAGCAGAGAGTGGGAGAAATCTTAGGGGTCTTGTATCCTCAAAACAGCTGCATAGGATAGACACTCAGCAGTCCAGCTGTACATAAAGCATCTTGTGAGGGAGTTGTGGCGAGGTGCTCTGGGATGATTTGCGTAGAATGGAGATCGGAGGAAAAAGCAAATGATCCAAGTAGAGCTGGTAAAAAACATTGAATTTCAATTTTTTGATGAGGTAGACCAACTTTTCCCCCCATTTTTCATCCAGCTCTTGAGCTAGTAAATAATTGGTAATTAACATAATATAAAAACCCTTTTATGCATGCCCAACTTCTAGAAGCTCATTTAGACACTGTCAGATAGGTACCCCGAAGGCATTTCAAACAACTGATAGCCATTTAGGTAAGTGCAGTTGTTAGTGTATGTAGGGTGAAATGTGAACAAGTAGCTATTATGAATGTACTGAACCGTTTGTGGTTAAACCCGTTAAGAAGAATTTGATTAGTTCCTTACTGTAAACAAGACATCTCAAGCATGAACCATGTCAACCTGTATAATTAGCACTGAGCACCATAGGATCCAGGTCCTGATAGAGGAGTTTGGGCTGCACCATAAAATAAGGTCTACAATGCACTTAACATTCAGACCATCTCTGCCTTTCTCCTGTGAGACAGGGTATCTGAGATGAGACATTTTATTGGACCAACTTCTGTTGGTGAGAGCGACAAGTGAAGTTTTCAAGCTGACAGAGTTCTTGCAGCACTCTTCTTAAATATCTACATTGACCTTTCCATCTCCCCCAGTGGGTGGAATCTATTCTTTTAACCTTTGCCACTGTTTAGAATATGCCCCACCCGGAGTACAAGGGTTTAAGTCAAGTGAAAGCACTATTTAGAATTTGCCTAGCAAAGTGTGTGGGCATTGTGTTTCAGCATGCAACAGGATATGAACACCACACAGGCACAAGAAGGCAAGGGAGTGTGAGAGTGCAAATAACCTCATTGATTGTGCACAGGGGAGGGTGTGGTAAGGTGAGGTGGGTGGACTGAAAGGAAGAAAGAGGATGTAGTGAGTTCCCTTTTTCTTGGAAAGGACCCAAGAGAGGGCTAGAAGGGCAGAGAAGCACAATGTCTGTTCTTGGGGTGAGCCTGAGGGATGATCAGGAGCCTCTGAAGGATGACAAACTGCCCAAAAATCCTGGCAAGACAGAGAACTATGTCGGCTGTAGACTGTGGATAGTGTGTCAGAGGAGGCGAGTACTTTACATTGTAGCAGAGGATTACCTCCAAGGGAGAGGGAGTGAAAGCTGTGAAGCTGATAGGGGCTGAAGAGCTTGTTATCTTTTATTTCTGTTGGATGTGTTAAAAGGACTTTTTGGCCCTTGAAGGATTCCAACTATTTACTTAACTTGGCTGGAGGATGAGGCCATTCCTGTAGCCAGAATAGGCTGAAGGACCTGATGGAAATGAAGGCATGTTTCCCACATCCAGTCATAAGGGGGTGTTAAGAAGTGGCAACTTGGCTAACCAGATCTTTTATCATGGAAGTTGTTTTGCTAGATGTATGCCTTGCAATATGTAAACTTCTTAGAGCTGGTTGGAAAACTTCGATGGAATAGTTTTCAGAAAATGTAATTCTGTCAAAATCAAAATGGTGATAGTCAAAATCAAAAGGCTAATTTCCAGAAATTTCAATTCAGAGAAGAACGGAGGGGGAAGAGGGAAAGGCGAGGGAGTGGAGGGGGGAAATCCCAACAATATCAAAGCATCTGAATGTTGACATCTTCAGAATGAAACATTGACTTATTTTGGAATTTTATATTATGTATTATAGAAGTCAGAATCAAAATAGAACATTTGTTTTGTCAAAATGAAATGTTAGATTGATCCAGAGTTAATTCTTAAATTTTATTCTTTGGAATACTTTGAAAGTGTTGGGTTTTATTCCAGTGGGGAAAAAAAATATCCAGCTTTTGAAATCTGTAAATCCGGCCTTCTCGAAACAGAATTTCTGTCCTCAGCACATCTCTGTTCCTTACTCTATTGTAGCTAGCTTCAGAATGTTCTTATTTGTATGGAGTGAACAACTACAGAATGCACTATGGGAGATTTTAATTATATGAAAATATAAAGCTTATAAATGATATACGATATATAGTACAATCTAATTTTTCTGAGTGGTCTGGTAAATACCAGAAAGTTTCAAGTAATTGGGCATATAGATGAAGTGCTATTTTTCAGTTGGGTTCCAGCTGTGTCCTATGAGCCAATGAATAGCAGTTATCAGAATGTCAGCCCTTTTCCCCACTCATCCCGCCTGTGCCTGGTGTGCCTGCCTCAGGCTTTGGCTGAATACGGTCCCTCAGTGATGACTGCAATGTCAGTGAAACCCCCAACCCATTGGCCCCTAGGTGAATCCGTGTCCTAGGCCACGAGGATTCAGGCTGGGAGAGGAGCAATTAGTAGACCTGCTGCTGAGGATAAAGACAAGTTATGTGGGCTGCACTTTGAACTGAATACATTATTGCAGGCATGGAATCGTATTGTGAGTGGATTCATTGGTTCACTGGTATAGCGTAAATTAGCATCTTCCAACCCTGGGATCCCTCAGTAGGTGGCTGCTGTTTTTAGAATGTGGAGAATGGTGGGTTATTTAAAGGGAAGAATATCACTGGTATAGTCTGTTCGTGTGACTGTATTGCTTATGATTTGTAGGGATACTTTGGAGACACACTATGGATTCAGGTATCTAGGATATTTGGATAAAAAGCATATGGCTAACCGAGAGCATACTGTACATTGTATCTATGGGAATATTCAACTTTGTGGTAGAGAAAGCTAGTTGAAGTGGTGACATTTTAAGCTTTTGTATCCTTATCAGTAAAGAAATAGGCGAACTTCAGGATTTCTTTTGTTCTCAGAATCTTACTTTCATTCTCTGTTTTAATAGCTTTTCGTATCAGCCTCAGTGCTATGACTCAGAGAGGGCTCACTCCCAGTCTGCACGTTGCCCTGAAGGAGTATCTTTGAACCTTTGCAAAGCCAGTGATATTTACAGAAGGGAGCCAATCAAAAAGGAATGTCACCAGTCTCTTAACCGTCATCCTGGGAAGACGTTATAGTACTAGAACTTTGCACTTCTTCAGTGCCTTTCCTCCAATGATCTCAGAGTGCTCTACATGCACGTATTAACCCTCACTGTACCATTGTGAAGTTAGTGGAATTGTTCATATCACAGTCATGTCAATTTGACTGCTGAATCATACAAATACAGGCTCTGTTAAAGTCACAGAAGGAAGATGGTGTATGTTAGGTTCATGGCTGTCTGACTTACTCATCAAAGGATTTGGCATTGCTGTGGTTGCGATGTTTTCATTGGACTGAATGGAGAGATTTAGCAAACACTCTCCTTCCTCAATATTTCATTCCTGATTCACCCTTTGCAGAGGGAATTAGTAGATGAAAAGGCTGGGTAGATCCTCTATCCATTCAGGAGGCTCTGGCTGGCAACACAATTTGGTCTTTAGAAAGACAAAAGGTAACTGAGTTTAAGCATCTTCTCTGTGATGTAGAGCAAAATACTCATAGCTTTTTTTCTTTCTTCACTCCATCATGATAGTAGTGGCATGCTTACCAATCATACAGGGTACGCAAAAAGTCTCTGTTCAGTAAGTAGTATCAGAGATGCCCAGTGCCTTTGTTAAATGAGCTATCGCACAGTCTCCATCATACAGGAATTGTGGGTCAGAGTCTCATTTCAAATCAGTGAGGTAAAGAACAGAAATAAAACAGGAGTCTGATATACAAAATACAGGTTGCACCTCCTTTTTCCAGCATGCTCAGTACCTGATAGGACCCAAACAAGAGAATTTTGCTGAACTAGGGGAGGTCCAGGGCTTCTGCAACCAGATAGCTCTATGCTCTGGGGCTACTCTAGTCTCAGAATCCAACCCCTCTCAAAGGGCACTCTGGCCCCAGCCCAGGCTCCCAGCGACTGCCTTTGGGCTCCAGCCACCCATGCCATGGGGCAGGTAGAGGCTCTGGCTCCTAGCCCCGTGCAGCCATGGATCAGGCTGGGGATCTGGCTCCCAATCCCACAGCAACCTCCCGGCCCCCTGCTCCTGCAGGACAGGCTGAGGTTCCAGCTCCCAGCCCCACAGCAGCATCCTGCCCCCTGCTGCTATAGGGTAGGTAGGGCCTCGGACTCCCAGCCCCACACCAGTCTTTCAGCCCCCACTGCTGCAAGACAGGTGGGGGCTCTGGCTCCTGGCCCCATACTGCTGCAGGGCAGGTGGGGGCTCCCACTTCCAGCCACTCAGCAGCCTCCCAGTCCCTGTGCTAGATCACAGATGTTGCCAGACAAGAGAGTATAGGATTTTAGAGGTGCAGACTGTATATAAATGGATTAGCTCTGTTCTAGTCTGAGCCTAAAGTACTTCAACATATGAGTTCTAATGAGCAGTTTCACAGACCTTCACTCCATCCCCTTTTAGCTTCACCTCTCTTCCTCTTCCATCTTTTCATGCTGGTTCCCCTCCTCCAACCCTAAAGTTCCCCACCCTTCTTTTTTGTTTGCTAGAAAGTGTTAACCATTAAAAACAATTTGCCAGTCAAGCACCTCAGGCAAGAAGAAGGTGATGAACTCACAAAGATAAAGATGTTTTAGACTGAGTAGAGTAAGGAAAACCCTCACTAGCATTTGGTGATTTCTCCATTCTTCTCAGTGAGAGGTCTCAGTGCTGTGTTCCTGCTGGCATGTGACAAATCACCACCTTTTACATGCAGAATAAATGAGCAAGTACATCCGGTTTCTCTTGGACACAGAGGAAACCCAAAATAGGATGATAAGTACACGCTGGCATAAGGTTGCCAGTGCCTCCTCCAGTGTTGCATATTTTGCTGAACAAAGGAGATGGAAGCCAAATTTGTGACTGATTCCTCCTTTGTTTTTCCTGTGGGGACTGCGTGCCATGTTTCAAGCAAGGAATAATGTTCTTGGTAAAGTGATGCCTGTTAACAATAGCTCTTCATCTTGTATTCTTGTCTTCTGCTTCCAATTGCTCCATTTCAATAGAAATCTTCATGTATGGTCAGGCTATAAGAATGTATTGTGTGGGCTTGTAAGCAGAAGATTGCATTCAAAGACCTATATGTTTTCTCTTAACTGAATTTTAACCAGGTCTCTGCTCATGTGGAGCTGTGGAGCCACAAAAAAGTGCTTAGTTGCCATGAAGCACATTTGTGTCTGAATTGCTCTTTAAATTTATAGCTTAGCTCTTTTCACAAAGTTACTTCTGTTTGTCCCATGTCTGTACTTCCCAGAAATTCTGCTCACTTAAATGTCTGACGTAGGAATTACAGCATGGATTCTGACTTGATTCATCTGTTTGTGCTCATGAGCACAATATCTGGTTTTTTTATTTATTTCTCTGGATAAACTAGTTCTGGAGCAAACTGCAATGCTACAGCATTTCAGTTAGGTGATAACAGATGAACCAGGCAATGTGAACTGCCAGACAGATGTAGAATTTAGACCCTGATGCTGCTCTTTCATACTTATTATAAGTCAATGCGTGTTTTGACTATGCAAGGAAAAGGGGGACTGTATCCTTACTGCAGTTCACTACTGGAATTGCAGATATGGTTCTTGTGTATAAAGAACCTGATATCCCTTAATTACACAAAGAACTCCTGTATTAGAACTTGTAAATTCCCCCTTAGAACTTTTCCTTGTCAGGATGCCCACAAAACAAAATTATCTGGCATGAGTGAGGCTGGTGGCCATCTATGTCTATGTACTTTCTCAGATATACTTTACTGTTATGTTGTTCTCCATCCCACCTCCTGTTTTCCTGCTTATTTGTTGGCTCCATTTTGTCATAATCCGAAATTGTGAGCTGTCTGGGGTAGAGACTGTTTTACAGTAGGGTCTCAACATTCATGAGGGTTCTGTTTTCAGAACCCTTGAGAATGTTGATTTTGCACAAATACGGGAGTGTCTGGGGCACCAGAGGAAGTGGTGGCTCCCGGCACTCCTGCCAAGAGCCCTGGGGAAGTGGTGGCTGCTGACACGGCTGCCCACAGCCCCAGGGGAAGTGGAAGCTGCCAGTTTGCCTGCCCAGGACCCCGGGGTAGCGGCAGCTGCTGGTGTTCCTGCCCAGAGCCCCAGGGAATTGGCTGCTTGGCTGCTTGCGAATAATTGAATTCACAAACATTAAGTTTGCAAATCATGAGACCCGTATATTACTTTGTGCAGCACTTAACACAACATGGCTCTGATCCCTGACTGGAGCTTCTGGGTACTGCTGCACTATAGGTAACTTAGCCTGTGTCTACACTAGCACCTTCCTTCGAAGGAAGGATGGTAATTAAGGTATTGAGAGTTTACTAATGAAGTGCTGCTCTGCTTAGGCAGCACTTCCTTAAGCAAGTTCCCCCCCACGGCAACTTCAAAATTTAAAACTTCAAAGTATCGGCACGCATCTAGCTACAGTGCACCCAACAGTACTTCGAAGTGCTGGGGCTGGGGCAACTTTGAAGTCCCCTTACTCATCAGAGTAAGTTGCCCCGGCACTTCAAAGTACCAGAAGGTGAGCCGCGGCTAGATGCATGCCAGTACTTTGAAGTTTAAAACTTCGAAGTTGCCGTGGGGGGGGATCTTGCTTAATGAAGTGCTGCCTATGCATGGCAGCACTTCATTAGTAAACTCCCAACACCCTAATTACTGTCCTTTCTTCGAAGGAAGGTGGTAGTGTAGACAAGCCCTTAGTATCAATGATTTAGAGGACCCTGCCTTATGTTTCAACATTTCTGTCTACTTCAGTGGTAATACATGAAAAAATGTGGATTGAAGCAAATTGCACAGGTTGCAGAAGTAAAGAAAAACTGAAGTGAATTAGTGTATTCTTCTCAAAGAAGTCCACCACATCAGCATACTCCAGTGTAACTTTCAAATGAAAGATGGCACTGCATTATAATTTTACTCCATTGTTGTGTGATTGCTGGTATTATAGAGACTCATTCAGCACCCCTTACTCAGCTGCAATGGAATTGAACTCTACTGGAATTGATATCTGCAGAATTAGGGCCCTATGTAATAAGAGCCTACACTGTGCTGTTAATGTTTAAGTAGAATAGCCCAAATTTTATTTCTACATAAGAAGGTTAGCAATCTTGTTAGGACATCTTGTTCAAGTAGCCAATACAACTACTTTAGGTCACCCATTTGAATGCTTTTTTGTTTCTTATGTCATTAGGTATATTTTTTACTGTGATATTTCTTTCCCCAACTATTAACAAAATGCAAAATTTTATTTTAAAATCCTCATAGCGGAGTTAGGGTCAGGGAAAACAAGACGTAATTAAAAATTCAGCTTATCTAGAATAATTTTTAGTATTTCTCCCTAATGATTTAATCAATGAACTGTTACTAAGGGTGTATAAAAATAGTTTTACATTCTCATCTGTTTCCTCGAGCTAGTTGCTATCTCTTAAGCTGAAGCATGGTGCAGTAAGGCACAGCTGTTTCATTTTTTATTCTTATTCATCTCAATTCATATTACTCAGTTATACAAAAATGATCTGAAAAAGAAACAAAAGACAGCTTATTTTCTTTTTTGTTTGGGAAACAATGCTTTAATAGTAGTCATTTAGAATCCTGAAAAAAATACATATCCAGATTATAAGGGCTTGCTCTTGTAAACACTCAGACACCAGAGTCCTCTGCTCTCATTGAAGTCAGAGAAACTCCTTGCCTGAGTTAGGATTTTAGGTTTAGATGCTAGTGTTATAAATTTGAATAGTGAAACTGCAAGAATAAAGAATGGAATTAAGCAAAGGTACCAAAGAGCATAATGCATGCTTTTATAAAAAGGCAGGGGGAGGTATTTTATTTAGTGTTTGCTTGATAAATTGTGCGTTTATCTAGCATATTTTATCTTCAAAGTGCTTAGCACATTAGACAATCCTCACAACATCCTTGACAAAATATAGAGATGTGTCATTTGCTCAAGTCCACAGAGTGAATCAGTGTGAGGACTAGAAAACAGTTTTACAGATTCCAATTGTAATCTCAGACCACTACTCTCTATAAACAGTTAATCCATTGAAATAATAGAATATTTTTCTAAAAATGACCCAATTGTAAGTGGAAGGAAATGGGTAGAGATTTAAGCTATTGTCAGAGTTCCTTTTCTGTAGGTGGAATTATGAAGCCTGGAATTGGACCAATTTGCACCAGGGACTAAATAGCCTGACTCTGTGTACATCTATGTATGACTTCAGCTGGGAAGCACACTGAAACCCTTGTGCTCAAAGGTAGCGCGTTTTCTTGATGAGTCAAAAAGTAGCCTTATCCATTGCCAGAAGAAGCAGTGTTCAGGTTTTTTCTGCTTGAAGTCACTCTGTACACCTTAAACTCAAGAGATACATTGTTACTTGAGCACTGTAATTTGCTCGGGGGGTTGTACACAAATCTTCCACGTAATAGTTTGAAAATATATCCCTGCAAATGTAATGATGATGATAATTATCTGCTATTGGAAGTACTTCAGATTTACATTTTGAAAATAAAATCTGCCACATACTGTACTGTTCTTTCCATATGTACTCTGACAATAGCATGGGATTTAGTAGACATTAGCCTCAAACCTTTATGGTCATGGTGTTGGGAACACTGGCCTACACCTACTGAAGCACTTAAGCAGTGCTTAATTTTAATAATGGCAATAATAATTAATTTATAGCTCTTATAGGTCATCAGTGGATTTCAAATCACTTTTCAGACATCAGTGTGTTCATCCTCAGAATGCTAGCCCAAGGGAGGGAAATATAAGTACTTCTATCTCCATTTTGCAGATGAGGATTGCTGTTGACCCCAGAACTCCTTGCGAGCCATAAGGATTAAGGAATGCCGATGGGAGGCACTCTCCCATTGGCATTCTGCAGTGAGGGCTGGGATGAATATCGACGGCTGCAAAATTGATTTTTAGTATCCAGTTGGAATACCTAAAATTGCGTGGCAGCCGTCGATATTCAAGGTAAGTGTAGACCAAGCCACAGTATAGTAACTTCAGAACAGAGCCCCAGGTTTCTAAGCTGCTCAAGTTGCATAGTGATGAGCGCAGTATAAAAACCTGGATACGTCAGGCTCACAAGCTTGTCTGGTTTCCGTTACAGGCACATTGAGAGAAGAAACAGCCGTGAAAATTAGATAGCATTTTCCTGTCTCTATTAGGGTCAAGGACAATCGATTTTTTAATCTCTCCTCTCTCATGAAAGTTTGCTGCTTCTATTGGTGCTTCAGAGGACCAGTCCCTTATATAAGAAAATTCAGGAGACATACAGAAAGATCCTTGCAAATTTACAGAAAGACCACTCTTTGCTTCTTCTGTCATAATTTGCAGCTGTAGAAAGTGGGCTTGAAACCAAATAAAAAAGGAAGTGATTTACAACAAGTTCACATTCCATCTAAGTAGATGTAAATTGTGATATAAAGCGCTAGGAGAGTCTGACCTCAAAGGCTGTGTAATCATTTTGATACTGTAACTACAGGAATAGGAGGAGAGGATTTGCAACAGTGCAATTGTAAGGAAAAACTGGAATATCCAGCGTGAATTTAAAAGATGAGGGAGCCCACCCATCAGAGTGGTGATGAGCAAGCTACATTTTTTATCCCTTTCCCTCAAGAAGTTCCCTTGTGCTTGTCATGTTTAAGTGCCTAACTGTCCTGTTTCAGGGAATCAGCAAGATCTCTTCATAGGACTCAAACCTCAGCTGATATTAATCACTATATTAATGCCTTGAGATCATAGTAGTACTTAGAGGACAGATCGGAAGCCTCACTATGCTAGGTGATGTACAAATACAAAAAGAGACACAATTCTTACCCTGAGATTGCAGTCTATACAGACAAAAGGTAGGAGCAGAAACAGACAAGTGCACGGTTTTGCTTAAGGTCATACAGCAGTTCAGTGGCACAGCCAGGATAGGATTGTCTTCTGAGTCCCTCCAAGTCCACTGTCTCATTTAGTGGATCATACTGTTTTGCTAAAGGCATTTTCTTCTCCTCTTAAAGTCAATAGAAACTATTAGTTTATTCCAGTTAAGAATCTGGCTCTATGTTTTTATGTGGTACATTAATGTTGCATATTTTTATTCAAACAACTGTCATGCTGTATGTACATTGCTGACAAATTAAATAAGATATAAGACCTTAAAATCTTCAGAAAGGAAACATTTTTCAAAGAAGATGCAATTCCATTGTGCACTTTATTTAATGGCAGCTTCCCAAATGTGAATTGCAAGTGCTATTTTTTTTTTGTACTACAGATGGCAAAGTAGATTTTGAGGTGATTATAACAAAAAGAGTCATTTAGATAGTGTTTTCCTGCTTGACTTGTTCAACAGAAGTGAACAGAAATGAAAGCTATTTAGGAAGAAAGTCTAGAAAGTGGAAGTGGAGCTCGATCTGCTACGTGGGCAGATGCGTTAGGTAGGGTAGATGGAAGAAAAAGAAAACTGAAGCGTGCAGTATGTGAATGATCTCAGCTTGTCATCTGTTTGGGATGCCCCTGACGTAAGCAGGATTTTTTTATGTTTGTTTGTTTTTGCCATCTCTTGAAATTCAAGACAAAATTCTGCTTCTATACTACATTTGTTTTCTCCAGAGAAATGTAAAGATATTTAACACTGATTGTATCATACCCTTGCTCCCCTGTGCTCAGATATTTGACGTGTCCCTTCCCCGGCCCTCCCACTATCCCTGCTTGATTTCCTGACTGAACAGCTTAATACTATACTAGATTTGATCTGGAGCTGGGAGGTAGTAATGGGCTTGATGGTCATGGGCAAGTACTTAGTTTTGTCCAGATTTATTCCCAGGCCAATGCATGCTGCTTTATGTCTGGCCAAATAAGCCATTAACTATAGTGATTCACCAAATTGAGTCAATAAGATGAAGTCATTGGCATATTTCAGATCTCAGAGTAGAATAATGTACAGTTCAGTCCCACCAGCAGCTTCTGTATCAATCAGTCAATGTTGATATTGAACTGTAATAGGAATGAAGCGTTGTGGCATTCCCATGGAGACAGGAAGCTATGTCATGCCACCTGTCTGCCATTCATTCAGACCAAGCGCTCTTCTTCACGTTGTTCGGGGTCGACACTGCAGCAGGTGATTCACCAGCCATTGATTGATCGTGTCTGCTTAGACATAGTAAGTTGATTACTGAGCACTCTCCAATCAGCACTGGTACTCCACCAGGATGAGAAGAGTAGGTGTCATCGATGGGTGTCCCCTCTGACCTTGCCTCACACCAGACACCATGCGAAGTATCTTAATTTCGTCTGTGCTATTTGTGAAGTCACATAGATTAGTTTGGTGGCAGGGATTAGTGTAGACAAGGCCACTGTTTTGTTCTGTTGTAGAGCTGGAAGATTGAAAGTTGTGACCTGAGGGACATAGTGACATCAAGCTGGCCACTGAGCTACAAGTCTATAAAACCTGGGTTATATTAATTCCATTGTATAGAAATAGAACATGGACAAAGAGGACATTTTTCAATTCTTCCTATTTTCATCAGCTGCTTTATATTAAGTAGCAGGACAAAACCAGAAATGAGAATATTCAAAGCCAAACCCATCACCCACCTCCATCAGCACAGATTTGGTTTGGGTGACTTTCTTGGTATGGACATATAATTAGAATGGAAAGACAGTGAATTCTGATAATTGCCACATGACCAGCAACCACATTGGCACTAAAAGTTTCAATGGCAGGATACAAGTGCCAGTGATGGCCCTAAACTGAATATACCTCTAGACAAATTTTACGACTTAGCTGGTGTTTGATCTGGATGGCATCTGATCTACAAAAAGACCATAACCCTTTGGGATTTGCCATGATGATGATGGCAGCCCCCTACCCCACTTACCTATCGATATGACATGCTAAATTGATGATGTATTAGGAATTCCTTTTGGCTTGCTACTGAGGCAAGTGTGATAAGTAGGCTGATACCACATCTCCCTGTTCACAGGATCTTTCATATTCAGAGGTATTCCGGGCCTGAAAAATACAATGTGATTAGCCTGTGTTAAAGATGTGACTTTGGACTCAGAAGATTTGGGTCAATCTGGCTTAACCACAGACTTCCTCTATACTCCTCACATGGAGTTTGCCGGCTCCTGGAGCTCCATACTGAGGCTCTAACAAGCACTACCAGAACGGCCACACCAATAATGGCTGTTAGGACCCTATGACTCAACTACATGAAAAAATTTCCAGGATGTTTGGAATCAGGGATGGGGACAGGAGAGATGAGTAAACCTTGTGCCCAATAGAGAGGCATCTGCATGGCAAGAGGATTTTGTAAGACCAGGGAACCAGGAAGCTTGGGTGGAGTCAGGAGAATTTACTGCTCTACCTGTGGGTGAAGATAAAGTAAGGAGATTTTTGTTTTAAGCTGATCAGTGTTGCAGTGCTACAGCATGGTCTTAGGACACAAAACCATCATCTGCCCCTGCCTTGAAAAGATGGTGGTGACCTAAGGAATGGGCTACACTGTAACCCAAAGAATAAAAACAAGGTGTGCAATGAAATTTGTACAATGCATTTATTTCTGTAGTGTTAAATATTTCAAGTGTACATTGAGTTTTTTAGGTAGGAATGTGCATTCTGAAATTTAAAGGAAAATTCCAGTGCAGTATGAAATATATTCTAACCAATATATCTGATTGCAAAGAACAGTAAATTATGTATCTGCTTGTATTTTAAAAGAAAAAAATCAAAGTCTTAGATGTGCTAACACAAAATAACAATCAAAGAGGAAGCTTCCCTCCTGGCAGTTTGATAATAGATAAGAACACTTATTAATTGAATGTAGGAGGAAAGAGGAGAGTTCTAAATTTACTACAAAAGAAGTTTAGATTTAAAAAAATAATTATTTGATAAATGTAATGATGGATGAGCAGTCTCATTACTAAAATCTCCTGGGTGATAGGTGGTAGGGCCTGATCTGCAACCCATTAAAGTGAATGGGTACCTTTCTGTTGAATTAAATGGGCTTTGGATCAAACCTTTGGGTCCCGACCCTGATTTTACTAAAATCTCCCAAGAACACAATAACCCTTAAAATCATGCAAGCCATGAAGCAGTAACCCAAAGAGAAAGGTCACAAAAACCTGACATTGGTTCTGCCCAGGCATCCACATGCATATTTTATGACATCTAATGAAATCATAGCTCAAAGTGGTATGGATCCATTCTGAAACTATGCATCAAGATTCCGCTCAGATACAGAATCCTGTTGCATGTCTGTGCATGACAGCATGTTTTTAATCTATGGAGTGTGTGTGTGGGGAGGAGAGCGCTTTGGTACTCAATCACACAGCCCACACAGCATTTTTAAGTTAGTACTTTGTGGTATGTTGTTTCATTGGACAACTTGATCAATGAACTTGCAGGTGGCAGACTGACTAATGCAAGTCGGGTTACCAGTGGCTGCTGAGAATTCCCTTATTGCCAGGAATCATATAATTACTTTGACTCCCACCAGCAAGGTTTGTCCATTAGTTTGACTCTCTGATTTAAGGGGCATCCTTATAGGGCACTGTAGGGGCCCATGCTACAACAGCACCCGCCACGGGGCAGCACGGACTGCCACAGCTTGCCCACGGTCCTAGGGGAACCCGGGCTTAGTCTCCTTTAAGGGACCGGCTGGCGGTCGACCCCAGCTGGGGAGGCTGCCTCTGGCCTGGGCGGGGCGGCACTGATGGCTCGCCCTTCCCTCAGGGCAAGGCAGCAGACAGCCCGCAAGTAGTTCGGATGGCCCCAGCCTTTGCAGCAGGGCAGGGCAACAGGTAAGTCTGCAGTTACACAGCGTTTGAGGAAAAGCCCAGCCCTCAGTTCAGGGCAGGGCAGCAGTTACACAAAGTTGGGGGGAAAAGGCCAGCCCTCAGTTCAGGGTGGGGCAGCAGTTACACAGAGTTTGCTCTCCCCAGTGCGGGGTTGGCTTTAGCACAGTGAGGGTTTACCCTAGCAGGGAGGAGGTAGGAGGTCGCAGGCCCTCCCACTCCACTGCGACCCAGCCCAGGGCCCTGTGGATCGCTTACACCTGACCGTGGCAGTGGGGATCCAGGCTGCAACACACCGCCATGGCTTCCGGTGAAGCGTTCCCCGGGCCACTTCCTACCTCCACCTCCATCTGGGTAGGGTCCCAGTCAGCTTGGTCGGCAGGTCCCAGTGGGTAGGTCCCCTCAAAGTCGTCTGCCTTTGGGGGCTCTGACCAGTCCGACATCTCCACGTCGTTGGGGTAGTCTGGCGGTGGCAGCACGGTGGGTCCAAGGCAATCAGGGGCCTCTGCACTGCAGGGGTCTGGCCGAACGCTGGAGTTGGCCGATTCCGGAGCCTCTGGGTGGCTAGCCCCAGGCCATCTGTTTGGGCCTGGCGGGCCCTCTGGGGAGGGGGCCCTCCACTGGCATGAAGGTCCTGGTAAATCCGGGAAGTCCGGGTAGGTCCCCTGGGGCATCCATATCCGTAGTTGCCCAGGCTGGTCTGGGCAGGTGGGGGGTAGCTCTCACCGACAGGCTGGGCAGTGGCGGACTCCCTGCCCCTGGCTCCCAGGAGCCCGAGCAGGAGCCTCCTCCCAGTAGGCGGCCCAGCAGGTAATGGGCCCCGAGCCCCACCCCTGGCCCTTCTGGCTTTAGGCCCCTCCCTCTGAGGGGCAGGGCTCCGGTGTTCCTGCTCAGGGCCCGCCCACCAGGGCCTCTGAGCAGCCTCCTCCACCTCTGAGTCTGGGGAAGGCCACAGCGGCTCGCTACAGGCACAAGTAATTTGTCAAAGCTGTTTCCTCTGATCCTACTTTGTTGTCAGTGAGAAAGGAAGCTAGAATTGCTGAGATAGATGTTTTTCATGGGATTAGTTGGGT
This sequence comes from Carettochelys insculpta, assembly GCF_033958435.1. NCBI lineage: Eukaryota > Metazoa > Chordata > Testudines > Carettochelyidae > Carettochelys > Carettochelys insculpta. The sequence goes on from NC_134145.1 coordinate 20,539,408, forward strand.
CCACTGCCTCTAGTTCCACAGGAAACATTTTTTACATTGGCAATAAAAAGAATGACTTGCTTTTATGGAGTAAGCTAAATAACTGAAAGCAGGATATGTATCACCAGAAGGAGAATGGATTGTGTAACCACCTATACCTTTGTTAGAAGAAAAATGTGTAAAAAATGAACCCTCCTCAAAATGTGGCATTTGGGTAATATGCAAGAATATGGAACTTAAAACTGTTGCTTTCCTGTCTGGCCCATGAAAGGACACCATTGATTCATAGGAGCAAACATGATTTCTACAGTTATGCATGATATTAAGCCATTATTCAGCATTTTCTAAAGCTACAAGCTCATTCTGAAAGAGAAAAACGATACAGTTGGAGATGAGAAGTAAAATTTCCAAAAGTACCTGGAGCTGTGTCTACACTAGAGTTTTGTAGACAAAACGGGTTTTGTTGACAAAGCTAGGGGAGCATTGACACACAAAATGCATTTTGTCAACAAACTGTTGACAAAAAAACTGCATAGACGCTCTGGGGTGCCCTTTTGTTGACAGTGGATCAAAGATCAATCTGCTTTAATGTGTAGACACTGTCGACAGAAATTTTGTTGGAACACCTCTTCCGACAGTACCTTCTGTAGGCAGATGCTTCTAGTGTAGACATAGCCTAAATAACTGAGGCTTCTAAATTCTACTAACTTCAATTTACTGAATATAGCTCTTGAAATACCAGAGAAGTTTTCCACATGGCATTTAGGGGCCAAAATGCTGGAATGCAGCTGAAATCCTGCAGCTTGTTAGCCCTTAGCCCAGGATTTATTTAGTAACAGCGTTTTGAAACTACGATTCTAAACCTCATAATTATGTAACAGTTAAGTGTATATTTTTACATGGGATGTTCTTGGAAATGCCAGCTCCAGGATGCAATTTACTCAGCAGATAATTCCATGGGCCAAGTGTAAACCTGGTGTAAGTCAGTGCATGCTGTCAATGGAGATGAAACTACTTGTATAAGTGTTGAATTTGGTCCTGTATTTGTTTCTCAGCTACATCTCAAGTATAATGGGCCAAATTCTGGCCTCTTTCCTCTGTAAAAGGTGCAGAAGAGCTGCTTGGGAATTTCTTTCAGTATGGCTACAGCTACACTATCGAGTTTTGTTGGCAAAACCCCAGGTTTTTTTGACAAAACTGGTGGAACGTCCACACACACAACGCGTCAACAAAAGTTGGCACTTCCGCCAACAACCTTCTGTCTCTCCCAGATGAGGAAGAGTGCCTTTTGTCAACAGGTTCTGTTGACAAAGAATCTGCGTAGACACTCGGTAGGGCCTTCTCTCAACAGACAGGCCATTGTGCCTGTTTCGTCAAGAGAGTGGCCAGGCAGTTTGTCCACTTTGTGGACAGAGCAGAGCATTCTTCCAATTGGCTTTTGTGTGTGGCCGCACTCTGTCAACTGAAGTTTTGTTGGGAAATCTCTTCCAACGGTGACTGTCGACAGATCGCTATAGTGCAATCGTAGCCTATGTGAGCAAGTGCACAGCCAATGTAGGCAGCCCAGTGCTGTCTTCCCATTAATTTCAGAATTGGAAGCTTTTCCAAATGGAGTGGATTGTGAATGGGAGAAGGAGCGGCTGGAACAGCCCACAGGCAGCTGTGCAAAACTAGTGAAGATGAGAGAAGCTTCTATACAACACGTATATCAGCACAGAATCGTAAAGATCTGAAGGTAGCTTAAAGCCACCTTTGCTATATGCCTCTCTATGTTGTGCCTTCTGTACTATGCCTGGTGAGAGCCACAGCACAGATACAGAGAACATTCCTGTTTCCAAAACAATCTTCTGCAAAAGGATTGCTCAATTTGTAAGGTGTGGCTGGATCACTCTCAGCTAATAGAAAAGATACTTCATCTTTTTTGGACTGACCAGAATTCTGTGTCCCTTTGAGTCCATGAACATTCAGCATAACTTCCCTGGAGTCAACAGAATTACAACAGATTTATGCTTCTCTAACTTGAAGCAGAATTTCCTCTCTGTGTCTCACAGTATGTGCTAGCTAGCTAGCTAGATATTAAAGAACAAGGCAGTTAACAAAGATGGGTAGAGTGAAAAAAACATACTAGAAACTGGCAGTGGGAAGTAACTTATTTTATTTTGTTTTATTTAGACTCAGGAGTCTAGTATGTCTGTGGTTGTGTATGTTCAGTGGGTTCAGTGAAATGGAACTGTAGTAGTTCCTTGCCACTAAATACTGTTACTTATCTCTAGTGCCTTGGGTCAAAATAGGAGTTGATTTGCATCAAGTAATAGTTCATTTACATACAAAAACTCTCATAAATCCAAATCCAGTGCAGTTGTTCAGCACATTTAAGGTATTTAATTGAAATATTGCCAATATTTTAAAAAGAGTTAAGGGATTTCCTTTTTTAAAAGCTATTATTCTGTAATGAAAATTAAACCACCCTACGTATACAAAAAACTGGAATAATTTTATATGTAATATATATAACACACCAGCCATCAGGAGATAGTTGCTTTTGGCCACATTGGCTGGATTTAGAAGTAAAAATGTCTGAATGTCCTATTATTAATCTCAATAACATTCCAATCATCAAGGTTTCTATTTTTATTAATTTTATAGTACAACACAAGAGAGATGTACGTAAGTCATTGATCATAAACATATTGCAGAATTAAAGCCTGATCCTGCCAGGTTCTAAGAGCCACATTTTCAAGGTATTTAAAGGGCTAATAATGCAGTTAGGCACCTCCTGGGATTTTCAAAAGGTTACAGATTGCCAGACTAAATACTTCTTAAAAATCTGTACCTAAGTGCCTGCTTCAAGTTAGTGAGAACCTTTGTTATCATTGACTTCAAAGGAGTGACTTGCATGAATAAGGATTTACAGAAGCAGTACAAAGAGATCAGAAAGTAACTGTGCACCCACCTTGGAATTTCTGATGTGCATGATCATTCAGCTGGTGCAGAGTCAGCAACGGCATAGCTGTCCCTTGCACCATTCCTGATTCTGCCTTGATGCAGGGGCCATCTTGGGTTGGGAAAGGAGAGCAGCTGAAATGTGTTGTGCAGACCACAGCCAGAGTACATGGCCCCAGATGGACTTAGGGACTACACGGCCAGATGGCAGAATTTGATTAGCCTCTGAAGGAGTGAAGGAGCAATAACTAGGTCCCTTAACCCCATCAGCCACATCATCAGGGGCTGATGCACCTGCACATCCAGAAATGTGATATATGCCATCATGTGTCAGCAGTGCCCCTCTATTATGTACATTGGACAAATGGAACATTCTCTGCTCCAAGGACGAGTGGACATAAATCCAACATCAGAAATTGGAATACACGTAAACATGCAGGGGAACACTTCAACCTCCATGGACATTCAATAAAGGATTTTAAAATAGCCATTCTTCTACATAAAGATTTTACACAGGATTACAGAGGGAGACATATGAATTGGATTTCACTTGCAAATTTAACAGTTTTAAGTGAGGCCTTAACAAGGATCTCAATTATCTTATGCATTACAAGGGCAATTTTCCCTATCTTTGATATTCTCAGGAATGGCACACATCTATGGATTCTAATTGTCTACTCCAGATTTGAGGAAGTGAGTTTTACCCATGGAAGCTCATTAGCTAATAAATTATAAGTTTTTAAGGTGATACAGGGCTGCTTGTTATTGGTTCCCTTACTGCTCTCCCTCTGTTATCATTCACTGGGAATTGAGCATGGTAGAGAATATGAGCCAATTTTACTGTGTTCTGCAACTGCCAATCCCATTTTGTACCTTGTATTTGTGCTCCATCAATTTAAGCAGTATCCTTGTGGCAATACAATAGAAAACTCTCTTTTTAAGACATTATTTCTGTTATTTAGGATGGTGGAGGGGGAAAGAAGCAGGAGTATATTTATAAACACAGACCATGTCCACACTACAGTGACCCTCCTTAAGACAATCTTCCAGAAGCTGTCTTCTGGAAGTTCACTTCTACACATAAAAAGTGGCCCGAAAGATCTACCTGTCCCTTTGGAAGAGTGCCTCCATGCAGCCATGCGTCCACTTTCAAAGAATAGTCCAGGAAGTGCAGTTGATGGGGTCACACAGCTGGAAAGCACTTCTGGGAGCGCTGGCTGTACCATGCCTTAAAGGGCCCCTCCCAAACACCACCTCTGTGCACATGGTGCTGAGGCCTGCTGAACTGTTTGCAGTGAAGCTGAGCCTGTGCCCAGTTCTGACCTTTGCTTGCGAGAGACATGGACCCACAGTACCTGTGGACACACAGGATTGCCATGCTACTCCTGATGGCTACCATCCTGGCAGTCCTCCTCTGCCTCCAGCAGTGCTGGAGACTCCTCCCCAGACTTCAACCCACCACAGCCTCTGCTGAGGCCTCCCAGGCCCATCTAGTGGGTCTGGACCCACCCTGTCAGCACCGACTAGTGGGGCCGGGTGGTCCTGACTGAATGGGATGACATGCTGGCTGCAGATCTTCAGGATGAAGAGGGGCACGTTAATGGAGCTCTGCACCTGGCTTGCCCCAGTCCTCTGACACCAGGACACCTGGATGCGATCAGCCCTCTCTGTGGAGAAGCACATGGCTATCACCCTGTGGAAATTCAACACCCCAGACAGCTACTACTCCATCAAGCAGCAGTTTGGGGTGAGCAAGGAGACCTTTGGAGTTGCCATCCTTCAGGTAAGGCATGACCCATGTCCTGGCCCAGCACAAGGAGAGGGAAGGGAGATTCTGAGCAAGGGGGACCCTCAAGAACCGGGGGTGTGTGATGGGGAGGCCCAGCCCCAAGGGAACAGGGATGCCCCACCTTCTTACAGGTGCTTCCAGAGGGGCTGCCCTCTGGGGGGGCGGTGCCCAGAGGGTCCCAGGGGAAGGGGGAGGGGGGACTGGGGGAGGAGTTTGTGGAGGGTGCCAGGGTAGGGGGTAAGCGGGTTGAGGGCAGGGAGCCCTGGATTGGGGTGGGACACCCTTGTTTACACCCATGAGCCTGCCTGATCTCCATTCCCTGCAGGTTGTTCAAGCCATCAGCTGGGTGCTACTCCAGAGGTTGTTGCATGTCAGGGACTTGGATGCGACTGTCACAGGGTTTGCTGCCCTGAGCTGTCCCCACTGCTTCAGGACAATCAATGGCACATATATCACCATGAAGGCCCTGGTACACAGTGGCTGCCAGTTCATCAACAGGAAAGGGTATCACTTCATCATGCTGCATGCAAGCTTTGGTGCATCACCAGGACCACTTCATGGACATTTATGTGGGCTAGTCAGGATGGGCACAGGATGCGTGCATATTCAGAAACTCTGCCCTGTCCCAGAGGATGGAGGCTAGGACCTACTTCACCTAGTGGGAGTGTGCCATCAGGAACGTCGTCATGCCCCTCTGCATAGTGGGTGACCTGGCATACCTGCTGCAGCCCTGTCTCATGCTGCCCTACATGGGCCACCTCACCCCCTCCCAGGAGGTCTTCATGGGCATGCTACCCTGTTGAGTGTGCATTCAGATGTTTGAAGGCGAGGTTCAGGTGCCTCTTGTGCCTCTACATCAGGGTGGAGAACATACCCTGGGTTGTGGTAGCCTGCTGCACCCTCCACAGCCTGGTTGAGGCCAGGGAGTGGACCATCCACCAGGGCTGGATGGCCAAGGCCAGACCCACATATGAGCAGCCTGCCCTGGCCGCCAGTCGCCAGCTCAGCTGCTATGGGCCCCACATCTGGGAAGCCCTCTAGGAGGCCTTGCAATGGGAGGGGTAGAGTGACCCACACCCAGGCTTCCGCCCTCAGTAATCAGTGTATGAAATTGCTCTCAAAAAAACATGAACCTTTTAATAATAAACAACTGAATAGTACAACAATAAAGAAGAAGCTGCTATCTCCCTGGGTGACGGGGGTAACTATTTACAGTGTGGGGGCAATAGCCAGGAGGAGCATTTCAACTGGGATGGGGGGATGTTGCCAGGTTTAAGGGGCACTAATTTAGGGAGTGAGTGGAGGGCCATGAGCCCCAGTGGCCATAAGAGCCCCTTCTGCCCTGGGCTTGGGGTCCCTGATGGACCATTGAGTGGGCCGGAAGCACGAGGAGATAGGGCTGGGTCAGGGGGAGACTGTGGGCTTGGCTCCAGTGAGGGGCAGGGCCTCAACTGGGGGTGGCCTAGGCCAGCCCTGCCATGGCCCGGAACCATGCTGCAAGGCCCTGAAAGACAGCAGGTAGCATGTTGCCCAGGGGATGGCCAGCAGGAGGGGGTCCAGGGGTAGTGGGGGGTGGTGTGGGGGCAGCAGGAGTCTGGGCCAACTGTTCGATCATGGCCATGCACACTGTGCGCGGTAGGCCCAGTGTCTCCACCCAGGTTTCCTGCTGCTGGGCCAGCTCTGCCTTCTGCAGGGCCAACCACCACTTCTCCAGGGTGTTCTGTGGGCGGAAGGCAGCTTGTAGGCTGCAGCCTCCTTGTCCCAGCCATGGAGTTGGTGTCTCTGGCGGGTGGACCCATCTGGGTGCTGGCAGTGGGGTGGGTCCAGCCCCCACTCCAGGACTCGGTGTCCCTCTGGGCTTGAAGGGGCCAGCTGGGCCAGTTGGTCTGCCAGGGGTCTCCTAGCCCTTGGATGCTGCAGCTGTAACTGATGATGGGAAGGGAAGGAGGGGTGTCAGTCCCTCATAGTGGCCCTGGAAGCTGTGCCCCCATGCCCACTGTGGCCATGTGCCCCTCCCGTGACCCAAGGGAGAAGCAGGCCCCCATGGTGGTGCTAGAGTTTCCCTGCACTGTGACCCATGCCGCACGAGGGCCAGGCCACACCTGTGGATGGTACTGATTGTGGCGGGTCCCACCAGGTGCCACCCAGAGATAAGGCTAGTGGGTGTGGGGGGGCAACCAGGTTTGGGAGATTCCTTGGCCAGGTGGATGGTGGGCTGGGAGCAGCCATGACCCCACCCTGGGTCCCCCAGTGTGTGCATGCAGCTAGCGGTGTTGCCCCCCGGGGCAGGTGATAGGTGTCACATGCCAGTGCTCCTGCTGGCCAGGGGTGTGCCCTGGGGTGGACTATTTGGTAATGGTCCATCATCCATGTCTGGGGGTGGCCCCCCCCCAGGGGATGCAATGCACCATGCGCTTACCGGATGGTCCCTTGAACAGGTCAGGGGATGCCCAGCCCAAGGTGGTTTGGCTGGAGGAGGCAGAGGGGATCTCGATGACCAGGGACCCCTCAGGTGATTCGTTCCCAGATGGGACCTCTGGCTCTATGGTGCTGCCTAACTGGAGTGTCCTGCCTGTTCTGCGCCCTTCCCTGTCTCTCCCTCCATTGTGGACAGGGACTGTGGGGACTGCCATGTCCTTGGGGCTGCTTGCTGAGGAGCTGTCCTCGGCTGCAAGGAGCTCCTGCAGCTCCCTGTAATAAGGGAAGCCCACCCTGACTGCCTGGTGCTGTCCTGGGCCTGCATGTATTCCTGTCTGAGCTCTTTCACTTTGCAGTGGACCTGGTTCGGGATCTGGGCAGGGTAGCCTCGGGCGGCAAGTCCAGTGACCAGTTGGGTGAATGGAAGAGCTTTCTGGCAGTGTCCTGTGGTGTCCAGCAGGATCTTCTGCTGCTGGAGCCCCAGGAGGTCCTGGAACTCTGGCTCAGTCCAGGAGGCGGCCCTGTACTTGGTGCTCCAGCCAGCCTCCTGGCGGCCCTCCGCCAGCTCCCTGGGGGGTGCCCTTGTTGCCCTGTAGTGGCTGACTGCTAGCAATGGTGCCTTATGTTCTCTCAGGGGTGCCTCTGGAGCATGTCTGGCATGTGCTTATTGCCTCCACGCCTCAATGCTCTCAGCTTCCTGCCACAGAGCTTCTGGGTCCTTGAAGCTTTTAAAGTGGCCAGAGGTGGGGACTAGAGAGCCCCGCTGGTGCTGGCCAGGGTTTTTCCATGGTTGGGCTGGCTGGTGCCATGTTGGCAGCTGGCTGGTGCTGGCCATGGTCGGTGCAAGCAGCTGGTCCTGAAGGTATGATGCAGAGAAGCCTGTGGCCCCAACTGTCCACACACTCTCAGCCCCATGCCCCAGGGGCTCGGGGACAGAGTGTCTGTACATGCACCAGGGGTCTTACGACTGCAAAGCCCTGCCGGGGGGATCAAGCCATGTGTACCCAGACAGGGCACCCTGCTGTTATCAGCCCTGGTGCATGCCAAGGAGCCTCCAGGCTCACTTGGCCTTGGGGCCAGCTGCCAGTCACACACTCTGTGCATTCCAAGGGAGGCCAGTGGAGCGGTCTGCTTGTTGCAGGGAAAGCAAGGCATTGCACATGGCTGAGCCTCAGAGGCATGGACCCCCAGTGTACCCATGTTCTCCTGACCTGGCTGCTGGCCCTCTTCATGACCGCCGTTGTTTAGGTGTTCTGGGTGCCAAGGAATGTTCTTGTACCTGCCAGGCCACCACCCCAGCCCTCGTCTCTTCCCCCCCCCACTTGTTCCCAGCAGCTGCGGTCACAGCCTCATGACAGGCTCCACCTGATGGGACTGACTGGTCCTCCACAAGTGGGACAATGTGTGCTGGCTGCAGAGTTTCAACATGAGGAGGGGCACCTTCAGGGAACTCTGCAGGTGCCTTGCCTCCCCACTCACTGTTGCCAGGACACCTGCATGCAGCCCATGGTCACTGTGCAGAAGAGGATCGCCATCACCATCAGGAGACATGCCACCACACATAGCTACCTGGCTGAGGGCAACAGTTTGGGGTGAGCAACGCAACAGTAGGCACTGCCCTCCACCTGGTAAGGCGTGCCCTGCCCTCATCGCTGGCACTGGGAAGGGAGTGGGGCAGTGAGGCCTGGCCCTAGGTGGACATGCCACCCCAGCCAGAGTCAGGCCTGCTGCCAGAGGAGCTCTCTCACTGGGGAGCGGGTTCCCTGAAGGTCCCATGGATGGCAGGGCTGGGAGGGGGCAGGAGCAGCTGTCTGCTCTGCCATGAGTGTGCCCACACTCCATCCCTCTCAGGTGATGGCAGCCATCACCCACATGCTGCTCTGCAGGCTCATGTGCGTCGGGGAATTGGATGAAATGGTCATGGGGTTTGTGGGCCTCGGCTTCTCCCACTGGTTCGGCGCATTCCACATGATGCACATCGCCATCCATGCCCCAGACCAGGCCCCAACTGTTACATGAACCGCCTGAGTTATCACTCCATTGTGCTGCAGACCCTGGTGGACTATTGGGACTGCTTTATGGACATCTGCCTGGGCAGCCTGGGCCTGGCCCATGGGACGCACAGGACAGAGGCCAGGATCTGCATCCTTCAGTGTGAGTGCGTTGGTGGAGATGTGAGCATGCCCCTGTATGTGGTGTAAGACCCAGGCCGCCCCCTACTACTCTGGCTGAAGCAGCCCTACACTGGGTGCCCCAACCCCTCCCAGGAGCTCTGCAATCGACGTCTGTCCCATGTGTGATCCCCCATGGAGTGTGCCTTTGAGCACTTGCATGCGTGATTTTGGAGCCTCCTGATTTATTCGTGAATGCAGGGGTGGAGGACATCCTGCAGGTGGTGGTGGCATGCTGCATCCTACAGAATCTCATCAAGGGCATGGAGGGCCTCCTCCCCCAGGCCTGGCTGGACGAGGCTGTATTCAGCTACGAGGAGCCCGAGGTGGCTCCTGGTCCCCAGGACAACCTTGTGGCGCTCTGCATTCCAGATGACCACCTGCTGGATTTTGTCCACAAGGCCCCATGAGCAGTCCCCAGACACCCAAGTCTGACTTCTTGTGGCTGCTGGGCACTGCTCTACCTCACTCCCCAGGCCCAAGGGACACGAGGTTGCTGGCTCCTTGACCGAAGTTTAAATATATTGCTGTGATAGCCCTTTCAGGGCACTGAGTAATGTAGAAGACTTAGATAGCTCTTAGTATAAAATAAACGATGTTGCAGAAGCAGGCACACCGTTGTCAGGCTGTACCATTCTTTCCCACCTATCCACAGGGGTGCCCTGTCTACATTGGGGGTGGCATGGGACAGGGATGGGGATGTGGGGGGTGAGTCCTGCACAGGGTGCATCCTGGGCTCCCATGGGGGTTGAGAGGTCAGCGATCCCTCCACCTGTGGGGTGGGTGAGTCCCACCTGGCCCTCAGGTGGTGCGACTGTATGGATTGCCAGGTAGGGGGAGTCTGGCAGCTAGGCACAGAGGGCCATGCCGCCCAGGGACTGGGCTCGTGGGCAGGGGGTTCGCCTGGTGTAGCCAGACAGAGTCTCCCCCTTACAAGCCAGCTTGCTCGTTGCCCCCCCCACTGAGGAGCACACAGGGCACGGAAATGGCTGCTGACAGCACAGTCTTTGATGCCCTCATTGAGGCCCAGATATGCTAGCTTATCGTGACCCTGAGAAGCAGAAAGTACAGATGGAAGGCTAACAGGCCAGACTGTCAACAAGAGCGGGGGGGGACCCTCAGAAATCACCCCAGCTGGCATTGATCAATATGATGCACACACACAGTCACCCAGAAGGGGACGTGCCCCGCCCGCACAAAAGAATGTCCTGTACTCCTAAATTGTTTATCTCTTGTCTTACAAGTGCAAACTAAGTAGAAATGCCCTTGTAACAAACTGGCGTCACAAAGACAGACCAGTATGATCTGGCACCATAGATAAGAAAGAGAATACATAACCCAAAAGGGGTATAAAAGCTGGGTCCAGCAGAACTCTAACTTTGAGTGCATTTCCACCAACTACCTGCTGGTCGGGTCAGGTGATTGCCTCCCGAGGTCCACAACTGGGGACGCCCAACCTCGTATTCTTCTTTCCGCGGAATTGAGTGCCCGATCCACCTTGGCTACGCTGGTATCGAGAGACGCAGAGAGGGTAAGATACACCCATGCTAGGTCTCTGACTTTTTTGTGCACAGCTAAAGAATTAGAGCTCTGTAACTAGATGTCATTGTGCCAAGATATCATTGTGTTAGATGATAACAGATATCTTTGTATTGGATTGTAACGTAACCTGTTAACACCTGTACTTTGCTAGCATATAAGAAGTAAACAATAGCCTTTTGTAACCACACGCTTATAACTGTAGCTTAATAAACTTGTAACTAGTTAAGCTCTGAGCCTGACCCTGCTGTTAACCCTTTTGTCACTGCAACACAGCCAGCACAACAAAAGAACTTTAACCATTTGGTTACTACAGCCTGGCCGTGGGTGAGAGTGCTAGGAGCTGTCTGCTCTAACAGTAAAAAAACTGGGTTGCTTAGGACCCAGGGTAGTACCTCACCGCACATTACCCGGCCACCAGCTAACACCTGGACACAGGAGTCTGTGCATGAATGGTGTGAGGGCCATGTGTGGCTGGTCCATTCCCAAGGTGCTGTCCATAGAAATGTGGCTCGCAGCGCTGTCTGCAGGCGTGCCTGTGTCCTGGAGAGGCACTCCTGGATGGGACCCCTGGGGTTGGGATGTGGCCACATGGCCAGCCTGTCTGACTGGGAATGGGGCAGAGGTTTGATCCTCCCCACCCTATTGTGGCCTAGTTCCTCCTGCCCTGCCGCTGCAGGGTGTGTGACACACCAGGCACTTCCCAGCGAGCAGCAGTTGTGGGTGGCCCTGCTGGTGCTGTGACAGATCAAGGGTGCCATGCATGGGGTGGTCATGGGACAGGAGCTGTGAGCCTGTGTCTGTCTATCTGCGTGTTCTCTCTGTGTTGCAGGGCTGCTGTGTACTGTCGGGGGGAGGCAGGAGTGCGTGTGGGCATGTGTTGATGCCTGGCTTGTGTCCCTGACACTGTTGCCTTGGTGCATCGGGGTCTGCGGGACTCCCTGCTATTTTAAGGGCAGCTGGAGCATGAGACCATAGAGCTCTTCTGGTGCTGTGTAGAGTGGCTCCGCACTCCCTACAGCTGTCGCCATGGCAGGCTGCTGTTTCAGAAGAGGGGCTTGCAGAGCATCTACATGCGCATTCTTCTGGAGGAGGATGCTCTTTCTGAACTGGAGTGAAGTGAGGACTCTGGAAGAGCACTGCCTTCTTCCAGATGAACTTGCCAGTGTAGACATGTCCATGTTGAAAAAGCATTCCAAAACATGTGATAGAGCTGCAACGTGCGGTAACACACTGCAGTGCTGAGACTAGAATATATTGCAGATTAGCCTTTGTTTAGTGAAAACATAGTGATGGGATTAATGCTTAAGTAATTGTTTATATCTAAATTGCTTGAGAAATCCACAGTTTCTTTTTCTCTGACTCACTCCATGGTGCTTTGACCCCAGGTACCTGCTTTTCAAGGATGTAATTTAGCTTGAAGTTAAAAAAAATGTCAAATTAATGGAAAGAAAACTATGGAATGGATCAAGTTTTTTGTATATGATGTAGTTCTATTCTATAAAATATAGTGGCCATCCCTGCTTAAAGGTACATATTACATTTGTCATTTCAAAGCATGAAGAAAAGAACAATACACATTGATGAAGAAAGGAAAAGGTTATAGTATGCCACTGGGTACAAAAGAAAACAGCTCTATTTTTCTTTGTTAATCAACTCTTTCTGAAATCAATTAGCTCACAGAAGCTGTCCAGTAAGTGCCTTGGTTACCATGGAGATTAACATGGGAGCTAGGGGAAGAAAGTACACTCTTATTTTAAAAAAAGTAAAAATATTCTGCTCTACTTTTTAACCTTTTAAGAACATTGCAAACTGTTTTAATTGGTTATCTTGCACCCAGAAACAATTGTGAGTGTTGTCTAGACAGTCTTACACATTTTCGCTTTGTACGCCACAGATCCATATATTTTTCATCTGGCAAGAACAGTTTCTAAAAAAGTAAGTTTCATACTGAGAGATGGACAGTACAAAGGACACTTAGTTTTGTTTTGTAGTTTTTATATTCCTATTGCCAACATAGAGAAACAACAAGGTTAAGTAGAAACTTAAAGGTCAAAGATCGGCTGTCCCCCAACTCTGCTCAGCATTATTAGGGCCTTCCATGAAGGCATGAAGGGGACCGTCGTATACGACGGATCCACATCCAAACCCTTTGAGATTCTCAGCAGAGTGAAGCAGGGGTGTGTGCTGGCTCCAACGCTGTTCGACATCTTCTTTGCAGTCTTGCTTAAATATGCCTTCGGAACTGCTACAGAGGGCATCTCCGCACGAGAACGGACAGCAACCTCTTCAAACTGTCAAGGCTTAGAGTGAAGACCAGGGTGCTGACAAAGCATCTAAGGGAGTTCCTTTTTGCTGACGATGCAGCTATTGCTGCTCACACTCAGCAGGCGCTGCAGTCACTCAAAACTCGCTTTGCGGATGCATGTATGGAATTTGGCCTCACAATCAGCTTAAAGAAGACCTAGGTGATGGGCCAAAATGTGGGTAACGAGCCATCTATCAATGTGCTAGACTACGAATTGGAAGTCGTCCATGAATTCGTGTACTTAGGCTCGACGATCTCGGACAACTTGTCACTTGATAGCGAGATCAACAAGCGCATTGGAAAAGCCACCACAACGTTCTCCAGGCTGACAAAGAGAGTATGGGCTAACAATAAGCTCACTGTACACACCAAGGTGCAGGTCTACACAGCCTGTGTTTTGAGCACACTGCTGTACGCCAGTGAAACATGGACTTCTTCTTCAAGTGTCCCCGTGGGTGCTCCACAATAGGTGTCGGGCTCGCCCAGCGCCGCAGATCGGATCTTCCAAACAGTTTCTGCCGGACCGCGCATGCGCCGGTGCGCACTGCTCCCTTGCGCGCTCCTGGCAACGTGCGCGATCCGGTCCCCGCCAGTTCCTCTTAACCGCCATCGGCTGCAGACGGAATCCGACTAGGCTATGGCCAAGTTAGTGTATACAATGGTTTTAACTGTTTTTTCTTTAAAGTTTTCAAGTTCTTAGGCTACTGCTAAGTTAGCCAGTTGTTCTTATTCTCAAAAAAAAAAAAAAAAAAGAAACAAGTGGGACGGCATTCAGTCCAGTCCTAGTATCAAGCGGAGCACCGGAGGCCAGGAGCCTAGGGCCATTAGCCCTCCTGCCACGGCAGGCTATCGGAGAGGGGAAAAACAGCACAGAGAAGGTGCTAAGTACCCATTAACAACTGAAAGACTCACCAACAATATCCTCCTCAGGATTCAAGAAATGTGAGTCCTGCCGAGAGGCAATGCCAGCGTCTGATGGGCACAGTCTCTGCATAAGGTGCCTGGGGGAGTCCCATGTCACGCAGAAATGTTCCTTCTGTGCAAAATTAACAGCCAGAGCAAGGAAGGACAGGGAGATGCGGCTTAAAATGCTGCTCTTCGACAAGGCCCTCCAGCCAGACGTGCCGGAGTGGCTGCAGCAGGAGGGACCCTCCGGGGCCCATAAAAGGAAAGCCACCTCCCTCACCCCATCAGCGCAAAAACAGAGGAAAGCCTCCCCAGCCCGATCCCTGCCGGCAGCAACAGCGAGCAGGACGGGAGGAGCGCACAGCCCCCAGCCACAGCAACAGCTGATTGGCGGCGGCATGGAGAGCCACGTGGAGGCGGCTCAGCCTCCGATAATCAAACAGCCGCCCCGCACCGCAGGCAGGGCGGCGGCTAAACAAGCGCCGGTACTGGCGGCACCGCAAGCAGCGGCACCGACCCCCGGGGAACCGACGGTGCAGAGCGCGCAGGCACGCAGCCTTCAGGCACCGAAGGACACCGCCCATGCGGCACCGCCCATGAGCGTGCCGAGCACGGCGCGGACGGGGCCGACATCCCCTACATGTCAGGGGGCGGAGTTACCTCCTCAAGGGAGGGGGAAGGCTGCACACAAAACAAGGCACCGCAGCCCCTCTCCAGACAGGGCTGCAGAGTTGCTCTCTCTCAGCCCTCTGCTTATGCTGCAGACTCCAACCAGAAGGCAGGGGTCCCCCCTAGCCTACCCGGAGCCCCCGTCTCCATTTTTACAACCAGCCTCGCCCTGGCTGGGACCACCTTCACCCTTCCTGGGGTTTGAGCCGCTGGAATACTATCACAAATCGCTCTCTCCAGAGTCCCAGATCTCTCGACGATCTCGTTCCCCCAGACGTAGAGGGTATGCACCAAGGGAGTGGTCTAGGTCACCTTCCCAAGAATAGTGCCCATGCTGCCATGGTCGCCCCTATCACGCGGGGCACAGACACCACCGGCAATCTACCAGGGAAAGATCCCCACAGACGGTCCCGTATCCCCGAGGGCAATCGCGAACGGGGACAGAGACTCAAGTATCTCAGGGGGAACTGGTTATGGAACCCCGAGATTTTCCCTTGCAAGCTTCCAGCGAGAGGATGTACCATCGCCAACAGGAACCGGAACGGTCCAGAGAGGCGTACCCTAGTGGTTCCTCGCTCTCCTCCCCGGACGAGGCTACGGCCCCGGGGGACGTCCATCCTCCGGATGATCTCAAACAATTTCAAGAGCTGTTTAAGAGGGTGGCCTTCATGCAAGGCATCCAGACAGCAGAGGTGCAAGAGAAACACCATAAGCTCCTCAAAAATCTGAGACCTCCGGCCTCCTCCAAAATAGCAATACCGCTTGATGAAGCAATCTTGGGGTCCGCCACTATGATATGGCAGACCCCTGCGACTATTCCGCCTGTCCACAAGAGAGCGGATAAGAAATACTTCGTGCCGGCGAAGGGCATGGAGTCCCTGTTCAGCCACCCACAACCAAGTTCCTTGGTGGTGGAGTCGTTGCACCAAAGATCAAAGACATCTCAATCCAAGACAGGGAGAACAGACAAAGATGCCAAGAAGCTAGAGCTGTTCGGCAGAAAGGTCTACTCCTCCTCCACTCTACTGTTGCGAATGGCAAATTACGCAGCACATTTAGCGAACCATAATTTGGACAACTACACTAGGTTAACCTCCCTCATGGACTCGCTTCCAGAGGACAAGAAACCGGTGCTCAAGGCCATCGTGCAAGAAGGCTACGCGGCCTCGAGGACGGGAGTTCAGATCGCCCTGGATGTTGCGGACACAGCAGCACGCTCCACAGCTACGGCAGTGGTGATGCGAAGGGAGTCCTGGCTCCAGACTTCGGGTATACCGAGGGATCTGCAGGCAAAGATAGTCGATCTTCCCTTCGACTCACAGAAGCTGTTTGCTGAATCAAATGACTCGGTCCTTCATTCCAGTAAAGATTCAAGAGCCACACTTAGGACCCTGGGGATTTACACCCCTCCATACAGAAAGAAAAAGTACTACCCTCAACAAAGACGGTACCAGTACCAGCAACAGCGTCCCCAGTACCACAGGGGTTACGAGCAAGGGCGACATTAACAGCACCAGCAGTACAGAACTCCCAGGCGACGTTCCCAACAGAGCCGTGCGTCCTCGGGGCAGGGCCAAAGGCCACAAGTTTGACACACAGATCCAGGGCTGCGCCATCACTACCATCGCACAAGGTCATCCGAAGCGGCTATTCCACCATCGCCTCCAACCATTCTACGACCAGTGGCAAAGGATCACCACAGACAAATGGGTGCTGGAGATCATAGCCACGGGGTACGCCATCCCCTTCCAGTCGCTCCCACAGCCACGACCTCCACCCAGGCCCCACCTCCAGGAGGCCTCCCACGTAGCGAGGCTCAAGCAGGAGGTAGACCATCTCATGTTCATAGGGGCAGTGGAAAGAGTGCCGGAGCAACTGCAAGGAAAAGGGTTCTACTCTAGGTACTTCCTCACGGAGAAAAAGACAGGAGGCTGGAGGCCCATCTTAGATCTTCGAGGCCTCAACCGGTACCTGCGCAAGCAACGCTTTCGGATGATCACAATCGCCTCCATCCTTACGGAGTTGGACGATGGAGATTGGTTCGCAGCCCTCGATTTACAAGACACGTATTTTCACATAACTATCCATCCGGCTCACCGGCGATTCCTCCGGTTCATGGTAGGCAAAGAACATTTTCAATACAAGGTCCTACCGTTTGGCCTCTCCTCGGCCCCCAGAGTCTTCACCAAGACCTTGGCAGTGGTGTCAGCCTACCTGCACAGACAAGGGGGTATTTATATTCCCGTATCTGGATGACTGCCTACTCAAAGGGGCCTCGAAGGAGGAGGTACTACGCATGATACGCGTCACAGCAGGCACGTTCTCTTCGCTCGGCCTGGTTATCAATCTGGCAAAATCAAAGATAGACCCCACACAGGACATAGAGTTCATAGGGGCACGCATAAATTCTATTACAGCGGGAGTGTATCTACCAGAGACTCGCTTTCGGGCCATCGGCTCCCTCATGCAGGTCATCACCTTCAGCCCTACGGTGCCGGTCCTGATGTGCTTACAGCTGCTGGGCCACATGGCAGCGGCGACGTTCGTAGTACAGAACGCCAGGTTACACATGCGCAGCATACAGCACTGGCTGGCGAGCGTATACAAACCGGCAGCACACACCGTTCACAGGGTGGTGTCGCCCACAGCAGAAGTGCGCAAATCCCTGCAATGGTGGGTAAACCCCAAGAACTTGCTAACAGGGGTACCCTTCCACCAACCACAAATATCGGTTTTTCTTACTACAGATGCCTCCCTCATAGGGTGGGGAGCACACATGGGCGAAGAGGTGACTCAAGGGCTGTGGTCCTCCACGGAGCAGTCACTGCACATAAATATACTGGAGCTCAGAGCAGTGTTCAACGCCTGCAGACACTTTCGAGACCATATACAAGGCAAAGTTGTCGGGATCAGTACAGACAATACCTCCACCATGTTTTATATAAATCGGCAAGGAGGAGCTCGGTCCCGTGCCTTATGTGTGGAAGCAGTCCGGTTATGGAACTGGTGCATCGCCAACAATATAATCTTGAAAGCCTCGTACTTACCAGGCGCTCACAATGTGAAGGCAGACCAGCTGAGCAGGCGTTTTGTACGACTGGCAGATCCGTCCCGATCTGCTGTGACCGATTTTCCACGCATGGGGTTTTCCCCAGATAGACCTGTTTGCCACTCAACACAATAAGAAGTGCCCACGATTCTGCTCCAGGGCAGGACTGGGACGGGAGTCCCTGGGGGACGCGTTCGCGATCTCATGGGGGGGACCCCTGCTTTACGCTTTTCCTCCCACAGTGCTGATCCACAAAGTCTTGCAGAAAGCCAGGAGGGAAGGAGCCCAAATGATCCTGATAGTCCCAACTTGTAATCGACAGCAATGGTTCCCCCTACTCCTGCGCATGTCGGACCGTCCACCAATGCCCCTTCCGGTGGCGCTGGATCTGCTCACGCAAGCCCAGGGGTCCATAGTGCATCCGCACCCCCAAGGCCTGCGACTACAAGCATGGTTAATCCATGGCTCAGCTCCCTAGAGAGCACATGTACGGAGGAAATGCAGCAAGTCCTAGAAAGTAGCAGGAGGACTTCAACCAGGAAGACCTACAAGCAGAAATGGACTCGCTTCACGGCATGGTGTTCTACCAAATGGCTGGCCCCCCTTTCGGTGCCTATACCTGTGATATTAGAGTATTTACTGGACCTCAAGAGAGGAGGACTCTCACTATCCTCATTAAAGGTCCACCTTGCCGCTATTTTGGAGTTCAGACACGAGGAGGAAGGGCACACGGTGTTCGCCCGTCCCATGGTTACCAGGTTCCTCAAAGGGTTGGTAAACCTATACCCCCCTCGGAAACCGCTTCCACCTTCGTGGAACTTGGACCTGGTGCTTAATGTGCTAACGGGACCACCGTTCGAGCCCTTGGCCATGGGTTCCCTCCGCCTCCTTACGATAAAGACGACCTTTCTTCTCGCAATCACGTCAGCTCGCAGGGTGAGCGAGCTTGCGGCAGTTATGGCAACGCCACCCTGCACTGTTTTTTCCAAGGAGGCGGTAACCATATGGCTGCATCCAGCCTTTGTTCCCAAAGTTTCTTCTGAGTTTCACATTAACGAACCTATGGTTTTACCGTCGTTTTATCCAAAGCCTCATAACTCTAACAAAGAGGCGCGCCTACACCTCCTGGACGTGAGGAGGGCGCTAGCCTTCTATATAGACAGGACCAAGTCCTTCCGGAAAACGGATAGACTCGTAGTCTCTCTCGCTCCCAAATCGAAAGGAGAAGGTCTCTCTTTACAGAGAATCTTGAAGCACATCGTATCCTGCATAAAAATGTGCTACGAACTCAAAAAGACTCCTTTACTGGCCACTCCCAGGGCTCATTCCACTAGGGCGGTGGCGGCATCAACAGCCTTTTTCAAGGGCGTTGCGGTAAAAGACATTTGCAGAGCGGCGACCTGGTCATTCTATGACACCTTCGCCAAACATTACGACCTTCACAGGGTATTCCAAGAGGATACCTGTCTCTCGACAGCGGTTCTCTCGGGGACAAGCTGCACATAATCCGATTACCCACCTCCTATCTTGGGTTACTGCTGGGTAGTCACCTATTGTGGAGCACCCACGGGGACACTCGAAGAAGAAAGACAGGTTACTCACCGTAGTAATGGTGGTTCTTCGAGATGTGTCCCCGTGGGTGCTCCACTACCCGCCCATCCTCCCTGCTTCAGATCTCTGTTTAGTGTTTTGCAGGAGTATCCGAGGCGGTTGGTCAAGGAACTGGCGGGGACCGGATCGCGCACGTGGCCAGGAGCGCGCAAGGGAGCGGCGCACGCCGGCGCATGCGCGGTCCGGCAGAAACTGCTTGGAAGATCCGATCTGCAGCGCCGGGCGAGCCCGACACCTATTGTGGAGCACCCACGGGGACACATCTCGAAGAACCACCGTTACTACGGTGAGTAACCTTTCTTTTGCACTCAAAACAATAGCAGCAGCTCAACACATTCCACATGCGCTGCCTTAGGCGCATGCTCGGTAACTCATGGCAGGACAAGGTCCCCAATAGCGCAGTGCTTGAGAGGGCAGGCAATGCCTTCATGTTCACCCTTCTCAAACAGAGGCGTATGCGCTGGCTGGGCCATGTCTCATGCATGACGGATGGCCGAATACCGAAGGACCTCCTCTTCGGCGAACTGGCATCTGGAAAGAGGCTGAAAGGGCGACCTAAATTGAGCTACAAGGACACGTGGAAGCGTGCCTCAGCACTCTCTCAGTGTGAACACCTGGCATTCGCTTGCCTCAGACAGGCATACCTGGAAACGGAGTGAAGCAAGCTCTTGTTATGTATGAAACTACCTTGGTGAAGGAAGCGGAAGACAGGAGAGCCCTCAGGAAGATCCGTGCCCGTGATACCAAAGCAACATCTGCCTACTGCTGCTCACAGTGCGGAAAGGACTGCCACTCCCGGATTGGATTGCACAGCCACAGAAGACGCTGCTCGAATCAGTCCAACTGGGGCACAAACCCATGATCCCTCGGGATTGAAGGATGCCTACTAACTAACTAACTAACTAAAGGTCAAAATAAAATTAAAAATATATATTGACAGGACTAACTGAGTTTGTCTTATCTTGTTTATATATATATATTCAATTTTCTAGCCAAATTTAATATTTCTTTCAGTAGAGATAAGACTAGAATTTATGTACAGAAAGTACTTAATACTCCCCCTTGTTTTTTTCAAAAAATTACTATATTTCTAGCTAAATGAGAAACTAATTTTTTATGCATGAATCAAAATGACTTAACATCTACTTAGAATGATTTTCAGTGTGGTTTCCTCAACTCATAAGTCATGGCCTACAAACTCATTGCCTGTCATTTCCCTCTTGCTGGGGTATTACAGTGTTGAGGTGTGTCCTCCGGGTGGCAGATTAAGGAAGCCCTCCATGGAGTGATCTCAAGGGGCTGCACCAAATAATACAGAATAAGGCACCATGGACCAACAGTACCTCTGAGAAGGGAAACTCTGATTCCAAACCAGGGCATACTGAGCTGCTAAGCCTTCTTAGGCACATCTGGCTGGGAGAAGGTAACTCTAATTTGAAATCTGCACTCTCTCTCTCCACTGTTCATGTCACAGTTATTGTGTCTGTGCATGATGATCAGGGTGAGAAGAGAGAGTGAGTTTGGAACTCACAAGCCAGCCTTACTTAAATCCATTCATACATGAAGGTATCTCTCTTGATGCTAAAGATTTACCTCATAATGAAACTCCTGTGGTGATGGGCAATGATGTTGGTTGCAGGTGGAGGATACTGCTGGAAGCATTTAGTCACAGACTCTCACGTAGGTGGCCCATGTGTGATGATTGTCTGCTGAAATGGAACAGCAGCAGCTCCCATATCCTGCTTAGGTGACAAAGATACTCTGATTGTACACATACACAAGAGAAAGGTGACTGTGTGTGTTGTGATGATGACCATCAGGGCATCTGTCTGCTCTCTGTAGCAGGTAAGATACTGGACTGTATCCTTTACAACTGTCTTTGACTATGTGTTCAAAAGTGCCACTATTCCTGAAAGCCAGTGCAGATTTGTGCCAGTCAAGGCACTGCCAACATGATATTTATGGGCAGACAGATACAAAAGAAATGTAGAGAGCAGCATCAGAACCTCTATGTGATTTCATCAACTTGACCAAGGCATTCGACTCTGTCAACAGAAATGGATCTGGAAAATACTTGGGCTGATTGGCTGTCCTGAAAAATCTATCAACATTGTTCAGACTTTTCATGATGGCATGCTTCGTTGTGTCCTTAACAATGGAGAGACATCAGCACTTTGAAGTATCAAATGGTACAAAGCAAAGATGTGTCCTTGCTCATCTCCTGTTCACTTTGGGCATACCAATTCAGTTCCAAACAGGTGACAGTATTTTCAATCTCTGGAGACTTCAGGCTTGCACTAAAGTGGTTATTACACCGATTCGTGACCTTCTGTTTGCTGATGACTGGGCATTGTTGGTTTATTCAGTGAAGGATGCACAGGAGCTTTTTGATCATTTTGTTACTTCTCCTCACTGTTTTAGACTCACAGTGAGCCTCAAGAAGACAGATGTTATGCCTCTGCCTGTTTGGAAAGAGTCCAGCACTCCAGTGATCACTTCTGCTGGTACAGTCCTTAAGGCTGTTGACAAGTTCTGCTACCTCAGAAGTGTTCTGTCTTCTGTTATAAACACGGATCATGACGTAGCTGCTGAATTAGCAAAAGACAGTGTTGCTTTTGGAAAACTGAGCAAATGCCTATTGTGTAACCATGGAATTAAACTTCATACCGAGGTATCAGTCTATTAGGCAGTTGTCCTGAATATCCTGCTGTATGGGTCAGAGTCATGGACAAAATATCACCACCATGTTTTGAAACTCAATCAGTTCCATATGCATTATCTGAGGAAGATTGAAAATGTGGATTGGTGTGACAAAATTTCTGTCACGGTGGTTCTTAAGCTGTGTGGTGTTATGGGCATGGAATCGATGCTTATGAATAAACAGCTTCGCTTGATTGGTCATGTTATGAGGATGGATGATTCACGGATGCCAAAGATGGTCTTCTATAGCCGGCTTGCTCATGGAAAGTGGTCTGTTGGTGATCAGTATAAGCACTATAAAGACATCTTTAAGGACAATGTGAAGTCATGCGGCATATCTTCGAGTGATCTGGAAACTCTTAGTTCAGGACAGATCATCCTGGCATCAAACAATTGTACTTGCTCTTAACTGCTTTGAGAGGCACCATATCCAGGGACTACAGCAAACATGTACAGTGCCTGCAGTTGTAATCATCTCTGCTTATCAGGGATTGGTTTAGTTGCTCACCTGCAGCGTCACAGAAGATGAGATCCATCAATCAACAGCTCAGTCCAAGAAGATGATAATTTACAGTATGGATAGAGATGGCAGTATTGCTTATAATTTAAAATTGCTAATATTTACTATTATAAGAATTTTTCATTTGGAACTGAAGTCTGAGTCCTGCTAATGACCCAAGTTTGGGTGTTCTACATGTTGGAACTTTTATTCTTTATTTTATCAGCTTGCTTTTGGGGAAAAAAATAGGAATTACATTTAAAAAAAATCCGTGTTAAAACAACAGTATAGTTGAAAAGCCAAGCACTCAGCAGTTAGAAAAGCTCAGATTAAGATTGCCCATGTAAACTTAATCTGGTCACTTGTTATTTGTCCATTTTGGTACTGTCACACAGCACTTAAAACTTCCCTTTGCTCATATGATATTCAATTACCAGCAGAGGATTGGGATTCTAGGTTGTCGTTTTGGAGGCCACTAGGCTTTCACAAAAACAAATATCCTCTATCTCTGTGAGATATATGAGGCTCAGCTAAGCTTTATGGTGCTCTTTCCTCTTTCAGTGAAGCTACTGGTAGAAGTTATTTTGAAGGAACCTCACAAGCACACACAATTGGAAGCAGTTTGACAGGTTTTCTTTTGTAACTCCCTGAACCGCAGTGAGGTTACAATGGCACAGCTGTAGTATAGTCTCTTGCTTTCCCTGTGGATCAAATTCTGCTTTTAGTATTCCACCTCATTGGCATCAGTAGCAGGCATAGGTGGCAAGTTGTATGGGCCCATGGTGCCCAGGCTTCACCAATGTCAGGGTCCTGGGCACCGTGGGCCCATACAACCCTGCCTGCTGGCCCTCTGTGCACCTCTGACAGCTTTCTTACCTGAGACAGCTGATCTGTGCCCTGACCTTTCCAACATGCAAGGCTGCACATACTGTATCATCAAGTCTGGTTATGGATAAATTATGCTCCCCACAGACACAGCAAAAACCAACTCCTCATCGTGCTCATTATAGAATAATAGAATGCTAGGACTGGAAGGGACCTTGAGAGGCCATCGAGTCCAGCCCCCTGCCCCAGTGGCAGGACCAAGTACTGTCTAGACCATCCCTGATAGACATCTATCTAACCTGTTCTTAAATATTTCCAGAGATGGAGATTCCACAACCTCCCTAGGCAATTTATTCCAGTGTTTGACCACCCTGACAGTTAGGAACTTTTCCCTAATGTCCAACCTAAACCTCCCTTGCTACAGTTTAAGCCCACTGCTGCTTGTTCTATCCTCAGAGGCCAAGAAGATCAAGTTTTCTCCCTCCTCCTTATAATACCCTTTTAGATACCTGAAAACCGCTATCATGTACCCCCTTAATCTTCTTTTTTCCAAACTAAACAAGCCCAATTCTTTCAGCCTTTCTTCATAGGTCACATTCTCTAGACCTTTAATCATCCTTGTCGCTCTTTTCTGGACCCTTTCCAATTTCTCCAAATCTTTCTTGAAATGCGGCGCCCAGAACTGGACACAATACTCCAACTGAGCCCTAACCAGCACAGAGTAGAGTGAAAGAATGATTTCTTGTGTCTTAATGCATCCCAGAATCATATTTGCTTTTTTTGCAACAGCATTGCACTGGTGACTCATATTTAACTTGTGGGCCACTATAACCCCTAGATCCCTTTCTGCCATACGCCTTCCTAGACAGTTGCTTCCCATTCTGTATGTGTGAAACTGGTTGTTCCTTCCTAAGTGGAGCACTTTGCATTTGTCTTTATTAAACTTCATCCTGTTTACTTCAGATCATTTCTCCAATTTGTCCACATCATTTTGAATTTTGACCCTATCCTCCAAAGCAGTTGAAACCCCTCCTAGCTTGGTATCATCTGCAAACTTAATAACTGTCTATGCTAATATCTAAATCATTGATGGAGACATTGAACAGAGCTGGTCCCAATACAGACCCCTGCGGAACCCCACTTGTTATACCTTTCCAGCAGGATTGAGAACCATTAATAGCTACTGTCTGAGTATGGTTATCCAGCCAGTTTTGCACCCACCTTATAGTAGCCCCATCTAAGCTGTATTTGCCTAGTTTATTGATAAGAATATCACGCAAGACCATATCAAATGCCTTTCTAAAATCTAGGTATACCACATCCACCGCTTCTCCCTTATCCACAAGGCTCATTATCCTATCAAAGAAAGCTATCAGATTGCTTTGACATGATTTGTTCTTTGCAAATCCATGTTGGCTGTTCCCTATCAGCTTATCACCTTCCAAGTGTTTGCAGATGATTTCCTTAATTACTTGTTCCACTATCTTTCCTGGCACAGAAGTTAAACTGACCGGTCTGTAGTTTCCTGCATTGTTCTTATTCTCCTTTTTATACATGGGCACTATATTTGCCTTTCCCCAGTCTTCTGGAATCTCTCCTGTCTCCCATGATTTCCAAAGATGATAACTAATGGCTCAGATACCTTCTCCGTCAACTCCTTGAGTATTCTAGGATGTGTTTCTTCAGGCCCTGGTGACTTGCAGACATCTAACTTTCCTAAGTGATTTTTTACTTGTTCTTTTTTTTATTTTATCTTCTAAACCTACCCCTTTCCCACTAGCATTCACTATATTAGGCATTCCTTCTTCAGACTTTTCAGTGAAGACCGAAACAAAGAAGTCATTAAGCATCTGTGCCATTTCCAAGTTTCCCGTTACTGTTTCTCCCTCCTCACTGAGCAAGGGGCCTACCCTATCCTTGGTCTTCCTCTTGCTTTTAATGTATTTATAAAAAGTTTTCTTGTTTCCCTTTATGCCCGTAGCTAATTTGAGCTCATTTTGTGCTTTTGCCTTTCTAATCTTGCCCCTGCATTCCTCTGTTGTTTGCCTATATTCATCCTTTGTAATTTGTCCTGGTTTCCATTTTTTATGTGATTCCTTTTTTTTTTGAGATCACGCAAGATCTCCTGGTTAAGCCAAGGCAGTCTTTTGCCATATTTTCTATCTTTACTACACAGAGGAATAGCTTGCTTTTGGGCCCTTAATAATGTCACTTTGAAAAACTGCCAACTCTCCTCTGTTGCTTTTACCCTCAGTCTTGCTTCCCGTGGGACCCTACCTACCAGCTCTCTGAGTTTACCAAAATCCACCTTCCTGAAATCCATTGTTCCTATTTTGCTGTTCTCCCTTCTACCCTTCCTTAAAATTGTGAACTCTATGATTTCATGATCACTTTCACCCAAGCTGCCTTCCACTTTGAGATTCTCAATCGGTTCCTCCCTATTTGTTAAAATCAAATCTAGGACGTCTTCCCCCCAGTAGGTTTTTCAACCTTCTGAAATAAAAAGTTGTCTCCACTGCAGTCCAAGAACTTACTGGGTAGTCTGTGTGTTGCAGTGTTAGTTTCCCAACATATATTTGGATTGCTGAAGTCCCCCATCACCACCAAATCCTGGGCCCTGGATGATTTTGTTAGTTGTTTAAAAAAAGCCTCATCCATCTCTTCCGTCTGAGTAGGTGGCCTGTAGCAGACTCCTAGCAAGACATCACCCTTGTTTTTTTACCCCTTTTAGCTTAATCCAGAGGCTCTCACCACTTCCGTTTCCTATGTCCATCTCCACCTGAGTCCAAGTGTGTACATTTTTAATATGCAAGGGAACACGTCCTCCCTTTTTCCCCGTCTATCCTTCCTGAGCAAGCTGTACCCTTCCATACCAACATTCCAATCGTGTATTATTCCACCAAGTTTCTGTGATGCCAACAATGTCATAGTTGTATTTATTTATTAGCACTTCCAGTTCTTCCTGCTCATTATCCATACTTCTTGCATTTGTATATAGGCATCTAAGATATTGATTTGATCTTGCCTCCCAGTTTTGCCCTGACCCTCCTTTTTCTCTGCCATTATAGCCTGTGCTCCCTCCCATTTCCAACCCATCTCCCAGGTCTCCATCTTCTCTACTTACCTGTCAGCTTTGCTCCCCTGTCCCCACCGAACCTAGTTTAAATCTCTCCTCACTAGGTTAGCCAGTCTGTGTCTAAATAGGGTCTTCCTTCTCCTTGAAAGCTGAACGCCATCTCTGCCTAGCAGTCCTTCCTGGAATAGCATCCTGTGGTCAAGGAAGCCAAAGCCCTCCTGGCGACACCGTTTATGCAGCCAGGCATTCACCTCCAGGATGCACCTGTCTCTGCCTGGGCCCCTACCTTTGACAGGAAGGATTGAAGAGAATACCACCTGCTTTCCAAACTTCTTCACCCGTACTCCCAGAGCCCTGTAGTCACTCTTGATCTGCTCAGTGTCACACCTTGCAGTATTATTAGTGCCCACATGGATGAGTAGCATGGGGTAGTAGTCAGAGGGCTGGATAATCCTTGACAACACCGCTGTAAAGTCTTGGATATGGGCCCCCAGCAGGCAGCATATCTCCCAAGATGAAATGTCAGGGTGACAGATGGGCGCCTCTGTCTCCCTCAGAAGAGAATCGCCAACCATCACCACTCTACCTTTCCTCCTCACAGTGGTGGCAGCTGACCTCACAGTGGTGGCAGCCAACCTCCCAGCCTTGGGGGTATGAGGCTTCTCCTCTGCTGTACAGGGTGATTCTTTGTCTCCAGTATCAAGTACACATAACGGTTTCCTAGTACCATGGTGGGAGGGTTGGGAGCAGGGGTGGAGCACTGCCAGCTGCCAGAAGTAACCAGCTGCCAATGTCCACCCTGAGCCATCTCCTCCTCCACCAGCAGTCCTGTGTACTGGGACAGCTACCTCAGCTGTCTCCACATGAATTCTGTCCAGGAATTGTTTGTGAATTCGGATACTCCTCAACCTAGCCACCTCCTGCAGCTCTACCACCTTGTGCCTGAGCGATTCCACCACCAGGCACCTTTTCACATTGGATGCTCCCCCCAGGCTGGGTATTAGTAAGTGGGAATTGCAAGACACAGTCCTTGCAGAACTACACCAGGATCTGGGTAGAGGCATCCAAAGTCAGGCAGTCTGTTTGGCTACATACAGGCACAGGCAGAGGAGACAGAAGCAGTGCTGGCACAGGTGTTGCGGGTCTTTCTGACCATTGTAGGCCTCCCTCTGTTAAAGTTCCTCTTAAAGTCCCCTGTTGCAGCTCCCTGTCTGCTTCACTCCACTGGTTGCGTATAAGAAAGGGAAAGGGCATACAGATATGGGGCTGCTCCCAAAGGCAAACTCCCGGGCAAACTCCCTTTTAGGTGCTCCTGTTCGCTGCTCTCAAGGTTCGCTGTGGCTGCCTTCTTATAGAGCTGCTAGCTGGTTAGGCCCAGCTCAAAGCCTTTGTCTCCAATCTAATCAGCCCTTGAAGGTCCACCTGGAAGGAAGCTCTCCCAATTTACACCTTGCAAACTTGCCAAACTGTCAAACACACTTTCCAACTGCCCCTCTCTGCAAAACAGATGCTCAGGCACACAGGCAGCTATTCAAACTGCCCCTGTCTGCAAATAAAACAAATGCACTGACAGAAATTCAACCCACCAGCTCACAACACAGCCCCCCAAATGCCACACTCAGCTGAGCTCCTCTAGGATGCTTTCCCAGGCAAACTCCCTGTTAGCTACTCCTGTTTGCTGGAGCCAAAGATTCTCTGCTATGGTGTACCATTTCAGACAACATCTGCAGGGGCATGCGTTTTCTAGAGAAACCACCAGTGCTCACCATCACCACAGATGTATCTTTTCTAGGCTTGGTGGAACATCTACTGACACATTCAGTACAAACTTGCTGGTCTCCAGCAGAGTCCTAGCTTGATAGCAACTTGCTGGAGCTACAAGCAGTTCACAATGTCTGTTGTTTCCTACCACTAATCCAAAACAATACAATCCTCATGGACAATGTAGCCAGTATGTTCTACATAAACAGGCAAGGGGGAACATGTACCCTGTGTATGGAAACCATGTGTCTGTGGCAGTAGTGCATTAAACACAATGCACATGTTACAGGATATACCTACCTGGCTGCCAGAACATGGCAGATGGCTTGGACAGGAATTTTTATCAAGATCATGAAGGGGAATTGAACACACAGGTAATCTGAGATATTTTAGAGATGTGGGCATTCTCAACAATAGACCTCTTTGCAACCACACAAAACTCCAAATGCCCCCAGTTCTGTTCTGAAGGTGGGCTTGGTTGATGGTTTCTGGATGGCACATTCATCATCAGCTGGAAAATTCCCTCCTGTATGTCTTCCTCCCATGCCCCTCTTAGTCTCTGTACTCCACAAGATAAGATAGATCTACACTCATCCTAATAACATCCACATGGATGTGATAAATACGGGTACTCTTACCTTTTCAACATTTCAGTCTGTCCCCACCACACACTCCTGCTTCTGCATTGGCTTCTATTGCAGAATGCGTGTCTCTCCATTCATCCAGATCCCCAGAAAGTTCATCTCAAATCCCAATTGCCACATGGTTCTAAGGGTCTGAAATGACATGTTCCACAGAGGTACAGAACATACTACTAAAGAGCTGTAGCACAGATACCTGCCATACATATAGACATAAATGGAAATGATGCAGATCATGGTGCCAACACAGACTACGCATATGTCAGCCTACTCATCTCTTATTTTAGATTATGTACTGGAACTCAATCAAATGGACCTTTCAATGAGTTAACATCTGCATATACCTGTAGGCCATCATGACATTTCATCATAAAGTTGATGGATTCTCTATTTTTATGTCACTTTATTAACTCTGACAAAGTGGGTCTTTGCCCACGAAAACTTATGCTCCAAAATGTGTTAGTCTGTAAGGTGCCATAGGACTTCTTGTTGTTCACCCTAACCTGTGTGCCTATGCCAATATAACTTTTCAGTGTATAACTTTTAACAATGTTCCCTGTTAGCTGTGTACTTGTGCAGCCACTCAGGAGGGATTCCAGTTCTGCCCAGCTGATTAGCAGAGCGCTCACTTCTAGGTTTTTTGTCAGGTCCAGCCAAGTCATTTTCAATGGCAGATAACCATGAATTATTTCATTCATGTTTAGCCACAATCCAGTGTTGATATCATTGCATACCATTTCACTCACCATTAAAATTATTTGAAGCAGATATTTGTCTTTGGTTTTTCCTGTTTTAAGATCTGCCTAGGACTATGGCATAATCTTTTCAAAATACATAATACAAATTATTTTCTAATTTAGGTTTCTCAGGGTTTTTTGTAACATTGTAGCTGTGTCTACACGTGCACGCTACTTCGAAGTAGGGGCACTAACTTCGAAATAGCGCCCGTCGCGGCTACACGCGTTGGGCGCTATTTTGAAGTTAACTTCGACGTTAGGCGGCGAGACGTCGAAGTCGCTAACCTCATGAGGGGATCGGAATAGCGCCCTACTTCGACGTTCAACGTTGAAGTAGGGACCGTGTAGACGATCCGCGTCCCGCAACGTCGAAATTGCCGGGTCCTCCATGGCGGCCATCAGCTGGGGGGTTGAGAGATGCTCTCTCTCCAGCCCCTGTGGGGCTCTATGGTCACCGTGGGCAGCAGCCCTTAGCCCAGGGCTTCTGGCTGCTTCTGCGGCAGCTGGGGATCCATGCTGCAGGCACAGGGTCTGCAACCAGTTGTCAGCTCTGTGTATCTTGTGTTGTTTAGTGCAACTGTGTCTGGGAGGGGCCCTTTAAGGGAGCGGCTTGCTGTTGAGTCCTCCCTGTGACCCTGTCTGCAGCTGTGCCTGGCACTCTTATTTCGATGTGTGCTACTTTGGCGTGTAGACGTACCCTCGCAGCACCTATTTCGATGTGGTGCCGCGCAACGTCGAAGTTGAACATCGACGTTGCCAGCCCTGGAGGACGTGTAGACGTTATTCATCGAAATAGCCTATTTCGATGTTGGCTTCACATGTAGACGTAGCCTGTGTTTGCAGTGCAGGTTCAGTGACTTGAACCCAAATCAATGGGAGTTACAGTGCTAATCAGTTGATAAAAGCAAATACCCTTTTAAACCAGTATTGTGAACAATTCCATACAAGCCTTGTTTACTACTCCCAAGAAGGTTAAGCAGTCTTCAGGGAGTCAGCTCATCAGTATTTTTAAGTGAGCTGACCCCTGCAGACACCAAGAAACACTCATCTCTCTGGGCTCTTTATTTAATTAAACTACTGCTGCTTACAGGCCTGAGTCTGATCTCTCTTGCTGTTGCTTTACAATAGTGTAACTCCATTAACTGCCATGGAGTTACTTGTGACTAGTAAGGCAGTTAGAATTAGGCACCTAATGAAAGATGCTAGGAGTGTATGCTGTACATTTGACTCAGCTTTCACTAACCCAAGACTTTAAGAAACAAGTTCACATCAATGTGAAGGAAGTTGTTTACTGACTATCCCCCATCCCCACCTATGACAGATAGACAAGTCTGATATAGAGAATTTCTTAACATTTACTTCTGGGGTATTATTCTGTGTTGTTATGCCGATATTCATTTCCATCCAGTGAGTGACAGTGTATGTTCTCTTGTGTAATGAAGGAATCAGATGCCCCTATACTTTGTTTGAAACAGATGAACAGCTGAAAATAGCATAGCCTCTCACCTATATTTAGGGTTTTTCCATCATGGGGGAAGAACCATACAATTATTGCTGATCATTCTTCCTGTTTACTGCTAAAGATGCAGTAGTACAGTTATTGATTCCCTAAGTGCTCTGCTGCTAAGTTAGCTGCAGTGTCCAGAAATGGCAATTCAGGAGGCAATTTGTAATTCATACTGGTGTTAGGAATGTGTTACTTTAGGATCTATGAAAGCAGCTTCTTCTCTGATCTTTTTGTGCTATATTATGCATTTCTTTCTTACCACTGAGTAAGTGCTTTCTTCTTCAAATTTTGCCTCTTTATGTCTTTGGTAACAAGTACCCTTCTCCACACAGCACAAAACTGTTCTCACTTTCTCAGGTTCTCTGGTAAAACATTTCTCATGGGTGGAGGTTGTAATAAAGGCTTCAGCCACTAGAAAAGTTACACCAGTATGCACTGCTGGTTACCAGTATAGTTGTATGACTATCTATAAACTCTATAATAGATGGTTGATGCAGTTATAAGGTATTTATACCAATATAGCTTTATAAATGGTGTGGAGGTAATGCTGATGTGCTCCCTGTGGTCTTGTGTGGCACTGCAGGTATGCTCTGCCTCAGTTTCCCCTCATGCAGGATATAACATCCATATGTAGGCCTTTAAACTAGTAAAGAGTTCTCTTTGAGAGTGTCGTTTATTTAACAGAAAAGGGGAACATGAAAACTTCATTCAACTACCAGAAACTCTCAGGCCCTGGGTTAATCAGTCTGATATTTTGCCCCTTTAGCCTCAGACCGCTGTCAGACTGAGGTTGTGTCTACACTACAAGATAAATTCGAATTTAAGGCAGTTAGCTCGATGTTACCACGCAACTGTCTTCACTGTAAATACCATTGGCTCAATTTAGGAAGCACTAGTATCAATATTACAATTTCATCAATTCCTGATGGGTATAGCTTCAAGTTCAAATTCAAAAGTTTGATTAAGGCTAGTGTGGAAGCGCCATATGTTAAAATCAAATTTATTACCCTCCAGAGTAACCCACAGTGTTCCTCAGTGCTCCGCTCTCACTGCTGCTCTCCAGGTGCGCAGGAATTAGGTAACGAAAAGACTATGGCTGTGTCTACACTAGCCCCAAACTTTGAAATGGCCATGTAAATGGCCATTTCGAAGTCTACTAATGAAGTGCTGAAATACATATTCAGCGCCTCATTAGCATGCGGGCGGCTGCGGCACTTTGAAATTGACGTGGCTCGCCACCACGCGGCTCATCCTGATGGGGCTCCTTTTCGAAAGGACCCCGCCTACTTCGAAGTCCCCTTATTCCCATCTGCTCACAGGACTAAGGGGACTTCGAAGTAGGCGGGGTCCTTTTGAAAAGGAGCCCCATCGGGACGAGCCGCATGGTGGCGAGCTACGTCAATTTCGAAGTGCCGCAGCCGCCCACATGCTAATGAGGCGCTGAATATGTATTTCAGTGCTTCATTAGTAAACTTCGAAATGGCCATTTACATGGCCATTTCGAAGTTTGGGACTAGTGTAAACACAGCCTATGAGTTTCAAATTGTGACCAGGAAGTCTGTGCCTGTGGGCTCATGTTTGTATGAGAGCCTGAGGAATGTCTTTCTTTCTTTGCTAGTAGTGCTGTGAGCCCATCTACCGAGTACAAATAGCCCCTGCACAGAGTTGGTGGTTTTGTCGCTACATTTGGTATTTTTTTCTGGGCTGCCTGGCTCCAGCCGTTGCCCCACTGCACCACATGGCAACAAGGCTGTTGTGAAAGTCGTGCTTGTCTAAGAGGCCGAGAAACTTCTCAGAGGTTTACATTTGTGTGCAAACCTCCTTCACTTCCCCACAGATGTCATGCAGTCGGGGGTCCTTCCCGTGCTCAGCCACATTATGCGGGTAGCCCACGACCCAATCAGAGGACGTGCTGCCTGCCATTCGATGCTGACCATGCAACCAGGCAGCACCATGTCCTGGCTTGTGTGTGGTTAGGGCTCCAAGGGCGTGCAAGATTTTCAGGGGCTTGCTGCCACCAGGGAGGAAGTCTCCCCCGGTGGCCAAGATATTCGGGGTGGGACTAATTCAACTGGCTCCCCACTGAAACACCCCCATACCCTTAGCAAGGGAGCTGTGGGGCTTTCTGCTATGGGGGTGAAGTCTCCCCCAGATGCCAAGATATTTGGGGGCTTGCCGCTGCTGGGGGGAAGTCTCCCCCAGCAACTAAGATATTTGGGGCAGGCCAATTCAACTGGCCCACACTGAAACCCCCACGGCCTTAGCAATGGACCCATGGGGCTGGCTTGCTGCTGCTGGGGGGTGGGGTGTGGAAGTCTCCTCCCGGGGGCTAAGATATTTGAGGGCTTGCTGCCACCAAAGTATAGTCTCCCCTAGCAGCTAAGACGTTTGGGGGGACTACTTCAACTGCTTCAACATTTCATCTGGCTCTGCAGCTGCAGACCTCAGCCTCCCCACCCACCATATTTTGAAGGACTTGCTGTCTATTGCAGACACCTGCTGCTTTGTTATTTCTGTTATAAAATCTTTTTCCTAATATTTCCTATCTTTCTTCATGCTTTGAACCCCCCAAAAACACAGGGTGGAGGGCCAGCTGAGATTCCTGTTTCCATTATAAGTTCAGTGTAAGAGATTTCACTACTGTCCACGGTGTTGGCAATGTCTGTGTAGTGAAGAGGGAAGACAAAGATCTTTTTTCCTAGTCTTTTCTATCTTCTTTCTTCTAACTTTGCACCCCTTCACTCAGGGAAGAGTGGGTAGAAGGCCAGTTGAGAATACAGTCTGTCCCTGTGTTATTTTCAGGGGTCAGATACAATCATGGGAAGGGGGACAGTGAGTGGATAGCCAGTTGAGAGAACAGCCTGTGCACAGAAGCCTTATAGTGCATTGGAAACCCCAAGACCCTCCTTAGCAACTCTCTTTTTTCAAAAACTTTACTATTGTCTCCTTCTTCAAGCTTTTCAAACTCCCTGTGTTATTTTCAGGGATCAGACGCATTCATGGAAGGGGGCACAGTCAGTGGATGGCCAGTTGAGAATTCAGTTAGAGAAGAGCAGGGAGGGATAGCTCAGTGGTTTATGCTAAACCCAGGGTTGTGAGTTCAATCTTTGAGGGGGCCTTTTAGGAATCTGGGGCAAATAGATTTATTTAAAAAAAAAAACAACTATTGGGGTAGTGATAGGTCCTCCTGTCACAGCAGGAGACTGGACTTGATGACCTCTGAAGGTCCCTTTCTGCTCCATGAGAGAGGCATATCTCCATATGGTAAGATAGAGATTTCTGTAGATCTCTTTGCCGTCTCTATGAATGCCCTACTTCCCCTTTCTTCTGACGGGAAAAATGAACATTTGCTTACTCTGGGGGGGGGAATGAGGAAAATGCAATGTGAAAAGGTGATGTCAAAGACCAGCGAGCATACCCAGAATGGTACAGGGATGAGGGAACTGTGGGATAGGTTCCCACAATGCACTACTGCAACAGTCAAAGTTTGCCAATTGAGTGTAGCAGCAATAAGTTAACTTTGTGAGGAGCACATGGGAAGGTGAGGGTAGTCAAAATTGAACTTATAAATTCCAGAGCTTCAAAATCAATACTAATAAATTCAGTTTTATCTTGTACTGTAGATGCAGTCTGACTTCCCTGCCTGCAACTTGTGCCTCTGGCATATGTTTGGCTGGATGCCTCTTTTTCTTTGCTGAGCCAGGCTCTAGTACTCCCCAGGACATTCTGTGCCCAGTATGTTCTCCTGGACCGTTCCAGTCTCTTGCCTAGCAGCACCTGTTCACTGAGCCTGTTCTTTCTTTTGGTGAACCTCTGCTCTCCAGGAGACTCCAGTGGGAGTAGTTTCCTAACCAGCAACTCTGAGGAGTCTGTCCTTAGGAGCTTCCTCTGTTCTGGGTCTTCCTGATGAAGCCTTTATGAGGCCCGCAGTCTCCTTACCTAATTAACTGCCCTTTGATGTTCCCCAGCTGGATGTCCAGCATTGTGAGGCATCTCACTACTACATGCTCTTATCATGAAGCAGGCTTGTCTGTGCCTGCTATGGTTCAATTCCGTGATGCTAGCAGCCTCTGGCCATACTAATACTGACTTCCATGTCTCCACAGACCTTCAATGATAGGTGCACACCAATCCCTGCATCTTTGGCACACTGCCTACAGTATCCATCCCCTAACACTGCACACACATAGTAATTACCAGGTTTGCTGTTCTCAAGGGAACAGTGTACTTGATTGGTACAGCCCCGGATCAAGTCCTTTTAAACATCACAGTACTAACAATATTTTTATGAAACAACTGTAAGTTTATTATCAAAAGTGAAGATTTGAGAGACAGCGAGTAAGAATAAAACACACAGTCATGTAGCACCTTAAACACTAACAAAATAATACATTAGGGATGAACTTTTGTGAGGCAGACCCACTTCCTCAGATTCTGTTAGAATACAGATTAACATGGCTGCCTCTCTATCAGTAAGAATAGTAAGTGGAAGCAGAACTGATTATACATGTAAAATATAAAACACAGTTCTGGGTTTGCCTTTATCAAAGGTCATCTTGCATATTGAATCAGGTTTATTTTTCCCCAAGGATTCAGTCTTTAACAGAACAGCTGGTTTTCAGTGACAGCAAGAATCCAAGTGTTGATGAACATCTCATACCCTTCAAATGGCATGCTCAGTGAATGAATGACAAAATGTCTTACTCGTCCTCTAATGGTTGTCCAATAAACCTTAGAAGTGCATCCCCAGATCTTCTCCTTCATTGCTTGTGTGTGTGGTTTTTTTTGTTTGACTCCACGTGTCTGTTCTTAGCGTTCACTTCATACTGGTGATGGGAGGCCCACACATAATTTACATGTCAGTTAGATGAACAAATATTCTTGATCTGAGGAATAAGTTGTCTCTGCTAGTGACTCATAGTTAGACACAGACTGTCAAGATATATTTTCAGTGTACAGTAAACTCTTGTTTAACCAATATTTGAGTAACCAGCACTCTCAAATAACCGGCATAACTGAGAGCCAAGTAGCTCTGGTCAGAGGACACCAGGCAGGAGGACAGAGAGAGCAGAGGAAGCTGCCAGCTGCATTCACACAGCATGAAGGGATGCAGGGCAGGGTATCACTGAGCAGGCTGCCCCACCCCCCAAGGCGAGGTGTTACTCATGCTCTGTAAACAAACCCCTGCTCTGGGAGTCAAGTAACAGGGCCCCAGGGACATGCATGTGAGGGAATACACTTGCTGGGAGGGTGACAATGGGGTAGCAAACACAGGGTTCCATTCACCCACCGTTGGCTGGGCGGCCCACCTGGCAGGGCAGTCTCCTGAGTGTGGCCGGAGCTGCCATGGCTCCCGGGAATGTTGACAAGCAGCAGCTGCAGGAACAGGCTGCCCCGGTCATGCCCTCTGCTGTTGCCCAGCATGTCTGAGCAGCCCTGACTGCAGGCCCCAGAGCTCAGGGGTGCATGGCTCCACAGGGAGCGCCATTCATATTTGCTCTCCTGGCTGCCTCTCGCCTGGGACACATCCTCCTGCCTCAGCTGCCCCCAAAGCTGACAGAGACAAACTCCCTCTGTGTCCCTGTGTCCCTCCCTGCTGTGTGTGAGTGTAGCCGGCAGGCTCCTCTGTTTACCCACCCAGTGTGAGTCCTCTGATTATCCAGAATATTTGATTATCCAGCAACCTCCTGGTCCCATGGATGATAAATATCAAAGAGTTTACTGTATAAACACAGCTCCTCACATATCAACTGCATGTATACCTTGAAATGCTTGTGGTGGCCAGAATATCATTGATTTTCACATGATACTTTACAAGACCCTATTTATAGATAAATACTATGAAAATGTGTTTTTCTGGTGTAGCAAATTTGTCAGACCTCATAGGACTTGCAGATACAGAGTAGTGAACCGTTTGCCAGTTGCTACCAATGAACCACATTGTGAATCTGGGTTGGCTCATTCTTATTAGAGACTGTGTAAGCTAGGCTGGGTGCCTGTCACTCTGGGCCTGCTCCATGGTAAACTTATTTCGCTTCCTGAACTAGAAGACAAAATATTTGTATAAATAACCATGTTTGCACAGTTAGGGTTTTGCCAATTTAAGTATCTATAGTACAGCAGCAAAACTTCCTGGTGTAGACCCAAAGGCTTAGATCTGGGAGTTATTTTGCCTGACTGAATATTGCTGCAAGACACAGAAAATGTCTGACTAAGACCAAGTCTATATGACAACATTTTGTCAGAATAAATGTCACTTGGGTGTGATAAAGCCACATCCTGTAACCAACATAATGTTCCAGCAGAATCAACAGTGTAGATGCAGCTATACCAATAGTGAAGTGATTTTTGTCAGCATTGCTAATGGGAGAGGTGGTGTGACTATGCCAACAGAAAAATGCTTTCTTTCATCATAACCTGTGTCTACACTAGGGGGCTTTCTTGGTATAGCTGTATTGGCAAAGCATTTGTAGCATAGATCAGGCCCGGGGTGGCAAGACTAACTCTGTTAAAACAGGTGTTACTCCATACTAGGTGCTTACTGGTTTCACAGAAAGGGACAGTGGAGCTCTTGCAATGCCCACTGTGTTTGCCCTGCATTTGTGGGCAACACAGCTGGTCCCTGGGTGCCATGGTGCCAGAGCTGCCCCTGTTCTTGCGATGGCCCCGTATAGACATGCTGCAGCTTATGCTGAGCTTTCTGGTAGCTGCCGCCTGTTTCTCAGTGAGGTCAACCCCAAGATCATCATCAGGGCTGTTGCCCTGGCTGCAGGAGCTACACACCTGAACCCACCACCCTTGGCGCTTGGGTAGTTCTGGAGGCACTACACCAGTTCGGACTGGTGGGACCAACTGATCATGGAACAGCGGGACAACCAGCAGTGGCTCCAAAATTTCTGCATGCAGAAAGCCACCTACTTGGAGCTCTGTGCCTGGCTCACCCCTGCCCTCCAGAGATGCAGCACCCTGCTACGGCCTGCTATCCCCATGGAGGAGCGGGTCTCAATTGCCCTCTGCAGCTACCAGTCAATGAGCAACCAGTTTGGCATGGGGAATTTCACTGTTTAGGCCCTCCTCATGGAGGTACTGCACCCTTGGGCAGCGTAGAGCTCTGGGAGGGAGCGGACAGGAGGAGACCGGGGACACCTGAAGGCTCAGGTACTCTCTCTCTCAGTCCCTGTTGTGTGTGTGTCCCCAAGTTGCCAGCTAACAGCAAGGGATGAATGTGCCTTGACCAGATCAGGGCCAGATGCGCTGCCCTGGGGTTCCCAAACTGTGTTGGATTTATCGATGGGACCGACATCCTGATCTTCACCCCAGAGCATCACTCAGCCAAATTCATCAACAAGAATTTTACCAAATATTCATAAACCTGAATTACCCACCAGGAGAAGTAAAAAACAAAGCAACAGGGCCAGACGCATACCCAGAGACCAGCTACTCCAAGATCGGCCCAAGAAAGCCAAGAACAGACCACCACTGGTCATCACCTACAGCCCCCAACTCAGACCACTGCAACGAATTATTAAAGACCTACAACCTATTCTTAATCAGGATGCTACACTCCAGAAGGCCCTGGGTGACATGCCTGTTCTCTCCTACAGACAACCTCCCAACCTCATGAGGATCCTTACTAACAGCCACAGCCTATACCCCAGGAACACCAGTCCTGGAACCTTTCCCTGCAACAAAGCCCGCTGCCAGCTTTGTCCACATATCTTCTCTGGAAATACCATCACTGGACCTAACCAGGTTACTCACAGAATCACAGGCACTTTCTCATGCTCCTCTGCTAACATCATATATGCCATCATGTGCCAACAATGCCCAGATGCTTTGTATATTGGACAGACTTCTAACTCCCTTAGACAAAGGGTCAACGGGCACAAAACAGACATCAAAACACTCCAGATCCACAAACCAGTTAGTCAACATTTTAATGGAATGGGGCATCCCGATGTCAATGACCTCAAGGTATGTGTGTTACTGAAGAGAAATTATCGCTCCATTTTAGAGAGAGAAGTGGATGAACTGACATTTATATTCAAATTCGGAACATTAACACATGGTTTAAATCATGATGGGAACTGTGAGTCACTATAGGGGCTCGTCTGCATACTTGACTCAATCTAATTCTTGATCTTCCCCCCCACCCCTCCACTCTCTGATTTGCTCGCCTTGATTATCTTTTTCTGATTTGTCCTCCTTGCTTACTGTTTTTGGTTCTCTGTGTCTTAAATATTGAGTCTGTTCTGGTCTGGCTATGGTCTGAAGAAGTGGGTCTGTCCCACAAAAGCTCGCCTAGTAAACTATTTTGCTAGTCGTTAAAGTGCTACTTGACTGCTTTTTGTTTTGATAGTGTATAGACTAGCATGGCTTACTCTCTGTTACTAATATTTGTGTGTTATGCAGTGGTGGGAAGTTTTATTATAGATACGCAGGACAGAGGGAAACAAAAATACACTGTGCACCATCTCAGAATATCTCCAATCCATATATCTGGCCCTAAGAGAAGGGGGAATTTAAATCTTTTTCTTAGGAACACTTCCTCTGGACTCATTTGTACTGTATAATGGAAGAATGGCAAGGTTTCAGAAGCAAGTTGAAAACCAGTATGGTGACCTGAACAACAATATGTATTTGTCTGGTTATCTCACTCTGAATTTATGACTGCTGGAAAAATGCTTTTCCATTGCCCACTTGATTTCTACAACCTCCTACAGGTCTCAGTTTAGGAAAGTCACCCCTACTTGTATAATACTTTAGAAGTCGTAGGCAACAGTAGGCATCCTTCAGTCTGCATAGACTATGGATCGTGCCCTTTAAAGTTTCAATTGAGGACTTCATTTACAGCATCTATTGTGACTATGAAGACCCACATGAGAGTGACAGTCCTTGCTGCATCTCTTGCAGATGTAGTGGGTGTCTGGCAAGTCCTAATTGTGCTTTCTGTGCGCTCGCTTCTCCTCTGCTAGCTGTCTGATCTTCATCTCGCCCTTCTGAAGGCCCTTGTGTAACCCCTGCCTCTATCTTCTGCAGTCATCTGCTAGTTCTTCCCAGTTGTCCAGCTCGATGTCTACCTCTCTGAGGTCTCTCTTGCAGACATCTTTGTAGCGCAACTGGGGGCGTCTGGGAGGTCTTTTGCCAGAATACTTTAGCACATTCTCATCTGTATGGATTTGCTTAAATCCTATTGATATTAGTTTTCTAGAACAGAAGTTGGCCAAAGTATGGACATAAGTGTCTCCCTGAATTAAGTCTAAACTGTCAAATTCTGTTCACACTGAAATCAATGAGGAAATTCCTACTGACTTCATGGGGGTTGGGATATACCAGCCTTTTAATTGTGCTTGATAGTTTGACTAATAAACAGAATTTCCAGTCTCCTTTTCCTGGGCTTTCTCAAGTGAACTGAATCTGCCATAAAAATAAATTACTGCTTTACTTGCTTTGTTTGCATGGTGAATGACAGTCTGTGCCTCACGACTGCCAAAAAATCTGGGAAAAAAACTAGAGAGGGCAGTGATCAAGCCTCACCTGTTTGCAGCAGCTCTAACACCTTCTGATCAAATCCCCAACTAATCTATGGGCCACAGATTTTCCCAAAGGAAGCATTACTTTTGTGCTCCTTTTTTGCTTTTTTGATGCAAATCAATGAGGTCTGAAAGCTTTTTCAAATAAGTTTTTATTTGCATATTATAATGGAAATATCAGGACTTTATGGATAACTGGAAAACAAGTGGTAGGTTGACACCAACAGAGAAGCTGAAATCTGAGCAAATGAGAGAGGAAAGTTTTTAAAGACCTGAATCTAAGCCTTTGTCCTTTGTTTAACACCTAGTTAACTCAAAAGGCTGACAAATGCTTAAGAGAATAGCTCTGTTAATAACTCAGTTGCAAGGCTTCCTGGGGTAGAGGGCTTAGAAAGTTTCCCATCCACGCAGGTCATCCAGGGAAACTTCCAGCAAAGATGACTCTTGTTGTTCCTGATATTTGTATGGTGTCAAGCAAACAAGAAAACTCTTTTACCTCCTGCTCTCCTTCCTCTTCTCCATCCCAACGTACAAACATCTAGCCCTTCTGTATATCTCACAAAGCATCACAAAGGTTATAACCATGTTTGGTTTTCCTTGACAGGTGATCTTTAAATGGATTCCCTGTCAGCCATAGAAATCTCTATCTTTAGAGAAGCAGCAGTGGTTCTCACGCATGGGTACATGTGCCCCTGAGTACTCAGGTCTTCCAGGCCATACATCAGCTCATTTAGATATTAGCCAAGTTTTACAACAGTTTATGTGAGAAAACATTAACAAAGTCAGTACAAACTAAAATTTCATACAATTACTTGTTTATACTGTTCTCTGTATTATACTGTGAAACATAAGTACAATATTTATATACAGTAAACCCTCAAGATACACACAATCAAGTTGCTCGTGTCTTGGGTTAACGTAGCTGCCACTCCTGACAGGAGTGGGAAACAGCTTCTATCAGGGGCAGCAGTCACGAGTCAGGCTGAAGTCCCTGAC
This sequence comes from Carettochelys insculpta, assembly GCF_033958435.1. Classification (NCBI taxonomy): domain Eukaryota; kingdom Metazoa; phylum Chordata; order Testudines; family Carettochelyidae; genus Carettochelys; species Carettochelys insculpta. The sequence continues at coordinate 20,581,065 of NC_134145.1, forward strand.
AGTAGTGGGGAAACTGCTGCTGTCAGGGGCAGCAGCCACAAGTCAGGCTGATAACCCTGACAGGAGAAGTTTCCTGGTCTCTGGAGTGGCAGAGAACCAGGAAACTGAGCAGAACAGCAGCCCTGGTTAGTTTCCTGGCTACAAGGAGCAGAGGGGAGCCGGGAGCCAGGCTGCCTCTGGTTCCCAGCTCCCCTCCACTGGCTAGAGCCAGGAAATGGAACAAGGCTGCTGCCCTGCTCAGTTTCCTCTCTCTGCAAGGGGAGGAGAGTCAGGAGCCAGGCTGCTGCCTGATTCCCAGCTCCCTGCCGCTTGTGGGACCTGGGAAACTGACCGGCTGCACCCTGGTTCCCAGCTCTCTGCCACTCCAGGAGCCAGAAAACAGACCAGTCCTGCTGGGCTGGTCAGTTTTCTGGCTCCTGCAAACCCAGGAAAGCCTGGTTCCTGTCTCCCCTCAACCTCCATGAAAATTCGAGTTACGTGGGGGTTGCACAGTGGACCCACTGGTCTGTGGTGATGCTGCAACACGTATGGTAAAAATGGGATAGGTGGAATGAAAAAAGTAGGGCTGCTGGAATGGGTGGGATTAGTCTGATGCTCCCAATTGTGCCATCAAAACTGAGGCTTGGGTTCCTGTGGGCCCTTTTGGTGGCCTACAGGTTTCTGCCCTGAATGGCTCCTGCCCATTCTTTTCCACTTCTACTGCCATCCGTTTGTGGCTTCAGAAACTGGTTTTGCTGAGGACGGGTGTTAAAATGCCTATATTGGTTGGTAGGTATATGCAGGCTCAAGGAGCGGAGTGTGTCCCTAGTGTCTTTCAGACTATGCAGTCTTTTAACTATCTTAACTGAAAATAGGGTAGGGCCATCAAAGGGGAGGTCCTGGATCATCTGCTGGACCTCATGAGGCAGGCCCAAAACCTGCAACCAAGACCCCCTGTGCATTTGCACTGCAGAAGCCATAACCCTCTTGGCAGCATCCGCAGCATCCAGTGCTGCCTGCAGGGCTGCTCTTGAAACCAGTTTGTTCTCTTCCACCATGGCTGTGAAGTCCTGCTTGGCTTTGGGTGGTACCATCTCAGAGAACCTAGACGGGGCTGACTGTGTTATAAGCATACCTGCTAACCAGAGCCTGCTGGTTAGCTATTCTTAGTTGCAACCCTCCCATTGAATAATCCTTCCTCCCATAGATGTCCAAGCGCTTAGCTTCTCTATATTTTGGGGAGGAACCCTGGAACCCTTGGCGGTGCCTATGGTTAGCAGCATCCAGTACCAGGCAGTCAGGTGGGGGGTGCATGAACAAATGTTCATTGCCCTGGGATGGGACAAAGTATCGTCTCTCATTCCTATAGGCCGTAGGAAGGGCGGAAGCAGGGGTCTGCAAAACCATTTTAGCCATAGTGGCAATTATTTTTATTATGGGCAGAGCCACCCTTGTGTGTTGTACAGAAGATAAAATGTCCATGACAGGATCCATTTCATCCCAGACCTCCTCTGCCTGCATCCCCAAGTTTTGGGCCATTCTACTGAGAAGTTGTTGAAATACCCTACCATCCTCCAATACAGGTGAGGCCGATAAGCCTGCCACTGCCTCATCTGAGGAGGAAGAAGATGATAGCCCTTGTGCCTCCATTTGGAGGGGAAGGGCAGTAGTGACCTCAGTCACTTGCTCCTCCCCACTCCCCGTGGGGATTATGGGGAACCCAGGAGGCTCCATAGTCAGAGCTGGCATAGGCAGCTGATGGCAAGAAAACCCCACAACAGATGGTACAAATGGTACCAGTATCGCTCCATGTACTTGAGTCGGTGCTGCTGCCTGTCCCATCAGCACCAGAGGTACAATCACCGACGGTGCTGGCACTGAAGGGGTCCAGTCACACTATGACGGTGCCGATGTGGATGCAGGCAGCTCTACGATGACTGCTGCTTCCTGTCTTTGTTCCAGTGGTGGGGCGCCCAGCGATGCCAGTGGTGCCGAGCACGGGATCATCTGGGCCCCTGGCACCGTTCAAGGCACTCCAACGCCCTCACCCTGAGCCTCGTGCAAAGGCCCATGGGGTCCAGAAGGACCACTGTTGAGTCACCTGTGAAGCCAGTGGCCAGCGCTTATCATCCGAGCGATGACTACAGTCCCTGCAACTGCTATGATGCAATCTTTCTTGAGCTCCCACTGTGTCCGGAGCTCAAGTAGAACAAGTCCGACTCTGATGCTGATTCAGAGACAGATGACCATGGTGGGGCCCTTGGAGCTGGCACCAGTGTCATGTGCACTGAAGACAGTGTGGGGCCAGAGCATAAGGCACCTGAAACTGGACCACTGTCTGCTGGGTTGGCACCGGAACACTTGGCACCTAATACAGTGTTGGTGCTGGCATCAGTGTGAGCACAGGGGTTTATGCCGGTGTCCCGTCCAAGAGCCCCAATGCTCCATTTCAGAGCTACAGTGCCTGTCCTCTATAGATGAAGAAGGACCCAGCACCGTCATCTGAAGAAGTCCTTGTGCCGCTTGAAACACCTCCGGCATTGAGGGCCCCACTCTGCACCAACTTAAACGTACACACCTCCTGCCCTTCGACAGCGCACACTGCAGCCTTGGACTTGAGGCCATCCCGCTTTGACTTTGGCGAGCGATGCCTCTTGTGACTCCTCTTCTTTGGCACTGGAGATTGACTCCTATGGCACCGAGAAGGTGACGGTGCCTGCACCTGCTCTCAGTGCCAGGAGTCTTTAGGCGGCACTTTGGTTGACAGTGCCACTGCACTTTGAACGGAGGAGGCTCTGCTCTTTGATCCTGCTGGAGAGTCTTGAGGCTTAAGAGCTGCCTCCATTTAAAGGACTTTAAGGCGTTGGGCCCTGTCTTTCAAAGTTCTGGGTTTAAAGACCTTACAAATTGAACAGTAATCATGCAAGCGTCCTTCCCCCAAGCAAATCGAACACGCTGATTGGAGGTCACTTTTGGGCATACATTTGCTGCGTTTTGAACAAGTTTTAAGATGTGGGGAGCCAGGCATTGCCCAGTGCCGAGGCACCAAGGGAGACAGAAAGCCCTGCCTGGGCTATTAATTAAAACACTAAGACTAACTATCAAGTACTAAAACTATTTACACTTCTTCAAGAACTATTTGCATTACAATAGGCTAATGATCTGAACTGAGAAAGCAAGAGCTCCAACGACCGCCAGCATTGTGAGAAGGAATTGAGCGGTGGAGGGATGGGGTCAGCCGATTCATATATTGGTCGCCGTATCGGCACCACACCAACCCTATGGCCACTGGCTAGGGCAAAAAGCTTCTGGCGACTAGGCATGTGCCAGTGCACACCCAACTTGGAATGGACATGAGTAATCACTTGAAGAAGAACTCAGAGGTTACATTCTCAGCATGAAACACATAAATCTTAAATGATACTTTGTATTTTTTAACTTGCCCATGTCATTCCTGCCCCTTTGAAATTCTGAAGGTATAGTATTACATAGCTCAGCTGTCTGCCATAGAAAAGCAGATATTGGATCTGCCTGGCAATGTGCAATGTTTCTCTGCACATTTTAACATGGCTTGTATATTAAGGAGCCACTCATATAACCATTCATAATAAATAGTAAATCCTGTTCTGCTTCTCCATTGGTATTTGAAATAGGTAGTTCTGTTTTAGCACTATAAAAGGTAACCATTCTAGAAAATGACACAGTACAATTTTAATTTTGCCAAAGCCTGTGATAGCATTTATAACCGGCAATGTGTAGTATTTTTTACCTAGCAGTGGCTGTTAAAATCGTTATTAGAGATTGCATCGATGCATAGTAATAACACTATGTAAAACTGAAATTCACATTGATAACGTAAGTGCAGTTTCAATTAAATAAAAATATCTCTGGAAAGAGTGATCTTGTTTAGTTTAACAGTAGCAATCAACCCTCTAATTGAAATTAGACATTCTCAATTACTTTCTAAATGAATTGGTGACTTCATTAGTCTGAAGTGATTAGGCAACACTATAATATTTAATATACTGACAAAGACAAGCTAGAGTACACTGTGGAAGATAACACAACCAGGAAAAATCCAAACCACTTCTGAAATCCTTGTTGACAATGTGAACCAAATTCACTTTGTCAGTGGAGCCCAAGCTATGAGGTCTCTGATGGAAGAAGATCTGTTTGGAGAAATGCACCTATGTGTCTCACAGTAGACGGGTAGGAGGTGCTGGTATAAACCATTTGTATTTTCTCCACTTTGTGGAGTCTAGAGCCAGAGTATTCAGGAAGTGGCCAGAAAAAAGACAGCTCAAGGCAGCTGGGTGATGCACTGATTCAGAGCATTTCCTAGATAGTCTGCATTAGCTGATCTAAGCTGTGTCTACACGTGCACGCTACTTCAAAGTAGTGGCACTAACTTCGAAATAGCACCCGTCGCAGCTACACGCGTCGGGCGCTATTTCGAAGTTAACTTCGACGTTAGGCGGCAAGACGTCAAAGTCGCTAACCTCATGAGGGGATCGGAATAGCGCCCTACTTCGACGTTCAACGTCGAAGTAGGGACCATGTAGACGATCCGCGTCCCGCAGCGTCGAAATTGCCGGGTCCTCCATGGCGGCCATCAGCTGGGGGGTTGAGAGATGCTCTCTCTCCAGCCCCTGCGGGGCTCTATGGTCACCGTGGGCAGCAGCCCTTAGCCCAGGGCTTCTGGCTGCTTCTGCGGCAGCTGGGGATCCATGCTGCAGGCACAGGGTCTGCAACCAGTTGTCGGCTCTGTGTATCTTGTGTTGTTTAGTGCAACTGTGTCTGGGAGGGGCCCTTTAAGGGAGCGGCTTGCTGTTGAGTCCTCCCTGTGACCCTGTCTGCAGCTGTGCCTGGCACCCTTATTTCGATGTGTGCTACTTTGGCGTGTAGACGTACCCTCGCAGCGCCTATTTCGATGTGGTGCCGCGCAACGTCGAAGTTGAACATCGACGTTGCCAGCCCTGGAGGATGTGTAGATGTTATTCATCGAAATAGCCTATTTCGATGTTGCTACATCGAAATAAGCTATTTCGATGTTGGCTTCACGTGTAGACGTAGCCCTACTGAGGCAAAAGTGCACCTTTTCTAATGAACTGAATGTCTGGTGAAGACAGGAAGGGAGAATGGTACACACTGCTCCTCCTCCCTGCATTTTTGGTTGAATCAAGTCCTGTATGTGGGTATGGAAGTATTAGATGTTTAGCCATACATGTTGGCAAACATTGGTTTCACTACATACATCTTTGTTTACATTTAGGCACAGTAAGGAAAATGCTTTCTGAGAACTTCTTTAATTTAAGAAATTTTATTTTGTATATTGTAAACGACCTCGTCCTGTGGCAGTCGCCCTTTTAGGTGGCGCAGGCTGCCACAGCTTGCCTCCTCTGCATCTGGGCAACCCTGGACCCTTATCCCCTTTAGGGGACGGCTCAAGGCAAGCTCGCAGGTAGGGAGCCCAGCCCTCAGTTCAGGGTGGGGCAGCAGGCAAACACACAGTTAGGGAGCCTAGCCCTCAGTTCAGGGTGGGGCAGCAGGCAAACACATAGTTAGGGAGCCCAACACTCAGTTCAGGACAGGACAGCAGGCAAACAAACAGTTGGAGGCCCGGCCCTTGGTTTAGAGCAGGGCAGCAGATAAACAGCTGGCCACTAAACAGGGTGGCTTAGGAGAAGCGAGAGGCTGCCCCTCCACGGAAGTGGGGTAGGGGGGTGCAGGCCCTCCCACTTCACTGCATCCTGGCCCAGGGCCCTAATGATTGCTCTCACCGTGAGCTTGGTAGTGGGGATCCAGGCCTCAACACACCACCGTGAGCTCAGGGGGAGCGTTCCCCATGCCACTTCCTACCTCAACCTTCATTGGCGCTGGGTACCAGTTGGCTTGGTCCGCTGGTCCAGGCTGGTGGGTCTCCTCTGGGTAGGTAGCCCTTGGCAGGTCTGGCCAGTTGGACATCTCCATGTCATTTGGGTAGTCCACCAGTGGCAGGACCGTGGGCTCCAGACAATCAGAGTCCTCAGTGCTGTGGGCATCAGGTAGGACTCCAGGACTGTTCTCCTCTGGAACCCCAGGATAACTAGCCATGGGCAGTTTCTCTGGCTCTGGTAGCGCCTCAGGGGAGGGGGCCTGCCACCGGTGCAAGGGCCCCAGTAGATCAGGGAAGTCAGAGTAGTGGCCCAAAGGCAGGCTTGGCTGCAGCTGCCCAGGATGGTCTGGGCTGCTGGGGGGCAGCTCTCGCCTGCTGGCTGGTTGGCGGCGGGTCCACTGGTCCTGGTGCCCAGGAGCCTGGTCAGAGCCCTCCACCCTGCTTGGAGGCCAGGTCTTTAATGAGCCGTGAGCCCCGCCCCTGGCCCTTCTGGCCCTTGGGCCACCCTCTGAGGGGTGGGGCACAGGTATTCTGGCTCCGGGCCCACCCACCAGGGTCTCTGAGCAGCTTCTTCTGCCTCTGAGTCAGGGGGAGGCCACAGCACCTCGCTATAATATCTTGACATGTTAATAGTGACAGCTTGTGTTTTAAGGGTCATGACACCTTAGCTTTTTGAATTTGACCACATACTGTTGTTATTGTCTTACATCCCCATGATTTTGCATAACTAGCAAAATTTAAGTTGATCAGATAGTTAAAAATTGATATTATCTATCAAATTTAAAATAAAAATCTGTCCTGGGTGCCACCCACGCTCTCAACTTACAGGGGACACTGCTGTCAAGCCTAGCTGTACAAGTCCAGTCATGCATCAGAGGTGTAGCTGTGTTAGTTTGTATCCACAAAAATGAGAAGTCCTGTAGCTCCATATAGACTAACACATATTTTGGAGCATAAGCTTTTGTGGGCAAAGACCCACTTTGTCAGATGCGTTCAAGTCCAGTCATAGCACTTCTTTTCCAGGCCAACCACCCCCTTTAACAATTGTTCACATTTGAATCCATCCTCAAGCAATAAATTGCCTAAGACATGTTGCCAAAACAAAACAAATAAACACGAATGGGAGAGTCCCAAAGTCTGCTATAAAGAATTTTCCAAATGACACAATTGTTTGTTGAATCTTCTCTCCTTTTGTTATGCCTCAGCAATAGTGTTAGACAGCTTATAGTGTTAGAATAGTGTGTGCCAGATGTTATCAAAACATTTTAAATGGAAGCTGTTTCATGGGCCATATCCCCTTCCGTTCAGAGCTCCTCAACTTTCTGAATGCAAATGTAGCAATTGCATTTGTGGAAAAGCAATATTAATAAAAGCATTCAATGTACGTAAATGTCTTTCAATTAGCGTTGTCAATTAATCTTAGTTAATTCATGCAATTAACTCAAAAATCATGATTAAAATTAATCACAGTTTAAATCACACTATTAATAAAATACGAGTTGAAATTTTATTAATATTTTGAACAATTTTCTATGTTTTGAAGTAAACTGATTTCAGTCACAGTTCAGGATACAAAGTGCACAGTGCTCAGTTTATATTGTTTTTATTACAAACATTTACACTTTAAAAACAATAGACAAAATAAATAGTATTTTGAAATTCACCTCATACAAATAGTGTAGTGCAATCTTTTTATTAACAAAGAGCAACTTATAAATGTAAAGTTTTTTATCACATTACTGGAGTTAAAAACAAAACAATGTAAAGCTTTAGACCCTGCAAGTCCACTCAATCTCACTTCTTGTTCAACCGTTGGCTCAGACAAATGAGTTTGGTTACAATTTGCAGGTGATAATGTTATGTGTTTCTTGTTTATGATGTCATGGGAAAGTGTAAACAGGCATTCATGTAACACTGTTGTAGCTAGTGTTGCAAGATATTTACAGGCCAGATGCTCTAAAGATTCATATGTACCTTCATGCTTCAACCACTGTTCCAGAGGACATACATCCACGATGATGATGAGCCCTGCTCAGTAATGATCCTTAGCAGGTTGGACCAGTGCATGTTCATTTTCATTATTTGAGTCAAATACCACCAGCAGAGGGATTCTTAAATCTTGAGGTTAGTGCCTTAACTCTTTTTAGAAACCTCTTACATCTGCAGTGAATGTATTTCTAAAACAACATGTATGAGGTCATCACCCAAGACTGCTGTAACATGAAATATATTGCAGAATGTGGGTAAAACAGAGCAAGAGATGTAGAAATCTCCCCCAAAGAGTTTAGATGCATATTTAATTAATGCATTATTTTTTAACAAGTGTCACAAGTATGAAAGCATACCATCTGTAATGCTGGCCAAAGCATGAAGGACCATGCAAATGTTCAGCATATCTGGCAAGTAAATACCTTTCAGTGCTGCCACTGAAAAAGTGACATTGTAAACATGAAATGGACAGCATGATTTCCTGCAAATCTAAACAAACTTGTTCGTTGAGCAATTGGTAGAACAAGAAGTAGGACTATGTGTACTGTAGACTCTAAAGTTTTGCAGTACTTTACTTTTGAATGCAGTTTTTTTACATTTTTCTATATTTGTAAGTTCATCTTTCATGATAAAGAGATAGTACTACTGAACTTGTATTAGGTGAACTGAAAATATTTTTGCATTGCAAATATTTGTAATAAAATATAAATATAAAGTTAGCACTGTAGTACTTTCTATTCTGTTGCCCATTGTAATCAATATATTTGAAAATGTAGAAGAGATTCAAAAATATTTAAATAAATGGCATTCTATTATTAACAGCACAATTAAACATGATTATTTTAATTGCCTGACAGCTCTACTTTTAATCTGATCTCAGAAGCTGAAAATAAGACAAGAGCCAGTTTCCTCTGATCAGCCTGATCTCCAGCAGCCATCTTTGGGGAGCTCTGCTGTTCACCATTGGTGTTTCATTACTAGCCAAAGACTTTAAAGTAGGTTCGACAGGGGCAAGTGAACAGAGCCTGTAGGTAAGTCCTAAATGTGGAGACCTGGGAGATGAGTCAGAAATTTGGGAAGCACAGGCTATTAATAGCAGAGATAAAGAATAAACAAGACTGAACTGGGGGCCAAATCAAATTGTATATTAATCGTCTGTATACTGTGAGAAAAATGGAGAATAAACACGATGAACACAGAATTAATTCTACATTTATTTACTGGCATATAACACTGAAATTTTCCACAGATACTATCAACCTGATTTGGAATTTTTCTCCTTTAAAAATGATAAAGTGTTCTTTTAGAGAGAGTTCCTTAAGCCATGGAATTAATGTTCAGGACCAAGATGCATCTTTAAATAATAATTTTGAATTTCTTTATGACAAGTACCCATAGAACAGCAAAATTGTATAGATAATCTGATGTCTTTTTAAAATGCTCACAAGAATCTAGGTCATATTTTATATTTTTACGAATAAACTGCTGAGGGCTAATAGCAGAATCTTGAAATGAGGCCAGTGTGCCTGTGATATTGATAAATGTGGGAATGCTTCAGGCAAGTACAGTAGTTCAGTCGTAGCATTATGGAGCCATGTGTTTTTTGATCTGGTCTTCAGGGTATATAGAGCTGCAGTTCAGAGTTTTCAAGGTACCATACCCACTTACATCATAGTATTTATGTAACAAAAGAATGATAATGCGGACTGCCTGCCAGTAAAGATGAACTGAAGTCACCACTGCCAACAAAAACATTGTTGCTCAGCACATAGCTATTCTGTATTATGATAGATCAAGGTTGAATTTGTCCCAGAAAATAGAACTCCTCAGGGAGAAATGTTCTATTTTTCAGTATAACACACTTTGCTGGTTCTTATGTCTGTCTTCACCATATACTTCATTTCTGTCTGCTTTGTATCCAGTAAGGCTGGGTCTACACGTGCCCCTTCCTTTTGAAAGGGGCATGTTAATGAGTGGGTTCGAAAGATGCTAATGAGGCACTGCAATGAATATGCATAAATATGCATATTCATAATGGCAGCCACAATGATTCAAAAGTGTGGCTTTTTCAATCGCGCACTGCCCGTGGAGACAGGATTTTCCGAAAGGACCCCCCCAGTTTTCAAAAGCCCTTCTTTCTCTCTGGTGATTGGAAGAAGGGCTTTTGAAAACTGGGGGGTCCTTTCCGAAGGTCCCGTCTCCACAGGTGGCACACGATTCGAAAAGCTGCACTTTTGAACTGCCACGGCTGCCATTATTGCTAATGAGGCATTGCATGTTCATCGCAGCACCTCATTAACATCTTTCAAACCCACCTATTAACATGCCCCTTTCAAAAGGAAGGGACACGTGTAGACATAGGGTAACTCTTCCAGGTTTATAATAAATATTATATAATTATTATCATTTTGCTTCAAAAACAAGGCAACTTGTCTGCTTGTATGTATCTTAAGCTTTTGAAATGCCCTCCTTAGGGGTATGTCATTTGTTATAAAATACGGTAAAATTCTCACTTTACACATCTTCAGGTTGGGCGAAACTCACTTTAGCATGAGTTTCACACGACTTGATGACACATGGCTATCAACCTGCCTAGCTTCCTGCAGCTGCAGGCAGATAGGCAGGCTAAGAGCCCTTCCCCCTGCCTTCCCAGAGTGGCATTAGCCACTGATCTGGGAAGGTAGGGGGAAGGCTTTTAGCTTGCTTAGCTGCCTGCTGCTGCAGCAGCCAAGCGGGCTAAAACCCCCTTCCCATAGTGGCGCTGTTTTCAAGCTGACAGCGGTCTCACTGTGGGAAGGTAAGGAGGAGGGTTTTAGTCCCCTTAGCTGGCCACTGCTGCAGGCAGCTAGGGTGGCTAAAACCCCATTGCCTCCCCCCCAGGATCAGCCCTCCCACACGGCTCAAGCTCAGCCCCAACTCGTGCATGGGGCTCCCAGACCCTGGCGCACTACAGCCCCACATGGGCCTTGGGCTCCATCCCTGTGCCCACCACCCCCGCAGACACTGCTCCAACCTCTGCGGCCCTGGCTCTAGCCCCCATATGCCCCAGCTCAACTTCACCCTCCCACACCCCCGCGGCTCTAACTCACCCCAGGCTTAACTCTTCCCGACCCCAAAGCACCACCCAAGCGCGCCCCCCCCCACTTACCCAAAATTCGGGATACACAACCCCCTCGCATATCCCGAGGATCTACTGTAATGCAGATTTGTTAGGACATAATCTTGTACACACATCAAAACTTATGGCAAAACACCTGTTAACTTCTGCAGGAGATCAGACCCTTATCTTGTAATTTTGTCAGTTCACAGTTTGGTTTCCTAACTCAAGTAATTTCCAGGTTTTCCCAAATTTCCTTAGTGCCTGTTCTCCAAGATAATAACCATATTTCCTTAAGAAATGCTGTACTGACACACAATTATTATGAGTATGATAGTAGCATCTACAGATCTCAAGCAAAATTAAGGGGGTATTTTGCAAGGTGCTGTACAAACATAGAGTAAGAAACAATCCCTACTGTAAAAAAAAGTTTATATGATACTGTCTCTATAAAATTCCTGTGTATAGCAGTATGTACAATCTTCCAGGGTTATATGATAAAGATGAAAAATGCCTCTGAGACTCAGTGTTGGGTATTCTTTTGCACTGCCACACCAGGCCCACACTTGGAAGGGCTGGATAATGGCTCTACATGGAGGCCCACAAATATGTTTGGTACTGGGCCCACAGAATGTAAATTCAGCCCTGTAGTATGATAGAGGTCTATAAAATCATAACTGATATGGAGAAAGTAAATACGGAAGTGTTATTTACTCCTCAATACAGGAATTAAGGGTCCCAAATTGAATGACTAGGCAGCAAGTTTAAAACAAATACAAAAAGTATTAGTTCACACAATACAGTCAGCTTGTGGAACTCTTTGGCAATCTTCTTATGGGTTGTAAGGGTACGGTTACACTAGCAAGATTTGCCTACAAAACCCCACTTTTGTCAACGAAACTGGTGGAACATCCACATACAAAATCCCTTTTGTTGATAGTTTCTTGACAAAACTCAACACTTTCACCAGCAGCATTCTGCCTCTCAGCCATGAGGCATAATGCTGTTGTTGACAGATTGTCAACAAAAAGGCTGTGTGGATGCTCTGGGGGGGCCTTTTCTCAGCGGACAGGGTGTCCAGAACAATGGGCAGTCCTGTCTGCTGTGCTTCTGGGTGCCTGTTTTGTCAAGGGAGCTGTAATGTTATTTACTTTTCCCATATAGCCAGAAAGCTTGCCCTCTATTGCTATCATTCCAGAAATGAGGGTGATTGTTTGCCATACTATAGTCATCTACAGATATCTCTGTAAAATTATATTTTTATGTGGGGTTAGGAGACAACATTTATAATTCTAGTTGTCATATTGCTATTATAAAAAAACTAAATAAATATGAAGGATTTACCAGTTAAGAGAAATTGTTACAATTTTCACATATGTTTGCTTTATCGGGAATACTCTTTAGCTTTTCTTTAATCAGTCAATAATTCACTTGAAGGTTTTGGAAACAGCATTATTGAGTCATCATTTCCAGATTTTTGCATAAACAAAAGAGACATGGCAGAGGCATTTGTGGGCAGTGTGCTTAGTCAGTCTTCCTCATTTAGGATTTTATATTGTCACATACAAAATAATTATAAGTTTTGTCACTGATGGAAACAATTTTTTTAGTTGCTCCACAGCTACCAGGGAAAGATTACGTTGATGTTTAAGAGGAAAGATTCCAAGATAATACTACTAACTTCAGCAATGAATAAATAGGGAAGAGTAAAATTGAAGGGAGAGCATTTCAGAAAATGTTGCAACTGTGGTAATATTCAAATGTTTACAGAATTTGCGCGTAAGGGAAATTTTCACAAAAGACTGAAATCTGCAAAGGTATGTTCTTTAGACTCACAATTGCCAAAACATTGTTTATTTTTCTGATCTCTCACTGCTTATAGTTTAAAATATACAGACTGTGACTTTGATAATGTCTGTCTTAAAATGCCATACTCAGATATCTGCATTTCATTGTTACTGGGTTGTAGGGCTACCACATTTCTAATTGCACAAAACCAAATGGCATTCCTTTGCTCCTTCCCCGGGGCCCTGCCCCTCCTCTGAGGCCCTGCCCCCCACTCCATTCCTTCTCCCTCTGTTGCACACTTTCCACCTCACTCACTCATTTTGGGGTCAGAGGTTTGGATTTCAGAGAGGTGTGCAGGCTCTGGGATGGAGCCAGGGATGAGGATTAAGGTGCAGGGGTGCTCTGGGTTGTGAAGTGTTGCTAAGGGATTCAGCTCTGGGAAGAAGCAGGGGATGAGGTGTGGGAGGGTCTCTGAGCTAGGGCAGTGGGCTCTGAGGTGTTGCTGGGGATGAGGGGTTTGAGGTGGAGGAGGAGGCTCCAGATGGAGGCTAAGAAGTTTGGAGGTGGGAGAGGGCTCCGGGCTAAGGCAGAGGGTTGGGGTGTGTGAGGTGGTGCAGGTTTTGGTCTGGTGGTGCTGGCTCTAGAATGGAGGCAGGGATGTGGGGCTTAAGGTGTGGCAGGGGGATCCAGGCAGGCTTGGAGAACAAGATGTTCTGGCTCCGGGAGGGAGTTTGAGTGCATGAGGGGGCTACAGACTGGATCACAAGAAGGGGTGAGAAAAGTGGGCTCCAGGCACCACTCACCTCGGGTGGCTCCATGGAAGTGGTGACCTGTTCTTAGGAGGAGATGAGGCCAGCTGGCTCTGCACACTTCCTCTGCCAGAAGGCACCAGTGCCACAGCTCCCATTAACTACACTGGCTTGGTGCGGGGCAGCACATGGAGCCTCTGTGGTATTCTTCTGCCTAGGAGCCAAGGGACATGTTGCTTCTGGGGAGCCATGTGGAGCCAGGTAGGGAACTTGCCAGCCCTGCACCAACTGCAATTTTAATTGCTTGGTCAGCAGTTTTGACAGAAGCTACAGGGTCCCTTTGTGACCAGGAATTCCAGAATAAAACAGGATCCCTGGCAGCCGACTAGGATGTAGTATATAAGGCCACTTCAGAGGGATGCAGTCAACCAAAATGTTCATGCTCCTGAGAATTCCTTTGCATTGTATGGGAGTATGTTTCTTTTTTAATTTCCTTTCAAATTTTGACAGCATTCAGCTTTTCAGCATAGAACGTGATATGTATTAAAGTGCTGTTGACAAATGTATGGGCACAGACATTGATCGTGAGCTACACTAAAACCCTGTGAACATTACACAGTTTCTTTTCTTTTCTTTTCTTTTTGGACAAAAATCAGTTTTCATCTACGAAACAGTGGAAATGCACACACTGAAATCCTCCTCCCACCAATCTAACTCCCTGGCTGCCAACATAATAAGGCGACCTCAATTAGTGACATAGACATTTTTGTGATATAAAGCTGAATGATGAAGCATTTGTGTTGAGACCCCACTTGATTATGTTGCCCTAATTGGCCTCCAGGAGGTGTCTTTATAATGAACAGAAAGGATAAGGAACATATATTAACCACAGAGCCTATCGTGTCCTCAATGGGAGACCAGCAAAACATTATATTAATGTATGCTGATTTGTCCAGGGAATCCTCCATAGAGATCCTTAGGGTACTTTCTGGTAGGTATTCTGCAGTACTCTCACAAAAGTTCCTTGGCAAAGCTGCCTTATTTCTTGTCCTCTGCTGTGGAAACTTTGTGTCACTACCTGGAAATTATTTCTGCAGGGACCAGAGCAGTACACAAGGGAGCAACATAGAGAGCTGCTCTGAAATCACATGCAAGGAAATACACCCTGGCATTCTAGGTCATAAGATATCAGGTTTGATTACCTTTGCCTGTGGAAAACGGTATCAGTATTCAGAATGATCTCCCTAAGTACTTACAGTAACCCCTGTGATGGGGTGCGATTGTAGAAGACCCCTTGGGATTGTTCCCTGGCGTGCTGATCATGCCACTGACACCCGCCTTCTTGCTCTTTGGGGCTCCCTACCACCTTGTCCTACTGAGCCAGATTCTTTGGTCTCCCCCCAGCCAAAGCACAAAGTTGAGGTTATCACCCCCTATCAGAGCAATGCAAACGCTGTTTTACTTGAGCTCTGGAATGATGCATCTCTAGGGCACAGCACCCAGACAGCTAACACCTGAAAGGTATTAACACTCCAGATAGATTTGTCTCTCTGTATGCAAAAGATTTGCCCAGGAGGGTCTCATTACACAAGCCCTCTTTATGAACGAAAGGGAGATATGCACACTGGTGTCCCCCGTCCTCCCCTCCACCCCACCCCGATAATAATTACTTACATTGGGCTTGATCATACACTGCTTTTTTAGGATTTTGTTTTGACCGCTGGGCAATGACAAGGCCTTGCATTTTGCAGAGATCATTTTAATCCATAGCTTCATCAGACCAAAATTATGCTTCAGGGTCCCTTGGATTATGCATCACATTGAAATTTGTGCAGCAGCTTGATCTGGATTCAAAAGAATTGAATAAATTATGAAAATTCAGTCTCTGAAGGAGACTCTCATATTTCACCCCACTTTTGCATTTCGTCTTCAGTCACAGCATCCCTGTTTACTCAGTGGCTGCTTCTACACTTGTCCCCTCCTGTTGGAGTGGTCATGGTAATAAGGCAATTCGAAGAAGGCTAATGAGGCGCTAACATGCATATTCAGTGCCTCATTAGCATAATGGCGGTCATGCGAATTTCAAAGTGCAGACATCGAAATGCAGACGGGCAGAGTGGATATGGGCAGCTTCAAAATAAGCACCCCACTTTGACATTCTCTTACTCCCACAAAACTGATTGGGAGTAAGGGAATGTCGTAGTGGGGCACTTATTTTGAAGCTGCCTGCATCTACACTACCAGTCTGCATTTTGAAGTCTGCACTTCAAAATTCCCATGGCTACTATTATGTTAATGAGGTGCTGAATATGCATGTCAGCGCCTCATTAGCCTGCTTTGAACTGCCTCATTATCAGGCCCCTCTGACAGGAGGGGCAAGTGTAGAAGCAGCCTATGTGTTTTCTCAGTTCATCCAGCTAGGCCCTGCTACAGACTTTCCTTTGGAAGCTGTGAAAATATGAAATGCAGTGACATCAGACAACCTCTTCATCAGATGGTCTCAGATTGGGATGAAAAATCAATCTCAATAATAGTTTTGAATTAAAAATAATCGTGTTAATTTTGAATCATTCAAAATGTTTTGATACTTTTGAAACATTTCTCTTCAATTTTGAACTTTCTTCTGTTATCTTCTTCAGTCTAATGGCTTAAATTTCAAAATGAAAAATCATTTTTCACCAGAAAACTGGATGTTTTTACTTTGGAAATGTTGAAACAATTTGTTTTGACAATTTTTAAAATGTTTTTTGCAACATTTTTCAAAGCCCAAAAATTAGTGGAAACTGACCCTGATTTTTCAATTGTCTCATTGTTACCAAATTGGCATTTTTTGACTAAAAAGCAGTTTATCCAAAAATTTGTAACCAGTGAGGCTACGTCTACACGTGCCCCAAACTTCGAAATGGCCACGCAAATGGCCATTTCAAAGTTTACTAATGAAGCGCTGAAATGCATATTCAATGCTTTATTAGCATGCGGGCGGCAGCGGCGCTTCGAAATTGACGACGCTTGATGCCGGGCATCTCGTCCAGACGGGGCTCCTTTTCGAAAGGACCCCGCCTACTTCAAAGTCCCCTTATTCCCATCAGCTCGTGGGAATAAGGGGACTTCGAAGTAGGCGGGGTCCTTTCGAAAAGGAGCCCCATCTGGATGAGACGCGCAGTGGCAAGCGGCGGCAATTTCGAAGCGCCGCTGCCGCCCGCATGCTAATGAAGCGTTGAATATGCATTTCAGCGCTTCATTAGTAAACTTCGAAATGGCCATTTGCGTGGCCATTTCGAAGTTTGGGGCACGTGTAGACACGGCCTGACAGTGCTGAGCCAGATTCTTCATCTGAGACAGCTATCAGTTATTCCAGCTGCTCCCATCTGAAAAATTCAGTGGACATCTACATGTAGGGAATGTGTTACCATTGTTTGGTGGAGCTGTTTACTTTCCAGCACTATCCAGCTGAGCCTGTCTCTCTTGGATTTTAATGTCATAGCAAAGCAAAAATATCCTAGCAAAGATTCCTCAGGACAAATCTGATTTCTTGTTGAAATGGTTTCAGAGACATAAGGCCTGTGTCGATGTTTTTATGAGCCTCTGTACCATGAAACCTGCAGAGCAGTTTTAATCCAATTCAGACTTTAATTATAATTCCTAAAGGAGACTGTCCTAAGTAATCTGTCCCTTCTCCTGCTCCTTCAGTCTAGAGGTTGGGTCGTCCCCAGTCATGGTGTTTGGCTATATATTTAATAATTCAGATGATTCATAGGAGACATATCGTAGGAAAGAATCTGTGGTTTATGTCAATATCCAGATTGTGATAAGTGCCCATGGTATTGCTTTGGTTGCTAAGTTATTGTAATAAGCAACAGTAGCTTGGTTATGATGCAGCGAGCAACTGCTCTGCATATTGTGCAAACACAGCACCATTTTTATGGTGCCATCCATTGCAGTTTTGAATTCTTCATTGAAGAAAGGACAAGGTACTTGCTGAGATTAAAAGAATGAATAAAATAAGGCAAAAACAGGATTCAACAGATTGTTGAAAAGTGATTTATATGTAATTACAGGAGGAGAAAAATGAGATCCTAGCTTTGTGTACTGGAAGGGGGGAGAGCCAAGTTTAGGAACCAGCTTGGATCCTGGACTCTGGGCCAAGTGTATATCAAAATCTCACGATATGCATTACAGGATCACATTATGATACTCATGAGTGGACTGTTTGGCTTGGAGCAGGCAAGTGAAATGGTATAACAAGAGAGTGAATCCCTTGTGCTAGTCCAGGGGTGGCCAACCAGTTAGGGACTAAGAGCCATGGACAGAAGACTAAGAGCCATCTGAATAGAGTGCAAAGAGCCATGTATTAGATATTTATTTTTATGTATCTATCTGTAGATATATAAAAATAAATATGTATGTGGATCAATGCCCTCCCTCTCCCCTTCCCCTACAGCAAGGCACCCCCAGCCTCTCTGCTCTATCCCACTGCCCCTCCCCTCCCACAGAGCAAGCCACCCCAGCTCCCCACCAGTCGACCTCAGTGCCCTCCTCTTCCCCCCAGAGCTAGGCACCCCTAGTCCCCTGCTCAAACTTGATGCTGACGACTCGCCAGAGCTGCTGCTGCTGCCACCACGCACTTTACCCTACAAGCTCTGGGGTGTGTGTGTAGAGCAGCAAACAGCACTCCTGGCAGATGGCTCTAAGGAGCCGCATTTAATGGCTCAGAGCCCATGCAGCTGAAGAGCCACAGATTGACTACTCATGTGCTAGTCATATGTTAATTGAAACTCTAGGTTTCTATATTGAAGAGCATTAGGCAGATTATATGTCAAAGTTATGATAATTATCAGAGCATTCATTTTTATGGTTGATGAGCCCAGTTGTCAAATGTGGACACTTTGGCATCTTATCAATAGTCTGAGTTTGGACACTCAAATTGTCAGTTAGTCATCTAAAGCCTGTGTGATGTGATCTTACATTAATTGACAGGTATATTGTATTTAGCTGTGTAAAGGCTATGCCTTCTTATTTAGATAGTGCAACTTTAAATATAAAAAAAATCCTACCTGCAGATAGTATTGGGTATCCAGTTTGTTGTCACAGAGAGGAGTCAGATACTGCATATTTTCCAAGAGCGACTTCATTATTCTTTCTAGTTTGTTGTTCTTCCAGTCTAAAACAGGCATAAAGTATCCACTTGCTTTTTGTGATTGGAAAAATTACACCAGTTTTATCAAACAAATATACTGTGTGGGTATCCTTGTGATGGGTGACATTTAAAAATGGGGCCTATATGTTATAGACACTGGAAAGCAGCGCACAGGTTGAACCTCTCTAATCTGGCATTCTCTTTTCTGGCAATAACTATAGTCCGGCATGATTTTAGTTAGCTGAACAACCATGTAGTCACATAAAGTTTGTACAACACAGCTTCATCCCTCTCCAAATTAAGAAAACTGATTTCCTCAGATGCCAAATGCAACTTTGTGGCTGTAATGGAGGAAGACAAGCTGATCTTATGAGTGGTTTTGCAGGCTGCTCTGGATGCTTCCAACACAGCATGAGGGGCATGACATCAGGGGTGGCCATGTGAAGGGGGCCAGGACTCTGGGTCTCAGGTCTCCCCTATGAAGTGCAGCAGACTATTCAAGACCTGCCCTTCAAGGAGCCAACTCTATTTTCAGAAAAGAAACTGATGAGGCTGCGCAGCCTTAAAGACTGAAAAGCCACCCTGGGGTCATTGGGCCTCCATACTCCTGCGATGCAGCACAGGCATTTCAACTCTCTAGGCAGTTCCCTCAGCAGCCTAGGGATCAAAATAGGCAGAGAGGTCGGAACAGCAGAAGGTGCTACCATCAGCCCGGCCAAGTCTAATGGCAGCACAAGCCCCCACCAGAGCTTAAGTACGACTTTCAAAGGTGTAGTCATGAGCGCCACACCACGCTCCATTATGTATCCAGCTCATCCTATATTTTCATTCCACCTATCCCTATTCTACCTTGCCTTGTGCCGTATAGCATCAGACTGGTGAGTCCTTCACGCTCTAGGAAGGGGATATGCTATCCAGTTGTTTGTACTCCGCCTCCTTCCACCTCCCTTCCCTGTCCCTCTTCAGGGTCCCCTCTCAAGAGAGTCTGCTGAGGTAGGATATTCAGTCTCTTCTCAACAGGGGCACGATATAGGAAGTTCCCCCACAATTCAGAGGTGAGGAGTTTTATTCCTGTTATGTCCTAATGCTGAAATCAAAAAGGGGAATGAGGCCTATTAAGGACTTCTGAAGCCTGAACAAGATTGTAAAAAAGATCAGGTTTCTCCTGGCCTCTCTGGGGCTTATTGTCCCATTGCTGGATCCGGGGGACAAGTTTGCTGCATGTGACTTGAAGGACACATATTTTCACATCCCGCTCTATCCTCTGCACAAGAGGTTCCTATGGTTTGTGGTAAACAGAGGACACTGTCAGTTTACAGTCCTTCCATTCAGCCTGTCGACAGCTCCAAGGGTTTTCATGAAATGCATGGTGATGGTGGTGGCGGTTTTCCTCCACAGATGGTGGTGTCCAGTTGCTCCTGTACCTGGATGACTGGGTAGTCAAAGGGAGCTCACAGGCCAAGGTTCATCAGCACATACGGTTCATTTGCCAAACCTTCGACAGTCCTGGCCTCCTGGTAAATGAGGTGAAGTCAACTCTTGTTCCCACTCAAAGAATAGAGTTAATGGGGGCTTTCCTGGACTCAGTGCTTGCCAGGGCCTCCATGACAAAGAGCAGGTTTCAGGCTGTGGCCAGCATCACAGACAACACTAGGGAGAATGCTGCAGTGGGCAGGGCTGTCCTACAGTCATTTCAGGGTTCTGACCCCACCTCCTAACATTAGGTTGCATTCACTTACATTGGAATACACATGAACAATCACACAAAGAAGAAAAGACGGTTACTTCCATAACTGGTGTTCTTCAAGATGTGTTGTTCGTGTCCATTTCAAAACCCTTCTGCCTGTGCCCACTGTCAGAGTAGCAGGCAAGAAGGAACTGAGCATGAGGGGGTAGAGGGAGCGGTGCTTGTACAGTGCACTATATCAGTGCCACTCCAGGGCGCACCACACAGACCTGACGGCTATTGTCTAGGGGAAAAAATTTCTGACAGCTGGGCATGTGTGTATGCAGAAACCTACATTGGAATGGACATGAACAACACATCTTGAAGAACATCAGTTACAGAGGTAAGTAACTTTCTTGTTTTTTCTTTCTGATTCAAAATAGAATCAATATATTTAGAAAATCATTTGCAAAAATTAGGCAGAAGAGTTGTTGTAACAATCTATACAAACCTATAATAATGTTTATAGTATTTCCCACACTACCAATAAGTAAATGAAAGTGGAGCAATATTTTATCTCAAATGTATTACTGTCAGTTGCTGAAAGAAAACAGTCTGCAGCCACATATTGTAAAGTACCAGCATCGGGAAGGCTCGAGTCCTTCCCAATGGCAATCAGTTTTTATATAATAAAAATGTATCTAGCATATAGGAGACACATAAGCATCCAATTTATGCAGACTAAGGACAAAATGCTGCCTGCTGTCACCCAATCCAAACACTCATTCAAGGACACTAGGGCACTCTGGCAGAGAAGATTAACCCAAGCATTAGGGAATACCTAAAAGCAAATAGAACTGGTGTGGTAGGGGCAGGTAGGGGCACAAAAAGGGGACTGTAAAAGATAAATAAATGGAACTGATGCCTCAAAGATGCTCATGAAAGTAGTTAGAAAAAGCTCTGGGGGAAAGAGTTCCATATTGTTTATTGATTGCTGAGTGCCTGCAGTGGGTTTAATGCTGTATGTATGTGAGGCCCACTCCTGCTCCTAACAAAGTCTCTGGTACTGTTGGACGATTTTCTCCCCTTTTCAGGAGGTACTCTGTTGTGCAGAATCAAGCCCCGGGGTGACGAAACCAGAAACAAGAAGTGAGACTCTCAAATCTCTGTGTGACCAAGAGGTGGAACCGTTTAGCAGTGCAGTGGATTGTGGGTGTGTGCATGCACACGTGTGCATGTGATTCTTAATAATGTACAGACCAGTGCCTTAGAGAATGGATTCTACAGCCAGAGGCAAGTAATGAGAGTTACCTGTCTCTGGCCAGCTCAGACTAATCAGAAACCCAGCATAGTCTCTCCATGGACATTTGTAACTCCCAAGCAAGGGTGTGGAGTGAAACTAAATTGTGTATTTAGTGCCAAATCCTTAGTTCAGCATCAAAATTTCATAGCCCCTGCAGTCTTACTATGTGCCCTCCCCATGTGGTGGAGGGCAAGAGGAAATATAACAGTAGATACTCCAATCCTACCTCTCCCCACTCCTTAAATGGCAATGATAGACACTGCTTCTCCTCATGGATTTTGCCCACAGTGGGGACATTCTGTCACTGTGGAAGTGAGGGCGTGATTGTCCCCTTGTGGCTGAGTTGAATAATTTTGTATACAAAACTTTATATCTCTAGTTCACATTTCTTTAGCTACCAAGCTTCACTGTCAGACAGCTTTCTGTAACTTCCCAGAGGAAATGAAAATGTCTTTGTGCTGTGCAAAATCTTACCAGTTTGCCAGGCCTGGTGTCATCTTATACAACATTTTTATGGAAATGCTTGCTCCTGAATTGAGGGCCAGGATTGTTTGCTGTCATGGAAAAGGCCATGAGATAAAAGACTAACCTCGCTGGTATGATTACATAAGGAAAAGGATACCATTGATATGGCTGAAAACTAAAGTACAAAAACATCTAGAAGAGCAAAGCTGTATGAGACATATGGGATTTGGGCGAAATTATTTCAAATTGATGTGTACAATGTCAGCCTGGTTATAAATAATCTGCGGGGATAGTACATGTGGAAGTTTTTATAGCACTGACAACTCATTTCTGTCCTTGTTCTGCTCTAGAAATTACTGTTTTTGATTCACTTTTCAACCAACCATATGTATCTTGGATGTTATAAAAAAACATGAGGGTGTAAGCTAATGCAGCTATCCCTCCCTGTCTGGGGGAGTCCACACCTCCTCACACTTTGATCTGGTAGAGAATTCTGTCAGAGGAAGAAACACAAATCAGGAGGGAATTAGTGGTTCTTAATAGCTTCTCATCTTCAAGTGGCGGTGAAACCATAAACAGTCTGTGCTCTGGCTTGCAACCAGGTGGAGCAATGGTAGTTCATAAACCCAGGCTTTAAGCAGCATGGAGTAGCAAGCGTTCAAGGTTCTGGCCTACAGTCAAATAGAGGGGTAGCCCCAGCTCAATCAAGGGTGTCCAGCAGAGGGGAGTGCAAAGCACAGTGTATAGGACTCAGGTGGGGAGAGAGCCAACACAGTCTGTGGTGGTCAACTAGAGTGAGTGTCAAACATACTCTATGGGGCTCAAGTAGGGTTTATCCAATAAGTTCAGGTCTCCTGGCCTAAGGAGGGGAAGTGTTGCCACCCAGGGGTCAGACGGCAGGTGGGACACTGATTTGCCCGGTTACACTGCATCCAAGCTGAGGGCCCTAACAGTGGTGGAGTGAGGGGGTAGCCACCTGCAACATGCTGACCCAAATGTTGCCTGGTTTTTCTTTGAGTGCTGTCCCCATGGGTGCTCCATGGTAGGTGTTGGGCTTGCCCAGCACCACAGCAGAGAGATCTTTCATAGCAGTCTTGAGAGGGTAGCGTGCACAGCCCCACTCTTGTCTGTTGCTTCTTTGCCACGCTCAGCTGCACATGGAGTAACAGCTCTCCCCTTACCTCAGCACCTGTAGACAGAATTAGGTTTAGTTAGTTAGCTTCTACCTTCTTGAACTACGCTCTTTCTCCAATGCTTGCAAACAGTTCCTACCTCACCTTTGAAACAGGGCTGTCTGTGTCCTTACAGACAACACCACAATGATGTTCTACATAAATCGTCAAGGAGGGGCCCGATCACAATCCCTTTATGTAGAGGCCATAAAACTTTGGAATTGGTGTATCAGCCACAACATTGTCCTCACAGTATCATACCTGCTGGGCATGAACAACAGCGGTACGATGGAAAGGGACCTAGGGGTTATGGTGAATGAAAGGCTGGATATGAGTAAACAGTGTGCCCTTGTAGCCAAGAAGGCTAATGGCATACTAGGGTGCATTAGGAGGAGCATTTCGAGCAGATCTAGAGAAGTAGTTATTCCCCTCTATTTGGCACTGGTGAGGCCACATCTTGAATATTGTGTCCAGTTTTGGGCCCCCCAGTATAAAAGGGATGTGGATTTGCTGGAGCAGGTTCAGCAGAGGTCAACAAAAATGATTAAGGGTCTGGAGCACAAGACCTATGAAGATAGGCTGAGGGATTTGGGCTTGTTTAATTTACAGAAGAGAAGACTTAGGGGTGATTTAATAGCAGCCTTCATCTTACTGAAGGGGAGTGCTAAAGAGGAGGGTGAGAAACTGTTCTCAGTGGTGTTGGATGGCAGAACAAGGAGTAATGGTCTGAAGTTGAAGAGGGAGAGGTGTAGGTTGGATATTAGGAAAAACTACTTCACCAGGAGGGTGGTGAAGCATTGGAACGTGGATTCTCCATCCCTCAAGGTTTTTAAGTCCTGGCTGGACAAAGTCCTGGCTGGGATGACTTAGTAGGGGTTGATCCTGCTTGAAGCAGGGGGCTGGACTACATGACCTCCTGAGGTCCATTCCAGCCCTATGATCCTGTGATTCTGTGAAGTCTGTAATTGCTTATTTCTATCTGCCAAATAAATAGAATCCTACATGGGTATCAAAGGGAAAGATTCATGAAGACACTGACTCTTTTGGCTTGTACACTGTTTCAAAATGATCAGAAGCAAACATGGCTTGTTTTTATTTTGGTCAAGTACCATAAATATAGTAACAAACTGCTCTGAGTAAAAGGTCATTCTGGTATGCATAAAGCCCACGGCTCTACTTCACTGCTGTTCATGGCTCCTTCAGTCACAAACACACAGAGGAACCAGTTTTTATTTAGTTTTGAGAATGCTCATGGAAACATGCCCAGAGGATATAGGCACTGGAGGAGATCCATTGCCAGTTTGAATCTCTCTGTGGTTTGGAGTTGGAAGGAAGGAATGAGGTTGTCGCAAGAGATCGGACAGTACAAATTCCTCTCACCCTCTGAGGAGTCCTTATCCTGACAACCTTTTAGATCCAGGCAGGTATACTGCTCATCTAGCTGTGTTCTTCATGTATGGCTAGGCAGCAAGGAGGGAAAGACGGAACTGATTTCCTCTAGTTCCAGCATGAAAAGGTATGTGCTTACTTACACACTTGTTCTCTTACCTGATGGAGATATGAGGATGTTGGCAAGGTGGGAGATAGGGGGAGGGGAAGCAGTGCCAGGGGAGTAAGAGGTCTGCGGGAGTAAGTAATAGAATATAAAGAAACCTACCTGCCTGTGCCAGCTCACTGACATCACTCCCGCAGCACCAAATAGAAGATCTCAGTAAGGAAGTGGTACAGGGTGTTGCAGAAGAATATATGCCAGTGGTGCTTGGGAGGGGCAAAAAGGATCATCTCTTCCCAGATGCTTGGGGAGGGTACATTAGCAAAGGCAAAAGGAGCAGAATGTGGGGCCATTTGGAGGCTCCACACAGGCAACTGTACTGCCCCTATCCCTTTGATGCAGCTGTGTTTCCTGGGGTCTGTATAATACCACTGGAGGACAGTGTTGGGACTGGACTGGGGAGAGTATTGGAACAGCTGCACTGGAGGAACTGCTGGCGTGGGGCTGCCAGGGAGCCCCATGTCCTGCTCTTTTGCTCTGGAAGTTGCTGGGAGAGCGTGAACCACATACCTTGCCTGGAAACTGCAGGGGTGAAAGTAGCAGAACACGGGGTTGCTGCTCCCAGGAACCAGTGCCCTGTGCTGGCAGCTCCTCTAGCACAGCTGATCTGGTACTTCTCCCATCCCTGTCCTCTGGCATGGCTGTAGGACTCCAGGAGATGCACCTTCATGGAATCGCTGGGGACAGTAAAGCAACATTGCCAGCATCCCCATGTTCTGCTTCTTTTGCCACTGCAGTTCTGGAGAGCTTTATGGCTCAGAAGCCTGAGTCCATTGCAGCAGGAGGACAGAGCCTCTTCTACCAACAGGTAATGAGGGATGGAGAGAGGACAGGGAGAGTGGGGGAGGAGCAAGCCAGGGGCTGCATGGGGAGGAGTCACAAGGAGCGTCACATGCGCCCCTTCTGCTGGTGCAGCAGGACTGATACCCACTTCAGC
Organism: Carettochelys insculpta; assembly: GCF_033958435.1. Classification (NCBI taxonomy): domain Eukaryota; kingdom Metazoa; phylum Chordata; order Testudines; family Carettochelyidae; genus Carettochelys; species Carettochelys insculpta. The sequence goes on from NC_134145.1 coordinate 20,606,774, forward strand.
CCTGGGTCAAGATGGGGGTGGGCCCGGGTCCACGTCCCAGAAAGAGATAGGACCAAGGTCAGTGAGCCCTTAGTACCACTTGTTACCCCTTTGAAATGGTGGACTCTGGAGCAGCAGCCCCCTTAGCCCCCTTATCGGTGGGCCTGAGCTGGTGTCCCTGTTTAAGTCCCTCCCATGAGTTGCCTACTTACAGTATGAGGCAACAGCAGTATACAATGCAGGAGAAGGCTGCCGTGGCTTTGCCTGGCTGTTAATTTTCCAATATCAGGAGGTTTGGTTCAGAGTATTTGCTTAATTATTCATTATCAGTTGGAAACAAACACATTATTTTTGGAGTGAGGGAGCCTCTGTTTCAAATTAGTGCAAACCTTCCAGGATTCATAGGTGATAGACATTTAATTTAATATAATTATTAGTTGCAGGGAAACTTCTACTAACTTTCTCAGTCTCCAGCCGCAGAATGAATTATTAGACAGTAACTATGAAGCAATCTAAATGGGGGACTCTTTATTATTATATCTGTGTATCCATTCAGCTCAATTATTCAACTCTCTTTTTCTTTTGTAAAGGTCCAAAATCCTGATGCAACATTTTATAAATTTAAAATAATTCTCTTGCAACTGGAGCAGGAATGGCTAAGATAGGAAAATGCAGCTGCCTGTGGGCAAATGTCAAGGCTGCCATTTTGCCGTGCTTTGTAGCATATTCCTGGATGTACTGTCCTCGTCAATACAGAATTTGAAATAGTACAAAACAAACTATATGCCTGTTAACAAATGATGAGATTTCTGTCATTTGTTTCTGGCACTTTCTAAAATGTTTTGGATTCCTCTACTCTTGATAGTAGACAGTAATCAATAAAGGACAAATCAGAGCACCATTTTGGTTTCATTTCCCTAACTCTGTCACATACTCATATGGTCTTTGAGTTATACTTAAGTTTGTTCAGCCCCTGGCCTTTCTTAGATTATCACTGGTGGCTTCCGGAGTTGCACTAGTAATATGCTGAGTAGTGTTCCTTGGCTGGGAGGTATAATGCAACTCTGATAGGAAGATGTTTGCAGTTGGTGGCACTCAGTACGCATAATATCCAAAATCTTTCATGACTTGCTAGTAGTGTTGTGTGTTTCTTGGAATACCACTATTAGTCCAGAGAGTATTATAAGAAACATATCCGTACAGTATCAGGTGGTGTTTCTAATAGTGGTTTCAAAAGGAAACTACTGTGGCTTGTATTGCATTCTCTTTGGCCAGGGAAGTCCCAAGGCCTGAGGTTACGTTGACAACCACAGATAATGCATGACTGTGATGCATCTAACACTTGGTTCTAACTGCCTTTCAAGTCCTCACAGAGACTTCATATTGCTTATTTGTCAAAACTGTCTCTTAGAAAGGCAGAAAAAATTCTATGTACCTGGTTTTTCATAGATTTGCTTTTAATGAAACAAAGGAGACTTTGCTTTTTTGCACACGCATGCTCATCTACCTCTAAGGAGATTGCTTTTTGTTCACACTGAACTGCTTTAGTAGCAATTAGATCTGGTCAAAATTTTTCCTTTGCAATGAAGTTTGAAATCAAAGTGTGAAAACATACATATTTCTAACCTAAACTTACAACTTGATTGGAGGACCATTGCAAATATCATTTAAAAAATTATTTAGGCCTTCATTCAAGACAGCATTTAGGCATTTGCCTAATATATGAGTAGTCTTATTGTTTAAGACAACTGGGCTACTCACAAGATTAAAATTAAGTTCATGATGAAGTATTTTGAGGTACTGGAGTTTTAGGGGGAGAAAATATTGATAACCATATTCCTATTTATGCAGTAGCATTTTGGTCACTTCTCGGTACCAAGTCAGGGTCCTGGAGTTTTGTAGAAAGAAGGAAAAGGGAAAGTGACTTGCTTTGGACACGTAAATGCTGGGTATATATTTAAAATATGGATGTGTAACTAGTTTAAATAAGCCTTTCCATAAAATTGCATCTGTTTTTATAAACTAATTAATATAGTGAAATTGTAGTCCATAGTACAGACTACAAGCACTTGATCATAAGTAAAATAGTTTTATTTTTGTTTTTGTTTTTATTAAAGTTTCTATATTTTCCTCCCCATATTGAAAGGTGGCTGATATTTCAAACCAATGGGTCACCCACCTGCAGATTAAATCAATAAAACATTATTAGAGACACTCAAGCAAAGTGAGTAAAAAGCCATTACCTTAATCTTGGCATCTGCAGAAAAGCCTGGCATACTGTACTACAATACTTCTGCAGGTAGCTTGTAGTTCCTGTACTTCCTGCTGTTGTTCATGGAATTCCTAAACTGGAACCAGGTCCTCCTGGAGGCTAGCCAACTTGCAGTTCTTCCCTTTAGCCATCACATCTCTTCAAAAACTCAATTTAGGCTTGTTTCTCTGGTGAATCTCCCCCTTTTCCCAGAGCACAGCTACTAGGCACCTTACTCTCCTGAGCTCTCCTCGGCCTTAAGAGTGAGAACTATCACTGCACACTGCAGTCTCCATGGTTTATATCAGCTTCCTTTGTTCAGCTTCCTCTTCTGGTTTATATAGCTGAACTTAAGGGTGGGGTAGGGTCTTGCTGATTACAACCCACAGTGTCCCAGCTGTAGGCTTCAACCTGACCCTTGTCTTTCACATATTCCTGCTCAATTAGAAAGAGAGCTGGGTGGTTAGGTGTATTAAAACTGTCATCATGCCATTGAGATGGTGCAAAGTTTGAATGAATCCTTGCTGAACATTCACGTATGAATGGATGCTGATGTTTATGTATCTTTACTGTAATTTAGTGTAAGGCAAAATTGCTCAGAGTGGGAAGAAATATCAACTCTAAGACTCATATGGCAAATTGCATAATCATTAGGGAGTGTTCAGAAAGCAGGGCCAAACATGCATCCTCCAGGAACCTAGTTTGGGGTCAGTTAGCATACCTCTTATCTCAAGTCTGGTTACTTCATACTGAAAGTGAACTTCTGCTTCCATCTCTCCTTTTTCTCACCTGTGTAAATATCATCTCTACTCTCCGAGTGTCTACACAGCAAAGTTTTTTCAGAATAATGTGTGCTACTCTAAAATAATTTTGTGTCTACACAATGCAACCACTATTTTGAAATAACACAAGGCTTATTTCACATTTGGTAAACCTCATTCTGACAGTGTCTATGGTAGCCAGTTCTTTTGAAATATTTTTTAGAAGAGAGTCTCTTTTGAAATATCAAGCAGAGCATCTACATGCAAAAAATGTTCTTCCAAAATTAAATTTAAGGAATGCAGCACTCCTTTCAGAAGTGCTCTTCCACTCCCATTTCAGGAAGAGAACCTTATTTTGAACACTTCTTTCAAAAGAAAACGTTTGTAGATGCTCTGCGGGCCCTGTTTTTCAAAAGAGCAGTCCTCATGGCACCTGACTTTTTGATCCCTGTCCTGTTCTTTCGAAAGAGTGGAGGCTGTGTGGATGCTCTCTTTCAAAACAGCAGATCACTCTTTTGATCTACTTTTTTACGTGTGGAGGTGCTCTTTCGAAAGAGTGCAATATCTTTTGTAATGACCTGGATGAGGGGATGGATTGCACCCTCAGCAAATGTGTGGATGACACTAAGGTAGGGGGTCAGGTAGATACATCAGAGGGTAGGGATAGGATCCAGAGCGACCTAGACAAATTGGAGGACTGGGCCAAAAGAAATTTGCTGAGGTTCAACAAGGTCTTGCACTTGGGACAGAAGACTCCCAAGCACTGTTACAGGCTGGGGACTGACTGGCTAAGTAGCAATACAACAGAAAAGGACCTGGGGATTACAGAAGAGGAGAGGCTGGATACGAGTCAACAGTGTGCCCTTGTAGCCAAAAAAGCTAATGGCATATTGGGGTGCATTAGGAGAAGCATTTCCAGCAGATCAAGAGAAGTGGTTGTTCTCCTCTATTCAGCACTTGTGAGGCCACATTTGGAATATTGCATCCAGTTCTGGGTCCCCCCAGTATAGAAAGGGTGTGGACACTTTTGAGTGGGTTCAGCAAAGAACAATGAAAATGATAAAGGGGCTGGAGCACATGACCTATGACGAGAGGCTAAGAGATTTGGGCTTATTTAGTTTGCAGAGGAGAAGACTTAGGGGCGATTTGATAGCAGCTTTCAACTTCCTGAAAGGGGGCTCTAAAGAGGATGGAGTAAGACTGTTCTCAGTAGTGACAGATGGCAGAACAAGGAGCAATGGTCTGAAGTTACAGAGGTAGAAGTGTAGATTGGATATTAGGAAAAACTATTTCACAAAAAGGGTGGTGAAGCACTGAGATGCATTACCAAGAAAGGCGGTGGACTCTCCATCACTAGAGGTTTTTAAGTCCTGGTGACATAGTCATGGCTGGGATGATTTAATTGGGGTTGATCCTGCTTTAGGCCAGGAATTCCTGGGCTACGTCTACGCGTGCACGCTACATTGAAATAGTCTATTTCGATGAATAACGTCTACATGTCCTCCAGGGCTGGCAACGTCGACGTTCAACTTCGACGTTGGGCAGCACCACATAGAAATAGGCGCTGCGAGGGAACGTCTACACGCCAAAGTAGCACACATCAAAATAAGGGTGCCAGGAACAGCTGCAGATAGAGTCACAGGGTGGACTCAACAGCAAGCCGCTCCCTTAAAGGGCCCCTCCCAGACACACTTACACTAAACAACACAAGATCCACAGAGCCGACAACTGGTTGCAGACCCTGTGCATGCAGCATGGATCCCCAGCTGCGGCAGCAGCAGCCAGAAGCCCTGGGCTAAGGGCTGCTGCACACGGTGACCATAGAGCCCCGCAGGGGCTGGAGAGAGAGCGTCTCTCAACCCCTCAGCTGATGGCCGCCATGGCAGACCCCACTATTTCGATGTTGCGGGACGCGGATTGTCTACACGTGCCCTACTTCGACGTTCAACTTCGAAGTAGGACGCAATTCCCATCCCCTCATGGGGTTAGCGACTTCGACGTCTCGCCGCCTAACGTCGATTTCAACCTTGAAATAGTGCCCAACATGTGGAGCCGTGACAGGCACTATTTCGAAGTTGGCGCCGCTACTTTGAAGTAGCCTGCACGTGTAGACGTGGCCCTGAGGTCCCTTCCAGCCCTAGAATTGTATGATTCCCCTGAAACCTTTCCCTTTGTTTCTGTCTCTTGGCCACTTCTCTCTCTGTCTGCCCAGTTTATTTGTTTCCCTTTCTGGGAAAATTCCAGGGCTCTAACCCTTCTCTCTCTTACCCACCCTGCAGACCAGCTGGAATAACTGGATTATTCAAGTTCTAGTATCCTCTTTAGCATATCATTTGTCCTGCCTAACTACAGTAATTAAAAACAAATATTTATGTCGCACCTTAAAGCTAACACTTTTCATAATTCGGTAATGAGTCACTTAACTAATGTATCAGAAAAGATAATGGAGTAAATAATTTAAGAATCTATTGGCAAACATATCGAAATAATTAGGCGATAAATAACAGTTAATATGGATTTGTAAACAACAAATCACGTCAAATCAATTTGATAGCTTTCTTTGATAGAATAACAAGCCTGGTGCATAAGGAGGAAGTAGTAGATATGGTGTACCTAGAATTCAATAAAGCATTTGATAGTCTTCATGACCTTGTCATTAATCAACTAAGGAAATACAACCTAGGTGGGGTACTATATAGTGGGTGCATAATTGCTTGGAAAACCATTCCCAGAGAGTAATTTCCAATGGTTCCCACTCATGCTGGAAGGGCATAATGAGTGGGGTTTTGCAGGGATCAGTTTTGGGACCAGTTCTGCTCAATGTCTTTATCAGTGATTTAGATAATGTTATGGAGAGTATGCTTATAAAGGTTGCAGATGATACCAGCCTGGGAGGGGTTGCAAATGCCTGGAGGATAGGATTATAATTCAAAATTATCTGAACAAACTGGAGAAATGGTCTGAGGTAAATAAATTCAACAAGAACAAATGCAAAGAACTCAGAGAGGAACAATGAGTTTCACACATACAAAACTGGAAATGGCTGTCTAGGAAGGAGTACTTTAGAAAGAGATCTAGGGATCATAGTGGACTATAAGCTCAATATGAGTGTGGCACCAGTGCAAGAAAAGCAAAGATCATTCTGAGATGTTTTAACAGGAATGCTGGGAGCAAGACGCAATAAGTAATTTTCACTCTACTTTGTGCTGGTTAAACTTCAATTGGAGTACTATGTCCATTTCTGGGCACACATTTCAGGAAGGATGTGAACAAATTGGAGAAGATCGAGAGAAGGGTAATAAAAATGATCAAAGATGTAGAAAACATGACCTATAAGGGAAGATTGAAAGAATTGGATTTGTTTAGTCTGGTAAACAGAAGACTGAGAGGAGACATGATAACAGTTTTCAAGTACATAAAAGGTTGTTGCAGGGGTTTCAAATTGCAGCAAAGGAGGTTTAGTTAGCACATTAGGTAAAATTTCCTACCAGCGTGGTTAAGCACTGGAATAAATTGCTTAGGGAGGTTATGAAATCTCCATCATTGGAAATGTTTAGAGCAGGTTAGATAAACACCTATCAGGAAGGGTATAGATGGGGTGTGATCATGCCATGAGTGCAGGGGACTGCACTTGATGACCTTTTGAGGTTCCTTCCAGTTCAATGATTGTGAGATTTTATCATCACATAGGTTATTACTCAACAACTTTACTCTCACTAAGAAGAAAGATGTTTTTAGCGTGTTTTAAGATTGTGCCTCTTGGTTAACATATAACTGCAATTTACTGTGTCTGCACTAGGATTTTAAGATATACTGGTTGACACAGGGTCAAAATGTGTAGCCGTTGTCTAAATACAGAGTTGAACTGTTTTAGTAGAATGTTTATATTTGAATCTATGTAAAATGGAGCAAATATCTATGTAGACAAATCCTAAATATAACACTCTGGTCTTAAAGTATCCCTGAAGAGATCTCCTGGAAGAGTAAACATAGAATCCCAAAGTCCTGGAATGAATATAATTAAAAGAGAAACTGTCTTTTTGTTAAGTATCGGAGGGGTAGCCATGTTAGTCTGGATCTGTAACAGCAACGAAGGGTCCTGTGGCACCTTATAGACTAACAGAAAAGTTTTGAGCATGAGCTTTCGTGAGCACAGACTCACTTCATCAGATGCATCTGATGAAGTGAGTCTGTGCTCACGAAAGCTCATGCTCAAAACTTTTCTGTTAGTCTATGGGTGCCACAGGACCCTTCGTTGCTGTCTTTTTGTTGTAGTTGCTGAGAACTAATTGTTGACAGTAGAGAAAGTAGCAGTTGGACAGGTAATACACAGCTGTGGCTCTCAAAGTTTCTGAGAGCTTTTACAAGTTTGACTCAGTTGGCTCACAAAAGGAACATTAAGCTATTATAACATAATTTTATTGTAATTAGGACCAACAAAGGGGGACAAAACTAAGCATCTGTTTGTGCAAAGTTTAGGATATAATAAATTCTGTCCTATAGCAAATTTATTGATTTTTCAAGTATCCATTTAATGGTGACTTGATTTTATAAAAACTGTAATTGGAATATGGCAAGCTTCTGGCCCCCATAAGCGCAATAGTCACATAACAAATCTAATAATGATAAACTTGTAATAAGCTATTCCTTTGCTTGTTAATCTAACGGAGTATTAATTAAAAGTATAAGAACTTTTTGGAGGCTTATTCCTGATGTACTGCATTGTCCTCTAAAATTGGCTTAGCAGAGTGCTATTTTGGGATTCAATTTACATTTCTCTTCCCCAGTCAAACTGAGGGACACTGTTGAATATAAGAAGCTGACTTAAAAGTACTGTTTTGGGGCCTACTTCTGCTCTCAGGGAAATCAAGGGCAAGGCTCACATTGACTTCAAAGGAAGTGTGATCATGGCATTCTGACTGAAGAACTGAGTTCCAAAGATCTTTTTTAGTCCCTGCTCATAATTACTAAATCTTTATATGTGGAGTAATATTTAAATTAGGCAAAGTTTGGGTGAAAAAAAAAAGATGGACGAGATGACTAAGTCCCTTAATGAAAGAGAAGAATAATTGGTAAGGTGTCAGAAAAAGCTTGTGTGGCAAATATTTGATTGTCCCAGAAGAGATATAAATGAAGGATCTACCAAGTGCTGTCCTTAGGATTTATTGGACCCTATGCAGTTTTATTAAACCAATGCCCCTATGCCCATAGGCAGCCCAGGGGAGAGAGATGACTTTTATAGAGATGTGATTCGATAGTCTTCAGGAACACACTAATGAAATATTTTAAAAGCAAATTTTAAATTAGGCCCTCTAGACTAACAAGGTAAAATTAGAAACTGACAGAATAAGCCAGGGAATGGGAAATGCCTGTTAAATTGCTTCATTACCACTTGACTGGCTCCTGAACAGATTCAGTGTTCTGCTAAGAGGTCTGGCTGGCTCTTTCACTTTTAAGTTAATCTTCTCCAGAGGAAGCAGAGCTATGGAACAGGGATAGAAACAAGTGAGTGGGTGCACATTAAGACCCAGTGGTGCCCCAAATTTTCAGGTGCCCTATACAGCTGCATTATCTGCATATTGGTGAGGATGTTACTGGATCTACCTTGCAGTGTGTTTTATTCCTATTTGTTTCTAATACAGGAAAAACATTTGAAGATTTAAACAATTGTGGTTTAACCTTCATGAATTTATTTTGTCCTCAAAGACATGGTTAAAAAGTTGAATGGCGTTGAGGTGTATAATTCATAACAAACATTTTAAAATAATGATTTTGCCTTCTGTTGATTCACAAATTATCCACAAAAGATTGTGATTTTATTACTTTGTTTCAATACTCAAAATTAGTCACTAAAAAATTTCTGTAAATTTTTCTTGTTCTGTGAGATCATTTATGAATAATTTGTGGCACCTTGTTGATACTGGAAATTAAATCTGTATGTGGACAAAAGTTGTATTTGGCAAATTGTATTGATATTAATCCTTATGGTAGATTTGAAATTTGAATAAGGGTCAATGATATCAGAAATCAGAGGGTATAATGATCTCCCAACCCAAAGTTTGGGTTGCATGTGCATGCAGATCACCTCCTTTATCAAAAAATAGCTTAGGCAAAAAGTGAGCAGTAACCTGCTAACTGATCAGTGACAGAAATATCTTGCAGAAAATAGAGGAAGGCAGGAAAAATTAACTCATTCGCTGTTAGTCTGTGGCATCTGCTGGGCTGCTGATGTTCCATTCCGTTTAGATGGAGTGTCCAGAAGTTGTTGAGAAGTTCAGTTAGGTTCCAGAAACTAAAGATTAAGAGAGTGGGCTATAATGAAAAAAATAATTCCATAGTTCAGTGCAACCTAAAAGCTGGAGGATAAGATGGCGGTCAAAGGAGTTAGAATGGCAACCTTCAGAGATCATTCAGTTGCATAAATAAACTTAGCTAATTTGCCAGATGAAAAGGATAAAGTTGTCATTGACTCATCCAAGGGTGCATATGATAAGCTGATTACTTATGTATATTAAAAGAGATTTGGAAAGGCCTCATGATTTAGAGGCTTGTATATGAGGAAGGGAGCCAGAACCCGTTGGAGATATAATCCCTCAGCTGCTACTGCACTTTGATCAGGGCTAAGTCATTAAAGAACTGTCTCAGTTTTCCTGTCTACAAAATGGGTATGGAAATTATTTAATGGGATTTGGGAGGATTAATTACCTTGACTTTGTAAAATGGCTCTTTTGGTTGTTGACCTCTGGTTCAAGGAGTCAGTAGTCCAGAATCAGTGCTATGAGATGCAAATAACTGTGGAAATAACTAAATAAAAACCCGGTTCTTTAGAAGACCATGTGATAAAAGAGCAATTACAAAACTGTAGGATAGCAAGTTTGTCAAGTCTGGAGGATAGATCTGTCCCTGGCTATTTGCCAAGATGGTCAGGGATGCCATTCCATGCTCTCGGTGTCCATAAACCTCTGACTGCTGGATGCTGGGACTGGAGGACAGGTGATGGGTTCATTTGATGACTGGTCCTTTTGAAGCATCTGCCAATGGCCACTATTGGAAGAGAGGGTACTGGTTCGGATGAACCATTGGACAAACCAAATATGACCATTCCCATGTTCTTAGGTGAAAATTTTGGCTTTTTTCAATAATAAAGTAAGATTCTAGCCCTTGTGGCTGCACAGTAAAACTCCTCAATATGGACTCTAAATTCTCAAAAAGGAGAAGGCAAAATTTAAAATGTTATGACTTAAGACCGTCTTGTGACTTTTTGCAGTCTAACTCTTGGTTTTAAAATGGTTGCCATGACAATGCTAGCCTAGTTTAGCGAGAGTAAAGATGAGGTCAGAGAAATAGTGCATGAGGAGAGTTTGACAATCTTAGGCTGAAGCATTGACCTGCTTAGGCATTCCACATGTGTACATCATGGTTGAATTTGTTCCCTAGTAGTAAGCCCTTCTTTCCAGTTGGGGTACTGGCTACTTGTGGTACATCAAAAAGCACCTGTTACTTCCCTGGAGAGGAAGTTAGAGGCAAAGAACTCAGAGGGGCACATACAGGTGTTACATTAAGGTGAATACTTTCTCAAAACTCATTTCATTTTGTAAATATCTAATGATTCCTGTCTGCACTCAGACTCAGTACGTAAGTTATGGTTGGTATTATTACTAACATACTAAGTTATGGTTCGTCATACAGTAGTAGTAATCTTCAGATGAAAACACTTTGGCCAGTTCAGCATCTATACTATACACAGACACACATCAGTCAGCTTGGAGCTAAGAAATAACCATTTAGTCTGCAATTTATATATTGGACTTTGCCAGCAAAGTCAGATCTTTACAGTGTTGTCTCACACACTGTCTTGTCAGAGAGTTGGAAAGGCTGTCTTGATGGCTCTCACTCATTGTTATATTTGTGCCAGCCTTTGCCAATTAAAATAGTCGTCGTCAGGGATAAAACATCAGTTCCTGTTTCTTGTCATGCTTTTAGAAATCCAAAGACATTATTAACAAAACGCAGATTATGCCTTTCTTTTAGGATTTATCAGATGTACAGCTTTTTCAGCTCTGCTAACCTAGTGACCTGTAGGACTAACAAAACTATAGAGGAACAATTGCAAAATGAAAGAAACCTAAGAGAACAAACCAGCATTACAGAAACGACAGTGAAATTACATAACTCCACTTATGAAAGGAATGGGACAATATTTAGGATTGTCTTTCACATCTGTTGTGAAAAGCAGGCAAAGGATAATGAAAACATAAAGCTTTCAATAGAATATTCTTTAATTTTTTGGAGCTGGGACCATTTTCTTGTTAGATGTTTATACAGTGCTCAGCACAGTTCAGTCTTGGTCTTTGATGTCAGTAGGCCCTACAGAAATACAAATAATGCACAATAATAACTGACGTGAGAGAGAATTTCTTAACACTGATTAAACCTCATATTTTTGGTTCATCACAATTGTCTTGAAGTTGACTGAGATGTTTAAATGACATGAAATAGAAGAAAACTGAGGAGCTACTGAAATCTTCTCAACAAAATGCAGAAACCACTGTATTTATGATTGGATATGGTGTTCTTCATTTCTTTTAATAAGCTGTTGGGTATTATTACTGTACATCATTGAGCTGCTGTACTAGTGAATAAAGTGATTTCTATAGCAACAAAAATTCAGTGGGAGTTCTACGTGCAGCTGAGATCCACCACGGGGAACTCAGAGGAAACTAGGGCAAAATTATATTGTTCTGTCACTTGACGTTATTGGCAGCTAATTTATTTTCTGATACATCAATACTATGGTCATTACTGAGACATTAATTTGGATAATACCTAGGAGAGTTTTGTTTATGGCTATTTGATGCTGAATGTTTGGTAGAGATGGCAGTGGCCTCTTCCACACAGCAAAGCTAGACTTTTGGTGTGAGAAGAAGAAATGTAGCATTACAAAAAAGAATTCCTCCTACGTATAGCTATAAATGATTCTAGCAGCTTTAGGTATGACAGTCGTGCAGGCAGGCAGAAAAGTATTTGATTAAACTTACTGGCATATCTCAGTAATGTGGGTGTATTAGGAATCTGCATCCACAATATTCTCTTTAGTTAAGCTTATGTGAGTTCTTCCGCACATGGTACAACCTTCATGCTAGATTGCCCATGTTTTGCAGGGCTGCAGATATCTATTTTAGCCATCTACCCTGCAGTATAGTATCTATCTGTATTATTGTTGCCAGTTGTCCACATAACTGCAGATAGACCCAGCTGGGATTATTTATACAGTAGTAGTGCCATTCCAATCATAATGCTTTATTTATTAAAGACAGAGCACATGCACCAACCAGCAATTATGGCATTTATTTTACTGCCCCTGCACGCCATCTGGCTTTCGTTCATAGGATACTCATATGTATTGGTTCTAAAAATGATTAGTTTAGAAAAAAAGAACAGCAACTTGTCCTTGTTTCAGAAGCTGCTTCCTCAGTTAGAAGATCTTATTTAGTTAGTAGCTAGAGTTTCTAGGCCTCTGGATAGTACCATTGGCTGAGAGTATCATAGAAGTAAGCTGCTGCATGTTTACCACCACCACCACTGCTACCATCATCATCAAAAACAACCATGGGCTTGGTTGCTGTTTGTGTCAGATGCCTCTCTCACTATTCCTTCCATCTTTCCCTATCCAGTGCAGAATGGATTAGTTTCTGTAGACTAGCTCTGTACCAACCTACTATATCATTTGCCCATTCTCTGTGGGGTTTGCCTCTCCTATTCAAGCTATGCATTATGCCAAATACCAGGGTCTTGATTTTTCATTTGTCATTCATTCTGCAAATACAGTAAACCCTCAAGTTACGTGGGGCTTGTGTTCTTCCAACCCCTGTGTAATTCCAATTTTCGCACAAGTCGTGTGGGAGAGGGAACCGGTTCCTGGCTCCCCTGGGCTTGCAGGAGCTGGAAAACAGACCAGCCCAGTTTCCTGGCTCCCAGAGTGGCAGTTTTCTGGGAACCAGGGAGCAGCCTGGTTCCCATCTCCCCACCGCTTGCAGGACCCGGGAAAGTGACCAGCCCACCAGGGATGGTCAGTTTCCTGGCTGCTTCTCTCTGCCTTCTTCCAGTGGCACCACTGTTAGGCTGATAGCTGTGCCACTGGAGGAAGGCAGGGAAGAGCAGCCGGGAAACTTTGGTTAGCTAGGCAAGCTAAAAGCCTTCTCCCTGCTTTCCTCCTGTCGCACAGCTGTCAGGCTGACAGCTCCATGATGGGGGAATGACAGAGGGAAGGGGCTTTTAGCATGCCTAGCTGCTCGCAGCTGCAGGCAGTTAGGCAAGCTAAAAGCCTTTCCCCTGCCTTTCTCTGGCCATGTGGCTGTCAGGCTGACAGCCACACTGCTGAGGAAGGCAAAGAGAAGGGGCTTTTAGCTTGCCTATCTGCCTGCCAGTCTAAGTATATCGCATTGGTATCTCTCCATCTCCTTCCGAAGCAGCTCTAATTTTCCAGTCGCCCACAGTGTTCAGACATTCCACATTTCAGTGGATAGTATATGTGTTAACTGTAATTTTTTTTTCAGTAGCCGACTTATTGACCCAACCCTGGTCACTCGATTGGTGTCACGGACCTTGTTTTATCCGGACAGCGTCTGAGCTGATATCTTTTATCATTTAGTCGTACTGGCTTCAGATTTCATTTGTAATGTTGTTTCATGGTTAGCGCATCATCACTCATCTGACCAACCCTTCTTCTTTATCCAATCTTGGGGCTGGCATGGAACCCCTAGAGTTTTCATGGCAGAATTACATTCACCATGAAAAGAGTAAATAATGGCTAATCAAGCATGTTCCTTCCAACTGCAAGCACTAGGGTATGAGTCAGTCAGAGACAGTGAGAATACATCAGAAGGGTGGATTTACCTCGCTGGTAGTCAATGTGAATAGTCGTTTGCTCAGCATACCATCACTGGCTGTCAGGGTTATTGACTAGATGGAGTGTTCTGTCAATACTGCTATTTTGGAAGTTGTTTCCCTGCCCCTCTTGGGTTGGTTTATTCTGGGCATTTAAGAACAGCACTGCCAACAGTTATCACAGCTTGTCTCTAAGCATGAGGCTGGCAACTCTTCACTTATATCCTGGAGAGAGATCTAATGGGATCTGCGAGCAAGATGAGAAGAAACTGTTAGAGGTACCAGATCTTTAAAAGCTTCTTTATAGTTTGTGCCGGATAGTCCTTTTGAACCCTCCTAAACTGGCTTGACTTTTGCTAGTTATAGGAAGTATGGTGTGCACGCAGTGTATAGTAGAGTCTGCACTGCACACTGCTTGCATTCCCACTGGCTGCGGATTTGCCAGTGGACACGATTCACAGTTGCTACAGAAACTCAGCACATCCATAAGAAGAACAGTAGAGCACAAATTTAATTCATGTCGATCACAACAGTTTGAGTTTCATCTTCATCCCTCTGCAATCTCACATGTGGTATTGGTAGCTAAGTCATGGTGCACAAAAATATTGAGTATTAATATGCTGTTTAAAATAATGCAGTTAATTACTCTAGGCACAGGTATACTTCCAAGTTTTATAAATAATGGCACATTTTCATCCATTTATCCAAGCAGAACTTTGTTAAAAACCCCTCTCTCTCATTCCTAAACATTTCTTTAATTTCCCCTTCCTCAGAAGCTTGATGGCCCTGTCAGGCTTTGAAACTTTAGCTGAAATACATCATATTGATATACCAAAGAAGAAAACGAGTTCCAGAATCAAGAGTCCCTTCACTGAAAGTCTAAGAATTATTTTTATTTCATCACCCCTTCCATTAAATACAGGAGACTATAATTTTAAATAGCTCAGCTGCCATGAAACGACACAAGAAGAGAAGTAGTCTCCCATGCAGCCAAAAATCAATTGATACATATAGTTCAACACTGTTCCAGAAATTGCCACCAGAAATGAACTAGAAGCTGGTGCGTATCATGTGTGAGAACTGTGAGTTATACTACCGAACATTCAATCAATTCTCTTACACCTGCTGGTTCAGTAAGGTCTCCAGGGTTAGTCCCATGTATATCCTATTTCAGTAATCCAGTCAGGGTGACAAAGCATGAATGGTAACAATGACTATGTGGGTCACCAGAAGATCATCAACCTACTACAACAGTGCAGTCTCTTTACCATGTCTGCGCCTACAACAAATGTACCAAGATCAAGATCAAAAAGACCTGAAGACTCAGATGCTTCCTGGGTAATCTTGTAACCATCACACAAATCACCCTAAAAATATAAACAGAGAGGGAGCTGTGAGTTTCAAGACATGATCAAAATTAGCTGGTCAGCAACAGGAACTACTTTTTGGAGGAAGGTTCTAATAACTAATTCTTTCAGATAAGCCAGTATCTTCACCTTTAAAAGTGGATACGTTAGCACCCATGGGTTATCTTTTGGATAAGACCTTAAGTATCTGTCTGATGTGCTCTGCATGGACATTAAAGATCTCCTAGCTTTTTCACTGGAGAAGAAATTTGCCATCATGTACTCAGTCAAAATGTCCATCACTTCCTCTTTTGGGAAGTGTGATGTTTTAGTTTATTGCCTGCCCTTTACTCTAGTAATGTCTGTATTTCAGGGTTTTTTATATAGTTTATAAACAACTTTGGAGTCTGAAAGAAACTACAAAATGTAAAATGCTTTTATCTTGTTCTTGTATAAGGGATTAAATGAACGTCTATTACCAAGAACGTTATATCACCTTATCCTCTGTTTTAAGGCTAACATGGATCATGACACTGGAGTCTGTGCGGTTAGTTCTCATAGCTCAGATCAATCAGCAGCTGTTGGAAACATCAGCTTCTGTCAGATTTGTCCACAGACTGCCTATTTCATAGCAAATTGCAATGTGAAATGTTCTCATGAAGTTTCCTTGATATACAAATCATTACAATGTGCTTTTATAGCCAGAGCCAACCTATCAGATCCTAATCACTGTTGCTCAGAGGGAGACAATGACAGGCCTCCTCTGTAGCACTGTGTATGTTCATCTCCTCCCCTAGTTAAAAGATATAATAATGCCATGAAGTGTAACAATAAGCATGAAAAGTACACTATCTGAAATCCAGTTCACAGAGAGGTTTACATGCCAAGAAAATGTTCATCTCACAGATAAAATGTGAACTTTAAATATTGTTGAAAATCATAAGGAAATCGATCAACCTGTTAGATGATCTGCTGTTGAAGGTGGCTCAGCTCAATGGTTCAACTCAATAGCTACTACTGAATGAGTTGTAACAGTAATAACCTATGGAAACCTGGAATTCAATGCATTAAGTTGTTGCCTATATCTGGTTGTGTGACATCAGATCTGTGTATCAGGCTGTCATGTAGGACACTGAAACAAAATGCATTTGCTGTTTATTGAGATATATAAATTCTCTTATGAGGGGTCAAATCCTGGCTCTGTTGAAGTCAAGGGAAGGTTTGCCATTGTTGTCAATGGGGATCAGAATTTCATTCACAATTACATGTGTGTTCGTAGCTTGTTTTAATCATGTACACGGAAATGCCATTCTAGTCAGAGACACCTGTACAGAAGCAGAAAGCAAAATGATATATAGAGACTTCCTCTCAGAAAAATAATGTCCTGTGAATTATATTGACTTGTTCTGTGGTCCATAGTTGCATATAAGACATTGCTTGTTTCTTAAAAAAATAATGGAATCACCTCTCTTACTTTTCTACAAATCCATATTAAGTTTCATTTGTGTACTAGTTACTCCAGTGCTTTATAAGTGCTTGTCACAAATCTGCTGTTCTGTCTTAATTGTGTGTCCTTCAGTTTGGGAATAAAATAGCTGTTGTGGTATGTAAGGTTGAATTTCTTATTCACACATTAAAATGAGTTCTGTTTTGGTTAATTTAAATGTGAACTTTGCTTGTACTTCTGTTTATTTTCCAATGACATAGGATGTGTCTGGATAGGTGTTTTGGGTTTTTCTTTGCTCTTATTAATGTAATTATATACTGGTATTAGTTTTCACACTCCAGAGATACCCTTCTGGCACTGGGAAATACTCATATATTTTATGCTATGGTGTTTGTGAAGGTAGTTGTTTGTAGAATGCATTAGGTGAGTAATTGAAGCTTGTTACAAATCCTATAGACAGTGCATCATGTTAAATGTGTAAAAGATGGCTCAGTAGGACTTCACATTTAGACTTGAATCCACTTGGGAATTAGATGCTGAGTATAATTAATTGGTGTTCATCAGAGGAAATGATAATGTTTGTACAGTTTCTGTACTGCATTAATCTAGTCAATACTAGAACCTCAGAGGTACAAACCTCAGTGTTACAAACTGGTCCTACACATCATTTGGAACTATAACTATTCAATCAGGTGGCAACAGAGAACGAAAAAAAAACCCACGCACACACAAATACAGTCCAGTATTATGTTATGCATATACCCTGTGTCTACACGAGCCCCTTCCTGTCAGAAGGGGCATGTTAATGAGTGGGTTTGAAAGATACTATTGAGGTGCTGCCATGAATATGCAGCGCCTCATTAGCATAATGGCAGCTGTTGCAATTCGAAAGCACGGCTTTTCGAATTGCGTGCCGCCTGTGGAGATGGGGACCTTCCGAAAGGACCCCCCAGTTTTCGAAAACCCCTTCTTCCTATCTGGTATTAGGAAGAAGGGGCTTTCGAAAACTGGGGGGTCTTTTCAGAAGGTCCCTGTCTCCACAGGCAGTGCGCGATTCGAAAAGCCACACTTTTGAATCTCCGCAGCCACCATTGTGCTAATAAGGCCCTGCATATTCATAGCAGCAGCTCATTAACATCTTTTGAACCTGCTCATTAACATGCCCCTTTCAAAAGGAAGGGGCTTACATAGACCCAGCCATACAGTGTTACTAAAAAAGAAAAAGCAGTATTTTTTCTGCATAGTAAAGTTTCAAAGCTCTATTAAGTCAACTGAGGTTTTACATTACTAATATTTGCTCTAATTTAGTGCAAATCCCAGCCTTTAAAGATAGCAAATGTTAGTTTTCTTGACTGTTGCAGATTTAGGTCATACAACTGCATAGGGATGACAGAATAGAAAATTGGTTGAAATTGCTCTCCAGTTTTTCCTGTCGTCTCCAGATGCTCCCAGATAAGGGTCAATCAAAGGTAGATTATGAAGAATATCTGTTTTAGAATCCTTG
Organism: Carettochelys insculpta; assembly: GCF_033958435.1. Lineage (NCBI taxonomy): Eukaryota > Metazoa > Chordata > Testudines > Carettochelyidae > Carettochelys > Carettochelys insculpta. The sequence continues at coordinate 20,624,949 of NC_134145.1, forward strand.
GTTTATGTTCAGTATTCTCTTTGTCTGTTGCAAAAAGACATGAGAGATCTTTTCTGAATGTGCAAATTTGGAAAATAATTAAAATCCCATTTGCAGCAGAATGTGAATTCTGTTGCTCTGGTGAGTAATGTGGGATTTTATTCAATGTCTTCAATTAAATACCAGTTTTCCAAATTCCAAATACTTATTTAATTATTTAAGTATTTTTTTAATCTGCATATAATGTGCACCTTTTAAAAGTCACGCCTACAGGTTGTCAGAGGAGACCAAATGCTTTTATGAGAAAAGAACAATGTATAAGTAAAATCCAGATGAAGTCATCCTCGGTTTTTTTTTAGCTCTTTCATTACTTGTTGTGACAGTAACGTTCCTTCCGCTTCTCTAAGAATAGACAGTCTCCCATAAGCACAAACTGAAAAATGTGTTCCTTGAATCTTAATGAGACTCAATTTGTCATGTTTTAGTGGTAGAGATACCACTTTATCTTCAGTCTTTAAAGTTTTATGACAATTTTTATTAGGTCCTGTGCCACCTTCTTCAAAAACTCTTGTGAAGTGAATCAATAGAACATCTAGCATGTATAACACTAGTGGCACTTGGACTCCAGATTTAAGTGTTCTGTTATTCTTAATGCCAGAAACTGTTTCCTTTTCAATATGAACTTTTCCAGAGTACAGAATCACTGTGAACATAGGTGAAGAATTGGGACCTGAAATAATGCTCACTGAAGACAGTGGTAAGACATCTATTGAAATCCAGAAACTTTGGATCAGGCCTTTCAATACAAGTGCCTAATTAGGCATTTGTTTTTAATTTAGTAATAATTGTTATATAATAAAGCTAAATAAAGGGTTTAAGACCCAGGTCCAGATAGAGGTGGTATAGAGACAGGCCACTCCAAAATTGCTCTTGGGCTCATTATCTCTATCCAGGCATAATGCCTCTGGAAATACAGGGGAGTATGACCTCTTCTATGCCCTTTGAAAAAGGCAGCCCTCTCCAGTCTCTTCTTTTCTCATCCTTCTTGGGGAGACAAGCACCAGTTTAGGTCTTGGCCTGGAGTAGTAGATTCCAAAGTAGGTAGGTCAAGCTATGATACCTTGAGATCTAACTTACTCTTTAATGTATTAAGATTAATTTTCACTGTGTTCTGTTTGACAGTACTGACAAATGTTCTTTGCAGTGCTTTGATAACCAAGAGACTGGAAATGTGCCATTTTCCCAGTCCCTCCTTGTTATTAAATAAATCTTGCTTCACTCCCTCCCTGCCTGTCAGTATCTTTAATACATTAGTTGTCATTCTTTCTTGCCAAATATTCTGAATGGTGGAAAGATTCTCAGTGGTACATTATATTATATGAAGCAGCAACTATTGATCCACAATAAATCCCATGTCTGACAGTAATAAAAAAATATAATTCGCAGATATTCATGTCCCTTTTCCCAATCTACTCACCATCCCTTTTCCTGGGGGAAAATTCACAGCTCTCTTCAGGATTTTGGTTTTATATTCTGTCCAGAATTCAAAGGTTCTGGCAGTATACTGCCAGAGAATGAGTACCACCAATGCATGAGTTTTCCACAAAGATTTCCCATCCAAGTACTGCCAAACCTGACTTCCTTAGCATCTGAGATCTGATACTGGTACAAGAGCTTTATTTAGTATCGTATATTTGTATACATGTACTAATACCAAGTTACAGGATAAGGAGGGGCATGTGCTAACAAACCCAAGCAAGCAGCTCAGTAGCTGGAAGGAACACTTTGAAGAGCTACTGAACCATCCTGCCTTCACAGAACCTCCCAAATGACCACCTGCAAAGATACCACTGCAAATTAGCAGCAGCAGACCTACAAAAGAAGAACTCAGAAAACCCATTGCACATCTGAAAAGTACCTGGTCCAGATGACATCCCCGCAGAAGCAATCTAGGCAGGTAGTGAGACATCAGTCAACATGATGGATAATCTGTTTGGGAAAATTTGGGACACTGAAGAGATCCCACAAGACTGAAAACATGGCTTCCCTATCAAGCTTCCAAAGAAAGGCAACCTGAAGGAATACAAGAACTGCAGGAGCATCACGTTACTGTCGATTCCAGGAAAAGTGTTCAGGAGGATTCTCTTGGAGAGAATGAAGGTAGAAATCAGTAGACAGCTCAGGGAAGAACAGGCCAGCTTCTGAAATGAGAGATCTTGTACTGACCAAATAGCAACTCTCAGAGTGATAATAGAACAGTCACTCAATGGAACTTGCCCCTGTACATAACATAGACTTTGAAAAAGCCTTTGACAGTGTTGTTAGAGACACTTTATGGAAACTGCTGCAACACCGTGGCATCCCATCCAAAATTATTATCTTGATTCATTCAACATATGAACCCTTGACGTGACAAATTATTCACAATAATGTCTTGACAGAATCCTTCAACATGCTGTCAGGAGTGTGACAAAGGTGCCTACTGTCATCTTTCTGGTTCTTGATTACAGTGGACTGGATTATGAACAGGACAACAGATGGCCATCAATGAAGCATACGGCAGACACTTTTCAAACAGCTAGAGGACATTGATTTAGCTGATGGTGTTGCCCTCCTTTCACACCAACATGAAAGTATGAAAGAAAAGGGCAGAACACTACACAAAACTGCCTCATTGACTGGACTGAGCATTAACGAGGGAATGACCAAGACAATGAGGGTCAACCAGTCCAACAACACCATCATCACACTGAGAGGGGATGACCTGGAAGATATGGAACAGTTCACCTACTTGGGGAGTATTACGGACATAGACAGAGGAACAGACAAGGTTGCCAGTGCCAGGATAGTGAAAGCAACAGCTGCATTGAAGACTCTGCATCCCATATGGAGTTCACAAACAATATCTACAAAGACAAAACTGGGGATCCCCAACACAAATGTGGAGAGTGTGCAATCCAACTTAACGACAAACCACGATAAAGTGGGTTTAACCAACAGTATGAGGGAAAATGGGAGAATGACAAGATGAACAGTGATGAGAACACATGTCCAGCACACAGGAGGCATTTGAAGAGCTGCAGGAAAACCAATCACTCTTGAATATACTGACTGACATAAATGGATAGCACTTAGATACCAAGGTGAACATATCGTAGAAACAGCTCATACAGAGTATGTGCACATTGATCAACTAAGAAAGGTGCAATATATAAATAAAAAAGACTCAGTCAAATTGATATTCATTCCCAGACTTGAATCTAATCACCCAGAGCACAAACGTAAAGAGTCTGTTGAGATAAGAAAATCCTTTGCAACAGAGAATTCACAAGTTAGCAGTTTTACACACTGCAAGATGAAGAGCACTTTACTAGAAGTGAAAATACATCTTGGCTATGTCTACACTAGGACACTACGTCGAAGTAGGCTATTTCGAAGTAACGACATCGAAATAGGCTACTTTGACGCATATTGTCCACACATCCTCCAGGGCTGGTGCTGTCGATTTACAACATCGAAGTAGTGACGGGGAACGTCGAAAGCGGCTGCCCCACAAGGAAAAGCAGAGTGTTCACACACACAAACACCCCCCTTTGAAATAAGGGGCCAAGAAAGCATGTGGACGGCGTCGCAGAACAGACTAGCCCTTCCGGGGCAGCTGCAAGCTGCTGCCTTAAAGGGCCCCTCCTAGACACACCTGGCCTGCACTGCACAAGCCCTGTGTTGGTGACACAAGCCTCGCAGACCTCAAGCCTGCAGACATGGACATCCAGCAGCTTCAGGAAGCCCTCCAAGCCACCTTCTGCAGAGCAGGCATCCTGATAGATGCTGCACAGGCAGCGGCCCAGCAGCTTCTGGAATGGGAGCCATCCCCAGGGGCACAAGGAGACGCCCCGGACCATTGGGCCCTCCTGCTCCCCCCCCGCCGGGTGCCCCGACGACTCTGGAGCTACCCCTCCAGCACTGAGTGGTGGGAGCACCTGGTTATGGGGGAATGGAATGATGACCAGTGGCTGCGGAGCTTCCGCATGAGCCGGCAGACCTTCATGGAGCTCTGCCAGTGGCTCACCCCCACCTTGAGGCACCAGGACACTGGGTGCGGTGCACCCTCCCCGTCGAGAAGAAGGTCGCAATAGCTGTCTGGAAGCTGGCCACTCCAGACAGCTACCACTCCATCGGCCAGCAGTTTGGCATTGGCAAGGCCACAGTTGGGGCTGTCGTGATGGAGGTAAGGAGGCCTGGGCCTGAACCCACTGGGAGGGGGGGCTGGGGAGGGGGCCCAGGTGGAGGGCCTGGGGAGAGGCCTGGAGAGGGGGACCCGGGTGGGGGGCCCAGGTGAGGGGCCTGGGGAGGGGACCCAGGTGGGGGGCCGCACTCTGCATACCCTCACAGGCACCCATATCCTCTCTCCACAGGTGGTGTGTGCACTCAATGCCCTGCTGCTGCAGAGGGTCTTCCAAGTTGGGGACCTGGACGCGGCCATTGCGGGATTTGCCGCCATGAGATTCCCCAACTGCTTTGGGACCCTCAATGGGACCCACATGCCCATCCATGCCCCAGACCACAGTGGTGGGTGCTATATAAAGAGGAAGGGCGATCACTCCGTGGTCCTGCAGGCCATGGTGGACAGCCATGGCCGCTTCCAGGACGCATACATGGGCTGGACTGGCTGAACCCATGATGCTCGCGTGTTCTGTAATTCAGGAGTATGCCGCTGACTGGAGGTGGGGACCTACATCCCCCAGAGGGAGATTCCTCGGGGGATACCACCATACCCCTCTGCCTCGTGGCAGATGTGGCCTACTTCCTCCAGCCCTGGCTTATGCGGCCCTATACAGGCCACCTCAATGCCATCCAGGAGCACTACAACGCACACCAAGTGGTCGAGCAGGCCTTCGGGTGCCTGAAGGTCTGGTGGCGTTGCCTCCTGGCACGCTTAGATGTGAGCCTCCCAAACATCTCCCAGGTTGTGGGTGCCTGCTGCATGCTCCACAACCTGGTGGAAAGCAAGGGGGAGGCCTTCGTGCAGGGCTGGGCACTGAAGGCTGGAACAGGCTACCCCCAGCCAGCCACTGCCCCTAGCCGGCAGGCTCACCAGGATGGGGTCTGGGTCCGGGAGGCCCTGCGGGAGTTCTTTGACCAGGGGGCCTAGTGAGCGCCACCCAGGCCATCCCTGGTGGGTCCCCTGCACACCGCCCCAGCACCCACACCCCTCCCTCACCAAAAGCACATGGGACACGGGTTTTTGAAAAATAAAACTGTCATTATTTGAATAACCAAAAAGGTTGCCTCTGTTGTGCATATAAAACTAATACGAACAGCATCATGTAAAATAACTACATACAGGTGGGGACAACTATAATAAACTATTTTCAGGGGAGTCAACTATAAATAACTATATACAGAGCGGGGACGACTATATACAGGGGGAGACGTGGGCAGGCCAGACATTGGCCCATTATTCTGGGGCAGGGGTGGAACAGTGCAACCCCTGCTGTGTTCAGGTGGCCATTCTCCCCCTCAGCTAGGGTCCCCAGCGAGGCCAGCTGGGGGCCAGGAGGACAGGGAGGTACAGCTGAGGCAGGTCATTGGCCCCAGTGGGCTCCTGCCCTGCGGAGCTGGTGGGTGGGGTGGCAGGCGGGACATCAGATGGGGCAGTGAGTGGGACATCAGGTGGGGCAGCAGGCGGGACATCAGGCAGGGCAGCAGGGAGGGCAACATGGAGGACATCGGCAGTGTGGGCAGCCAGGCCACCAGCTCCTTGAATGTGGCAGCCACCCAGTTAAAGGTGGCCATAAAATTCCGCCAGGCCTCCCGGTGCCAGGCGGCCTCCCACTCCTCAAAGTGAAGTCTCCGCTCCATGATGTCTGTCTGGCACCGCAGGGCAGCAGCCACCTCAGGGTTGTGCGTGGTGCGCCTCTGGCCCCGGTGGGGGTGGGCCCGTCCTGGTGCAGGTGGTGACTCTGGGCGGTGGTGGTCCGGGGGTCTCAGGGGGCTGTCCGGGACCACAGATGGGACGGCTGCAGAAATAGGGGAAATAGGGGAAAAGGGGGGAGGGAGGCCATGAGCACCCAGCCCTGACCCGTGGCCCACCCCCCATCCCCCCAAGGGCTTCTGGTCCCCACCCCACATCCCCCATTGGTGCGTGCAGTGACCCTGTGGGTGACCCCTTCCAGTGGTCTGCCCCTCCCACCTCCATGGGTGGAGGTGCTGATGGGCACTGGTGGCTGTGGCATTGTCCCTGGGCCATGGTCTGCCCGGGCCATGGCAGGCTGGGGTCTTCTGGGGATGTTGGGGGCCCCCGGTCAAGTGGTGCCCTTGCCCCATGCTCTGGAGGTCTGTGCCCTGTGGGGTACGTACCCAACGGTGCACTGCCATGGTCAGGGGAGGCCCGTCTGGCGGATGCCTGGCTGGAACTGCGGGAAGGGATGTCCAGCATGAGCTCCCCCTCCTCACTGGACCACTCTGTGGCTGGGGTGAAGGGTCCCGGCTCTGGCCCTGGGGGTGCAGGGCTGGCCTCCGGACCCGACCCTGGCTCTGAGGCCTGCTGCGGCTCGTCGGCCGTGGTATCAAGGGTGGCTGGCGGGGAGGAGGTGTCCCAGGGGTCCAGGATAGCCCTGAATTCCCAGAAATAGGGGCAAGTGGCGGGGGCAGACCCAGACCAGCTGGCCGACTCCCGGGCCCGGGTATAACCCTGCTGCAACTCCTTGACCTTGACTCCATGGTCAGGAGTGCGGGCAGGGTGACCCCGGGTAGCCAGGCCCTCAGCCAGCCAGCCGAACGCCTCTGCATTCCGCCGCCTGCTCCCCATTACGTGTAGCACCTCCTCCTCGCCCCAGAGCCCCAGCAGGTCACGGAGCTCAGAGTCAGTCCAGGAGGGGCCCCGCTTCCTACCCCGCCGGCTGGAGGCCTGGGAGCCCTGGGATGGCCCGGGGGGAGCTGTGGGGGTGCTCGGGGGGCTGGCTTGCTGCCATGGTCTCCCTCTGGGCCGTGCAGGGGCACCTCATGGCACGGCTGCTGCCTGCACGGTGTCAGCTTCCTGCTCTGGGGTTTCCAGGTCCGTGCAGCTTTAAGAACTGCTGGGTGCAGAGACAGCATGTCTCCGCCTAACAGCTGATTGCCGCCATGGTGGACCCCACTATTTCAAAGTAGCGGGACACAGATCATCCACACACGCCCTACTTCTTCGGATGGGAATAGCGATTTTGACGTCTAACCACCTAATGTCGATTTCAACATGTAGATGCGACACGTGCTATTTCAACGTTGTGCCGGCTACTTCCAATTAGCCAGATCGTGTAGATGCACCCCTTTTGAGGAGAAAAACCTCCTAAAAAACTAATTGGAACAGAATGAAGTTAGAAAGATGTAGAGATAAATTGGATAGTAACACATTAAGGAGTGCAGTTTGCATTGCTGGGACGTGATTCTGTGCTTCCTTTTAGCAATTCTGTGGTGGTGATGATTTCAGCTGAGTTCAGTATAAATCCCCATTATGAAGAATTAGATAATCAAGTGCAAGTTAATTAAGGGAATGCAGCCTTTACAAAGTTATGTAAGGCATGGATTAGGACTAGTAGTAGGACTGCTAAGCTGCATTCTTAATTAAATTTTATATGAATCAGACAGACATTCCATTTGTACTGCTTTGATGTGTTACAGTTTATTGTTTGTCTGGAAATACTCCTCCGTTTCTCTTGCTTCTCAGTCTTTTGAGACATGAAGGATGGACAAACATTAGACAGCCTGATTCTTATCTCATAATGATGTGAACTAGCTATAAACTTTACAGGGGTATAAAGCTAGTGGAAGTGAATGGAGATACAGGACAATGTTGTTTTTATTTGCTTGCAGTCTCTATTCCCAAATGATATTACTCAGGAAAATCTTTCAGGAAGCAGCATGAAGTATTGATTTCTGTTTGCAGACTATACCCTTAAGGTGTCAAATATTAAACTTTAATTATAATTTGGATAGATCTGAGTCTCTTTATGATAACCTAAATTGATGATATATTGTTGTATTATATGTTTATTACATTAAAAATAAAAACTTAATTTAAAAATGAGTGGAAATGCCAATTTGCTTCCTTTAGAATTAGATCTCTTGGAAGTATTTATTTCTCTTTAGAGAAGTTGAATATTTGCTTTCTAAATATTTGTGGGATTAAAAATATGATACGGGAGGACAACAAGATGATATAATTTATAAACTTGCCTGTCATAGAAGGACAACCATTCTTATGTTTGGGTTATATTTAGTCACACTCTTATTCCTTCGTGATTTCAGTGAGGGGGCTGCAGAAGTAAGGTGGTGTTCTGAAGGAAGTCATGTGCATTGTTTGTTACAGAGGGTCAAATCATGCTCACTTCTCTAATGCAAGGAATCCCAGCTAATTCAGTAAAGCAAGAAGGATCTGGGTTTCCAAATGTGTATCTTCTTAAAACAGTACAAACAGTGCAAATCCGACTTTATAAAAAAGCTTTTGCTCCTTGTTCTTACAACGTCAAGAAGGAATCACTTACCTCTCAGTGTCCATATGTAATTTTTTGGCTACACCTACACTAGAGAGTTGTGATGACAAAATCTTGGTTTTGTCAACAAAACTTGTGGAGAGTCCTCACTAAAAATATGTTCTGTCGACATACTGTCAACAGAACTAGGTACTTTAATTCACGGCCTTCTGCCTCTCCACCATGAGGCAGAACACCTTTGTCAACAGATTCTATTGACAAAGTGTGGACTCTCTGAGCATGTCGGGGGGAGGGGAGGCTTTGTTGACAGAACAGTCCTCCATGGCACCAGCTAGCTGGCCAGGGGGATACCCTATCCACAGTGATCACAGTTCTATACTCTCTTTGTTTGGCTGGTCTTAAAGGTCCAGGGAGCCCCAGAAACCCCATAGCAGTAAGATGAGAGCATGCAAGCAGCTGAGCCACACAGTGCCAGCTGTATGCCCTCAGCCACTCCCTGGAATCTAGGAATGATGGCCAAGGCTGCCTGACACCCCTCTGGTCCCTCACAGAACCTTCCTGAGGGGTCCCAAGACCCACCCTAGGGTTCAAAGAGGTGACAGCAATTGGCCAATTGTGGACACCCTACCCACACCCTGGAGCAAGTGCAGGCCAAAGTAAAAGAACTGCTACAGGGGTACATCAGGGCATGGGACACACACCACAGTTTGTGGCAGGGATGGCAACCTGCCCCTTCTGTTCAGAGCTCCACCAGCTCCCAAGGAGCGAGGTTGGTGTCCCCAGCCAACAGACCATTAACACAGCTGAGTAGGCCCCTGCCACACCACCGGAGCTGAGCAGCTGAGGACCCCAGCAGAACCGCAGCTGGAGGCTGACACATACCCCAAATTCAGCCAGTGGAAACCTCATTATTGCCCTGGACTAGGGCCCCTGCAGCAAGGTAACATGCAGGGCGTCTCCAGACCAGTCTCAGGGACCCTCTGGTGAGTATCTCGTGGGTCACACATCCTTGGGCTTGCAGGGTGGGCACAGATGGTGCATGCCACAAGCCTTGGTCGGCTAGCTCTGGCAAGACCCCACACTGTGGTCTCAGCATGTGCAACTTTGTGCAAGACAGTGCCCCCACCCAGACCTAGCAGGTAGCCCTTAGGCATGGGTGCCAGCCCACTGCCAGCCTCAGGGGGGCTGCACAGGCCCCAGGGCCTGGGGAGGGTGCCTGCTGCTGCCAAAGCTGGATGTGAGACAGCCGCATGGGTGATGGGCTGAGCCCTGACACACCACCGAGGAATGCACTTTCAGCTTGCAGGCATGCATGCTTGTCGGTGGGAGGGGGGGCTTGGAGAGGTCCAGGCTGCAGCCAGAGCACCCACCACCCATGTGGGGACCTGTTTGTGGCTGGACACCTCCCCTTGGTTGCTAGTCCATTGTGTGGGGGTGGGCAGTGGTCAGCCTGGTACCTGAGGTGCTGTGGGGTCCAGGTACAACACGACCCACCATGCAGGGCACACATGCCTGTGCTTCTGAGACATCCCTGTCCCTCAGCCCAGGGGTGGTGGCTACTGGTCATGGTGGATGTGGGAGAGGGCCTTAGTGGCTGTGTGGCAGGAATGACTCACAACCTCTCTTCCCTCTTACAGCTGCACTGTCCAAGGACTAGGCCAGCCCCTCCTGACTGTCGGAGCCAGCCAGCCCCCATCCAGGGACCAGAGCCAGCCAGCCCAGGAGCAGCGCCAGAGAGGGCTGCCACCCAACCATTGCCAGGGTGGGCCCGTGGCTGGAGGAGCCATTTCCGGTCCAATGCCACTGTCCTGCGGGCCTACGTGGCCACACTCAGGAGGCAGACTGACCTCCAGGAGTGGTGGGTGCAGGAGTGGGAGTGGCAGATGTGGGCCTGAGATCAACTGATATCAGTCCCACCTGGATGCCATCACCGGCACCCAATGGAACCAGGTGTGGCCCAGCCACCCATTGTTGCTCCCCCTCCTTCCCCCGCTACCTGCACTCTCTTCACTGCCATTGTTTCACCCATCCCTACTCACCCAGTCCCACTGCCCTGCTGTGCCCTCACCGGAGATGCTGCTGGCTGTTCTGGACCTGGCATGGTGGCTAATGGCAGTTACTGTCCCCTCTTATCCCCAGGCCACCCCTGCCATGCCAGCCCCCCCCCCGCCCCCCCCCCCGCCCTTCCAGTCCCCACAACCCCTCCAGGCTCTCCCTGCTCCCACTGCTGAGCTTGACGCCTCGTGAACCTCCCCCACATCTTTGTACCTCCCCGTGCTCCTGCCTGGCTCCATCTCAGCCCTGATGAGGACCCTGAACCTGTGGTGGGAGGGGATCCCATTGCTGACACCACTTGGGGTCCTGCTCTCTGATGGGGTCGTCGCGCCCCCACTTCCTCCCTAGACTGAAGCCCCCACCTCATCCCAACCCCCCAAGTTCAGATGCCCCCCACCCCATCCCAAGCCCCCCAATGTATATAATGCCTATCAATGCACACTGTAAATAGTTAATTGCACAGCTTTTATTTTGCACAGGTTTTTCTATTTTCAAGTAAACACATCACTTGTTCACAACCCCCGTCTCTCCTTATTGGGAAGGGGTCAGGGAGGGATCATTACCAGGATGGGATAGGGCTGTGACCCCGAGGCCCCTGCTGAGGGTGCCCTGGAGAGGGTCATTGGGGGCTGTGGGAGAAGCTGCCCCTTAGGGCCTCCTGGATCTGCACCCAGTCCTTGTGGGCTTGGTGGATGGGAGCTGCCCCCAGCTGTTCATAGGAGCAGCTAGAGACCGCTTCCCACAGCAGCAGGTCTGTGTGAGGGTGGGGGCATGGTCCTCTGGGGATGGGGCTTCCCCTCCTCCCCAACTCCAACCCTTGCATCCACAACCCCACTCCCCAAGGGTCCCCATCGTGTGGGACCCCCCCATCCTCCTTTCCTACCAGGGGCTGTTCAGGCAGCACAGCTATCTGGAAAGTGCAAACTCTCACAGAAAGTGTGTGAGCCCTGCGGTAGCTTTGCTGTCCCTCATGGAAATAGGCAAGCCTCAGCCTGGGCAGGGAACGTGGGTAGAGGGGAGTCTCTTTAAGGGCATGCCTGGCCAGGGCTCCCAGAAGGGCTCGCCAGCCATGTGACCCTGTCTGACGAGGTTCCAGGGTTTGTTCTGTCAAGAGAGCGGCCAGGTTGTGTGGCCGCTCTCTTTTGACAGAGCTTATCACTTTTTCAATCCACTTTTGTGTCTGGATGTACGTGCTCTGTTGACAGAGGTTTTGTGAGATCTCGTCCAAAAGCAACTTGTGTCAACAGATCACTCTAGTTCATAGCCTCTGTGGTGGGTGTGTGATACTGAGAAACCAAATGTCAATTCTGGCTGGAATGTCAGGAGCTATCGAAGAACTGACAAACTCAGAGCTTGAAACCAAACCAGCTCACTTGAAAGCTTGTTTTGTTTAAAACACATACTAGTCTTATAAGAATGTATCTAGTATTTAGACTGTGAAATGCTGTTTGGATTCATCTCTTATTAATGTCTGTAAGACTCCATGCTACAAGCTAAAATATGTTTGTTTATAATTGTAAAAATGCATCCTCTGAACTTGTGAACTCAGACAGAGTGGCTCCCCGCCATTATCCAGGATGACTGTCAAAAATTAAGTGGGCCATTGTAAAACCAAAGCTTTGCTGATTTCCTCTTTTGCCATGGGGAAATGTGTTCAGAAGACCTAGTTCCTTTGGTTTGAATGCCGAAAGAGAGAAATAAAAATAACTAACATTAAGGGCTAGTCTACACTTGTGAGAGGTTTTTGTGGTGGCGTGAACAAGATTTTTCAACTTATTTCGAGCTTGGGACGTTGAAAAAAGTACCATAGAAAAAAACATGCATCTGTCTGCTGTTTGTACTCTTACAAGGGCAGGAGCTAATGAAAATAACAAAACAAAGCAAAACAAACAACCCAAAAAAAACCCAAAACCAACCAAACAACAACAGCAACAACAACAGAGATCCACAGGGTTGACCATCTCTTTCACATTTTGAATCACAGATTCAAACTCCTTTAAAGTGCTACTTGACTGCTTTTTGTTTTGATAGTGTATAGACTAGCATGGCTTCCTCTCTGTTACTTTTATTATGTGCTTGCCTACTATAATCAGTAAATAGCTGTATCTTTCACCCAGGTAACATACCTTTAGATAATTTATTACAGGACTGGCTACAAGAATTGTCTTTGATATTGAGATCTAAGGTACAAACTGATCTGGGTAAGTGACTGGTCTCTTGGGGCCTGAAGCAACCTGAATATTCTGTACTTTTGGTGAAAGGGACCATTTATCATTAAGTACAGCATGTTTGGCTGGCAAGGTCGGCAACCAAAATAGCAAAAAGAGCCATTTTTTTCAAATTCAGTAAAAAAAAATCAATAATTCAAGAGCCACAATGCACGTGAATACAAAATGGTCCTTATTAAATAATGTCAAACCCCTATTTTAAGAAGCGTGCACACGCAATGTTTTGTAACACAATACATGTTTACTCCAGGACGTTCACAAACTTTTTACATATTCTGTTTCCTAACACTTTACATGTGTGTTTGTACCACTATCTTCCTGACTTTCACTCTCAAACTTATTTTAACTAGGCCAATTTTAGTTCATGTTGAATTTCAGCTTTTTTTCTTAAAATGTGTGTTGCCCTGCACAGCAGGAATGCCACAAGTTTCCTTTTCCTTTTCAAAATCAAAGTTTTATTAGCAACACCATCAAAATATAGATACAGTATCATATCCCGCAATGCACTGCACATATGAAAGAGGGAGTTAGTCAACATTTTGAGATCACATATTGTTTGCTATTTAGATAGGAATTGTTCATTGCCAGGCTTTGAGACATTCACTGTTTATCAAATAATCAGGAGGATTTTTTTTTTTATTTTGAAACTATAGCATTAGAAGCCACTAAGTCTTTAAAGAGCCCTGCTTGGCCCCAGAGCTTCAGGTTGCAGACCTCTGGTCCAAAGGAATTGTCTGTGACCTACAGTAAAATAGTCATAGTAATCTAGGTGTTCATATTTGATACTGTGTTGGGTAAACCTAGTCATAAACATACGATCAGTGTGGGGTATCTGCCCTCTTTTGATAATGACTGGCACAGTCATGAGCCACTCTGGACAGTGTGACAGTGCATTCACCTGACACTGTATGTGGAGGGTTAATATAGGCAAGAGAAGCCAATAGGTCATAGGCTACCTGGAGGGCACGTAGGATGCAATGAGGCTTAATTGGAGATGAAACTCATTAGATCAGGAACATGAGGCACTTCAAGAAAGCCAGGGAGCTGGCCACAGAGAGAGGGCCTTCACTGAGGGCACCTACAGTCACTCCCTCAGACAAGTGAGAGGCAGAGCAGGAGTCTGTAACAGATACTGTATGAAGCAGTCCAAGGGAGAAACTCTAAGGACTGGGAGAATAATAAATAACCTGAGCTGCTAGATCAAGGGTCCTGGATTGGAACCTGCTGGGTAGTGGGTGGGTCTGGGTTCCACTACAAGCCACTCTGGGAGTGTCATACTAGGATAGCCAATTTGGGGAACAGGATAATTTAGGAGACGGTAATAATAGCCTGAAAGTGAGGGGACTTCATTGTGACTTTGGTGGAGGGGTAAACTATGGAGGGGAAAGTGTTGAAGCTCCAGGAATGAGTGAGTGAAATGACAGTCTAAGCAAGTCCAGGAGAGGCACCAGATTAAGCAGCAGACTAACCCCCAGATGGGCCACAAGGAGCACCTGAGCAAGAAAATAGTTCCTCCTCTTACGCTCTTATTGAAATTAAAGAGAGTTATGGGCATGAAATGAAAAGGGGAAAACAATTCCATCAACCATGTACAGGCCTAATGAGAATGGCTGCAGCTGCTTTGAATTCAGTAGAGTTACACTTGCTCATGCTAGGGCTATATAGAAATAGCTGAAAACCCTTTTTGGGGAGGGAAGTGCGGGAAGAGGGAGCATAGAGTTTTGAAAAGTTTCCTGCAATTGTTTGTTTTTCAAATCAAACTCTGTAACAAAAAATTTTAAAAATCTGCTTCTGTAAATGACTTTCATTTACAGAAAATCAGGTCTTGATAAACATTTCACTTTAAACAAAATTTTGTTTGCTTTTTTTCCTGAAAACCAAAAATATTTATTGAAAATTCTTTTTTTTTCCAGTTTTTCAGGAAATAGCCAGAATATTTCACCCAAAAGGAACATTTTCCAAAAAAATCCTGTGTTTTGGTCTGTAAGGGGGCATGATTCACCACCATGTGCCTCATGCTGGCTGTTGTGGAATTCACTAACAGTTGCCAACATGCCTCACTCTAGTGATGATTGCCCTTGATTGTTTCTGCTGTCTCCATCATCTCCATGATCTGGAATCCCATTGCTCCTGGGCTTCGTCTTTGGAACACAGTCAGAGCTCAATCCACTGTCTCAGCTTTTCTGGGGGACTTGATACCATCTCTGTAGAACAGAAAATCTTGTTTCTTATTTACAGTAAACACTACAGTTTAATGGACTTTTGGCGTTAATGGACACTGCTCCCCCCATTAATTTGTTAAATCCAGGGATTACTGTATTTTCATTACTGGACTGTCAGTTTTTTCCCTGTCTGCTTTTTTGCTTGCTGAGAGATACAAATGACTGAACTGCATTTTAGAGTGTGCTCTGTGTAAGGGGCAGCACTTAGCTGGTCCACTTAAGGAGCAGCACAGGAAGATACAATTCTGCTCTCATAGGCAAGCTTAAATGTGCTAGCCAGGGGTGGGAATGGAGCCTTCACTCCATCTACCTCTGTCTCCCCTCCGCTCACTTGCTCAGAGTGGGGAGCAGACTGGACATGCTGCACCTCTTTACAGGGGTGCTGGAACAATTTTTGTGGTGAGAGTACTGCGAGCCATTGAACCAAACTATAAAACCTGTCTATAATAGAAACTACTTCAAGCCAGAGAGTGTGACAGCACCTTTGCATCCCTAGTGATGCATCCCTAAATGATTTCTTTGCTTCAGTCTTCACGGCTGAGGATGTTACAGAGGTTCCTAAATCTGAGCCAGCCTTTTTAGGTGACAAATCTGAGGAACTCACTCAGATTGAAGTGACATTAGAGGAGGTTTTGGAGTTAATTGATAAGCTGAATAGTAACAAGTCTCCAGGACCAGACGGCATTCACCCAAGGGTTCTGAAAGAACTCAAATGTGAAATTGCGGAGTTATTAACAGTGGTTTGTAACCTATCCTTTAAATCCACTTTGGTACCAAATGACTGGAAGACGGCCAATATAACGCCAATATTTAAAAAAGGCTCTAGAGGAGACCCTGGCAATTATAGACCGATAAGTTTAACATCAGTACCAGGGAAATTAGTAGAAACACTAGTAAAGAATAAAATTGCAAGGCACGTAGAAGAGCACGAATTGTTGGGCAAAAGTCAGCATGGTTTCTGCAGAGGGAAGTCGTGTCTAACTAATCTATTAGAATTCTTTGAAGGGGTTAATAAACATGCGGACAAGGGGCACCCATTGGACATAATATACCTAGATTTCCAGAAAGCCTTTGACACGGTCCCACACCAAAGGCTTTTATGTAAATTAGGTGGTCATGGGATAGGAGGAAAGATCCTTTCATGGATCGGCAATTGGTTAAAAGACAGAAAACAAAGGGTTGGAATAAATGGTAAATTTTCACAATGGAGGAGGGTAACTAGTGGTGTTCCCCAGGGGTCAGTCCTGGGACCGATCCTGTTCAACTTGTTCATCAATGATCTAGAAAATGAGGTAAGCAGTGAGGTGGCAAAGTTTGCAGATGACACCAAGTTGTTCAGGACAGTCAAAACCAAAAGGGATTGTGAAGAACTACAAAAAGATCTCAGCAAACTGAGTGATTGGGCAGCAAAATGGCAAATGAAATTTAATGTGGGTAAGTGTAAGGTAATGCATGTTGGAAAAAATAACCCAAATTACACGTACTACATGATGGGGTCAAATTTAGCTACGACAGATCAGGAGAGGGATCTTGGAGTTATAGTGGATAGTTCTCTGAAGACATCCACGCAGTGTGCAGCGGCAGTTAGTAAGGCAAATAGGATGTTAGGAATTATTAAAAAAGGGATCGATAATAAGACAAAAGATATCATACTTCCCCTATATAAAACTATGGTACGCCCACATCTTGAGTACTGCGTGCAGATGTGGTCTCCTCACCTCAAAAAAGATATATTGGCATTAGAAAAGGTTCAGAAAAGGGCGACTAAGATGATTAGGGGCTTGGAACGGGTCCCATATGGGGAGAGGCTAGAGAGACTGGGACTTTTCAGTTTGGAAAAGAGGCGATTGAGGGGCGATATGATAGAGGTATATAAAATCATGAATGGTGTGGAGAAAGTGAATATAGAAAAATTATTTACCTTTTCCCATAATACAAGAACTAGGGGACACCAAATGAAATTGATGGGTAGTAGGTTCAAAACTAATAAAAGGAAATTTTTCTTCACACAGCGCACAGTCAGCCTGTGGAACTCCTTGCCCGAGGAGGCTGTGAAGGCCAGGACTCTATTAGGGTTTAAAAAAGAGCTCGATAAATTTTTGCAGGTTAGGTCCATAAATGGCTATTAGCCAGGGTAAAGTATGGTGGGCTAGCCTTCAGTACAAGGGCAGGAGATGGATGGCAGGAGATAAATCACTTGATCATTGTCTTCTGTTCTCCTTCTCTGGGGCACCTGGCATTGGCCACTGTCGGCAGACGGGATACTGGGCTGGATGGACCTTTGGTCTGACCCAGTATGGCCATTCTTATGTTCTTATGTTCATGATGTCACATAAACACATAGGCAAGGCAAGTCTGTAACTAGTGCCGTTCAAAAGGCCATGCACCTGACAGTGGACCAGCAAGTCTTTCACAGGGTGCCTGTGCTTCCACTGACCATGCAGTATCTTATGCATTTCAGGTTCCAAGACTGCCAGCTGAAACTGTCATTAGCCTCACACCAGCCTCCCTTACTAAACCTTTACTGGTTGTAAACTGATTTCAAATATGTTAAAGGAAAACCCTGCATAGGCTTAGCATTAGCACCGTAGATT